>NC_141366.1:15858847-17059732 GCF_963921425.1 Dryas octopetala | reverse complement strand
TAATCGAATCCGTGTTAAAATTTCGGAACCCCTAAAAAACGAAATTTTCGACGAAATTTCGCCGAAAACTTCGAAATTTAAACCCTTGATTAGGGCACATGACCAATATGTCTTATCTGATGTGACAAATACACATCACTATTTAACTTTCACATTAAAATTATCATTGTTATGAAAAGACTATTTTATCCAACTCAATTTTAATTCAAATTAATTAATAAAGATCAAATATGTATTATTTATTTTCTTTAGCCCTAATTCTTTCTGAACCATGAGAATGATGAGGCGGTGGCTGGGAAATAAAGGTTGATGTGTGCTTGCTTGATGAGAATGGTCAGGATTGAGATTTAAATAATTCAATAAAAAAGTGGATGTAATTAAGAAATTAAGAAATTCAAAAACTTAAGAGTTAAAGATAACTTTAAAGATCGAGTTTTAATGAATTGTTTCTAGAAAAGAAGATCATTATCAAATGTCAAGCAACTAGATTAACTTTGGAATGATTTGCAAAGAAGAAAGAGGGTTTTTTTTTTGGAAAAATGTTAAAATGGTCTTTTTACAAAAATGATATGACAGATGAATTATGATATGTCAAATATTTGAATTGATATGTTATTAGGGCGCTCTAGCATTGCCCTTATCCTTTATTATTTCACATTAGAATATATCTTGACCATTTCACTTTCCCACTAATACATTATAGAGTTTCTATCATTAATTAGATGTGAATCTGTGATTATATATATGTCATTCAGTCACTGTACAAAAACAAATTCATCATGATATAGGGTCCTCTAAATGAATTAACCTAGTCCCCATTCCGATATATGCTTAGTTACCCTATAAACTACACCAAATACTTGGCGCAGTACTTTACAGCTAGCTAGCTACAGGGTATATAATACTTGATGATTTACTTTACAGCTTGGTACTAGCTAGAATATCGATCTAAGATCCCCTAAACCAATTTAATAACTATATTCAATGTATCATTCGCTAAGCAAAATACAGAGGATCCCACATTAAGTGCCCAATTTGCTTTAGATGGTTAGCATTATGCCTTCATTGTGTTGAGCATGAAAACTTGATTGCACAAATTAATCAAAGCCACTGCGCGCAAAACCAATTTTAAGCAAAATACAGAATATTAGCTGACCTGTACTGTTCTTAATTTGATTATATATGTCCATGACAATAAGTCTTATCCAGCACTAACTAAACAATGAATTAATGAACCACGCCATTGAAATGGAAAAATAAATAAAAGGGATTCTAAATTACTACATAAATTGATAAACCCAGTTCTCATCTCCAAGCACTAAGTTCACTAACTAGTGAGGATATAGTTCGGTAATTAAGGAAGCCTCATTTTCGGAAGCTTTGACACCTCTCAATTACTCTTGGATCGATCGGACCCAGCTGTCACCTCTGAATTACTCTTGGATCGATCTGACCCAGTTGTCACCTCTGAATTATTCTCCCATCCCAAACACATGTCAGAACCAACACTACCGTGCATAAAAAATGCTGGTTGTGAGGTATGGGAGAGTGAGAGAGTAGCCATTAAGCATCAGAGCAACAGAAGCCATGGTTGGTCTGTCAGCTGGATTTTCTTGCACACATGATAGCCCAATGTCGATGCATCTCATTGTTTCAGTTCTTGAACCACTCCTCAATGTGGGGTCTGTTAGATTTGAAGCTGTCCCTTCCCTCGTTGCTCCAACTTTTCCATGCCTGCAATGATTTGTGAATATGCATGCAGAAACATATTTAGAGATCGATCAATTTCTTTCATTCGTTGCAGTCATAAATCAAACTATATATATTTTTACTTACATAGCTTAGAAGATTTTCTCCGTTGGAACTTGGAAGCAACTATTTTTATGTCCCCTTACTATCTCTAAAATTAATACACCAAAATTATATATACACATCTGACTTAACAGAAAAATATCCACGCATTGCATACTCTGAAGCCATATATCCACTGTATATATTAATCACAAAGTTCAACTAGCTTGTTGGAACAATGTGTATGTGGGTAATGGCTAGAGAGGAAAAAATGCTTCTAAGGCACGTTAAAATTTACGTTTTTCTTAAGACTTTATTTGCCCCCACAACAAGTGTGCAAAGGGGATATGCAAATAAGTCCCTAGGATACAATGAAGTCTAGCAATATGCTGATGTTGGTCTGCGTTTTGCACAACTGAAGACCAACCCAACACTCAAATGAAGGTTTTCAAGAGACTCAAGGTTTCTAGTAATTGTTTCTGCAATATAACCAAGGAGTAAAATTTCGGTTTCGAGGAAATTTTCGATGGAAATTTCGACGGAAATTTTCGTGGAAATTTCGATTAAAATTTCGATTTCGACAAAATTAGATAAAAACGACGGAAATTGCTATCAAAATACGGAAATTTTGAATGAAACTTGACCATATGCTTATTTAACATAATATCTACTATATTGATAAAAAACATTGAAGAAACCAAATTATATAGTAAGTTTTATGTAATATAAGATGAATATAATGCGCGCTGGTAGTAAATACTGTTAAAAAAAAGGGTCACTAATTAATAATTATATAAATAACACCTCAAATTTATTTATATTACAATTTTAAATCATGAATTAAATAAGTATTCAATACCACATAGAGTTTCTAGCAGGTTCAAAATTTTTGCTGTCTTCAGTATCATCATGTCCAGAGTAGGTGAATTGCGAAGAATAATCACCCCAAGATACATCTCCAGCATAACTTTGCATATAATTCCCAACATGCCAACCGTATGGATCAGGAGGTGGTATTTGTGGTGGGATTTGCCCATAGCCATACTCATTTGAAGAGCTACTGCCAGACTCACCTAAGTAAAAGGGATATGGTGGATAGACTATTGGAGGGTTTTGCCCATAATTGTAATTATCATCTGCTACCCCCATAAAACCAAAAGTGGTGGATAACGAATCCTCTTCTTCTGGTATCATACCCACATTACCTCTTTTCCTGCGATTGTAGTCCTTTCCATTGGCACCAATTCCCCGTCCTGCACGCCTACTCCCATGATCCTCATCTTGTGTTGCATGGGTGTAGTTTTCTTCGCCAGTAAATCGAATGATATCGTATTGATCATATCCAGTGTTATCTTCATTTCTACCACCACCACCACCCTCATCACCACCTCTACTTCCACTGTTGGTAGGTGTGTCTGATCCTGTGTTAGAGTTGCCTGATCGAGAAGGATTAGTGGGAACATTTTAAATACTCAACATAAATAATCAAAACTGCAAATTGAATTCAATACTCAACATACACGTATCCAACTAACTGAGTTTAGATTTGTATCTTACAATTATTTAAAATGTTTCTCCTGTTCCTTTGTGTAGGCCAGTGTAGTTATTGTAAATTTGTAATTATGATCTGCTCATCTGCCACAATATTGCAGTAGATCCACATCCACTCTTGTTTTGCTTTGGCTTGGATATATGATCTACTTTCTTCAATTTATATTTTTAGTTGTTCAATTCATCACAAACATAAAAATACATGAAGTATTAAGTATTAACATATTGCTTCTTTATATGAATTATGAAGAAAAATTAATAATACAAAAATGTACAGAAAGATTAAATTTAATAGTACAATACTACAATGTACAAACAAAATGGTAAAGATAGAAATATAGAATATAATCCATTATCCATCTCATATTTATTGCAACTTTGCAAGCAGTAGGCTAGTAGCAGACTAGCAGTACGCCAATACTAGCAGGCATATATATTATAATATTAATATATACTAATATAGTAATATCCATATTGCAGACTTGCAGACTAATGGAAGTTGCAGTAGCCAGTATCTTACATATATAATATATTATATATATATTGATACAAGATGTCAAGATCATTATAGATCAATAGATGTATACTACAAACCTTGCAGGGGTCTCGCGCCGAGGAAGAAAGTTACAGAGAAGGAGTTGCAACTTGCAAGCGGAGAAAAGAGAGAGAGTCATGCCGGAGATGGAGTCGCAGGCGAAGAAGAGAGAGTGAAGAGAGAGAGAGTCTCGCCTGTGATGAGGTAAGGGGAGAGAGATCTTTGGCAGGGGAGAAGACAGAGAGAAGAACTGAATAAAGATAGATCTAAGTGTGTGGTTGAAAAAGAGAGATCCGAGTGAAAAAGGAGAATACAGCCGTACAGCAAAATTTCGTTTAAATTTCGACGAAATTTCACAGGAATACACTTGAAGGAGGATCGAAATTTCGGCGAAATTTTCGAAATTTCGGCGAAAAATTACCGAAAATTAAGGGTTATGTAATAAAATTTCGGGATCCCAAAAAAACGAAAATTTCGGCAAAATTTCGCTGAAATTTTCGAAATTTCACTCCTTGCACTACAACAAATTTGACTTTTCATGACATTTAATTTATGGCGTTTTAAAAATCAATGTCATGAAAAGGCACTATTATGACGTTTTAAAATAAAACGCCATGGAATACAACATATAAGCTGTTAATCATGACAATCAAGCAAAAATGTCATTGAATAATGAAACAATGACATAAATATTGTGCCATAAAAATTAAAAAATGAGATGGCGTTTCTTCAACGTCATGGATACTTTGACTAAACCATGACAATGGAGAAATGTCATAAACTTGAATTCTAGGGCACTCTTTCAACGCCATGAAAAATCTGGTGAATTAAAAAAATTTTAGTCCAAAATATTTGCCTCCAACGGGCGGGATAAAAAATTTTCGCGGAAAAACGAGCCTCACCTACCACCAAACTCAGCCACACACTAAACCTCCACTCTCTCTGTCTGGGTTATCATTTCTATCTAAATCTTCACCCAGCATCGATCGTTTCTGCGAGCTTGCTTCAGCCCCCCCCTCGGCTCTCTCCCCTCAACCTAGCCCCTCCCCGCCCCTCACCCAGCCCCTGCCCGCTTGTTGTCACACATGTTGAAGAAAGGGTTGGAACCCTATAGAGAATGAAGAGGAGCCAAGGTGTTTCTCAGACGATTTCATCTTCACTGTTTCTCTGAAACTCTCACAGTAAGCTCCCAAAACTTTGAATTGTGAATGGTGTTGGAATCCCTAAATTTGGGGTTTTTTTTTTCTTGAACGTGTTTGATTTCTGAATGTTTTACGATTTCTGATTTCTAAATGTTTTCTGATTTCTGATTGTAAAACAATACCGTCATCGAAGAATTTCCTGATATTGCGTCCAGAAGTAGTGCAGGACGATCTACGATGACCTCGTTTAAGTCAAGGTTGGTTGGTTTGGTTGAGTTTTTGGCTTTATTTTTCTCTGGTCTTTGAGTACGTTGTATTGGTTTTGGGAATCTAGGTTTTTGTTGTGATAAACCTTTTTGAAGGTTTTGATGATTTATGGGTTTTAATTGGGTTGGTGTATTAGGTGCCAAATCTCAATTTTAGTGCCCCATTTAGGTTCAGTTTCATCTTGAAGCTCTGGTTCTCATTATTGGCGAACCTCTGAGTGTAAAATAAGCTGTAAGTTATTTGAGTTAATGCTAATGCGTCTGCAGTTATACATTTCTCTTACAACTCTAATTTATTTCACAACAACAATGTTCTTTGCTTTGTGTTTGTCTTTCAATGCCGAGCAAGTAGATTAGCAGTCTATTGTTTGTCAAATTGTATATTCTTTGGACTAAAGAACTTGAGACAATTTGTTCTGCTATTGTGCTAAATATATATATATACAAAGTTGTTGTACAAATTCATGTGTGTGATTGGAGGTTGTCTTATATCAATGTGTTATAATGGTTGGAATTACAGTCTATTCTAGGAGAAGACATATAAAGCAATAGCATTGATGAGAATTGTTATTGAGAGAAATGGGACTTAATATTCTGGATATTCATTTGTTAGCATAGGAGGGATACAAATTTCAATATTATAGGTTTGGTTTTAATTGTGATTGTCCAATAGGCAAGGCTTCCTTATTTTTCTGAAAAACATCATTCTGCAGCGAGTCTTACGTAAGTTTGGTATTTTATTTTTTCTCTTCCACCACCTTATTTTTCTGTAGAACATCTGAAGATTGGATGCCAACATGAAGCATTGAGACTTGTAGCACTCTATTGTCTCAGGAAATACAATATTTACAAGAATGTAATCATGGACAATTATTAGCAGTACATAAATCCAAGTAAGAGAATCTGTTGGCAATGTTTTAAATATTACACATGACTGAGATATGAATTTTAAACTATGACTCATTTGAGCCGTCCTACATTAATCACCTGGAAAAATAGTTGATGGAGGAAAGAATGTAATAATTGTGGTAGGTTTAAATAGGAAACCCTTGGTTATATATAGTAGGTGATCTCATTTGTTGATTTGGAGGCACTGCCCATTATTTTGGGTTAATTATATGTAAGTGTCCTGGAGGACTGGGAGAAGGGTGTGGGTAATTTTGGGGGACGGGGGATGCAAGGGGTTTCAACTAACATAAACATTGCAACTCATAGAAGCCATTGATTAAATTGTTTCTTTTATTTTTGGATCATCTAATTGGTAGGGGACACCCAAGCATATGATATTGCACTCATTGGACAGTCATAAAAACTTTTCGATCTTCAACAAGAGGAAGGATATATTAGTTGGTGATGATTTATTTCTTAGATCTTTTTTTTTTTTTTATGTTTTTTCTTTTTGGTTTTTGTTTCTATTTCTTCATTTAGAACTCCTTTCTGGGAAAACAATGTTTGCATGTCTTCACAAGGTTATTGATGAACCATATTGTTATTAGACTTTTAAGTTTAGATTTAAAGTATTTATAAAGAATCCATAGCTTTGGGTACATACATGACAGGGAGAACTATCACCTGATATATAGTTGATGACCTAATATCAGTTGATGAGACCAATTTATTATTAGACCATCAATTTAGATATAAAGGCATGTTAATTAGAGAATCAATAGGTTTAGGTTTAGGTGCATACAGCACCATTTGCATAATAAGCAGTGGTAACAAGGAGTTTCATTTTGGCCTCTTACACTAAATGTTTTTCTGAAACCTAAAAGAGAAGGCATTTTACTTGCATGCAAAAAGTTAATAAGTGGATCATAAGTGTATTTCTTATTAGTGTGTGTATATATAATATGAATAAATATGAGTGTTGTCCTGTGCTGCAATTGAGGAATTTTATGTTATGGATTTAAGATTGCTGAAGCTTTCCATTATGTTTCTAGGTACAAATCCAAGTCTGTTGCTATAAAAATTATACAGCCAACCAGAACATCAGCTGTTTATCCTGAACGTAAGAAAAAATTTCAGAGGGAGGTTACATTGCTGTCAAAGGTGAAACATGAAAACGTCGTGAAGGTATGAAACTTATTTTATTAGATCATAGTTGTGGTAAATAGATGTGAGATGGATTGCTTCTGAATATGTTCTGCCCTGGCTGTAGTCAAGGTCTGGAACTTTAATTTGTGCAAATCATATGTTCTTAGTTTAAAAAAGCTTATTAAGGATGAATAAGAGTTGGACAACTTTTCCCAGGTTTCTCAAAATATCTAACTCCATAGATAGTTTAGGGACTTATTTAGAGTGGATAGTAATATATATATGTGTTTTTTCTTTCTTTGTAGGATTAGTCGGGAGTACCAAGAATTACAGAAATTTCAAGATTATTGAATTTTGGTTTGTATTAAATTAGAATTGCAATGCAAACATGTGGGTTATATTTTTCTTTATTGTTTCTTTCATTTTCGAAATGTAAACGCATTGACTGAGATTCACACTTTAGAAAGCATATAATAGTGAAATTTTACTTGCATCTACAGATCCGACAACACTTATATATACATCATGTTGCCTTGGACCAGATTGCTATAAAGTTTGGGTGCAAGACATTGTAGTTCCTCAAGTGCCATTGCTCATGAGTTCACGTGAATTTTTCATTCTTGATGATGCTTTGGGAAGCACTGTTGCTTGGCCACACAAGTATATATTATAATGGACTGATGTTTGAGGTAATATCCAAAGACTTTGGTCCAGTTATGGCTTTCTATATTGTCAATCTTTAATTTTCTTGTTGTTAAGGTACAATATGAACGATGTGATTGTAGATCTAGAAGTAATTGCTAAGGACACTAACTAGTGGAAAAGGTTTAAGGGTGTGGTCATCAACTTTCTATAAAATTCAGCTTCCTGTTTCAAAATACAAAGAGATAAAGTTTATATTTTTGGAAGATTATATAGTGATTCTTTCAATTGATATTGTACTATTTGTGAACATATTTGGAGAAAATTCCTTTGTCAAATTATATAGTAAAAAGGAAGAAAACAAAAAACAAAAGGAGAGGACACAAGTCTCTGCTTTTTGTGACTGTGAGGCAACTGCAGCCATGTGAGGTAGCTGCAGGCTGCTCTCTTTATATTATTAAATAAAACCTCTATTTTTTTGGTGAGGTTATTTAATTTTCAGTCATTTAGAATGTCTCACATACTCTGAAAATAAACCCAACTAGAAAATATATATCCCTGTTATGACAAAACATTAATTGAATGATATCTTGTCTGGATTGGAGAAATAGAATGGCCATAAGAGTTTAAGATCATCCTGGGACTTTCTGATCAGGAAAACCATGCATCTTGATCCTGACCAAATATTTAATTTTGTACAAGGTGCTAGGGAAGCATATATATTCATGTAGACATTTATTGCAGAGAAAAAAAATATGTCTATAAATGTACGTATGTTATTGGATTTCCTCAATTTCTTAACAATTCTTCTTGCTTGGAAAAAATAACAAATTAATAGACATTTATTACATGAATACCTTAAGTTTGATGATTCCCTATGCATCAAAATATAGGGTACCTATGAAGTAAACGCTGTGTCTCTCTGATAATCAATTACACGCCAAGATGAGCCGACATCCAAATGTGAAATGGGCCCAGAGGTCTGATATAGTCTACATAACTATTGACTTGCTGGATGCTCAGGATGTGAAGCTTAAGCTGGAGCCTGAAGGAAAGTTTTTGTTCTCTGCTACCACTGGAACAGAGAAGACACCTTATGAAATTGACCTTGATCTCTATGACAAGGTTGATGTAAATGAGAGCAATGCTAGTGTTGGCTTGAGAAAAATTGTTTAACTAGTGAAAAAATCTGAGAATAAATGGTGGAGCAGATTGATAAAACAACAGGGAAAAGCTCCTGTGTTTCTGAAAGTTGATTGGGATAAATGGGTTGATGAAGATGAGGAGGAGGAGGTGCCAGAAGAGAAAGGAGGAGCTGGACCTGATATGGACTTTGGTGGCTTTGATTTCTCTAAGCTAAACATAGGTGGTGGCGGTGGCTTGAATCCTGATGCTCTTGGAAAGTTTGATGCAGAAGATGATGATAGTAGTAACACTGAAGATGAAATTATTGAACAAGCACCACCTGCTGCTGGGGAATCTGATGCCAAACCTCCTGTGGCTGCTGAACATAATTCAAAAGCCTCTGCCTGATGCAAAAGCTTTGAAGTGGCGGGTGCAATGCAAAGGTTGAAGGTTGAAGCCTTTCTTACAGCGTCTTAAGATGTTAAGGTATCCCTGTTTTGACATGCAGTTGAATCTGGTTTACTGCCTGACATACAAACTTTGTTAATGCTTTGTTTCACCTTCACAAAAGTATTATTTTTGTTTCAAAAAAAAATATAGGGTACCTATTAAAAAACTCAATTAAGCTTAGGATTTCCTTTACAAGTCAAATAAAGCCTAAGAGTAACTGAAAATATTTGTTAGAAATACATTCTGATTGTCCATTTTTGAACATTTGAGTTATGAAAACGAAACAGAACTCAAATTAGAAATCAGAATTGTGGTGTTTGAATCAATAGCTGAACAATTTACGGCTTTTTTTGGTGTGTCTATTTTCAAATGAATTAAGGATTGAAAGAGACTATTAATTTCTGACCAATACAAGTTTTATTATTTGAGATGGGTATGGTACTTTGGTCTGGTTTTGCTCAAATCAGAATTATGCACATTCCCCACACACACACACACACACACTAGTCATTACTGTTTTTAGGGAAAAAATTGTAATGTTTAGTAGGACTTGGACTACTTTGGTGTTCATTTCCAAGTTTGCCCATCACCAGTGTATTAGCTACAAAAGGGCTGAGCCTTAAGTCCCAAATTTATATGTGCTTGAGAATTGAGAATAGAAAGTAGGCTTGGAAAATCCCAAATTTATTTGTTTTGCTGGAAGACTTCAACCTCATAATTTATATCCTCTGCAACATCCTTGTATAATTTACTAGCTTTGATTAATTAAAGCTTTGCCTTGAGTTTAATCAGAGTTTATATCAACTGGGGATTTAGTTTTTCATACATTCATATGGCTAGTGACTTGATGAGCTTCATTTTTTTCATCCAAAAGCCTATTTGCTCACACTTGTTGTTATCATTGTCACTGCAGATCAAGAAGCAAAGAGTGGAATTATGTGCTCACACCTTCACAAGTAGTGCTACTTTTTGGACAGAATCATCCTCACTCAAATTACCACTAATAGGTTGCCTTTTGAGGTTATATATATGTGCTTTTTGGGTGTATGTACTAGCTAGAAACAATGTCTATTTTATTAAATGACATTTCATTATATGTATTAGGATTTCATTACTATATAATTATCCTTTTATTGTAATGGTAGAAAACCTTGAACAATTTGGTTGCCTTTAATGTGAATTCTAATTTGGTGTTATCATTCTTATTGGTTTATCTTTAGATTGCCATAATACATGCATTTGAAAAAAATTGATTAGTATTATTATTATTTTTTACAAATACACCCAATATTCCATGGCATCCATGTAAAGTCACCAAAAGCAATGACATTTCAAACATAGCAGAATTAGATGATCTAGGTCATCTAATGTTAAACTTTTTCATTGGCAATGTAAACAATGCCACAGAAAATCTTTTCATGACGTTTAAACCACGTCATTGAAACATTTTAACATGACATTTTTCAAGTGTCATTGGAGGCCCAATCTTTTCAATGGCGTTTAAATCATGCCATGTAAACGAAATTAGATGATAGCTACTGAAAGTCATCTAAAGTTAGCCATTTTAAATGACATTGGAATAACGCCATGGAAATGTTTTGCATGACATTGATCAAACGCCATATAATTGTACCCTTTCAATGGCGTTGAAGCCATGCCATGTAAATTCTTTAGATGACATATACTGAAAGTCGTCTTAAGTTAACCATTTTCAATGACAATTCATTAACGCCATGGAAAGTTTTTACATGACACGAATCAAATGCCATAGAAAGTGTGGAAGGATGACAATTTTTCAACGTCATGGAAACTGTTTAAGATGGCGTTTTCTGGGTGCCGTAGTAGGGTCACCCTTTCCATGGCACCGGTATCTAGGACGTGGCTTGCGGCGCCTGAAAAACGCCATGAAAACCCTTCCATGACGTTTTTCAAACGTCATGGAAAGGGTTTTTTGTTGTAGTGTTGAATATAACAATTACTAGATATATTTTCTAGAATTAAACTATAGTAAAGGCTTGTTAGAAATCTCAAAGGAGATGAAAGCACAAGAGACAAGAGAGGAAATAGAATTTTCGGATGTAATGAATCTGCAGGAAATCATCTCTTTATATAGAGATGATGTACTTTTCCAAGTGGTGTAATACCTTTTCAGATTTTTGGGTTACCACTCTTTATTAAGAGTTGTCAATTGCACCATGAAAGGTTAATTTCATGCGGTTATACAGCCACCACTTTACTAAATCCTCTTCCTATCTCATATTATGAAAATATATCTAACACAAGTTAGGTAGATGGAGCATGTTGTGGTACTTACGAGGTCCCTACAATCTGACTAGTATTGCCCTGTGTTTGATCAAGTACGAACAATCTTGCCATACCAAAATCTGAAATTTTTGAGTTCATTTCAGCATCTATTAAAATGTTACTAGTCTTGAGATTGCGATGAATAATTCTTCGACAAAAATCTTCATGAAGATAAATGAGCCCTTGAGCAATGCCTACTATAATTTTATAGCGCATATCCCAATCCAACTGTGCACTCTCGGTTGGCTCTCTCTCTCTCTCTCTCTCTCTCTCTCTCTCTCTATATATTCATGCAAAATAAGATTTCGCCATTTCGGTTATATGTCATGTTTGTTGCATGTCACACACGTAGATTTCCAAATAGCATTTTGATGTTAATAAAAAAAAAAAAAAGAGTAGAATTCTAGCCATACCAAATACATGTGGCCTTATCTTGAGAGCATTTTCGAAATTGATCACAACAAACCCCATTTAAAAGTCTGATTTTAAAAATTTAAAATGACTTGGGGGGCCCAAGACCCACAGAGAATAACTATAACAAAACTAGCAAACAACACTCTTGGGCCTAGAGACTCCGAGGAGGTCCACAAACAAAAACTTCTTGACAAGATTATGATGATAATGGAAGTAACATAACCTGAGTAATGCCAAAGAGTCCGTAAAATTGAGGCCCACCCAGCTTGATGGAGCTCAGTGAGCTGATATTTTACGAAGGGAATTTTAAATTCATCCAAAAATTTAATGAACATCATATGAGATGAGTGGTATCATTGACTAGTGCAAGGTCTCTTCTGCATAGAGCAATTGCAATAACTTTGTTGGGGTTTTCTCCAGGAGAAATGTAAAAGCCGTCATTGAATTGGATGTTGGAATTGGAGGAGAGGATGGTATTGAGGTAAAAAAAAAAAAAAACCAAGAATTTTATTACTTGTTTACAAAAATTCAAACATCAGGAAATTACTTCAGAGATCTTAAGTTTGAATATGCATGTCATCCTCAATAAAAAAAAAAAAAGAACAACTATAGACATATATATACGGAGAGAGAGGGAGAGGGGGAGAGAGGAAGAGAGAGAGAGTGAAGTTTCATTAATAAGAGATTCCTTACATAAGTGTCAAGGATCTCTTGTGAGGCCATCAATTCTGCATTATAGTTCGATGATTGAGATTTTTTATTTTTTAAATCTCTATTAAAGATTTAAAGGATTCATCGTTAAAAAAAAGAGACAAATAGGAGACCATTCAAATATTTAATTAAATAATGATAATTTCAATAATGTTTATCATAACAATTATATTTGCCTATTTATTTTGTCATAGTTGAAAGTGTTAATGATTTCCAAGTCGTCTAATTTCTTCAACCGATGATTCTTGAATAAAGATTTAAAGTAAATGGCTTCGATATCAAACTACAATGAAGAGTAGACCTCACAAAAAATCTCTTAAATAAGATTCTTAATCTCTTACTAGCAGTGTTTTCAGACGCAAAAACATGACGCGAGGCGTTTTAGTCGTAGAAGGCGAGGCGTAAGCCTCAACGTGTAAAGGCGTAAGCTTTTTGGAATATATTTTTTATAATAAAAAAATTATAAACATATATATAAACATATATAAATAGGTAAATATATATATAAGTATATATATAGAACATAAGACCAAACCCATGTTATAAGTATATATTTAGGTAAACATATATATAAATAGGTAAATAGGTAAGTATATATATATATATATAAGTATATATATAGAACATAAAAAAATTAATATTTTAAAATGTTTTTGAATTAAAAAATAAATAAAAATTCTTCTACCTCCCTTCCCCCCCACCCTGAGCATCCCCCACCCCAAGGTCCCCAACCCAGCAGTCCAGCACTATCCCCACCCCACCCCACCCCACCCCACCCCATCACCCCATCACCCTCACCCTCACCCAAGCCCAACCCAACCCCCTCCTCTTCACTCGTGGAACCAGGAGGCACTTCCAATCCTTCACAGTCTCTTTGGGGTGTCTTCTCTGATCTTCTTGGGGGAGAGACTGCGCGGACCGATCTTGGGGGGGGTGAGCGAACTGGCAGCGCCGACGTCGCCTCTGGTGACTCGGACGTCGACGTCCACCACCTGCGATGGGTTGAATTTTGGCGGCATGGGTTTTGCGGCGCTTTGGTTGCGTACGCCTTCAACGCCTTCATTGCCTTGCCGTCGCGAGGCGTACGCCTTCAACGCCTTTTCGTCGCCTTTCAATCGTTTTACACAGTCCGGCGACGTCGTGCGCAATCGGCCGCCGCCTCGCCATGACTCGCGCCTTGAGGCGCGCCTGAAGCTCGCCTTTAAAAACACTGCTTACTAGATAAGTAAGATTATCTGTTAGCGATAGAGCAAGTCTTACAGTAATAAATGGGCATCTTGATCCATCTGCTGTTGTTGTGGATAAATCTTGGTTTGAAGGCCAATGGCATTTGGGCTAGCAATTGAAGGGTTGTCAATCCTTTATCTTCCCTTCGTTTGCCAAGATGCTTGAATTTGGTAAATAACCAAAGAGCAGTGTCTGCATGCATTGGAAATCCAAAAGATGAGGGAATCTATTAATGTATAACATAAGCCAAATATGAGAGTAGGTACATTTCTTAGAGAAGAGAAAAGCTAGAGAATTAAAATCAAAAGGAATCCAACATATATTTGCATGTACGTCAAGGGTACGTATGGAAGAGATGAGATACCAAAATGTTGGCATGGGAAACGACGGCTATATGAAGAATATATGGACATATCATCAACTTGTCTGTGGAAGTGCTTCGGGAAATCGACTCTGTCGGCGAAACACATGAGCAACTTTGTGGAACCAAAAGCAGCAGCCCCGTAGACAGGGGTTTCTCCCAACTCGTTGGACTTCTCTAGTACGTAGACGTCCACTGCACTCAGGCATGTGATGTCCAACAAGAGTTGTGCTGCTTCCAGAAACCAGACGTAACCACCTCGTGAAGAACGTTGTTTCCATGGCAATTATACGACATCAAGGCATCACACTTGTCCTCATCAGTGGGTAAACAGATCAAGCAATCTCTCGAGCACGTCTTTGCCTCTCCGGATCCTCAAGGCTGCATCGTGAAATACAGTGTCTTCGTCCAGTGTCAATGCGGTCAGTAACTGGTGCCTGTTCCCCTTGAAGTGTCGTATCACGTTTTCCCAGTCGTTTTTCATGGCCCAGTCATAGGGCTCCTCCATTCCTGCATATGGACTTTCGTCATTCCTTCTCTGCTGCTTGCGAACCTCTATCATATCTCTTCCATCTCTATATTTACCTCCATCTCTAGATTTTCTACAGATCTTACTTACGTACGTGACCGCACTATCAAGTTTTGGCCATTGCTTTCTTATATAGGCGAGCTAGCTAACTAGCTACTTCTGCCTGCTTGCAATCACGATCACGATTATGTAGTACCTTCTATACGAATTTTGTAAAATGGCTCGCATATATATTTTCACTACGCCAAAAACCTTGATAGACATCACTTGTTTAATATCAGTTTTGGTAAAAACTGATATTAAATAATTTTAGATATCAGATGTTTTTTCCGACGATATCGTAATTTATTAAGATATCACCTAATAATTTTAAATAATTTTTGCGATATCTTAATTTTTGCATTTTGATTAAAAATGGATATATAAACCGTTAACTGATAACTTTGTTTTATCTAAAAAAAAGAGGCGCATAATTTTCCCCCCAACTTAAATTTTACCCAAGACTCAGACACACTCCCTCTCACACTTAGACACATTAATTGACTCACAGTACACATTCACTCACGCCCAGCCCGTACGTACTCCTCTCTCGTTCTCATCCTCACTCAGTCGACGTTGCCTTGCCGCTGACCTGGCCGGCGTCGCGTGCATCTGTGGTGGTGTGCATTGCATCGGTGGTCGCGTGCGTCTGTGGTGGTGTGCGTCGGTGGTCGAGTGCATCTGTGGGCTCTCTTTCTCGTTCTCATTCTGGGTTCTCCTTCTCGATCTCTCGTCGGTAATTAATTTCTCTTTGTCCTCTTCTCACCACCTCATCCTCATGGGTTCATTAGCTGAAGTTAGGGTTTGATGTTCTTGAGGTTTTTCTTCAAATTAGGGATTTTTTAGGTTCTTTGGTTTCTTGAAATTAGGGGTTTTCTATGAATCTAATGGAAAATCTCTCTTTTGTTGATGGAGAAAACATAGATATTATACACTAATTATGAGATAAAAGATGGGAGGGGGATTGGATTGCTCTCAACTATTATAAGCTTTATGTAGAAATTGCAGATGACAAATTAAATGGGCTGATACATGGATTCCGAGATAGCAGAGATCAAGACATATATAATACTTTTAATTGAATTTCATTAGTTGTTAAAAGTTTGTTAATGAGTCTACTACTTCTGCAATCACCTTGTGTTTGCCATTAGATTTAATCACTTAGCTTTTAAGAAATTATGCTATTCAAATACTTGGTTCTGAAGAATGGTTGCCTGGGCTTGTTTTTTTGGTCTGGTCTAGTGTTTTCTCGAAATGTCCCTATTTTCATGCTTACATAAACGTGTGGTTCCTAATCCTTAGGCTTTAATGCAGAAATGGTCTTTCATATTTGTAACTATGCCTATGTTAGAGTTTGGACATTTTTCTAATTAACTATGTATCATTTGTTTTCATGGCAGTTTTAGAGAGGATATAATAGAGTACTTACAATCCCTACAGGAGTTGCTAACAAAGGTATTCTTCCCAACTATTTTCTTTGATCACATTCATGATAGGACTAAATTGTCTTTTAGTGCAACCTACTGTGAGTTAATAACATGTTTGACAAATAAATTGTGATATATATAGGTAGGTAGCTTTGAAAAGCTACAAAATTTGCATCTTAATTTACCTAATAGAATATTTAATTGGTTTATCTTTCTATGTGAAGTTGAGATATGAGATATCATGGATAAATCCTGGATACATGCTGATAGAAGGTCTATGGAGTATGAGGTGGGAGTTGAGAATTTTTTGAGGTTTGCATTAGGGAATGCTGCCAATTGTGACTACTTGCATTGTCCTTGTGTGAAATGTGGGAACTTGCGTAAATGGTCTGTTAGAGTTGTAAGGGAGCATCTGTACTTTAACGGTATTGATCAATGGTATGAGAAGTGGATATGGCATGGTGAAGAATCTGTTTTTGGAAGAGAGGGATCTGAACATGGTGTCTTCGGGTCTGAAACAGTTGACATGTGTGAAGGTGCCTATGATAATTTCTCCGAGGATCTAGATGAGTTTAGGAAATTTGTTGATGAAGGAGAGAGACCCTTATACGCTGGTTGTGAAACTTATAGCAAGTTATCTGCGTTGGTCAAATTGTTAAACTTGAAGGCAAAGCATGGGGTGACAGACAATTTCTTTTCTGATATGTTGGTTGCTTTTGGAGACATGCTTCCAAAGGGAAATGTTCTACCATTGTCTATGTATGAGGCGAAGAAAACATTGTCTGCTCTAGGAATGGATTACCAAAAGATACATGTTTGCCCGAATGATTGTATCTTATATCGAAATGAGTATGAAGATGCAACAAGGTGCCCCAACTGTGACCTTCCTCGGTGGAAGGTAAATAAGGGATTAATTGAGAAGGAAGGGGTGCCAGCCAAAGTCTTGTGGTACTTTCCACCCATTCCAAGGTTTAAACGAATGTTTAAATCTTGTGAGTCATCAAAGAACTTAACTTGGCATGCCGATAACAGAGCGAGTGATGGAATGATGCGTCATCCAGCTGATTCTCCAGCTTGGAAGTTGGTGGACCATAAGTGGCCTGATTTTTCTTGTGACCCTAGAAATCTAAGGCTCGCCCTTTCGGCTGATGGGATAAATCCACATAGTTCCCTCAGCAGCCGATATAGTTGTTGGCCCGTCATCTTGGTGACTTATAATCTTCCTCCTTGGTTATGCATGAAGAGGAAGTTTATGATATTAACATTGTTGATTTCTGGTCCTAGGCAGCCCGGAAACAATATAGATGTGTATTTACAACCGTTAGTTGAAGATTTGAAAGCACTTTGGAAGGGAATAGACGGAGTTTATGATGGATTCCGAAAGAATACATTTACTTTGAAGGCTGTACTTTTATGGACAATCAATGATTTTTCGGCGTACGGTAACTTGTCTGGTTGCACAGTTAAAGGCTATAAAGCATGTCCCATATGTGGAGAAAACACCGATTCTGATCGGTTGAAACACGGTAAGAAAATCTGTTTCCAAGGACACAGAAAATTCTTACCCCGCCACCACCCATATCGGAAACAAATGGCTGCTTTTAATAACAAGCAGGAATTGGGTGAGGCTCCTACACCTCTAACTGGAGAGGAAGTCTTAGAAAAGGTGTCGGGAATCAATTGTAATTTGGCAAGAAACAAGCAAAGAGCAGCGTGTGTGGCGAAACTCATACTCCATGTTGGAAGAAAAGATCTATCTTCTTTGACCTTGAATATTGGAAGTCACTCTATATTCGGCATGCCCTAGATGTAATGCACATTGAAAAGAACGTGTGTGAGAGTATAATTGGAACTTTACTTAACATTCCAGGGAAGACAAAAGATGGGGTGGCTGCCCGTTTAGACCTTATGGAAATGGGGGTTCGACTTGATTTGGCACCAGAAATAGGGAATAAGAGAACGTTTTTACCGGCAGCTCCATATACGCTGACTCGGGATGAAAAAAGAGCTATATGCAAGTGTTTGTTAGGAACAAAGGTCCCACAAGGTTACTCTTCAAATATACAAAACCTAGTGTCCATGGAAGAGCTGAAACTTTTTGGTCTTAAGTCTCACGATTGCCACATTTTGATGCAACAACTGCTACCGGTTGCCATACGTTCAGTGTTACCAAAGCATGTGAGATATGCAATCACTAGGTTTTGTTTCTTCTTCAATTCTCTTTGCAATAAAGTGGTCGATGTTTCGAAGTTGGATAAAATCCAAGATGATCTCGTTATCACCTTGTGTTTGCTGGAGAAGGTTTTCCCACCTTCCTTCTTCGATATTATGGTGCATCTAACTGTTCACCTTATTCGAGAGGTGAAATTGTGCGGACCTGTTTATTTTAGATGGATGTATCCATTTGAAAGAGGCATGAAAGTGTTAAAGGGTTATGTACGGAACCGTTTGCGACCAGAGGGCAGCATTGCTGAGGGTTATATTGTTGAGGAAGCTGTGGAATTTTGTTCGGAGTACTTGTCGAATCTGAAACCTATTGGACTTCCATCTTCTTCGCGCATGGGTATCCCAAACATGAGCAGACCGCTGTCCGGTGCTAAGGTATATTCAGTACAGCGTGAAGAATGGGAGCAAGCTCATCGTTTGGTTTTGGAGAATGCCTCAGAAGTGGAACCTTATGCCGAGTATGTCAATTTCTAGACTTAGCTTATTGTAATTTGATTTATTGTAAATTAAGTATCATATACATAGTTATGAGTTATTGTAATCTATTTGTAGATTACATAAGTCCTACTTGAATGATATTCATTCAAGTAAGAAAAAGAGTGAGAAGTGGCTGCTAGAAGAGCACAACCGGACATTTATCTACTGGTTACGTGCCAAGGTAAATGTGTAACATTTTGAAAGCACAGTAATTCACTAGCTAGTACACTCATTTGGTGCATGTCCAACAATTTTAATAAGTCTTCTTTAAAATTTATTTGACTAGGTGGCATATGATATCAATCATGAAGAAAAGGACATAACAGACTCATTGAGGCGGCTAGCTGAAGGTCCACCTATGAGTGTGCTAAAATATGAGGGTTATGAGATAGGAGGGTGCCATTATCACACCAAGGCACGTGACGATGTTCGTGCTGTTCAAAATAGTGGGGTGAGCTTGACAGCCACGACCATGCAGGTGGCGAGCGCGAAGGATAAAAATCCTGTATACACGAACATGTGTTTCTATGGGGTTATCAAAGAAATCTGGGAGCTTGATTACAATGTATTTCGGGTGCCTTTGTTTAAGTGTGAATGGGTAGAGAATAATAAGGGAATACAAAATGATGAGCTAGGGTTCACTTTGGTTAACCTAAATAGGATAGGTCATAAGAGAGATGTTTTCGCTTTGGCTTCCCAAGTGAAGCAAGTGTTTTATGTAGAAGACCCTCTAAACTCTAATTGGTCAGTGGTTCTTGCAGCCCCTAATCGTGACTTTAATGATAGTGCTTATGAGGCTGAGTTAGAGGACACAGTGTTTGACCACCAATCATTTAGCAATGGACTACCATCTGTTGATGATTTTGATGATCTCTTGGGTGAGGAAGTTGGCACATACAAGAGAGATAATTGTGAGGGTATTTGGATTGATTACTCCAAGAAAGCAAAGGATTAATTCATGTAACTATAAATGTATTTATGTAACTTGTGTTAAGTGTTAATGGTATGATATTCAGACTTTATTGTCCCCAAAATGTTATGTAATTTGATTATGTTAAAAGGTTCTAAATGCCAACAAAATTATCCATATATTTCTTAATCTATCTTTGTATATTTTTTGTCCTAACACTTGTTAGTTTCAACAGTTAGACAGCGAACATGGCTACACCAAGAAGAAAGAAAAGAGCTGCTGTCAAATCCAATGCCAAGTCAACAGCCAAGTCGAAGAAAGCTGCCACACCAAAGAAAGCTGCCACACCAAAGAAAGCTGTCACAGAGAAGAAAGCTGTCAAGTCACAATCCTACAAGGTATCAGCAGGGAAGAGTAATGAAGCAGATACAAGCAAGGATTGCTTGACCTCAGGGGAGACCATTACTGCTGCGGAGGGTAGCATGTCCTCTCGTGGTTCAACAAAGATGCATGACATGCTCGTGAGAAAAGCTTTAGGAAAAAAGCTGAAGGTGGAGTACAGTCCGCATGGGGTTCCAGTAGGAGCAACGCGTCTAGTACTAGCTTCCTACATAGGGGTTGTGACCCGAACCACAGTGCCCATCACTGATGAAATGTGGCCGAAAGTGGATAAAAATCTAAAGCAAAAAATATGGGAAGAGGTGCAGGTAATGTAGATCTTAACCTTACTTAATTATTAAATAGGCTTCAATTCTGTATATTTAACCATATTTATAGATACATATATATGTTTTATGTGACCTTGATGTCTCACCAATGTGGTGTTGGTTGTAGGGTGCATTTGATCTTGACCCTACAAGCAGAAAAATGGTGTTGGCTTCTGCTGGCAGCAAGTGGAGATCGTTCAAGACTGCATTAACAAAAAAATTCATTTTGCCGTACAAGGACGATCCGAAAGCACTAGAAACCCCACCCAAGGTGTATGAGTTCATTCAAAAAGATCAATGGACAACTTTTGTGGCTACCAGGCTTACAGATGACTTTCTGGTATTTATGTTAAACACCTCTGGTGGTTAGATATTGCATTAATGATGGATATGTATAATTGTGTGATTTACCTATGACTTTGTCCTTAAAGGTTTGCCCAACTTCTTGTTCTAACTGCAGGCCAAACATGAAGCTCACAAACGAATAACAGGCAAGCGAAAATATCATCATAAACTATCGCGCAAGGGCTACATTGGGTTGCAGGAAGACTTGGTACAAGCTCCTCCATGAATAAACTGTCTTCTCTTTGCTTTTGATTAATTGCTCACTAATAATTGGTCTAACTTGCTGGTTGTATATATGGATAGAGGAAGCAAAATGTTGAGGAAGATGAGATGGACCGTTCCCTCCTATGGAAGAAAGCTCGTGAAGACAAGAATGGGAAGGTGGATGATGAAGTGGCAGTGGTTGCCAAAGTCATTGTAAGCAGCATATATATGACCAAGTGTAAATTAACATTGCCTAAGTGATTGCTATTATTGTAATTAAACTGATAAATTAATTTTTGCAGGATGAGTTGTTGGAAAAAAAGAATAAAGGGGAGCTGAAGATAGAGGGTTCTAAGGATATTCTAACAATGGCTTTGGAGACTCCCGAGCATTCTGGTCGAGTAAGAGCTGTTGGGGGGAATGTCAACCCTTCAACTTACTTCAACATTCCGAGAAAAGCGAGGGATACAATTTCGAAGAATGAGTTGTTGGCCATTCTGAAAAAAGAAAATCAAGATCTATTGGAGAGGATTCAAAAGTTAGAGGAAAAGGGTGCTAGGAAGGAACCGGTGACACCCAATATTGTTCAAGGTCAAGGTATGGTGTCCGATAAAGCAAGCTGCTTTTATGAGGACAAAGCTAAGTATGTGGATCTGCAACCAGATACTGAGGATAAACAAAATCTGAAAGTGCAAGTGGAAGTGGGGCTGGATATGGAAGATACAAATAATGCAGACACATTGAAGGTAATGAACCAGTAATTGCTAATATTTTCATATGACATACATCTATCTAGCAGACTTCAATTTCATGGTTATGCGACATTTAGCTCACAGTATTGGACTTTTATGGTTATGAGACATTTGTCATCTATTTTTAGGGGAAATCATGCATGCTGGCAGTGGGATCCATCAACAACATTGTCGCATATGGTACTGTCGTTGAGATGAAATCTGAGACCATACATGGTGTTCCTTTGGCAAAGGACTGCTTGCGGGTTTCAATTGACATGGCCACTAATGTGGCTGCTTTGCTTCCAATTCCTGTGGGTGACGAGTTGGTAAATGTTGGTCAAGCAGTTGGAAGCCATGTGGCTTGGCCGAGGGAACTTATTATCGTTCAGCAGGTGAAGGTAATTAAACTCTCCCTACTGTAATTTTTTTAAGTGCCAAGTATACACTTCATGAATATTGATCTAAAGACTCAAAACTGAGTGTTTGTATTTGACACCATAGAAACAAACAAGGCAGGTTCCTATGATGGTGAAGGAGTTATTCAAGAAAGATGACCTTGGGAAGAAAGTTCCTAGCGAATGCAAGCTGCTGTATCGTTTCGCGAGGGAGGCGATGGCTACATCTGGAAAGGCTCTCACAACTGACATAGATGAACAAGTGTTTGGAGCTGTCCGACGACTTTATATCCTGAAAGAGGATATTACTTCCGTTATGGAGATGTCAGAATTATCAGCCTCGTGCATAGTTGTGTACATGAGGTAATTTAGGGAATCGTTCAAAATGTTTAAATATTTTGTTGCCCTTTTAAAACACTGTGATTTAAAATAATTCACTTATATGAATAGGCACCTATTTGATAAGCTTGTGGATACAAACATGGTTGAAATGGTTGCTTTTGTGGATCCGGCACGCATATCTAAAGGAGTAGGAAATGCAGAGCGTAGATCAACCTACTTAGCAGAACGCTTTCAGCAAGGAAAATGTGATCGTGTCTTCTTAGTGCCGTACAATGCTGGGTAAGGGTTTTAATTTGGTTAAACTGACTTTGAGTCTATGTTCTGCTGCCTTAATCTATGCATGCTTATTATCATTTTTTCTCTTAGCTCGCACTGGATTTTGACAATTATCAATGAAGACAAAGACACGATATTTGTGTTGGACCCTCTTCCAAAACTGAACCAGGACGCAGACTGGAAGGAAGTTGTCAACACGTGAGTTGCTTTTTTGCCATTTTAATTATTAAAATGCATTGCAAATTTGGTTACATATATTGTAATTTAAACATACTGATATTTTGTTGATATATTAGTGCCATTCGACAATTTAATGTACTTACGGGTAGGAACAGTCGGAAAACAATACAGTGGAAGCATCTTTATGTAAGTATATATTATTTAATCTAGTGGTTTGTTTTTACAAATATTTCTATCATTGGAAGCATCATGCATAATAACCATCTGCATGTCATTAATTGGATTCTGATTTTGTGTAGTGTCCTAAACAACCTGGTGGAGTTGAATGTGGTTACTATGTGATGATGTATATGAAGGAGATCATCGAGGACACGAACCTGGGATTTGAGACCAAGGTAGGAATCCAATTGACTCTTTGTTTATTGGATCACTTGTGAGTTTTTGTGTGTAGTGCTTTGTCAATCTTTCATTTTGCATAAAAAATGCAAGCTAATGATTGGTACCTAGCTAGGACTGGTCAATGTATATAGTTAATGGATTGTTGGCTTTTGGATGTTTGATTGGCTAAACCCTTTATTTGATATTATTGGATATGTTTGGAAGTCTGCCTTCATCATTATTTAATTTATGCAAAATGCAGGATAAATGATTGCTGGTCCATTGAATGGAAGATGTATATACATATATAATAGATTGCACAGATAGGAACTATGGTATTTATGGATTTGAGACTACTACTTTGCATTTTTCATTTGAAGTTCAATTGGATCTACATACCTATTGGATGTCTGATAGTCTTGCCAGCTTTATTTCAAATATTGCATGTCTAGGTGACTTTGATAGCATGTAGGCTTATAACTTTATGCGCCTCTGCCTTCACTATTTTAATAGCTATATTGCATATATGTCTTGGTGATACTGTATGCAGCCTTATAACATGGCCAAGCTTAGTTTGAACACTTTAATTACTAGTTGTCTTTCAACTTGATTGGGCTTAATTATAGCATGGCCCAGCCTTATGCCTCATATTTATATATGTTAGGTTTATTTACTGTTTGTAATTGACTTGGTGCCTTCTGCATGTTTTTAAATGTTTGCAGTGGACTAATCCGACTAAAAAGCGAACCAGTTACACACAGGAGCAACTTGATCAGATCCGGATTGAATGGGGCAACTTTGTTTCTGCCAATTATATTCAGTAGATGACAGATGGAGTTGGTATGTGGGGTTTGGACATTTTGTGGATAAGTTTTTGAAGCTAGCTAGTAGTGCTGCCATATTTGCCAATTTTTTGTCAAGGAAGCTTAGAACATGTGTTAGACATTGGCATTTTTGTGTGAATATTGAAGCTGAATTATATATAACCAGGTGTTGGCATTTTTTGTGTGAAGAAAGGTAACAAGTGCTGCCAATTAATATTTTGTAAATGAAGGCAGCCTTTAGAAGTGGTGAATCATGCACCTATTTTTGTGCAAGTGCATGGGCTGATTATTGGTTTTTGTAAAGGGATGCTATGCATGGGCTGATTATTGGTTTTTGTAAAGGGATGCTATGCATGGGCTGATTATTGGTTTTTGTAAAGGGATGCTAGCTTAATTTAGATACTAGCTAGGATGGGATGATGTAATTCATTATGGATATATGCTCCATATTTTGGTGCAATGTGTAATCCTTTTTCGGAAAGTCTTGGAATACTTGTATTGGATATATGTTGGAATTAATGGTAATGGAATGGATTGAGATTGCACCAATTTCAGGCTTATATATATATGTAAATTTATATATTTTATATCAGGATTGTAGTACAAATTCGATAATAACAGTGACATTATAGCACAAATTTCATATCAGTTTATGTAAAAAAAAACCAATATCTAAGTAACATTACAATAACAGTAAATATAAAAAACCTGATGTCCAAAATGGTCTTTTATATCAGTTATATATCAAATACAGATGTTTTCGATACATTCAAAAATCTATGTACATCAGTTATAGGAGTATAAAACGACATCTAAGGTAACATTTCATATCAGTTTATGTTAAAACACAGAAATATAAAATAGCATAAATATCAGTTTACCAAAAACAACCAATATCTAAGTAACATTACAATATCAATAATTATTAACAAACCCGATGTCCAACATAGTCTTTTATATCAGTTACATATAAAATACAGATGTTTTAGGTACTTTCAAACAACCATTTACATCACAAAAACCGATATATAACATAATATAGAGATCTGTTCTTGTAGACTTAAACGATATCTAAACTAGTTAACAATATCAAAAATCACATAAAATATGATATGGAAATCATAAAAAAATACATTTAATGGGTTTTTCATATCGATAAATATATGAGAACGGATGTCTAAATCAGATTTTAGATCATTTACATAGTAATTAACGATGTCTTTAGTGTCTTTAATATCAGTTTCAGAATCTTAACGCTCCAGAAAATTGGAAAACGGATATCTAAAGGGACCATTGGACATCAGAATTTAAACAAAAAAGATGTCTAAACTCATTTTAGATATCAGTGTAATACCGATATCTTAAGTACGTACATTAGACATCGCCTGCCTAGACATCGCCCGAAAACATGAAAAGACATCAGTTATTCACTGATATATAAGGGGGGTATTTGGCGTAGTGTTTGCTTATTAACTTAATAGTTAACAAAGTTGAAAATTAAAGCATAAATCAATGTTAGGTTACTTTGTGTTTCATGTTTGCTCCCTACTTTAATTAATAGTATCTGCCTTTGTTTAGTTTATTTTTAGGCTAAAGTTCAATTTAGACACTCAACTATAGGGGACATTTCAATTGCATCCATTATTTACAAAATCATTCAAAAACATACTTCATATAAAATCTAAATTGAAAAAATGAATTTTTCTTCCTATTTTCCTTTTACCCCTCTCCACCTCCCATTCTTTCTCTCTTCCCTCTCTCCAGCCAACCCTCCCAACCCAGCCCCTCTCCACCGCAACCCCCGCCACAACCTTCCCGACCCCAACTTTAACTCGTGGGGGGATTGCGGCACCAGGGGGACCCACTGGTGGCTTTGGGTCACCGGGAAATGGCATGCCTTGGCAGGGCTAGGTGTGCACAGGGAGGGAGTCGCGCGGGAGAGGAGAGGGAAAAGAGGGTGGTCAGGGGGAGAAAGAGGAGCTGCGGGCTGGTGGCGATGCGCCGACTGGCTTGGCCGGAGTTGACCTGGTCACAATCAGACTGTGCTAAGTCACGCGAGACAGAAGGGAGACACGAGGAAGAAGAAGAAAAATTAGAGAAAAGAGAGAGAGAGAGAGAGAGAGAGAGAGAGAGAGAGAGAGAGAGACTCGGGTAAGTAGAAGGGGAGGGTCCAATGGATTGTGGTGGGGGTGGGGTTCGGCGAGTTGGCGGGAGAGAGAGAAGAGAGAGAAAGTGGGAGGTGGAGAGGGGTAAAAAAGGAAAAGAGGAAATTTTTTTTTTTTTTTCAATTTAGATTTTAGATAAGGTATGTTTTTGAATAATTTTGTAGATGATGAATACAGTTGAAATACCTCCTATAGTTAATTTAGTGTCTAAATTGAACTTTAGCCTTATTTTTATTTTTTATTATTTGTGTGCAACACATGCATGACTAGCTTGTACTGATTATATATGAGGTTTTAATTAATAAAAAAATTCAGAGTATTGTTGTGGCTTGTAGCTTTTGCAATAGAGAATGCATTTATCCTTACACACAACACTACTACAAAAATCGTCAAAGATGACATTGAAACCGTGTCATCTAATTCATTTGATGACACATATGAAATGAGTCATCTATGTGGGTGTCATTAAAAGTCTATAAACATGACACGCAAAAAGTGTCATTAAAAGTCTTCGATGACACAATTTATGTGTCATTAAATCTTATAAATGTGTCATTAAATCTAAAAGATGACAAATAAAAAGAGTCATTAAAACCCAAAAAAGAGTCATTTTATAGCAAAGATGACAGCTAAAATGAGTCATTGAAACTTTAAAATTATCCAAAAAAAAAAATTAAAATAACATCCTTCGAATACACACCACAAAAAGGTATTACTAGCCAAAACTTATATATTAGTGACCAAAATACTATGAATAGGAATACAAAACCAATTTCGAATTTACTAAATGAACAAATTACAATTAAACAAGTAATTTGTTGTTAAAGAAATAAATAAACAAAATATTACTAAAGCCTGGCTGATGGTACAAGTCACTGCAATCACTCTAGCTAAGGTCACACTGCAATCACCCTAGCCAACAACAGAGTACCTGTGCCCAAGCAACAAACAAAAATTAAACATAACACAACTTTAAGTACTTAAAAAAAAAAAAAAAAGCAAACATCAGTGAAAATCAAGCAACCTAAGGCAACTGACACCAACAAACCATATAACCAATAAAAAGAAATACATATAGCTAGAAGAAAAAGGTTGTAAAACTTTGGAAAAACCTTGAGAGTCCAAACTGTGCAATTTACTTGGTCACGTATGTAGACAGCCCTACCTAGACAATCATCAAGATACAACTAAGTTAAGAAACATACCAAAAAAACAAAATTTTAAATACACAGTCATAAAAATTGGACCTCCAAAGACATATTTCTTTACCTACAAAGACATAAGACTTGTTCAATGGAAACCTTGTTCAATGGAAACCAAAATCTAAGAATGGAAGACTTATCTCATCTCCAGTTTTAAATTCATAAATTTAGATAGTAAAAAATAAAAAGAACCACTCTTGAGAATTGATAATAGGTACTTGCAAACCTACATACCATTTGAACGACATAGCAACAAGTAAACGAAAGACCTCAAAAAAGATATAGGGAAGGAAATTAATGAAGTAAGACTTACCTTGTTTGCTGCATGCCTTGTTTCCAAGACCAATCATGTTAGTAAGAATAACTGCTCCTCTATTAAGCTTTTTGTAGTAGCTAGTGCATGTCAGAACTTAGCTAAATCAAATTGCAAAACCACATATAACATATGTATATAAACAATGCAATCAGATATTAAAAGAACATTATTATATATATATGCTAATCATCAGTCATGTATGTCATTCAGTACGAAGTTGTGGGGTTAGAGAGTGAGTTAAAGTGTTAAACTAACCTAGATGACATGGTTTCTAAAATCAACTTGTTCTCTTTCTTTTCTGGTTCTGTATTCATCCACATAGAGTGTGCTAATGAGGTAAGCTGTCCAGCTTCCCAACAAGCCATAGAAGAGCTAAAAAAAGTGTGCCTGAGAGCATCCCCAGCTGTGAGAATGAGTGTGGCAGAGTAAGAAAATTAAACTTGAGCCACTTGATCACACACATTCAAACCATTAGAACCCACCAAAAAACAAACACATAATGAACAAAACAAAGATGACCCATTTCAAATTACTTGATTTGAAGCACAGCTGAACCAAGCATCATAAGCAGAGCCACCATCCCAAAAGAACTTGGAGAGCTTAGTCCTGAAGCTCTTGGGCTTCCCTTCAGTCTCCATCTCCACATAATTTCCCACTATCACTGTCTTCACCACCTTCTCTGTTGCCATCATTCACTCACTTGCACTATAGTGAGTTAAGAAACAGACCAAAAAGGAAAGAATTTAAATACAAAGTCATAAAAATTGGATCCGCAAAGTCATATTTTTTTTACCTACAAAGACAGAATAAATTCTAAATACAAAGTTATAAAATGTTTGATACATAATGACTGACCCTCAGGAGCCCATGTTGTAGAGGTACAAGTATCATGTTTAAAAATTTCATATTAATATATACTAGGAATCTGATAGTTTTAGACAAATAATTAGGAACTTGGGAAACATATCAAAATCTGAAACTTCAGGTCTATAATTTGTAGCGGAATTATGTGTGGCAGGGTTGCAATCATAGCCATGAGGATGCACACCGCCTGCAAAGTTTTAACCTTAGATTATATTAGCTTTAGAACAGAAGCTGAAATCAAATAAACTAATTCTCTTGATATAGGATTCATTCAGCTAAAACTAACAATAGCCAATAATTTAAGAAGGTTGATTAGGGATTGTAGATTAATTAGAAAACAGAGACAATGGAGAAGACTGACCACCACAATGATGGAAGGCACCAAAGAGAAACTGATTCCAACTTAGAAGAGATATCCATAGAGTACTGCTTCTTCTCAATAATACAACAGATAAGCACGAAGATTACTACATAAGGCAGAAATTTATAAACTCTAATTAGAGAGGATAAGTAGATTTATAAGAAGAAGAAAAAAATCAAATTAACCTAGATTATGAGAATATCAAATATTGAAAAACCCAATATCAGATTCACCAAGACATACAGAAATACTAATCACCCCCAACCCAATATCAAATTCATGGAGAACATAAATAGATATTTTATAAACAATGACTGATAGTGAATTGAGAGAGAAAACTTAAACCAATATATTATCCACACACATATCAAAACCATACATCACAACAAAGCTCGCAGTAGTTGTGGGTTCGGATTTAGGGTTTTTCATTCCTTTAAATTTCAGATCAATCCCAGTACACAGAGATGTAGAGAAAAAAGATGGGACCAAGATTGATACCTGGGTTGAGGCCAACAGCTGTCGGAGTCGCTATAAACTCGCCGGAAAAGCCACGAGCTTCTTTGTTTCGATGCGCCGCCGTGCGTCGTCGTCGGAACAAAAGAAATGTATTAGGAGGTTCAGGGCACCGAGGAGAGAAGGTTGGTGGTGGCGCGACACCTTGCCGTCGCCGAAAACGGTGGATCGCTGGAAAGGGGTTTGACGCTGTTTGGGTTCAAATCGGGTCCTTGGCTGGGTGGTCGAGGAGACGAAGACCAGAGGGAGAAGGGGAGGAGGAGGCAAGCAGCCTGGTGCCGGTCCCGTCGCCAACCGCCGCAGAAATGTTGCAGATTGAAGAGAGAACTCGGGGAGAGAGAGAGAGAGAAGAGAGAGAAGAGAGAGAAGAGAGAGATAGGGGGTTGCGGGGGAAAGTGAAAAAATATTTCACTTTTTCAAGTGAAATATGTTTTAAGTGTGGACTGAAGTGTCATAAAAAGGGTTTAATGACTTATTAAAAAAGATGAGTCATTATATCTAAATATTGGGTGTCATCTATGACACTTTCTGTAGTAGTGCAAAGTGATCAAAATTTTAATCCATTCTTCTTTAATTAAAGATCTTCTTCTAATAGGATTCTTAATTGCTCTGTTGTCACTGATCTAGCTTCTTAATTACTTTGACGTCCCTCCTAGTTGTTTCATGGTCCACTTTTTTATCAAATTGGCTTAAAGCACTACAATAAATTACCCTTAATTAATTATAATGACTGATAAGAGGGATCTAATCTCATGCATTCTATCACTTTTGGTTGCCAACTGGGAACTCTTAATGTTGATTGTTGTTTTTGCCACATAAAGAGACTTTTACTTGTTACAATTTATATATAATAATTCAACTTCAATTTTTAATTAACTGTCGAACACTAAAAAATGATCACCAAGTACTCGGCGCTTGGTATGTGTGAAAAAAAAAAATAAAACTAATGGACCAATATTATGTAACATAGAATGATTACAATATTATTGGAGTATAGTTAAAATTTTAAAAACCATAAGGTTTTAATAAATAAATTAAAATTAAAAGATCTAAATAAAAATCTCTCAACAAACATAAGTGAAAAGTCATCCAATAAAGATAAGTGAAAAGTCATCGATGAAAAGTCCTGAGGACAGCTGGTCAATGTCCTTGTGGCCACTATTTTCTAATGCAAACTTTAATGGTTTTGTGACTTTTGTCATTGTGTTTAGAAAAGTTATCTCGCTGGTTCAGGGAAATTCCAGCATAAGGGTCCTGAATATTTTGTTTCCTACATGATATTGATTAATGATATAATGATAGGTTTATGACGCTAGATGGTAAACTATGACTATTGGTTGTATTTTTTACTAGGTTTCTCTATCAACTTTTAGAATCATTTATTCCAATTTTATATATGAAGTTTGTTCAGACAAGATTTTATATAAAAATCCAGAATTTTATATGGAAATCCGGGAACCTATACAAAATTCTAGGATGCTATACGGGAATTCGGAATTCTATATGAGATTCATTTATGTATGAAAAGTTTTTTATATAAGATTGGCAAAAAAGATTCTCACATAAGTTCTCATCCGGACCAAGTGTGAATGCCGGATATTCTTGATCATCATGCAGTTGGCTTATACACTACAGTTATACAAACGTAATGCTAATACGCACACAAGCAAAACATTCGCACACTATATTGGTTCATGCCTTATTTTCCAACTATACGTTAATAAATGGCATAGTCCGGCAAAGAAAATCACAAGAGAATTTATTTTACATGGATCTGCACTGTTCATCTGTTTTCTTACAAGGTATACCTTGTATTTCTGCTGCTTAGCAGCTTCTATGGTTGTATTAATTTTTTAATTTCATGCATAAAAATGTGTCTGAAACTAGGAATTGTCATTTTAAGTTTTTTTGATATTATAGAGAATTGAGGGGCAAAACAACCACAAGTTACACCACTTATATCACTTGTTAATAGGTACTTGTGTTGGACCACACATTGTTTGTGGTACTATCGAGGGTATAATTCAGTGATCGATGCTTCGTTAACAGAATATGACAAAGAATGGCTAGTAGGTTGATGATCAGATGATTCAGAGGTTATTGTTGGCATTCTCAGCTGATCTGTTTTACTATGAAGAAAAAATGCTGGCTTTTGAGGGAATGCCATAGTAACAGAGTAACTGCTTAGCATGAGAACTATGGTTTGCATTGTGGGTCTGTCATCTGGATCTTCCTGAACACAGAGTAACCCAATATGGTTACATCTAGTTACTTCATTTCTTGAATAACAACCTCTCAAACTTGGATCCAACAATTCTAAGGGCCTCCCATCCCTCCAATGTCTCCAAGCCTGCAATCATTTAATTCAAAATGTTGCAACAATTAAATAACCAAGAAATGCAAATTACAATATTTAAGTTATACAGTACTCACATAGCTCATAAGGTCTTCACCACAGTCTGATTGATAGAAACTAGTGTTCTTCTTGCCAGTTACAATCTCTAAGATCAAGACACCCAGACTATACACATCATACTTAACAGAGAATTGTTCATGCATTGCATATTCTGGAGACATGTAACCACTGCAAACCAGTAGCATCAGTAAAACAATGTTAGTTAAAATACGGTATTATGAAATGAAATTTTGAACTCATCAACAAAGTTCTGTATTACTTACTATGTTCCAACGATCCTTCCAGTGTTTCCTTGAGTTTGATCAACTCCAAATATTCTTGCCATGCTAAAATCTGCAATTTTTGGATTCATTTCCCCATCTAACAATACATTGCTCGCTTTAAGATCGCGATGTATGATTTTAAGCCGAGAATCGTGATGGAGATAGAGAATCCCTCGAGCAACCCCACCAATAATCTTGTATCTGCTTGACCAATCCAATTTTACTTGCTTTTCAGAGTCTACACACATGTTTTCCAGAATAAAATATGCAAGTTAGAATAAGTGAATTGATTCACATACAGACATACTAACATACGGAAAGATTTCCTTGATTAGAAGGGCACAGAGTACCATATAGAAAGTGGTCAAGGCATTTGTTCTCCACATATTCGTAAACAAGTATCTTTTCTTCTCCTTCCGAGTAAAATCCCAATAGCCTCACCAAATTTTGTGATGAAGCTTAGCTACCAAAACAACCTCATTCTTAAACTCCTCAGCGCCTTGGCCTGAGCTTCTAGATAATCTCTTCACAACTATTTCTTGGCCATTAGGAAGTGTGCCCTGAAAAACGTTGAAACCAGTTTTGCAAACATCTTATATTAACATTCATGAGTTCCAACACATTTAAATCTGCATACTTTTTTAATTTCATGAAATTTGCCAAGTCAAAGTCATAACCTTGTAGACCTCACCAAAGCCACCTGCCCCCAACCTGTTATCATCAAAGAACAATTTTGTGGCTGCTGCAATTGTACCCAAATCAAACTGCAATGACTCCACAATAGTAATTTCGTCACCCCCTACACAGAATCAAGAATTACTTAAAATGTACAAATATATATGAAGTAACATATTAATGAGAACGATTAGAAATCAAATTGTATTAGAGAAATGAAAATGAACATAATTTGGGTTTGGTAAGGAATTAAAGTAAAAAAGTTAAATGTTTACCATTTTGTTGATGTAAAGCATCATACTTTTTCTTTGCTCTTCTTCCAAGGAATAAGCAGCATACTGGGAAAAGCAATATCAATATGGCAATTGGAACAACAATGGCCACTATAGTTAACGATGAGATTTTGTCATTTCTTGCACACAATATTAATACACATAAGAAATTAAACAATCTAAAAATATTGTTTCGCCCTCTAATACTATAAACATTAGAATATCCAATTCAAAATCAACTAAATAAAGAGGTTGAAGATCTTACATTCTATTATGCAAGATATTATTTCACCGACGTGGAATACTAGTTTCAACAGAATAAATTAAACAAGACCAAATACGTACATGAACATGATCCCTGCAATTTTACCTTGAGGCCTTGTTACTAAACCCGGAGGTGGAGGAGAAAGAAGCAGTGGCGTCGGGGGAGGTGTCGCAGCTACCTTTCTATAAATTGGAAACACTTCGTATCTAAATTACAACTAGTAGCCAAAACTCTTCCTCCTTGCTTCCCGGAACAACAACTGGGAAGATCAGCAATAGCTCTTTGAAGACACAGGTTACAAGCCACACTGGACAGGTCTGGTGTGCACTGCATAAGACTGTACAACTGCTAGAACCCTGTGAATTCTACTTCTTTAGTCGCAAACTTTTTAGCACCGGATGGCGCATTTGCAGTGGGAGCCACCAAGCCAGTCATTGTTTCAGTCAGCAGCTCAGCAAAGCGGTTAGACTGAGTAATATTCCCGATGTTATACAATAAAACTCGGAGATTTTCTTCCATTTTTCCAAAGAGATACGTAGAAGTAGCGTAGCATACACTCGTCGTATCAGATTACAGTGACCTTTCGTAAAGGGCAGTACTGTTGGACTGCCTCTCTGGCTGCGGTAGCCACGCATTCTTGGCACTCATCCAGTGTGAGATCACCACGACATAGAAAAGCACCGTAGACTGCTGCATTGGAGTCTCCACTGCCGTCACCTGCAGTGGTGTTGTAGTATCCGGTGTCATGGGTGGCGTTGGAGGTGAGAGAAGGGAGGAGGTGGTTGAGATTGGACTGGTAGGTGCTGCTGGGAGTAAAAGTGGTTGTGTTAGAACAATCATGGTACCGGTAACCCGGGGCAGCTTCACTATAGCTAAGGCTAAGGAAGCCAAGCATTGAGAGAAGCACAAGGGTCATGTTCAACACATTGAAGGAAGGCATTGTGATATCATCACTTCCTCTTAAAAGGGTTTAGTTATTGTATCTTTAGGCCGTGTTTGACGGTCTAATTTTTTCTTTTCTTCTTCATTTTTTTTTTCCTCTCTGGTTCTTTTTAAGATGTACTATGCAATAAATTGTCAGAAGTTATGACTTGTGAGGTTGCAATCGTTTAGCTGGTGGCCAATAAGAGTTGAATTGTGGAAACAAAGATTATTGAAAAGTCATTGATGAATACGAATTGGGGATAGAGGGACAAGACTAATGGGATGGACTTTTCAGCCAAACTGTGTTCTTGTTTTTCTTTCGGTCTTCAATAATTGAAGAAGGGTTCAATTTTATGCAACCATATGAATTTGAAGCTGTCTCATGCATTTTCAGGGTATTAGGATGAGACTCTTGGTCTAGGAACATGTAGCCAACAGTCATTGTTATTTTACACTCAAATACATTATTCTGTATAAGAAGCTGAGCACTCTGCCTTAGGTTGCAAATCCTCTTGGAACTCTTTCGGCGAACCCCATTGCCTTTCTAGCTAACAACCCCTGGCCTCACCACGACCACCTCATGTGTCGGTCTCACTACGGTAAAAATCAAGCTTCTTCTACAAATTGTAGGTATTTGATGTTATATATTATTGATTATTTACAGACAGTGACCAGAAAATAAGCTTGTATTCATGACTCCAGCCATTAATACAAGACAGTGATGTGACCAGAACTACCTAATTAATCTCATTATACGTTCTTCCTATTGAGGATTGACTTTGTGCCTGTGTTGGGACCAAGGATTTAAAAGGGTAGGCAACCATAAACTGAACAAGATTCAACCCAGACCACAAACCAGAAGTCTTTTCTAAGACGACAACACACAGGTGTGAATGCCAAAACATGTCTATCACGTTATGTGGAAAAGGTTTCTCTCTCTTTGGTCTTCACATGTATAGGTCCTAAGACTATGGACTGGGTCGTACACTAATAGTGGGCAGATACAATTTTTACTCAAAATAAAGATATTGAAAGTCAGAGTCCTAACAACATTCATATGCAAGTATGCAACCAGATATTACTACTAGATAAGACCTTGTGAATTTACTCAAACTATCGAGGGTATACTTCGGTGATAGATCCATCATCAATAGACGGAGTTGACTTGCTGATTGATTGACCAGACTCCAGTGTTATCTTTGGCATGTATCCCTCGGTTGTACTACTTTGAAAGACAAATGCTGGCTGTTGGGGTAGTGGCAGAGTAACAGAGTAGCTATTAAGCATGAGAACTACCGATTGCATTGTAGGCCGGTCAGCTGGATCTTCCTGAACACAAAGTAACCCAATATGTACACATCTCATAACTTCGCTCCTCGAATAAGAATCTCTCATTCTTGGATCCAACAATTCCAAAGCTGTCCCATCTCTCCATAGTTTCCAAGCCTGCATGAACTCAACAGTTTGATTTATGTTGTTATCAATGTTAGTCCGGACATTGATAACACTAAAACTAAAACACCAAAACTATATAGATCGGACTTGACAGAAAATTGTCCGTGCATTGCATATTCCGGAGACATGTATCCACTGCAAGCAGCACCATCAGAATAGAAATTTTAGCAAAAGGATAATGAGGAAACTTTTCATATTCAATTTTATAATTTAATCGATCCATTTCAATTTGGTTCAAGGCTAATTGGCTTCCACTATACACAGAGCATGAACTATGATTCAAAGATAATATCATCCTCGTATGAGTTAATCCAGATATTACGAAGTATCAAGATTGTGCAAAACAGAAGGCGTGAGGGGAAAAGAAAAGACGAATGAGAACTCACTATGTTCCCACAATTCTATTTGTGTTTGCTTGAGTTTGGTCAACCCCAAAAATCCTAGCCATGCCAAAGTCAGATATTTTTGGAAGCAATTCCCTATCCAACAATATATTGCTGGCTTTGAGATCACGGTGTATAATCCTCAGCCGGGAATCTTCATGTAGATACATAATTCCTCGAGCAATCCCTCCAATAATCTTGTAACGTCTTGACCAATCCAATTGTCCTTGTTTCTCAGGGTCTGTAAAATCATCAAAAGCAAGTAGTCAAGGAATTGGATTCAATACGTATTGAAGTAATGCTTTTGCAGAAGGAAAGACTATCAGATGTTTCAGAGTACAAACTACAAACCAAACAGAAAATAGTCAAGGCTTTTGTTGAGCACATATTCATAAACAAGTATCTTTTCTTCTCCTTCCAAGCAAAATCCCAATAGCCTAACCAGATTTCTGTGTTGAAGCTTGGCAACCAATACCATTTCATTCTTAAATTCTTCTGCACCTTGGCCAGAACTTCGTGATAGCCTTTTCACAGCTATTTCTTCCCCACTCGAGAGAATACCCTGAGAACAAACTTTAATCAATCGATAGAGTGGTGATTTTTACAAAACTTTTAATCCCATCTTAGTTCTTAGGTTCTGACATTATTCAGATTTAAGATTTTCATGCAGGAAATGGAAATTTCTAGACTTTAAATAATCACTGATTTCATACCTTGTAAACTTGACCAAATCCACCTTCGCCTAACTTGTTCTCATCAGAGAAATTGTTTGTGGCGGCTTCAATGGTACCAAAATCAAATTGCAAAGACTCCACAGTAGTGATGTCATTCTCACCTACACAACCGAACAGTGAATGTACTGAGTTTTCAAAAGACTTAACTACAGTAGCATAATGTAGAAATTAAGACGATGATATAAAAGATCTTTATGATCATGTCACAAACTGTAATTTTTATTCTTTTACCGCTTTCTTCCTCTATTGCATTGTACTTCTTTCTTGCTCTCCTAGTTATGAAACAGCAGCCCAATACAAAAAGTAGGATGGAGACGGCAATTGGAGCAACAATGGAGACAATTGTGCGCGTTGGGATTTTGCTTTTTCCTGCATAAACAATAGTACTCTAGATTGAATTTTTTAACTATGTATTTTGATCCATGATTATGAATTTTTAACTATATATTATATTTTGATCCATGATTATGAATTTTTCAACTGTATGTTTTATTAATGTGCTAACGTTTGTCATAGTGAAATGATGGAGATTATTAAATTCATGCATATTCTTGACACAATTAATTAAATTCATTAATATGGTAGTAGACTAGTAGGCTAGTAGCTAGTGGGTTGACTTTAATTACCTTTAGGCCTCACGGGCGAGCCCGGAGGAAGGGGAGGAAGAGCCGCCGGCTGAGGCGCCGTTGCAGCGCCGGAGATCTGGTAAAAGGGTACAGTTCATACCTGACATTACAACTGGGATTCAGAACTCGTCCCCCAACCTTTCCACTACAACAATCTGGCAACAGCGCTATAGCCCCCTGAAGACACCGATTGCAATCCGCTGTGGTCAGGTCCAGCGTACACTGCCCGAGGCTGTACACCGAAACAACTGTGGTCAGGTCCAGCGCACTAACATTCGCTTGGTTGGTCGCGAACTTGCCGCCATCACTGGCAGCCTCGGTGGCCACCTTACTCATACTAGTCCCCAGTACTTGATTGAACCGGGTCGGGTCGGTGACGTCGGTCGCGTTCTGGACGTTCCGCATGTACAAGACGGGCGACTCGACGGCGACGGAGAAGAACGACTGGTTGGAGTAGCGTAGCAGGCACTCGTCGTACCAGATCACCATCTCTTTTCCAATTGGGCAGCGTTTACGTGATTCGGAGGTTGTGGTGTTGACGCAGGTTTTGCAAGCTTCGGTGGTGAGGTCACCGCGGCATTGGAAGAGGCCGTAGACGGCGTTGTGGGAGTTTTGGCCGACGGTGGCGTTGTAGAAGCCGGTCTTGAAGGTGGCATTGGAGGAGAGGGTGGAGAGGAGGCGGTTGAGGTTGGTTTGGAAGGTGGAGTTGGGGGTGAAGGTGGTGGTGTTTGGGCAATGATAATTGAGGTAAACGAGAATAGAGAGAAAATACAAGAGGGTCATTATTGGCATAATTTTGATAATAATTAGTGATCAGAGTATCAGACCCTGCTCTTACTCTTTGCTTCTTCCTCTTTGGGATGAAGATCATATATATGATTATGCAATTCATATGTCTGATGTGTTTAACAGTCTCAATACGTACAGGACAGGTTGATTGACTTGGGTCATGGTCAATGAAACTTTGTGTTATTGACTTGTTTGACTTGGGTTGAAACTTTGAAAGATATCTCACTGAGTCACTGGTCATTGTCTTCATGGAATTCATAGGAAAAAAAATAGAGGAACCTAGAGGCAAGGAAATAACAAAGTTTAAAACAGAGGAAGATGGGGACCCAAGTTGTGGAAAAATAGAGGAAGTTGTGAGACTCTAGATTTTTTAAGTTTTTTTTTTTTTTTTGGTTTGTTAAATTTATTTCTCTAAGTGGATGAGTTTTTCTAAAGACCAAGAGACTAAAGATATACCTTGGTGGCGTAGAACTCATTTTTCTGAGAATAACGACATTTGGTTTGTCGCAATTGGAGTTTAGATGAAGGTATTATGAATTTTCAAAGTTGGACAATCATTTTAGGTTATTATTTAATTTTTCAGAATTTTATATAGAGAAGTTGTATTTTTCACAAAAATTCTGGAGATGAAAATAATATTTTGAGGCCATAGATAATTAGTACCCAGTCTTACAAGTCCGTAGGAATTTTTGGAAGATATTTCGGAGCTCGAATAAATTTTTGGTGAATTATTTAAGTTTGAAGAAATTCAGAAAATAAGGAAATTAAAATGAAATTGGCCGCTAACGTGGCCTAATCTGGAGCTTCGATCACGCCAGATTGGACGGCTCAGATGTGCCAGCGCTTGACAAGAATCAAGTGCGTCACAACACACGCCCGTACAGATGATGAGGAATCATGGCTGCTTGCTCGCATACGACGTGTCGTTTTCACTAGCAGCTCAACCTGCATGCGCAACCCGCCTCCCAGTCAACTTGCTCCGTTTGCAAATTGAGCTTGACTCGCACCTCGACTTAGTCCTTTTCCCAGCTGGATTAACCACTTTCTCTCACAAAAAAACCCGTTTTTCGACCCACTTAACCCCATACTTGGTTCAGTTCAGATTCTCGCTCTTTGTGAGTGCATTTTGTGCAATTTTCCTACATTGAAGGATTAGAATAACTTCCCACTCCCACATGCCTATAAATAGAGAACCACCATCTCTATTTCTCTTCACACTTAAAGCTTTGTAACACTTCCAAAACTTTCTTGAGACAAACTACTTGTTGGAGTTTTTTAAGTTTAAAATATTTGTTTGGATTGTTTTCTTTAGTGCCCATAAGGATTTTGCACCTAGAAACATCTCAATCAAATAATTTTGGCAAATGAAAACCCAAATCAAATGAAACGTAATCAATAATCAAAATACAAATTAATTACCAATAATATGATATACGGAATTAACTTAAAATGAAATGTAATTATTAGAAAAATCATAATTAAATATTGCTTGATATGAGGAATTAATTGACACAACATTAAAACTAGTCATTTGTCAACTAAAGAGCAAAATAAGCATTCAAAATAAGTAAAAAATTACAGCAAAAATAAAAATTCAACGTGTCAAAGTAAAATATATAAAGCATAATTGGATAACTAAAAAACCACTACAAGAAAAAGGGGCATGAGGCACATACAAAGAAGGCACAAATACAGATTTGTGACATGTTGAGACAATAAGGGCACAAATATAAATATATTTGTGTTTTATTATATAAGGCACATGTGATTGTGTTTTTTTTATATGTGTCCTATTATATAGGACATGATTTGCGTGTCTATGGTTATGTCCAAATTGACCATCCTTCACGTGGCAACAAACATCTGCAAACTTTTTAAAATAGGCACAAATAATTGTGTTAAAGTCATGGTTGATATCGACACAAGTGTATTATTTGTGTTTGTAGTGAAACACAAATGTTATCAAATATGCCCTTTTACATAGAACGACAAAAAAAAAAAAAAAATAAAGCCTCTTTGTTATAATTTATAAAACACGTTCCCACCAAATTTTTTTTTACCCCCGCCTCTCATTTCTCTCTCTCTCGCCATGCTTTGACCGGCCATATCGCTGTCGTCCGGCGGCTGATGGAGGCAAGACCACCGCCGAAATTCTCGCCTCTCCCTCCTCTCTCTGCCCATCTGTTTTGATTTTCCAGAAATGCAAGGATTGCGGCGACCCGAGCTGGGGCAGAGCCTAGCCCTTTGCCGGCGATCTCTATGCTCCGGCGGCTTCGCGACTTCCCACCACCCAAAACTCATTCCTCTCGTCGAGCTGGTCCCTCTGGTACCTTTCCCTCACGCCGACGACGCCCCACGGCGGCGAATCGAAGCCACCCAGTCCGACGGCTCCGACCATATCACTTTGTACGCAAACGGTGATAAGATGAGAAATGAGTACACTCAGCTACACAGCCTATGCATTTGGTATTTTTCTAATCATTATTTTTTATTATTTTGAATATGTGAAGCTAATTTATGGATGCGCAAAAGAAAATGGATGGTTAATGTGTTGGAAGTTGATTTGCATTTACTTAGAATTACAGGGTTTTGAAAATTGTTGGATTTGTGGAAGGTTTGGTTGTTGCAGATAAAGTCATTGGACTCCATACGAATCCACAAGAGGTGCATAAGGTCATGGCTAAACACGTACTCATGGAAGGTGTTAATAGTAGGCTATACTGCTCTTCTAAATTAACATATTCCAAAGAAAGAATTCATTTTGCATTATTAGAAACGTTTTGATTTTGCTTAGGCGGCTAGGATGTGATAAACAGTGTTTGCAACCAATTAATCTATCAAAACCAAAGAGTCCAAGACCTAGGTAGCTAGGATGTGATAAAAAGTGTGGAGCCACCAAGTCTGCAATTAATGGGCATAAAAATTTCTAACATGTTCAAGTTAAGGATCTATAATTTGTTTGAGAATGACAAGGGACATATATACATACCTCCTCTTGATGTATTGTTTGTAGTTGAAGTTGTTGAATCACATACGGTTGTATAGGGCTGGTCTTTGCAAAAGCAAAGGAATCCACCATTAGCAGTGTTAAGGCCACACTTTCCTCCTGAAGTCTATTAGTTTTAGTTGAAAAACTATGAGTAATTATATTCAATTCTCTTTTTCATTTTCATTTCTTATGGCTTACTTACCAACAATGCAGGTTGTTTTTGCTTATGGTGTGACAAGTAGTGGAAAGACACACACAATGCATGTAAGTTTTATTGTCTTTTCTTGGGATTTTGCTATTGAAAATTTAAGAATATTGAAAAATTATGTTGCCTACTGTTTGGTGAGTAAAACTCCCCTTTTGAGTTGTGCCAATTGGGTTATAGTAAATAATGTTGACTCTCTGTCCGTTGGTTTCCACATTAGGCAATTAGTTGTATATTGGAGAGTTACATATTTTTGATGGTCTTTGTACTCATTTTTCTTAGATTTGCAGTAATCCAACTTCTTAACAAATCTTTAATAGAACCTACCCAGAATTGATTCTAGTTGTTTTTCATGATGAATAATAAGAAAAGTATAATAGGTTTGCTCTACAACTCAGTAAACCTTTATATTGTCTTTGTTTGCATATTGTTAGTGAGGACACACAAGATTGGTCATGTTGAGTCCAAATGAACACAATAACCGCTAAACACTTGGAGTTTTGATGCTGCCATCCATGCTTTCCCATATTTATCAATCTTTCAGTGTTGATGCTTCCCATACTTGGCCTGATTGTTGTCTTATTTCAATAATTGCACTATTGAGTTGTTCAAATTTATGAGTTTAGGGTCTATTTTTCATATAGGCATTCATTTGAATTCTTGAGATTCTTTTAATTCTAAACTTATAAATTCATAAAATTTGCCAATATGAACTCTCTTTGCAGGTTGTGTATGTTTGGCAGCCCTTCTTTGAAAAGAATGATATTGACATAGATTATCAAGTGAGTAGATGGTTTCAAGAGTCTTCTTACAATTGGGTTGTTAGCTTCTGGGCTAATGTGATTAATTTCCTTTTTCTGACTACTCTTTCTTGTTCAAATACTGTGAAGGCTGGAATGCACATAAATGCAAGGGCAGTTGCTAGGGGAAATCATAACAAGAGTTGTCTTCTCCCTTCCCGCAAAGTCTTTGCTTCTGAGGGAATTGAGTTAATGAACTGGTATGGCCTAATAACCAATACTGTGGTTTGTAGTTTATTTCATTTGTTAATTCAAAGCTTTATTGAGCACTGTCATAGTCTGTCATTGTATCATGAACATGTAGAGTTTAATTAGAATATTTTAAGACTCTAGTTCTTCCATATTAAAGAATAGTCTTCAATATAGTAATATTTGTATCCAACGCCTATTAGAGTATGTTCTTATTCTTATTTATGTTTTCTCTGTGAACTGTAGGATGTAAATTATGGAAGGCTGTGAGGAAGGCAGCGGGATCTAGTGCTCTAAACACCAACAAATGCACAAATGTCAGTGAGTTGGTGATAGTTCTAGTGTACATTGGATCTAAATTTGTTTTCTTTGTATACATTAGATCTTTAGGATTTTGGCAATGTGGAGGTTCTCTATTTAATACAATTATATATGAAACATTAAATACTAAATCATACAAAAACTTAACTAAAAGATAGATTAAACACATACCTCACTAAAAATGCAATTATCCTTCACAACAAATGCAATACTATTCTTCCTTCACCAAAAAAATAAATCATTGTCAAATATGAGCCCAACATCAATCTAAATTCAGATTTCACAACCAAACCACTAAATTAAAAAAACCCACAACATTAACTAATTACCACTAAAATCAAAAATTTCACAATCAATTTATGCAAAATCCACAACAAGTACAAAATCCACAATATTATAAAACATAAAAAACAGAAAATACCATAAAAACAGAAAATACCATAAAAAACAGAAAATACCAAAAAAAAAAAAAACAGAAAATACCATAAATTCAAAAAAAAAAAAAAAAAACAAATACCTTGAGCTGGTTTCGGCTTCGAGGGGGGGGTGTTTTGGGTGAGTGGTTTCGGCTGGGGGGGGGGATGGGTTTCGGTGGGGGTGGGTTATCGGGGGAGGATGAGTTTCGGGTGGGGGGTGGGTTTCGGCGGGGGTGGGTATTCGGGTGGGGGGTGGGTTTCGGCGGGGGTGGGTTTTCGGGGGGGGTGGGTTTCGGCGGGGGTGGGTATTTTCGGGGGTGGGTGGGTTGCCGAAGGGGGGGAGGTTTTGGGTTACGGGGAAGGAGGGAGGAGGAGGAGGAGGAGGAGGAGGGAGGAGGAGGAGGAGGAGGAGGAGGAGGAGGAGGGAGTGAGAGCTGAGGGAAGGAGGAGGGTGCGGCGCTGCAAGGGTGAGGTGAGTGAGTGAGCTGACTGAAGTGAACCCAGAAATGGGTATAAATTTAAAGACTTTGGGCGACGAACATAAATTCGTCGCCCAAAGTTGTTGACTTTAGGGCACCGTTTTATCCCGCCATAATTTCAGACTTTGGGCAACGCACTGTTCGTCGCCTAAAGCTACATTTCGTCGCCCAAAGTTGAATTTTTTTATGAACCATGATCGTTCATACGTTCGAGCTCCAATACCAAACTTCTAGATCTTCAATTGACCTAATATTTTAGAGGAATGATCTTTGAGTGACAAACTAATAAATGAACGGTTCAGATCGTTAAAAACACAATCGACATATAAGGTTCTACATATAAATCAGTGGTTTGCATTTGAAGAATAAAATTATATCAACTCTTTCGTTAAAACCTTGTAGCTTCAATAATTGTGAAGACCACAACGTGATTATCACAATCAGAGCCATTCTTCATATATGTTCATACTCAAAGATCAACCCTGGAAAAAATCGGCTCAATCGGAGTTCATCTACCCGTTCGATTATTATTATAAGAATCAAGATCGTTCATACATCCTAAATGCTAAACCTAACTTCTACATCTCCAATTGAGTTAATTTTTTGCATGGATGATCTTTGAGTGAGGCACTAAGGAATGATCGGTTCGGATCGTTAAAAACACAATACAAAAGTGATCTTCTACATACAAATACACTTGAAGAGTATAATTATATTAACTTTTGGGTAGAAATTTTGGTGATTCAACAATTTGTGAAGACTACAATATGATTTCAACGATCGGAACCGTTCATTCTATTCATTTATACTGGAAGATCATCCCTGCAAAAAATCGGCTAAATCGGAATTCATCTCATACTTCGATTCGTATTACAAAATTTACAATCGTTCATAAGTTCAACCACCGTTACCTAACTTCTACATCTCCGATTGAGCTAATTTTTTGCATGGATGATCCTTAAGTGAGGCACTAAGGAATGATCGGTTTGGATCGTTAAAAACACAATACAAAAGTGATCTTCTACATACAAATACACTTGAAGAGTATAATTATATTAACTTTTGGGTAGAAATTTTGGTTATTCAACAATTTGTGAAGACTACAATGTGATTTCAACGATCGGAACCGTTCATTCTATTCGTTTATACTGGAAGATCATCCCTGCAAAAAATCGGCTAAATCGGAATTCATCTCATACTTCGATTCGTATTACAAAATTTACAATCGTTCATAAGTTCAACCACCGTTACCTAACTTCTACATCTCCGATTGAGCTAATTTTTTGCATGGATGATCCTTAAGTGGGGAATTAAAAAATGAATGGTTATGATCTTTGGAAATACAATCGTATAGTATGTTATTACATATATAAAATTGTAAACAAAAAAGTATTCTTACTTTGGGCGAGGAACTACAAATTTCGTCGCCCAAAGTTATCTTGGGCGAGGAACCTCACAATTCGTCGCCCAAACCATTATTACAAAACAGGATGACCCTTTGGGCGACGAACATAATTTCGTCACCCAAACATAGTTTGGGCGACGAACATAATTTCGTCACCCAAACATAGTTTGGGCGACGAACATAATTTCGTCACCCAAAGTGTCTTTGGGCGAGGAATATGTATATTCCTCGCCCAAAATAAGTTTGGGCGACGAAATATTTTGTCACCCAAAGTAAGTTTGGGCGACAAATTTTCGTTTTCCTCGCCCAAAGGCACTTTGGGCGACGAACATGTATATTCCTCGCCCAATGTATTTCTCAATTAATTATTTGTTGTTAATGTTTAGGCGACGAACACATTTCGTCGCCCAAAGTTACTTTGGGCGAGGAACGTGTAATTCGTCGCCCAAACCTTTATGACATTGAGCGACAAATTTTCTTGTTCGTCGCCCTAAATTGCTTTGGGCAACGAATATATGTTCGTCGCCCAAAGTTTGGTCGCCCAAATATGTTTTTCTTGTAGTGATATATTGTAGAAAAGAAAAAAAAATTAAAATAGGACCAGGATATATCGAAGGACGAGATCTAATTACATGAACATCACAAATTCACAATGCCTTAAACTTATCTCATAAATAAATATATTATTCTTGCTTTAATAATAATATTCCAGGTGTTGCATGCATCTCTAGGTTGCTTGAAGCTTCCTACCAGTTACCAGACGCCTGGAAGACTAATTCAATTTAATCTTTGATATAAAATAGGGTAAGGCTAGGTACTTTAATTTTGTAGTCCGTAATTTAAAACCCCTTAACAACCTAAAAACTTTGCCTAAACTCCCATCTATTTAGAAACTCTCTCAAAACCTCTTATAATTTATACTTCCTAAATGACCCTCCTGACGCAATTTAATTACAGTTTAATTAATTACACTGATAATGATGTACTATATACACAAATAATTACATCATTATTTTTCAACGAGAAAAAAATTATAATTACACCATTACTTGACAAAACAAAAACAATTACATCATTCAGTTCACTAAAAACTGAATTCAGTTTCACTAAAAAAAATTTCACTAAAAATAGTTTCTCTAAAAATTGAATTCAGTTTCACTAAAAACTGAAATCAATATCCTGAAACTGTAAACCTGATTCAGTTTCAGTGAACTCAAATTCAGTTTCATTAAATGCATTGAAACTGAAACCCCTAGGCTTTGCCGTCAGCGTTCAGATCTTCGATCTTAAACTCAAACCAGAATATGCCGATGCTGGTGCCGTCGTAGTCACTAAAAGGAATCGAGGCTGACCAATGGTGGGGATGGTGGTGACGATTTCTCCGAGCTTGAGCTTGTACAAGATGGTGGTCTTATTAGCGACATTAAGACCCATTCGCATCTCTTTCTTCGCGAAGAGCCTGCTCAACAACTTTGTGAACGTCAGCCTCATTTCTAATTATCTGCCAAATACATTCATACACAACAAAACAATCAAAATAACACCAGGAAACTCCCTAAAACATCAGGCAAATCGAAATGATATATATCATTCATATCACAGTGAAAATTCAATCAGATCCATTTCATGAATATCATCAAAGAATGAAAAAGGATTTCAATTTACATGGAGATCAAGATTGATTAAGTAGGCAGATATCAATTTACGGGTTTGGGTTCGAGGTTATCGGGCCGGGTTGATATCAGTGTCACCCATTAGTAACCCGTTAAAATAACGGGTCGGATCGGGTCAATTCGCGGGTACCCAATATGATCCGTTAAGGAATAAATATATTTTTATTTATGAGATTTATCATTTAATTTGTACATTTCTTAGATATTTCTTATGTGAAATATTTAAAATATACATTTATGTAATAAATATATTTATTTATGTGATAAAATGTATTTATTTATGACATAAAGCATATTTAATTCAAGTTTTTTTTTGTTTTTCTAAAAAATGTATATTTTTTTCTTAAAGGGTAAAAACGGGTCAAGTCGTGTATACTCGTTATTTTTCGGGTTGGGTTCAGGTTGATGTTTTTGCCACCCGTTGATTAACGGGTCGAGTCGGGTTCACTCATTATTGCTAACGAGTCGTGTCAGGTTTGACCCAAACCCGCTTCACCTGACCCATTTGTCAGGTCTAATTGGGAGGGTTGAAGAGAAGAAATTGAAAGAGAAATTGGGTAAGATGAATTATACTATTTAATCTTGCCACATAAGATTAAGGGCCCGCGGCCCATTTGAAATTGTTATTGGACACCCAAAAGCTGTTGTGTATAACAATTCTAGGTCACTCACAAAAATTTTGGTATTTAGTAAAAAAAAAATAAAAAAATGTAGTGTCTCACTATTCTAGGTCATTCACTACAATTTTGAAAAGCAGCTATCCACCTGCTTTTCAAAACTATACTGAATGAAAGTTCTTGGGCCTATTAATTACAAATTTTAGTTTCCTAATATATCCTTAATTTTATATTGATTATTATTTATGATATTTTATTTGCACCATTAAAATTATAATATACCTACAAAAATAATATGCATATTTATTTAATTATTTTGATTTTAGCAATTTTAATGTTAATATAAATTTGTAGACAAAAAATTATAAGCAAGAAAAATGCCTGTTTTTTACCAAACAAATAGTGTGTTGGCGCTACTAATAAAAAAGTTGAGTCCGAATAGCGGCATTTTTTTTTAATCCTAAACTAATTAAACTTTTTGGGATAACAAATAAGTATTTTTTATTGTTTAATTATTCTATAATTAACTATGGTTAGCTTATAGAACATATGACATATATTAAGATAGGTGGTGATATTAAACTAAAACAAGATGCTGAGCAAATTTGCTCTCATATAGTTTTCAATGGCGAGTCCTCGGTCGCTCCGTAGTTTGATTATATTTGTACATTCAACTCCATTATTCATTTTCAACTTGGAACATTCTAGGCTGAGTGATGACACAGTCCCATACAACAAAAGAAGTCTGACTTTCCATTAAGCCTATATAGGCCGTGAATTTCAAGGCAAACACAAACCATATTTAGCACTTACTTAAACAATGAATGAACCAAACCATTAAAATGGAAAAAGAATAAAAGGGATGCTAAATTACATTATAATTTCATAAATCCAGTTCTCATCTTCAATCACTACGTACCTAGCGAGGATATACTTCGGTAATCAAGGAAGCCTCATTTTCCGACGCTTTGACAGAGTCAGTCTTGGATTGATCCGACCCAGTTGTCTCTCCTGAATTATTCTCCCATCCTAAACACATGTCAGAAACAACACTACTATGCATAAAAAATGCTGGTTCTGAGGGTATTGGGAGACTGAGAGAGTAGCTATTAAGCATTAGAGCAACAGAAGCCATGGTTGGCCTATCAGCTATATTTTCTTGCACACATAATAGTCCAATGTGGATGCATCTCATTGTTTCAGTTCTTGAACCATTCCTCAATGTGGAATCTATGAGATTTAAATCTGTCCCTTCCCTCCAACTTTTCCATGCCTGAAATTAATGATTTGTGAATTTGCATGCAGAAACATAATTAGAGATAAACTTCTTTCTTTCGTTGTATTCAATTGTAGTAACAAATCAAAACTATAAATATTTTTACTTACATAGCTTAGAAGATCCTCCACATTCTCACCATGGCGGAAACAACTATTTTTCTGTCCACTTACTATTTCTAAAACTAAAACACCAAAACTATAAACATCGGACTTAACAGAAAAGCGTCCATGCATGGCATACTCTGGAGCCATATATCCGCTGCACACGAACAACAAGAAAGGCCAACTTTAACTAATATGAATGAAGATTCGTGAAACTTTTGATATATATATATATATAGTTTAAAACAAATAACAAGTCCTTAGAGAATGTTGGGGTACTTACTAGGTCCCTACGATTCGGCTGGTATTTCCCTGAGTTTGGTCAAGCACGAACAATCTTGCCATACCAAAATCTGAAATTTTGGGGTTCATTTTCTCATCTATCAAAATGTTACTAGCCTTGAGATCACGATGAATAATTCTAAGGCGAGAATCTTCATGAAGGTAAACAAGCCCTCGAGCAATGCCTACAATAATTTTGTAGCGCCTATCCCAGTCCAACTGTGCACGCTTGTTTGGGTCTATATATTCATGCAAAATAAGATTTCGGTTATATATGGTGTTTGTTGCATGCCAAACAAATGAATGTAAAATACCCTTTTAATGCTAATTATAAAAAAGTTAGAATTTTAGCCATACCAAATATGATGTGATCAAGACTTGCATTGGGGACAAATTCATAAACAAGAAGCCTTTCACTTCCTTCTAAGCAAAAACCTAGGAGCCTAACTAAATTTCTGTGTTGGAGCTTGGCCACTAACAAGACCTCATTTTTAAATTCTAAATCTCCTTGTCCAGAATTCATAGAGAGTCTTTTCACTGCAATATTTTCTCCATTGAAAAGTTTACCCTGAAAAAAGATCAAAATAAAACAGACAAATGAAAAGAATAATATTAATTGCATTCAAGGAATTTGAAACGTAATGTATCTAATTATTGAACATAAATAATGTTGCTCATGTATATATATGTATAATGTTTGTATATATGATTACTTTGTAAACCGAACCAAATCCACCCTGTCCAAGTTTATTTGCTTCAGAAAAATTATCTGTGGCAACTCTTATGGTTTCAAAGTCAAATTGCAAGGATTCCGCAGTTCTAATTTCATCTACATCTTCGCCTGATGAACAAGTTAACAAAAAAAGTTCGTTTAGGCTTCGCCAAATCGAATGAAATGTAAATCTTCAATAAAGTTGATTTAGTTTCAATACCTTGAAGTGCTTCAGGTTTTGCCTTCGTCTTTCTTAAGCAAATATAGATAGATATAATTAGTACTAGAGAAACAACGATTGGCACAACAATAATGATGATAGTCCGAGATTTGTTATTCTTTGATCCTGCAAAAACCAGAAATCTTCTCTGATTAAAGCGTTCTCAATATACATGCATTAGGTGATCCATATCCAGTAGCTAAAAATTAATAAATGAATTAATCATGAGTTATGATCAAATTAATAAAGTTTGAGATCCAACAACATCGACAACTTATTATAAGAAGAATTGATGAATATGGTGGGATCACTAGGACGTAGCCCAAATTTCCATTAATTTACTGAATTTGATATTTTATAGACTATATATTATCTTATGACATTTTATTTAGCAGGTGAGATCTAAATTCAAAGTCCTAAAGTTCCATAGGATAATAGGGTTGGTAGGGTAATAGGTTAGAGTTAAGCTAAGTTCAGAATTTTGTTCCCTCTAATGCAAAGAAAAAATAAAATATTAACACATAAAAAAAATAACAAGAGTTTTTAACAGAAGAATATGAATTTTTTGGAGGGCGCATCCAAAATTTACCATAACCAAAACCCAATGTTTTGCAACTTCAAATGCAATATGGGACATGTATATATACGTACCTCCTGAAATTGTGGTATTAGTGTTGGTTGATGGTGGAGGAGGAGATATTGGTGGTGGTGGCAGTGGCAGCGAAGGCAGTGGTTCGACAGTTGTTGGGTCAAAGAAGCGGTTGACCTCATATCTAAAGTTACAGCTGGGTCTGATAACTCTCCCACCAATTTTTCCGTTACAACAGTTTGGGATATCTCCAAAAGCACTATCCAAGCAATCGCTGCACTCTAGCTCCGACAGGTCCGGCGTGCACTGCACAAGTGCATATATTGTTTGAAAAGTCGGAGCGCTTCTGTTTCCGATTGCAAACTTACGAAGAGAACCACCAGCAGCAGCTTCAGTTCTCAGGCCTTCCAGTAAGGTCCTAAGCTCTTGATTGAACCCATCAACACCTGAGGAGGTTACGTTTTGTCGGTTCCATTTATAGAAAGCTGGAAAAATTTCCTTGACACCGTATATGGAGCGATTTGAGTAGCGTAACATACAATTTTCGTACCAACCAAGAGCTTCCTTCTGGTTGGGACAGAGCTGTGTGAGAGCATGTGTAGAGTCATTAAGGCAAGAACGGCAATCGGAGACATTGACATCTCCTCTACAGAGTCCGATTGCATAAACTTGGTCGTTGGGGGAGTCTTGGCTGACGTAGGAGGAGTTGTAAAAGCCGTAGCCATTGCCGTTGGTAGAGGGAAGGGAGGTGAGAAGGGTATTGAGGTTTTTATGGTAGCTACTGTTGGTGGTGTGGTTTCCTCTGTTGTTTATACAGAATTTGTATAGAAAACGTGGTTGAGCAAGGGCTAATTGAGTGATGATGAGTAGCAGAAAAATGGGAGAAAAGAAGGATAGAAATCTTGATGAGGAAACCATTTCCAGCACTAGTGTGTGTTGCCTTTTGCTGGTCTGTAAGGGCTAAGGGGATGAGATTATAAATTATGATCGATATGTATAGGCATATGTGATGAAAACTAGTCAGCGGATCGAGAAAATATAATTAAGGGTTCAATAATGCTGACAATGTAACAAATAAAAGTAATGCCAGAGATATCAATTATTACTTGAACTTTTGTATATCAAATAATTTGGCATATAACATCTTTAATTTCTTATTTGTTATAAATAATTATATCCACGCTAGTCAAGATTCAAAAAATTAAAATATTAGTTTGGGGCTTACATTTCTATCAAATGATCTAGCAATAGTACTCGGTTTTGACCAAATCATAAATCAACCTTACTTACATACAAAATTTTATTACTAGTTAATTCTATGCATATTCTTACATCTTTCTAGCTAGGTAGGTTCGATCCTTAGATAATATTTTCACTTATCAAACATATATATGTAGCTATCTTCTTTGACCAGGGAGGATTTTACACAGCTCATGCATGTTTGAATAGAAATGTTGACAGAGACGGGACTGCTAGTTAATTAATCATATTAATTAATGAATTTTGAGGACTAATTGAATTAATATCTTAAAATAAATGGAAGCCTTGATTGAAACGGGAGTGGGGTTGCAGTGGACCACATCCATTGGCATTCTTATTTATGTTAACGCGTAATATGGGTCAAAAGAAAAGGAAATTTGTTAATTTATTCTTTTTTAAATTTGGAGAATTTATATTCCTTGTTTTTATATAAGATAGTTGATGAATAGTCGAGGTGTTTATTTTTGAAGTAGTAAGTCAAACACGGACTTTTATGCAACGTGTATGGGATGTGCCTCAGAATCAGATTCAGATTAGGCTGCCCAAACTATAAGGATTGATAAGCTCTAGAATATGTATATAGTCAATACCTAAACCTAAAATATTCTATAGAACAAAATAAAATAGGACTAGGAAGGACGATGATCTAATTACATGAACATATCATAATACCTAATTATTATTGATGTTGCATAATTAATTCCTTAAGCTTATCCATTATTCTTGCTTTAATATTCCAGCTGTTGCATCTCTAGCTAGCTAGCTTGAAGCTTCTTACCACCCGCTTGCAAATCAATCTTTTTTTCTTTAATAGCCGAAGCATTTCGTTCAATTTAGCCCAATTAACAATTTGGGTCTCACCTAGCCAAAAAAACAAAAAACAATTTGGGTCTCACAGACTCACAGTCAATAGCCAATGTGCCTTTCGCACACGTCTTTCTTCAGGTAAGGTTTGCTATGCCCATTTAGGTGTTCTAGATGTAATGATCAAACATTTTGATGCATTTTATATATAGCCTTATTTTCCAAAATTATTTCCCCAATTCCATGCACGGCTCGCTTTTTAGTTGTCTGGTAGAACGCTGTGGGCGCGCATTCAAATGTTTCACACAAAATTTTGAATAATGCTCTGCTTGTAATTGAATTGTCAGTCGGTTACAACTCCTGTAATATACGTTAAAAAATAGTAATTTGCATTATGTTTCTTTGCATGTTATTTGTAAATGTTAATACACATTTACAAAAAAACAATACACATAATAGGGCCCGTTTGGTTAATGGAATTGATTTACCAAGAAATCAATTCCTTTGCATTTTCCAAAGGAAAAGAAATGTGAAATTTTCCTTCATGTGTTTGGTACTCTTGGAAAAGTAAACTAGGAATTGGAAATGAAAAGTGTCTGTTTTCCAATTATATCCTCATCTATTATTTATTTTGAAATAATAATAAGGTTAGTTTTGTCCAAAAAGAAGCAACAAATATTTTCCCAAGAGTTGGTAGGGTAATAAGTTAGGATTCATTTTTCCCCCAATAAAGGCATCAGATTCTCTTAGGCTTGGAATTGATTTGTCTTTTCTGTACTTGCCAAATGTGGGAATGCTATATTGATTTCTCATTAATTCTCAGACCTCCAAAACTTGAACCAATCGTAATACATAAAAATACGATGGTCACTGTTAGAGTTACAACTACTCATACTTATAACTAACAAACAGTTACAATAAGTGTTTGAATGCTAAGAGAAGGAAACTTGGAACGCTTGTTTATAAACTGGACCGTATTGATAATTTAGTTATAATTTGATGGATTTGTTTATGATTGAAGAGTGTGTGTAGTGGGTTTTTAGATCATTACGTGTAAAAAATATAGTTTTTCGTCATTAGAAAATTATGTCATACGTACAACAATTAGATGACATACACTTACATTTAACAATATTAAAAGTTTTAATTGACATATCATTATTAAGGGTGGTTTCGGTTCGGTAATTGAACCGATTGGCCTGAACTGCCACCAGCGGAATGCCAAAAAACAGAGACAGTACCGCCAGCAATCGGTTTCCGCCTGTTTCAATGTCGGTCGATATCGGTGGATGGTGATGGCCGAATTTTGCAGAGAGAGAGAGAGAAAGAGAAGGATGGAGAGAAAGGAGACGTCGTGGTGGTCATTTGTGGTGGAGGAAGTGGAGGTGATGGAGGTGACCCATGGGTTGCTGGTTTCTAGAGACTGAGAGACTGAGAGGTGGTGCAGAGGCGGCGACGACTTGTAGAGGCGGTGACGATGTTGCAGACTTGAGCGGGAGGAAGAGAAGAGAAGAAGCAGACACACGGGAAGAAGCAAAGAAAAGAAGAGAAGAAGAAGAAAAAGTAGAACCAGAGAAGAGAAGAAGAAGGAGAGAAAGGAGGAGGGTCGGTCACCGATCGGTATTGGAACACCGATGGTCTGGGACATCACAGACCGTTTCTGACGCCGAGTTTACCGGTACGATTTGTTAATTCTACCGATATCAAAATTCCATGAAAACCAACCGAACTATTGATATCAGAATCGGTCGATAGTCAGTAATTTTCAGTTGGTCAGGAAAAAAAAACCCAGCCTTAATCATTATGACACAAAATTAAGGCACCTTAACATTGCCCTTTATTTTTTTACATTTAATTGCATCTTGACGATTTCACTTTTCCACTAATAGATTATAGAGTTTCTATCATTAGATGTGATTATATGTCATTCATTCATTGTACAAAAACAAATTCATCATGATCGATATAGGATCCCCTAAATGAATTAACCTAATCCCCATTCCGATACTTAGTTACGTACCCTAAAAACTACACCAAATACTTGGCGCAATACTTTCCTACAGGGTATAATAGAATATCTTAGATCCTCGATCTACACTAATTTAATAATTAACTATATTCAATGTATCATTCGCAAAGCAAAATACCGAGGATCCACACTATGACATTAATTTGCTTTAGATGGTTAGCATTATTCCTTCATTGTGATATGAGCATGAAAACTTGATTGCACAAATTAATCAAAGCCACTGAGCGCAAAACCAATTTTAAGAAAAATACAGAATAATAAAGTATACCTCAACTTATTTATGTTAAAGTATATCCTATTAGGACATACACGAGTCATTTTGTGTTGATCTGAACCGTTCATTTTTTAACCAATATATATATACTCAACACTAACTAAACAATGAATGAACCACATCATTGAAAAGGAAAATAAATAAAAGGGATGCTAAATTACTATATAAATTGATAAACCCAGTTTTCATCTCCAAGCACTCACTACCGAGGATATAGTTCGGTAATTAAGGAAGCCTCATTTTTGGATGCTTTGACACCTCAAAATTACTCCTGGATCGATCCGACCCAGCTGTCACCTCTGAATTACTCTTGGATCGATCCGATCCAGTTATCATCTCTGAATTATTCTCCCAACCCAAAGAAATGTCAGAACCAACACTACTGTGCATAAAAAATGTTGGTTGTGAGGGTAGTGGGAGTGGATGCATCTCATTGTTTCAGTTCTTCAACCACTCCTCATTATTAAATTTAAAGCTATCCCTTCCCTCCAACTTTTCCATGCCTACAATGATTTGTGAATATGCATGCAGAAACATAATTAGAGATCAATTAATTAATTTATTTCTTTCGTTGCATTAATTCATTGCAGTACGTAATATATCGAAACTGTACATATTTTTACTTACATAGCTTAGATTCCTTAGAAGATTTTCTCCGTTCTCTTCACGACGGAAGGAACTATTTTTAAGTTGGTAATACTTAAGGGGGTGAGTGTTTAAGTTGATATATCAAATTCTAAAGGGTATTATAAAAATAAGAGGAAATTACAGATTTGGTCCACTTATTTTATACCTAGTTCAATTTTGGTATACGATCTTTTTTAAGTTTTGTTTTGGTCCACTAATTGTTTCATTTGTTCAATAAAGGTCCAGATTTGTGACTTTAAATCCTTTAGGTTGTGTTTTCTTCAATTATAATTGAAGTTGAAGTTATATTTCATCATTTCTTAGTCATAAAAACAAATTTCGAGTATTAGAATTTAAGAAAATTAAGATTGGGTGAAGTTTGAAAAATTGGCAGTTTCGGGTACCCTACTTTGGGGTCAATTATCTTGAGTTTAGAACTTCAATTTGAATGATCTTTATATGATTATAAAGAAGAAATGCATAGCTTTAAAACTAGTATATGTTTGCTGAATTTGAGTGAGATTTGATAGTGTAAATGACATGCCAAATTTGAGAAAACAAATCTGGACATTTATAGAACAAGTGGAATAATTAATGGACCAAAACAGAACTTAAAAAAGATTGTGGACCAAAATTGAACTAGGTATAAAATAACTTGATTAAATATGTAATTTCCTCTAAAAATAATGATGGGTGTAAAAAGTGCATTTATATATTTTTTAAATTTAATGGTAGGTGTAAAAGTAAGGTGGGTGAGAAAATAAGACAAGGTGGTGTAAATATAATCACTCTTAAGTATATCCATTTTAATTTTGTTTTCAAATTTCAAAATAGGTGTTTTCTTGTCCAAATTAGTGTGTTACGACCAACGTTCAAAGATTAAGAAGAAATGTCATTTACATTTTCTAAACATCATTAAGCTTACATCCTCACCTGTTCTCTAGGTTAATAATTGCACAAGTTTTTTGCAATGTTTTTCAAGTTTCCATTTATCCTTACTTACATGTAACGTGTTATTTTACTTTACGTTGTGTTTGTGGTTTCTTCGATTTTCTTTGATCTTTTTGACCTGAGTGATATGTATCTTCTTTTTTTTCTTCTTTTGTTTTTTATACCTGAGTCCAAGGTTATGATATTTGTATTTATATATCTTAGTGCTATGTTTGTATTGTGTTAGATTTGTTATATTTTTAATAGATATTTCTCTTTTTTTTTTTACCCAATGTACGTGGAGGCCGGCTTACTGTGTTCATTCTTTTTTATCTATATGATAGGTATTGTTTAAACCCATATTTTTTTTTTTGTTCGAACTCATATATCGATATATTGCTGGGCCCAGGGTCGAATGGAAGCCCAAGATCTTGATGGAATAGAAGCATAGTAGCAGAGCCCAAATCCATGAAGTAGCGAGATTCTAGCTAGATCGAAGTTTCTTGGTTGTTTTCACTGAGTTCTCCTTGGTAGAATAGGAAACCAAATTAGGCAAGAAGATGGGAAGGCTTGGGCGTGAAGACAAAGTAAAGAAGAAGCCTAATTCAAATAGGAAAAGGATTTCCTAGAAGATAAGGATGTGATCTCTATATAAAGAGGCACCGGGCATGAAGGAATCGCTCTCTCAACACAACCTTCAATCAACACACAAACTTTCAACACAACTTCAAAATTCTCAAGATCTCAAGCATCTCGATTTCTTAAGTTTTTAGGCTCTTTTTCTTGTTTTTAGCTTTTCTAGGGCTCCATATTGTCCTTAGTATTGATTTTGTTCAGGTTTCGACTTTTGATTTCATGTTTGTGTATCATGAGATTTATTGTTAGAACTTCCATTATTACTCAAGTTCAAGATAATCAAATACGTACACCTTCTTCATTAAAGTTCATTGTCTGACTTATAAACCTATTACTTTTGAGTATTTGATTCGTACTTTTGATTTCACAAACACAGTCACTAAAACCTTCAATTACTAAAGTCCTTGAGGATCAAGGCAAATAAGAACCTAGACAAGATTTTTGTTCCTTACTTGCCGTGCAATTGTTTGGGAATGAGTGAGATAGTTTAGCACAAATCATACAAACACATTATTCTGCATCTGGCCATTCAGCCGAAGCAGTGGCACGCCCGCAATCAATCAAAGGACTACAATGTTCTATTCAAATTTCTCGGCAACCTCTGCCATGATGTTTTAGGGTAACAGGTATAGTATATGTATATTGGGTGCTTTATTTATTTATTTATTTTTTTGTATTTGAGTGTTTATATGTTGATGTTAATTTATAATTGGTAGCAAATTTTTTTTTTTTTGAATTGGATGCATGAATCATGAAATTTCATCAATAAAACATTCAAAATTAGGTGTAATAAATGCCTTAAATCATGAATCTTTAAATATTAAAATTGGAGCAATGTCATCTTTTGTAAATATCCACAAATTCATACCTAAGCCATTATCTGACGTGGAAAAAAAAAATCCATACACATTTATTTACCTATTGAGCTTACTCTAAAATGAAATATTTAAAAGAGATAATTAGACTTAGATTCTTTCGAAAAACAGTTTTTTGATGAAAAGCGGAAGTGTTTAAAAATTTATAAGAAAATCATTTTAATTTATAATAATTTATAAGAAAATCATTTTAATTCATAATAAAGTCATTTTAATTTATAAGAAAATCCATTTAATTCATAATAAAGTCCTTTCCCAATTTGAAGGGTATTTCCCTCTATTTGAAATGTATTTTCCTTTCTTAGAGTGTAGAGTGAGATTTGTAGAGGTTGCATGTTAGGTTTTAACTCCAAGATTTTGGGCGGTTAAAACATAACATAAAGCCGTCAAAGAAAAAAAATAAAATGACTTAATTAAAAATCCTAAATCACTATCGGTTTTAGTATAAAAAAGACTCATAAAATAGACTAAACTCTAAATCTCCCTTATTTAAAATGATGTTATATCTAAAAGACCCTTTATTTACTTGTGTGTCTGTTCATTGAATTGAATATTTAAATTGATAGACTAGTCACTAGTACAAGTGCATGCATATACTAAAACCATAAAATAGAAAAATAAAGGTTACTTGTGTTAGGACTTAGGCCGACCTCGTGTAAAGACTTTTTTTGTTTTTTGGCCAGGCTCGTGTAAAAAGTTTTGATTGGGTAATGAAAACTAATTAAGGGCTTTGAGCTGGACTTCCAGCCACCGTAGAAAAATCAATCAAACGACTTAGCGACGACTTTGATTTAATTTGGCTTGTCGCCCACCACTCCCATCCCTGTCAACTACTTTTCATCTCGACCACCGAAAAAAAAAAAAAAAAACAAGACAACTACTTTCATCAATGGTTTTCTCATCCAGATTTCTATTCTACACTTGCTCAAGCTTTGTCTCATTAAGAAATTATTGTTTTGAACCATGGTTCTATTAAAGGAGACAAGCATTTTTTATTAATACATATGTGCTATTATTCATTGGAAAGTAATAAAACATGAGGTTTTAATATATTAATATGTACAACTGGTTTTAATATATTAATATGATAGTAATAAAACATGAGGTTTTAATATATTAATATGTACCACTGGTTTTAATATATTAATATAATAGTGGGACACATGTCACCCATTCATGATGATGGTAATACTTACCACCATCTTTTTGTAGTGAGCAAAAATACACTCATCTGCAATCATAATAATTTAAGGGAAAAAATAATTCTGGTCCATGTTATATTAAAACTCCACATTTGGTCTATATATATGTTTTATATTATATATTAATAATTATAAACCTCATAGTTAGACATAAAATCTTTTATAACCTCCACCCAAAATCTACCTCTCCTATAACCCCCAATCTTACACTTAATATTTTCCTAAACCCCCTAGTCAACTAATACCCAGTCAAATTTGACTTCCCATCTTTTAATTTTCCAGTTTTACCCTTTTTTTATTATTTTCATTTTCAATTTATGGGTGCTCTCTCTCTCTCTCTCTCTCTCTCTCTCTCTCTCTCTCTCTCTCTCTCTCTCTCTCTCTCTCTCTCTCTCTCTCCATCAGGTGCCTCTCTTCCCCTCTGCGTTCTCTCTCTCCCCGTTGCTGTCGCCGGCGCGTGCACCACCGTCTGGCGACGGTTGCCGGCGAGACCGGTCCCATCACACTCGCCTCTCCTTCCTCTTCCTTTCCTTGCCCTCCACTTTCCACGAAACATAACATCGACGCCGGATCGGTCTAGGCAAACCCGAGCTCCCTCGCCGGCGATCCATCAATTCTGGCGACGACGAGGTGTCGGACTGGTTGGGTTCTTCTCGCCTCTTCCTCCTCTATCTATCCATGGCCTTTTCTTTCCCATAAAATCCACAGAAACCCAAATACAGCCCGAAGTCCGATCGTCATCTCCGGCGATGACTTCGAGATTCCGGCGACGTCGCAGCCGCTCTCCACTTCCAGAAGCTTCCTCTCGACGTGGTGAGTGTGATGGTGGTCTCTGATTCTCCAACTGACCACCGTGGACGGCGAATCGACGCCGAGAAAGTCTGAGACTTATCGCCGCCGTTGCCGGCGATTCCGACGGCGGATTGAAGTGGTTCCGGTCTCATTCTTCTCCCTTTGACAGTCTCTCTCTACTGGTATACAAATTTTGGTTCAATTGCATTGAATTTCAAAAGCCCTGATTTGAAAACCCTAATTTGAAATTGATTTGTGAATCTGTCTGTGAAATGTATAATTTGTGAATCTGTTTTAATTGAATTTGTTATAAATCAGATAGAAATGTGGTTTTTAATTGGTTTATAAGTATATACAAATTTACTTCATTTATTGATTAAACAGTTTCAGTTCGTGAAACAGTTTCAGTTCGTGAAACATGAGTTTTAAATAAATTTTGAATGAAATTATGGTTCTGAAATATGATGAATCAAATTTGCAGGTAGAAACAGATCAAGGCAGTGGCGGCTGTAGTGTACTCGTCGCGCGTGAGGTGATCGGACAACGTTGTATTGTTGGCTACTCCTCTCATCTCAATGACTTGTTGTATTGTTGGTTTTTTTTTTTTGATAAGGTTGCTGTGTTCTTTTTAGTGAAACGGAATTCAGTAAAGGTGTAACTGTTTTAGTGAAGTGTAATTGTTTTAGTAAAGGTGTAATTGTTTTTTAATTAAGGTGTAATTGCATTTTAGTCGAGGTATAATTGTTTCATCACTTAATTCAGTTTCAGTAAGTGAATTCATAACTGAATTCTTCAATTTAGTGTAACTGAATTTCTGAAATTCAGTTTCAGTGTAATTGAATTCTTGAAATTCAGTTTCAGTGTAACTGAATTTTTGAAATTCAGTTTCAGTATAACTGAATTTTTGAAATTCAGTTTTAGTGTAATGAAATTCAATTTCAGTGTTTGATTTTAGTTTTAGTGAAATATTGAGTTTTAGCAAAAACTTCAATTAAAAAAAAAAAAAAGTTTCACCAAAATTCAGTTACAGTGACGTCAGCATGTGTCAGCATGCGTCAGAAGGGTAATTTAGGATTATAAGTTTTAGGGGGTTTTGAAAGAGTTTCTAGATGGGTGGGGGTTTAGACAAATTTTTTTAGTGATTAGGGTGTTTAAAATTAGGCACTATTATATTATTTGCAATCTTAATTAGGAAAGTTTGTACATAACATTAATCTTTTTTTCTCAAATCGAAACTATTAACTTGTTTAAACTGACAAGCTTTACTCAAGAATTAATGACAAAAAATCATGTATATAATCTTACATTTGATTTTCAAACAAAAGTTTAAAAAAATCTCAAATATATTAATGTTCAAACCCTACAAAGTTTGTGAGCCTCAATCTCTTTGGCAAAGGAATACGAAAATTAATATTGAAATTCGTTTTAGAAAACCCATAAGATTATCTTCCAATCCTCCAATAAAATTTTTCTTGAAAAACAAATGGATTATTTATTCCCAAATTGAAATTTTGAGTTTTGTTACAATTGTCTTAAGATTGCAAATAATATAAAACACATGGACCAAATGTAGAATTTTAAGATCACATAGATCAAATATGTTTTCGAGATAAAATATAAAGACCAAAATCGTTTTTTTTTTTTCTTTGAAACTAACTACAATGAATATCAGAATAAACAACTAGTACATATATGCTTTAAATAAACAAAACTGAACATCTAGTACCTTCAAGTTTTAATTTCCCATCGCTTCCTCACTCCTAAGAAAATGCGAATGCAGATGATAAAAAGCATAATGACAAGTTGAAAACAGTAATTGGAAGAACCATGATGGTGATACTTTTGTTGTTAAGTTACTGGTTGTTGATGCTCAAAATTGGTTAGTTAATAAAAGAGATAGAATATCACAATCATATTGAACGCAAATGTTTATGTCCCTTACCCAATTTGGTTGTTTGCACCTTTGAAAATTGAGATGCAATGAAACTCTCTGTCTTAGGATTATGATATTTTCATAATGAATGTTGGAAATTTAAATTAGTGTATTTTTTTTTAAGTTTTTGTGTCGTTTTCTTTCAAGATGTCATAATTTTGACAACTTGATGAATTAAGTTGGACAAATCTTCCATGGTTCCTTGGGTTGCATAGGCAAAAAAAATTTATAACTTGGACAAGTATGGGTTGACTTTGATGGGAATCAGATTTCGAACATAGCCACTAATTCAAAGAAAACTCGACACAAAAATAAAGGATAAGATACTCTTGCCTCACTACAAGAAAAAACACTTTGGGCGACGAAATCAATTCGTCGAGAGTTTGGTAGCCTAAACCCTGATGCCCAAGACTTTGGGCAACAAATCTATCATTTCTGCACCCAAAGATACCTGGGGAGACGAATTTGGTTTGTTTCCTGAGATAACTTTGGGCGACGAACCACATGTTCGTCGCCTAAAGTCGCTTTGGGCGATGAAATTGTTTGTCGCCTAAACATACTTTGGGTGACGAACATATGGTTCGTCGCCCAAAGTCACTTTAGGCGACGAACAATTCTGTCACCGAAAGCGACTTTAAGGGACGATATTATAACTTCGTTTCCTTATGTGACAAGAGGCGACGAATATGTGTTCTTAATTATTTTTTTAATTTTTTTTAAGCTTTTTATCCAAAAACTATATAATATAATCAAGGTATTAAATTTCGATTTTTGGGGGTTTCGAAATTTTAACACAAAACTAACAAAATTTCGACGATTTCGCCGAAATTTTCGGCCGCCGTAATCGTCGAAATCGCGCTGGAGCCGCTGCTGGCTTCTCGGCATCGATTCGCCTCGTACAGTGGTCCGATGAATAATCGGAGGCCACCAACATGTTCAAAATGACGAGAGCTTCAAAACCTACTAGGCCCGGCATCTCAACTTCGCCGGGATAGGCAGATTGCCGCTGGAGTGGCTGTCGGCCCTGTGACTTCGATTCGCCATGATCGGCGGTTATCTGAGATAGAGAGAGACACGAGGAGGGAGAGTAGAAGAAGACGAGCCTTTTGGTGGTACTCTCGTCGTCGTTGGCCTCCGGACGACGGCGAATTTTTTGGGGAAAACGATCGGAGAGAGAGAGAGAGGGGGAGAGAGAGGGAACAGAGAGATACAGGAAGAAAGGAAGAAAGAAAAGAGAAAGGAAGGAAAGAAAAAACAAGAAAAGAAAAAAAAAAAAAAAAAAAAAAAAAGAGGAAAAAAAAAAAGTTTATTGTTAATTGAAATTTGGGGCCTTTAGGCAATTAGAAAGAAAAAAAAAAGAGTTTGAGATTTCGTTTAATTGTTTTTAAACCCTAAATCCTAATATATTTATATATAAAAATAATTAAAGGGCCTAAACGGCTAAACCTTGATATATTAGTGTGTCGATTATAAAGAATAAAGAGTATTAGAGTATATATAGTATATACAATTTAGTGTATGAATTATAAAATATGAATATATTAATTTCATTTATTCATTGTACTAATTTTATTTAACAGTATTTATCTCCAGCGCGCATTATATTCATCACATATCACATGAAACCTACCATATAATTTGGTTTCGTCAATGTTTTTTTATCAATGTAGTAGATAATATGTTAAATAAACATATGGTAAAGTTTCATTCAAAATTTCTGTATTTTGATAGTAATTTCTGTCGAATTTTTGTCGAAATTTAAAAATCTTCGAAATTTTCTAGAAGCCCGAAATTTTATTCCTTGAATATAATACAAAATTTATTTAATATATTTTTATTAACACAAATTAGCAAAATTATAATTCTATACAAAATAGTAAGAACCCTAATGGTCAATCTATTCTAAACTGGTAGCGTCATCGTCATTCATGTTTGACGGCGGCTGATGACAGGACGGTGGCGGGACAAACCCAGGTATGGCCTTGGTCAATGCGGTGTACAACGCGTCCTTCTCCGCTCAATCTCTCTGCTCGTAGGTCCTTTTGCAACTTCTTTACTTGAGCGGATAACCCTGCGACAACTGCAGATGGCTGAGAAGTAGACAAAGATGAGGAACGAACGTCACGAATCAGCCCCCATACCGAGTATTTCCTTAATTACCGGGCCTAATACTCAGTGAGTCTTTCATAATTCAAAGTCTGACATTGGAATCGGGTACTGGAATCCACTCTAATGGAGTACCCGGAGGGTGCTGCTCGGCCAAGCTCTCCAAATACCTTCTCGAGTTGGTCACCATCTCATCCTTCAAAATGTTATATACACAAGTAACCAATTAGAAAATTAAATATAAATATAAAAAATTGTGAAAAAAATTAAAATATAAAAAACTAACATGTTTTGGCTTGGCCGCATCACAACCGGGATGAACATAGATATCCCCGAAAATATCTATCTCCGGGAATTACGACCCGCCCTGAAAAAGAAAATAATGTTGTCAAAGACCCAAATAATACTAAGGCATATATATGTATTAAATTAAATAATGACGTACCCGACGTCGCGACTCCACCCGATATGAAATGGGCGTTGGACCACTATGATGGTTAAACGGCTTCCATTCCCACTTCCTAGCATTGGCGACCAACTTCTTCTGTTAAATATTAAGCAAATTGTAAATGTGTTAGTGTATATACAATAATAGGAGTGATCAAATTCAACATTTTTTATTAATTATCGAGTTATACTCACTGAGATGAAGCAGATCACTTTGTTTTGAATCTCTTCCGGCAATTTTTTCCAAGTGGTTGCAACCATGACGCACTCGGTACGGACAATTGCCCCCCACTTTGTGCGAGAACAAAATGTCGACTTTAAGATCTAACGGTCGTCGACAGTTTTCCACACACATGACTCGAATCCGCACCCCAGTGCTGCGCACGATCCGAGAGGACTTTAACCCACTACATGGTCCTCTCGTCACAGTGGATGAAGCGGGAGCAATGAGATCAACGGGCCCCTCGTTGCATAAAAGGTCTCCCAGTACTCGAAGAGGGCTGAACTATGTCATCGGGAGTTGACTCCATTGCCTTCCACCTTATAAAATAAATTTCAAAATACGACTAATTGTTACAACCAAACTAAATTTAACATACAAACTAAATTATATTTCTCAAATTAATTAATCTATATTTTGTACTTAAACTAAATTTTATATTTAAAAACTAACAAACTAACTAATCTACATACAAACTACCTAATAAATTTTATAATTAAAAAACATAAAAACTAACTAATAAATTTTATGATTAATTTTAACATACAACAAACTAACATAATATACTAACACCATATATAATAAATTTTATTAACAATATACATACAAGCATACAAACTAATAAGTTCTAACAATTAAAAACATACAAACTAACTAAAAAAATTTATAATTAATTTTAACATACCAACATGCAAAGTAATTAGCTAATAAATTAACTTGAACAGGAGGAAAGTTAAACAAACTAATGTAAATGATAGTTGATCTAAAAAATGCCAAAATGATCCAATGGCTGGTGCAAGAAAACTATGTCCGTCTCCCAAACACACTTTGGGCAAAGAAGGGTGGATTCCTCGCCTAAAGTGACTTTGAGCGACGAAATGGTTAGTCCTCCAAATCCTTATTAGAGATCGTTCATGCATTTGAACTCCGATACCTAACTTCTACACCTCCAATTGACCTAATTTTTTTGAGGTATGATCTTTGAGTGGGAAACTAAAAAATGAACAGTTCGGATCGTTGAAAACACGATCGAGATATGAGATTCTACATATAAATGAACGGTTTATACAGTTGAAGAATAAAATTCTATTAACTCTTTTGTTGAAACTTTGTTGTTACAATAATTGTGAAGACCACAACATGATTACAACGATTAGAGCCGTTCATCATCTATGTTCATACTCAAAGATTATCCCTGCAAAAAATCGGCTCAATCGAAATTCATCTACCCGTTCGATTATCATTAGAAAAACTATGATCGTTCATAAGTTTGACCATTGTTACTTAACTTCTACATCTCTAAGTGAGGTAATTTTTTGCACGGATGATCTTTGAGTGAGAAACTAAAAGATCATCCTACGATTTGGATAATTGGAAACATGATCTAAATGTGAGCTTCTACATATAAATACACTTAAGGAGTATAATTCTATTAACGTTTTCGTTGAAACTTTGTTGATTCAACAATTGTGAAGACTACAATGTGATTTCAACGATCCAAGATGATTCTTTTATTCGTTTATACTCAAAGATCATCCCTGCAAAAAAATCGGCCAAATCGGAATTCATCTACATGTTCGATTAGTATTAGAAAATTCACGATCGTTCATAAATTCGAACACCGTTACTAAACTTCTACATCTCTGATTAAGCTAATTTTTTACAGGAATGATCTTTGAGTGGGGAATTAAAAAATGAACGGTTCGGATAGTTGGAAACACGATCGCATCGTATGCTATTACATACATAAAATTGTACACAAAAAAAAGCACTGGGACTTTAGGCGAGGAACAACACATTTCGACTCCCAAAGCTACTTTAGGCAACGAAATTTGCAGTTCCTCACCTAAAGTGACTTTTGGCGACAAACATTTTCGTCACCCAAAGTCACCTTAGGCGAGGAACATATGTGTCGCCCAAAGATGCTTTGGGCGACGAAATTAGTAGTTCCTCACTTTGGGCAATGAAAATTGTAATCGCCCAAAGTCACCTTAGGCAAGGAACTGCAAATTTTGTTGCCCAAAGTATGGTCTAAACACCATTTTGGCACGTAATATGTCGTCGCTGAAAGTCTCTTTAGGCGACGGACATTGTATTCGTCGCCCAAAGTCTCTTTAGGCGACGAACATCGTATTCGTCGCCCAAAGTCACGTTGCGCCTAAGCCTTGATGGGCTTAGACAATGAATGTTAGGGTTCGTCGCCCAAAGCCACTTTGGGCGACGAATTTGAGTTCATCTCCCAAAGTTTCGTCGCTCAAATATATTTTTCTTATAGTTCCTGCGGCTAAAATAGCTACTGGAATTTTCTATTAATCATAAAAAATTAAACAAAATCATCATAAAGCTTGGCTTAATATCCTAAAGTTCCTTGCAATCAAAGAAAAAAATAAAAAGAAATATTACAATAATCCTAATTAAGAAACAATAATTACAAGTTGACTCTGGCAAGGGTTTTATTTGGGCATTTTTTGGGCTATTGTCAATCTTGATGAGGCCCTATGCGCGCTCCTGCATCAGACTTTCTAACCCACCTAACTCGGTCATGCCCACCCTAATTACCTCGTACGTGCTATAAGAGTTTGGTTAGTTTAATTTGGTTAGCATACTGATATATTAGACAGGACGAATTATTTGTAGTTTGTTTCCACATCATTAGCTTAGGTCTTGATGGTCGGCATTGTTTTTAAAATAGCCAAAAGTGTTTTTGGTTGTATTTAATAAAAATAAATAAAAGTGCTTCTTGGTTATAAAACCAATTGGCAATTGGAGGAGTAGTTCAAACCATTATAAGTCTAACAATCCACATTCTCACACCCCCGCACATGTGGCGTCACTTAAGCTAAACACGTGGACAACTCATATTAGGTGACGTGGAGCACGTGTGGCCACTCGGCCTAACACACGTGGGCAAATCTGCTTTGATAACATGAAGAAATCTAGGCATCCATCCCAAAACCAATTGGCAATATGAGGAGTAGCTCAAACTCTTATAAGCTATTATGCAAGGTTATAGTTTTTCAATGTGGGATAACAATCCACATTCTCACACGCTTCCGTACGTGTGACGTCATTTAAGCCAAACACGTGGACAACTCATATTGGGTGACGTAGAACACGTGTGACCACTCGGCCTAACACACGTAGGCAAACTTGCTCTGATACCATGAAAAAATATAGGAATTCATCCCAAAACCAATTGGTAATGAGAGGAGTAGCTCAAACCTTTATAAGCCACTAGCAAGAGCCCTCACATTTTCGATGTGGGATTCTCTCAACACGCCCCTGCACGTGTGGCATCATTTAAGCCTAACACGTGGACAATTTATATTGGGTGATGTGGGTGCATGTGTGGCCATTAGGTGTATTACGTGGATAACTTGTTCTGATACCATAAAGAAATCTAGACGTCTAATCCAAAACCAATTGGCAATGTGAGAAGTAGCTCACACTCTTATAAGGAACTATGCAAAATTATAGTTTTCCAATGTAGAATAACAATCCACATTCTCACAAAAACGACCACCAATCACACCAATGCCAAATAAAAATCAATCAATATTATTCAAACGACAACTTGGATTCGTTTGGCTTGTCTTATCTCCCACCACTCCGTTCTCTTTCAACTTTTTTCTTATGTCAATTTCAAACTAGTATGCTTTCATCTCATATGCCATTAGATTGATTAATGAAATCCATGTTGATTGACATCAATGAATAATGATTATCTCAAGATTTCTATTATTAACTGTCGTTTGTCACATTTTGCTACCCATCACCGATCAAGCTTTATCTTATGATGAGAGCACTGATCGAGCTTTTCAATGGTATTCAAACGACAATGGCAACTACACCACTACCAGGACCTATCGCACAAACCTCAATCGCCTTCTCTCCTTCCCTCCAACGATAACAGCTATGGCTTTTACAGTTCATCCTACGCCCCCGAAACTCTGACAACGACAAGAAAGTCTATGCAATCGGCCAATGTTATATATTTGACGATTGCCCTAGTTGCCTCAATGCCTCCATACATGCTCTATAAGAGCTTTGCCCTAATCAGAAGGAAACCTTTCGTTGGAACAACAATTGTATGTTACGCTACTCAAATTGTTACATGCTTGGCATCATGGAAGCCCAGCCCACTTTAGAGAATAAAGAATAGTATATGTGTGCTGGTTCCATTCTTTTTTGAAATAAAGAATAGTATATGTGTGCTGGTTCATCTACACATTAGAGAATTCTTGGTTATTTATGTATGAATATATTTGATTGAAATAATTACAGATATCATGCCCAAATGATATTATGTTGGATATTTTATTATAGATTAAATTTTTTGACACTTTACTCCCAGATTCTTTTCCTTCAAATATTTTGCTCCCGTTCGTTAAGAATGTTAAGTTCATCGTCAGTTTTGTACACGTGGCATCATGATGATTACGTGACCTTATCTTGAGAGCATTTTCGAAATTGATCACAAGAAACTAACAAGCCCCGTTTAAAAGTCTGATTTTTAAAATCTAAAATGACTTGGGAGGCCCAAGACCCACAGAGAACAACTATAGCAAAACTAGCAAACAACACGCTTGGGCCTAGAGACTCCGAGAAGGTCCACAAACAAACACTTGTTGACAAGATTATGATGATAATGGAAGTAACCATAACCATTGTAATGCCAAAGAGTCCGTAAAATTGAGGCCCAGGTAGAGTGATGGAGCTCAGTGAGCTGATATTTTACAAAGGGAGTTTTAAATTCATCCCAAAATTTAATGAACATCATATGAGTGGTATCATTGACTAGTGCAAGGTCTCCTCTGCAAGTCTGCATAGAGCCATAGAGCAATTGCATTAACTTTGTTGGGGTTTTCTCCAAGAGAAGAATTGTAAAAGCCGTAATTGAATTGGATGTTGGAATTGGAGGAGAGGATGGTGTTGAGGTTTAAAAAATAAAAATAAAAACCAAGAGTTGTATTACTTTTTTACAGAAATCCAGATCCTCCCTTTGTTTTTTATGGGTTTGTTTTTGCTTAACTTTTGATCTTAGCCGTGTATTGTAAATCCATTGATATGTGAGCAAGAGTAATGAGTTCATAACATTTTGAGGTGTAGATGAGATCAAATGTAAACTCTTGAATAGATGACCAAGATTAAAACAACTATAGAGAATTCATTTCCATCACATACAGATACAGATACGTGAGGCTAAGGACAAACCATTGGTAAATTAGATGCGAACTTTCATTTATTCACCAATTGAAACTTAAGAAAATAAAATTGTCATAAACCAAATCTTAACAGACTAAGTCATCATAAGCTTAGCCAAATCCACTAGGGAGCGCACCCATCTTCATTACCTGAAAGCATAGATGAATGTTAGCTCAGTAAACAACTAGTACTTATATGGTTCAAAATAAACAAAATTGAACTCACCTTCAAGTTTTAATTGCCCTTCGCTTCCTCACTTCTAAAAAAAGGCGAATGCTGATAATAAAAAGCACAATGACAACACCAATTGGAAGAACGATGATGGTGATACTTTTGTTGTTATGTTACTCGTATTATTCGTATTGTTTGTATTGCTCGTAATCGTATTATTCCCTGCAAAGTTCACAAGAGGGTACTGTTTCTATTAGTAACGCGTCTTATCTTATTGGGGTCATATGGCTAAAATTGAAAGAAATAGAAATAAGTATAGCAGATAATTCAAATCCTATAAACATATGTATCTGTACTATATAATCATATGTACGTACCTGTTGTGCCAGAAAGATCTACTAGCGAATCAGCTGCAGACTCATAGAAAAGATTGTTCTCAAACCTCAAATTACAACTGGGTTTAAGAACTCTTCCTCCATCCTTTCCAACAAGCCATTTTGTTATATCCGAGACAGCCTCTTCAAGGCAATGACTGCAATTCTGCTTGTCCAAATCAGGAGTGCACTGGACAAGTGCATATATGGTTTGATTTGTTCCACTCCCTGCAGGAACAGCAGGAACAGGTGCATGTCCTGCTGCATATTTAACGGAGTCCCCTGCTGCAGCTTTCACAATCAAAGCAGCCAACAAGGGGTTGAGCACTAGCTTGAACTGCTCAGGATTTAATGCACTGTGTGGGCTTGGCAGAAACTTAGCAGGATTATCTTCCTCAATACCAAATATTGAGATGCTGGAGTATCGAACAGTACAATGCTCGGCCCATACGATGGCTTCCTTTTGATTTGTGCAATTCTGCAACAGAATGTGAGTGGACTCATTGAAACAGCTCTGACATTCTTTCGATGCAAGGTCTCCTCTACATAGAGCAATTGCATTCACTTTATTGGGGTTTTGTCCGAGAGAAGAATTGTAAAAGGTTTGGTTGATGGATGACAAGGAGGAGAGGAGGGTGTTGAGGTTTTCTTTGTAGATGGTGTTGGTGTTGTTGGTGTTGGCACAGCTCCAGCAGTAGTCAGCTGTGAAAGTGCATATACCGTTATCAATGTCTTCTGCTATGGCGGGAGCAAGAAGGTGCAAGACAAATATTATAGGGAGAATGAAGAAAATTAGATATCTTGAGGAACCCATTTGTGTTGTGCCTGATCTCAATATGGTCAAGCCAGAAGTAGTGTCTTATAGCAGAGCAAAAATTGTCTTTGAATACTATTCTTATGTATTGCTTCTATGTTTGATCATTTAACCCCTTCTTTACTCGAAAATGGCTTCTAGATGTATTGCTTTTATGTTTGAAGATTGTTACATTCTATACTGGAAAATTCTAGTCTACAACCAGAAAAGTTCTATGCAAGTGGGTTTTTTGGAATTTTACTACTTCTTGGTCTAATGGAGTAATGGGGCTGCTCAAATTAGACAGATGAGGACATTAATAAGAAAAGACCTTGACTACTAGCCTATGGCCCCAGATGGTACATTGGTGCCTTCCAAGTATATTCCACTGGTTTTGTTTGTCGATAGAGAATTAAGCCAATAGATAAGGGAATAAAAAAAATCCTTTAAAAATCGAGCATGCACCAACAGTCTTTTTTTCTTTTTTCTTTTTTTAAGTTGTGAATTTATAATTGGAAAGCTGAAAGTTTGCAAGTGGGTTATGTGTTTTTCTCCTTGTTAAGCAGCAGAGCACCGAAATTTCAAAGAGAAGACCTTGACTTGTTTAGTGTGGCTGCTGGCCTAACCAAGACTCAAGAGACCTTTGACTCTGGACCCTGAAGAAACTCTTTACTGGGACTAGCCGCTGGTTGAAGTCCGCTTAACCACTCAGACGTGTACTGGGCCTGGGCCTGGGTACGGTGGTAGACTTGTGTGTGCAAATTTTGTTTTGGAGTCAACCATAGAACTATTGACTACATAATAATAATAGCAAACTTAGTAACTTTTTTTTTTTTTTTTTTTTACCATAGCAACCTTAGTAACTTGTGAGGACCTATCAAGGATATTTCTTGCCAAGGAGAAGAAAGAATAACATGACAAGGTCTATGCTCTTGCTTTGCTTTACCCCTTTTTTTCTTTTGGTTTTTTTATCACAAATAATCTCTCAATTTTCACCAAAACATCAATTTGGTTCCAAAAGTGCATTTTCACTTAATGTTATCTTTCACTTTTTACACCGAACATCAATTTGGTTCCTAGAAATACTTTGACAATTCGCCAAAAATGGCTCGGGATACCAAAAAAAATTTTCAAAAATTCCTACGAACTTGTCTTAACTACTACTATTTTTATATGGGGTCAAATTATCAAATTGAGATTTAGTATTTTCCAAAAAATTCAGAATTCCCAAATTAATTCTCCAAATTTTTTGGAAAATACTAAACGTCAATTTAATAATACCCCATATAAAAATAGTAGTAGTCAAGACGAGTTCGTATGAATTTTCGGAGAATTTTTTTCGTATCCCGAGCTAGTTTTGGCGAATTTTTAAAGTGTATCTAGGGACCAAATTGATGTTTGGTGACAAAGATAAAGGATGACATTGAGTGACAATGCACTTTAGAGACCAAATTGATGTTTTGGTGAAAGTAAAGCGACTATTTGTGATAAAAAAAACCTTGAATGTATTAGGGTTTATGGTTTAAAAACTAGGAGTGGGTTCGGTTCGGTTACTTAGCCGGAACCAATTACCTAATGGACGCCGGCGGAATGGCACAAAACAGAACCTCCATCGTACCACCATCAGTCGATTACTGGCTGTTTCAGTTTTAGTTGGTTTCGTTCAATGGCTGTCAGTTTCGGTTGAGAGAGAGAAATATAAGGACGGAGGAAAAAAAGGAGATCAAAAGGAACAGGGCAGCGAGAGTGAGAGAAAGTGGGGACGACGATGGGTGGAGGGGTGCCGTGGTGGTGCTGGTTTCTAGTTGGTGGTCGATGGTGGTGGAGGAAGTGGATCGAGGTGATGGAGGTGGTGGTGCTGGTTTCTAGAGATTGAAGGAAAAAGAAATATAGGGACATAGAGAAAGAGAGAGACAGTAAGGAAGAGGGCAGTGAGAATGGGAGAGAGAGAGAGAGACGACGACGATGGGTGGAGGTGGGGCCATGGTGGTGCTGGTTTCTTGGTTGGGTGGTGCTGGGTTGGTGGTCGATTGTGGTGGAGGAAGTGGTGGTGATGGACGTGGTGGTGGTTCGGTATCGGTATTGGGAGACTAACACCATTTCTGACGCCGAGTATAGCAGTGCGGTTCAATTGTCCTACCCATACCTAAAAATCACAACACAATATCGAACCAATTGGTTTTTCGGTTTGGTCAGTTAAAAAACCCACCTCTGTTAAAAACAACTAAACGAAAACCCAAAGCCAAAGGGCCAAACCAAACCCCAAACAACCCTAAACCCTAAAATACAAATTCAAGACTTACTAAAACACAAAAGTCAAAGCTCACCCCAACCCTAGTCACTCACTCACTCACTCTCGAAAGTTCGAAACCTCCTTAATCCTCATTGTCTCTCTCTTAGTTTCTCAGACTCTCTTGCCGACGTCGCCATCTCACGTTGCCCTCTTTTTCTCACTCATCTCGCAGCTCTCAGTTCTCATCTCTCTCTCACTTTCTCAATCTCTCATCTGTGTTGAATGTCGAAGCCTCAAAGGTCGCATGCTCGCAGCTTCAAAACTCAAAATTATGTCATCTCTCTCACTCTCATCTCTCATTCTCCCGTCTCTCATATCTCACCCTTTCATCTTTGTCTCTCATCTATCACTACCTCATAACATTATCTCTGAAACCAGGGTTTTAAATAAATTTGGGGATTTGGGGTTTAACGGTTTAGGGTTCAAATTCCTAGTGCAATTGTGCAATTACACTAGGAATTTGATCAATTAATCAATTTAGGGTTTCAAAATTGAGTAATTGGCTTCTGGTTTTGTGTACCTTCTTTAATGTATGCTCCTGTAATTGAGCTTCTGGTTTCTGTGTACCTTCTGGATTGAGCAATTAACTTATGTAATTGAAACTGCCATTATTGTGAGAATCGGATTGGAGAACCGGACTGGACCTTGAATGGTCTAGTTTGGTTTGGTTTTCTATTCTAATTCTCAGTCTTTAGAATCGAACTGGACCGGTGACTCACTTCCAGCACGGCGCATGATTCTAGAGGTGAACCAGTCGAACCAGATTGTCCCACCCCTAATAATGAGAGGAAAAGGGGTGTGCAAATTGCAGCCATCTTATTTTTGGCCACCAAAAACAAAATCCCAAAATCCATCAATCATTTCAAAGAAAAAAGAAAAAAGAAAAAAGGAAATACTTAGGTCCACTCAAGGTGCATGAAGCCTAATGTACAGGTTAGTTATTTATAACTTTACACGTGTCAAGGTTTTTTTTTTTTTTTTTTTTTTCAAAATAAGAATCTGACTATTTGGCCTTCAATCTGTCAACTTTCGGGTAATTGAGATTTTAATAGATTTTAAAATCCATAGAATCCATCAAGATCCAAAGGAAATTGGCTGGATTCTCATGGAATTTGTTATGTGTAAAAAATCAATCTAAATCCATTAAAATCCATCACTTAATGAAATCCATAAGTTTTTTATGACACCTGAATTTCTAAGGAATCCATTAAAATCTGAGTTGGAGACACCTTGATTTATTTGAAATCCATTAAAATTCTAATTGAGGACACCTAGATTTCATTCGACTTTTACAATCCATTAACATCTCACTCCTCTCTTTCTCTCACACTCTCTTAATTTCTTTATCTGTAATCTCTCTTGTTGAAAAAGGGTATCTTACGAGATATGTCACATGGAGATTAAAAATTTTCCACACTGTTCAGTGTTTATACCCTTCTTCTTTCCTACATTTCTTCCCTTCTTTTCTTCATTTGGTGTTTGGTTGCAGAAAAAAAAAAAAATAGCTAATTAATTTTTTCTTTACTGATGATTCTCTTTCTTTACTGATTAACATATGTCATATGATTCTCTGTCTTTAATGCAGTAGTGGAAGAACATAATTGTTGGGAAGAAGAAAAGAAAAGGGAAAAAAAGAAGAAGAAGAAAACCTATAGAAATCGAAGTCCAGTAAACAAGGGGATTTATGGTGGGGAAAATTGAAATGTAAAGTCAATTTTCTATTGTTTCCTCTCTCATAATTATTAGTCATATACTCTATTTTTTTAAATAAAATAGATAAGTGTAATAATATGATTGGCCGGTGTCAGTGGGGTTGGATACTTGGATATGAAGGTGCACCCTTGAATGAAGGATTTTAATGTCTTTTTGTTTCCCTTTTACTTTCATTCTCTTTAACACTCTGAGCTCTCTCTCTAGTTTCTCAGCTCTCTATAGTCCTTATCTCAATTCTCTCTAATCTCTAGTTTCTCACCCTTTCATTTCTCCATGTGAATATGCATGGGTGATATTGCGTAAAAATATTTTAGACTTGTCACTTACCTGTTAGCACCGAAACATGAAAATTAAACATGAAGCTGGATTTGAGGTTAGAGGCCGTGCAGGGGAGATTTAAGAAAAGGATCCCTTAGCGTTAAACACAAAGCTTGGAGATTGATGCAATGCTTCAAATCTGTGACATATATGCTGCTCCAAGATCTTTAAACATGGTTGCACATTTCACGTTGCTATTAGTCTTTTGAGTTCCTTAATTAGCCATAATCAAATGATGTTTATTGTCATTCCAATTACAACACGCAACGTTGGGAAACTATGGTATTAAAGACAAATATTTCAGCCACTTTCTGCTAAAAACAAACCAAAAGTAAAAAAGCCTAAATATCTGAAGACATATAATATGGTTCATACTGAGCCACTAGCGAGGATATGGTTCAGTAATATTTGAAGGCTCATTTTTGGTCACATACACAGAGCTTTCGGATTTATCTGATGACTCTGTTTGTACCGATCCTAATATGTCTGATCCACTGCTAATTTGCATACAAAATGCAGGTCGTGTGGGTACGGAGAGAGTGACAGAATGGCTATTAAGCATAGAAACAAGTGAAGCCATGGTTGGTCTGTTAGCCACATTTTCTTGGACACATAGTAAACCAATGTGGATGCATCTCATCGTTTCAATTCCTGAACTTGTCGTCAGCATGGGGTCTATGATATTTGGAACTGTATCCTCCCTCCAATTTCTCCAAGCCTATAAATATTAAAAAAGAAATTATATATGCTACTTAATTTCCCTTCTATTTTTTCTTTTTTCGGGCTAAGGGGGGAATGTACAAACTTAATTATTTTCATACTTACATAGCTTAGAAGGTCTTCTTCATTCTCACCATTCCGGAAACTACCAATCTTTTTACCACTAACAATCTCAAGAACTAACACACCAAAACTGAAGACATCCGATTTGACAGAAAAGCGTCCATGCATTGCATACTCTGGAGCCATATATCCACTGCATGATTGTATTCAATATGTAAGTTTTTTGTTTTCCAAATGAGACCAAATGGTTAATTGCACTTCATGTTGTCTTTCTTATATAAAACTTTTGTTAATTCTATTGTAAGGCAAGCACAAAAATGTAACTTAGATTGCCATGTTTACTTACTAGGTCCCTACAATTGTCTTTGTATCTCCCTGAGTTTGATCAATGGTAAACAACCTTGCCATGCCAAAATCCGCAATTTTGGGGTTCATGTCCTCATCTAACAGAATGTTGCCAGCCTTGAGATCTCGATGAATTATTCGTAGTCTAGAATCTTCGTGAAGGTAAAGAAGGCCTCGAGCAATGCCTCCTATGATTTTATAACGTGTTTCCCAATCCAAATTTCCATGATTGATTGAATCTAAATATAATTTCGTTAGTATAGAATATAATGATTATTTTTTTGCTAGTAGAATTTTGTGTAACAAAAAAATCTATGAGAAAGAACTCTGAAATATACCAAAGAAGTAGAGTAGACATACCAAAAATGAAGTAATTAAGACTTTTGTTAGGCACATATTCGTAAATGAGGAGTCTTTCCTCCGATTTCAAGCAAAAACCTAAGAGCCTTACTAAATTTCGGTGTTGAAGTTGAGCAAGTAACATAACCTCATTCTTAAATTCGCGATCTCCTTGTTCAGAATTCTTAGAGAGCCTTTTCACAGCTATATATTGTCCGTTAGATAGCATGCCCTGAAAATTTTTAAGGAAAAAAAGAATTTAAGGAAAACAATTATTGGTAATATTTTTCTTGTGGAAGTGTTCTCTTTTGCTACCTTATAAACAGATCCAAATCCACCTTGCCCAAGCTTATTTGCATCAGAGAAATCATCCGTTGCAGATCTTATAGTTTCAAATTCATATTGCAACGATTCCACAATGCTAATTTCATCCGGATCATTATCTGAAAAGGAACATATTAATTAGAAAATGTTCAAAAATATGAAATGAGATAAATAATGCACTCTATACATCAGAGTGTGAGAATAAAACAGAGTTTTAACTTACTTTCAAGTTTCACCCTTGGATTCCTCCTCACTCTTAAGAAAATGCATATGCTGCCCAGAAGCAGAGCGACGAAAGTAATCAGGACCACAACGATGATGATAATAGTTATTTTTGTGTTACTCTTGTTTCCTGCAGAAAATCAGAACTCAGAAGGGTACTTTCCTTAAGGGTCAAACCCTGTCTCAAACAAGAAATTAAGCAAGAAAAATTAACTAATTGTAAGCCATCCATTATGTTTAAGCATATGTAGGCGTATCTTACCTTCTTTGTCTGGGGTTGGAGCTGAAGGAGATGAAATATTTACTTGCGAATCGGCTGTAGGATTGTAGAAAGGAGTGATCTCAAACCTTAAAGTACAACTGGGTTTAAGAACTCTGCCTCCTATCATTCCACTACAACATCCTGGAACTTCTGAGATGGCATTCTTAAGGCAAGTACTGCAATTTTGCTTCTCAATATCAGGAGTGCACTGCAGAAGTGCATATATTGTTTCACCTCCTGGGACAATTGCATGTCCCGCTGCATATTTCTTAAGAGAATCCCCTGCTGCAGCTTTGTCACTTAAAATACCCAACAAGGGGTTAAGCACAAGCTGAAACTGTTCGGCGTTACTTACTCTATTTTTGCTAGCCAGAGACTGAATTGGGTCCTCTTTTTTGATACCAAATATCGAGTTGTGCGAATATCGGACCATACAACGATTGGCCCATATGATGGCTTCCTTTTGCTTAGGACAATTCTGCCAGAGAAGTCCAATAGACTCGTTGAGACAAGTGTGACAGGCTTCCATCTCGAGGTCTCCTCTGCATAATGCAATTGCATTGACATTGTTGGTGTTTTGTCCCAGAGAAGAATTGTAAAAGCCGTAATTGATTTTGGTATCGGAGGAGAAGGAGTAGAGGAGGGTGTTGAGATTTTCTTGGTAGGGGCTGCCATTAGTGTAGAAATCAATGTTGGAACCTCTCCAGCAGAAGTCAGCTCCGTCAGTGCATGTAGCATCATCTTGGGATGTGGAGGGAGCAAGAAGGTTTAAGATAATAGGAAGAATGAAGAAAAGCAATGATCTTGAGCAAGCCATTTCTGTTGCCCAAGTCAAAATTAACAACTTGTCTTCAAATCTAGCTTTAATGGAGTAGCGAGCAAGCATGTATTGCGCTTTGATAATCATCATCAAGTCATCAGGTGAACAACCCACTATATACTGGAAAAAAAAATATATATTGACCAATATGGTCTCCACTGAGTCCACTCTACCTATGGTCTCAGATCTTTTTCAGACAATTAATTAAATTTTGGGTTTGTGGAACAATATTGACCAATCCCATATAGCATAGACTCGTCTAAGTCTTCTTCCCCATTTCCTCGATCGAGTCTCTTTTTTCTAACTTGATTGTAACGTAAAGTAGATATTTTCTTCCATCTTATCCTTGGACTTTTCTTAATGGTACCTATCAAACTCTTATCATTATGTGGTTTTGACGCAGTTGGAATTTAATGAGTTACCAAAGCTAAAAAGCTTTGAACCTATGAAAACAAATTAGAAAAAAACTTTTATAGGACGGTCCTATACGCTTAATGTGTATCTATCTCATTACATGACAAAAGTTGAGTAGCATCTCATTGCAATTTTTCTCGAAAAATTAGGCCAGATAATTCCTTCACGCAGCTGCATGTGGTCCTGTGGATGAATACATGCGCACTTTTTCAAAATGCTGCAAAATGCTGTAGTCAATCACCGAGGAGAAGATTACTAGGTATATAGGTCGTGAATACTTCAATATTGGCCCTATTGTTGTAGAGTTTCTTGCCATGATCTTGTATTCTTTCTGTCTTTTTGACTGTCTTAATGCAATATTATTGTTTTTTCAAAAAAAAAAAAAAAATACTTCAACATTGGTCTGATGCAGAAATTTGTGGTCCTACTCCTACTCCTACTCCTACCTAGCAAGTAGTAATTTCCTAAATAATAATCAAAATCTTAACGTACAAATCCTATCCTTCCACTGCCATGCCTTTTTTTCTTTTTTTCTAAGAGAAAATAAATAATAACTCGGGGTTGGAACCTAATGGAAAAATACACAAAATCAAGCAGCACCAAACGCGCCTAGGTCCACAAGGACCACAAGTCCACTGTCATGTATTTTTTTGTTTTTATGTTTTGGTGGGAATGGGTCGCATTAGAAAAGCCCAAAAGGCAAGATTACATACATTAACAGAAAGGCCCATTAGGTCTAGCCACACTTATTATATATAAAATCCTCAACCAAAAGTGAACAAACAACTGACAAGGAAACTTGACATAGCAGTTCTTCAATCACTAGCATGTACGCGGATGTACCCAAGTGAAGTTGTAACGAATGTGTGTTGAAATTATTCCGAATCGAATGTGTGATTTTATTCCTAGCAGATCTATATATATGCTAACACAGAGTAACAGAGAATATATGTGTAAATAACATTAACTAAATTAATGTTATTAATCTTCTTAAATTATAATGTGTAGAATTTTTAAGAGTATAAATTATCTAAACTTTATAAGGAGTTTGGCATATTCATATAATGTCTTCACGATAGATGCTTCAATTTCTTTCTTCACAGGGTGAAAAAGTAAGTTACGAGAGTTTTTTTATTTTTTTGGTCAGGAAGTTACGAGAGTTTAGTTATTCAAAACAAACTGAAAAACATTACAACAATGGGGCTGCCAATATAGTTGACCTGAGTTGCAACAAGGCAGCATAACAAGTACACAACTACACACACATATATATAGATGGATGCATGTCAGACATACATGAGTAACCAAAGCTGCTTAATAAATCCATTCCGCATATCCAGCTACCATGCCAGAACATGTTTATATATGGAAAGGTTCCCAGGAGAAGAAGAGTTGACAACTACGCAGATTATTTTTAATTCACGCGTTGCAAATATGCAATCCAGTAATATGCTTTTAACAATTTCTGGGATTCTAAATGAATTCAACCAAAATGGATTTGTCAGTTAAGATTATTTTCTCATTTAATTGTTGGCCTCCAACTCCCAATCCAGGTTTTACTACACGACTGTCGGTTTAGCAGGCAGTACCGAAACAGCCCAAGGCTTCTACTTCTGTGAAAAACGACTTATACTTGAAAGTTGCATAGTGTAATTCACCCTTTTATTAATTTATATTGTTGAATAGACACATGCATGTGGGTCCCAATGTAAGAAGAGTCTTAACTCTTAAAGGGCGATTCAATAGTCCACAGCAAACTATATCAGTTCTATTAAGAAATCACACTACTGCTAATGGATTTCGTTGAATTATTGTAGAAGTTCTTTGAATCTATTTTCAAAGTTGTATTCAAAACCTAATCTCTAGTAGACATTACCTACTCAAACACATAGCTCACACCTGTTTTTTTACATTCTGCTAGAAAAGCTAAAAGATAAATTAAGCCCATTAAACTGCATATTATGGAATGAATTTTAGAACAATCGTGATTATTGTCTGCTTATTTTATTTTCAGTAAGTCATTGTCACATATATTGTGTTCTTAATATATATATATATATATATATATATATATATACAGAAATGATCACTCGCTCACCATAAAGCGGGGAATTCTTCTCTCACTTAACCACCCACTTACCACAAAGTGGAGAATTCTATGATCGGGACCGTCCATTTTTTAGATCCATCCTTAAGGGTCGTTCCTGTAAAAAATAGTCAAATCGATAATTGTTTGGTCCTCTAAACTTTGCAGATAAATACAGTTCGTCAGATAAGCTTGAAATGATATTGACAGTAATACACTGGCTAAACAGTTTTCGATTTGGTTGATTTTTTGCAAGGGTGATTTTTGAATGATGCCCTAAAATATGGCTGGTTCCGATCATTGAAATTCGTTTCTTGGTGGTAAGATGTGCGGGAAATTCCCCGCTCTACGGTGATCGAGTGATCATTTCTGTATATATATATACAGGCTCCTTCTATTGAGGTATACCTCAACTTATTTATGTTGAGGTATGACCTTGTTGGGGCTCACACGAGTCGTTTTGTGTTGATCCGAACCGTTTGCAAGGATCACCTTCATTGATAGATTATCCTTGCAAAAAATTAGTTAAATCGGAAATTATTTGCCTATCTAACTTTGATAAAACAAATTGACGGTTTCATCGAAAAAATTTAGTTCGTCCATTTATTTGATCAAAGTTAGATAGACAAATGATTTCTGATTTGGCTAATCTTTTACAAGGATGATCTATCAATGAAGATGTAAAAAATAAACAGTTTAAATTGACACAAAACAAATCGTGTGAGCCCTAATAGGATATACCTCAATATATATATACAGCTTCAGGTGTGATCCCATTTTTAACACTATTTGCGGGAACACACGGGCTGCCGTTTGATCCAATTTGATGAGATCTTTCGGCTGAGGTTTTAATCCGCTTGACCTTCCAAATCGACCCGTATAGCTTTGAGACAAATCGTTCCAACTTGAATGAAGCAACAACCCAGCACACGCGAAACGCCAAGAGGAACCCTTCTCGATCTGCTTGAGAGATTCGGGGAAGAGATCGAATCCGGCGAGATTAGGAGAAGAAGTGACGTGAATCAGGTATGGTTTCTCTCTTCTTCTATGGGTTTTGTGTTTTTGCTTTCAGGATTTGGGTTTTTCGAATTTGGGTTTTGCTCATACTCGAATTTGGGTTTTCCTATTGAAATTGGGGTTTTTCGAATTTGGGTTTTTTTGTTATTCTAGAAATTTAGATTTGGGGTTCTTACCTTTTTATTATGCTAGGAAATCCATTTGTTGGTAATCTAATTCTCATTTGTTTTAAAACAAAGGTGCTTTCATTTGGTTATGTTGCAAAATTTGGCTTGACAGGATATACTTTAATGTCGAAAACGTACATGAGGTATACACTATGTGTTGGACTAGCACCTAGGTACATGCTTCTATAATACTCTTTTTTCCCCTGTTACTATTAACATGTCTGATGCAATTATGAGCATTCCTCCACTTTATTTTGTTAACTTGTTATCTCATTTTGTTTATTCACTTTCCTTAGTGGTTGGATGTAGATTTCTTTCCAAAATAAAACAAGTGGCTGGATTTCTCTTTCATTTTGGCTATTATATCATTGTGGCCTGCACAAGATGTGTAATGCATGTTCTAGGAAAGCAAATCATTTCAATAGCTCTGTTTTGAGATCGAGTTTATAGTATGACTTGGAAGCATTCCGCATTTTGCAATATGCATTCTTATTGTTGGATGTTTTTCTGTTTATTTTAATGTTCATTTTATATAGCAAATTGAATACCTCATGTTCTTTATATCAATATTGTTTTTCATTGATTTGGATAATCCTAATAAGTTAGCTATACACATTGTATTTATTTAATCATTTCATCTTGATTTCTTTTTTTGTTTTCTTGTAGCTGCTATATGCAAATGATTATGCAAGTTGTGTTCTCAACACGCTCACTCTATTTTAGGTAAGTTCCAATTATAATTTCAGTAAAATTTAGTCAATTACGAATGATTATTGCATTTATGATTTCATTCTTGCATTTAACAAATTAAATATAACAATAATTGTAAACTATTTTGTTGATCATTGCAGTTCAAAGAAGAGTCATGCAGTACGGATGAACATCTGCATGTTGCTTTAGATATGCAACATGCATGGACTAAAATCAGTCCCTTTTGAGCAATAATGGAGTAGATATCCAACCAAACAACTATGCTATCTGCCAAATAAGACAGCCTTGCAACTATCTAGCACAACTATGCTATTAGCGACGATTATGAGTCACTGTCGGTAATGGGTACGTAGTGGTATACAAACAGTAACAAGAAGCTGCTTAATTAATTTATCAGTTAATTCTTCGATCCACATATATCCAGCTACCAGAACACGCATATATATAGAATTGACAGCTGATTAGTTTTCAGATAGCTAGGTAGATAGCAGAAAGGTAGGAAAATTAGCCTGTGACCAATATATATAGTTTAATTGCACTTGCAATCCTTCCAAAACAAGGTGCAAAAAGTAATTATGAGATTAATTTATTTATAACAAAACTATATTAATAAAAACAGTACAGCAACGACGATGCCAAGACAACCTTGCAACTTAATTGGTACGTAGTACAATTACACAATAAACCACTATAATTGTATGTCATATATATATGGAATAACAAGAAGCTGCTTAATAATTCCACAAAGATCCAGCTACCAGAACGTGCATATATATATAATTGACACCTGATTAATTTTGAGATAGCTAGGTATCTAGTAGAACGGGAACCGTTGGAAATTCAGTAGACAGCTAGGAAAATAAGCCTGTGGCCAATATAGTTTGCACTCGCAATCCTTCCAATACATGGCTATAGCAGCCCTTAAGCATCTCATGCAATCATCCCCAGTTATATCAGGAGTACATTGAGCAAAACCATAAATTGTCATAGAACGACTGATTTTGGCTTTCGCTGTAGCGAATCTTAATGGACGTTCATCACCATAAGCCGCAATAGCAAAAAGTTGATCCACAAAATTTGGAAATTTGCGATCATATTGAACCATATTGCGACCGGTGGGATAATCATGTTGTTTAGTGCAGAAAGTGCTTCCTACTTCATGGTTTTCCAAGGACCAAAAATCTCGGTCCGAATATTTTATTACACAGTGCTGAGACCATGTAATGGCTTCCCTATGGTTAGGACAGTTTTCGTGAAGAGTGTGGGACTGAGAAACGCAAACCTTGCAGTCCTCGTCGGTAACAAACCATGGACAAAGGTACATGGCATAGGCTGTTTCAGTACCAGTACTATTATCAGGTCTAGTTTGGGAGAAGTAAAACTGCGATTTGGTGTTGGAGGCCAACAAGGGAAAAGTTGAGGAAAGGAGAACATCTACGTTGCTGTCAAACACAGGGCTTGGAGTAGTTGCATTTCTAAGACAGTAGACGGTGGCGCCGACAAGGGGGTAAACAAGGTCGGCATGCTCTACCAGTATTATTATCAAAGGAAGGATTATAATAAATGAAATGGTTTTGGCCCAGTTGTAGTTGTACTGATGATGATCAAAATGTGCCACCATTTCTGATGAGTCTGCACCTAATTGTAACCTAGCTAATTAGACTTCAGTTACTTATAACTTATAGACTTATAGCTAGCTTGTACTAATATTTTAAGTTCATATCTAGTTTGGGACTACTGACTTGTTAATCAGCATCTTGCGCCGGCTAAGCTCGAGTTTAATTGGACCGATCGAGCATTTTAACAACTAGCTAGTTTGAAAAACTATATATATAGTGAACTTCTTAGTTTTTCACTATTTCACGAACTGGTATTCATGCGGTAGTCTTGGCCTTCGGTCACTAATTAATTAAGAATAGTGTCAATTCATGTATGCAAAGTCTTTTGCAGCTAGCAGAGAGGAAATTAATAAATTAATAATTGTTAATTTACTGTTGATAGTAATTAATGTCTTTTGGTATCATACTAGAGACCAACAATGGATCCCATTTCTCTCCTAACCCATTTGTATCCTAACCTTCCTAACTTTTTAATAGATGAAGCCATGAACATGGTTAAGTTAAGATCCAACGGCTCACAATAATCGTCACTTTACTTTTTATCTTCTTTTAGAGAGAATAGAGAGAATGGAGAGAAAAAATCAAAAAACAGAATGAATCTCTGCTTTTATTATTGTGATTAGAATTGAGCGATACGTACGTACAGTGAGGCATAGCCTTTTATATATGTCCTTAACAACCTAGGAAGTAAAACTAACTAATTGCATGTACTGATGTGGCAAAGGCAACATGGCATACTAACTGCAGCTGACTCTCTATATATCTAACAGGTATTAAGAAAATAGAAAAGACTTTCAATCCACTTTATATACTTTTAAGAGATAATTAAACTTAAATTCTTTAGGAAAACAGTTTTTAGATAGAGATTAGGGGTGTTTTAAAATTGATAAGAAAATCATTTTAATTCATAATAATTTATAAGAAAATCATTTTAATTCATAATAAAGTTCTTTTAATTTATAAGAAAATCTTTTTAATTCATAATAAAGTCATTCTCCGATTTGAAGGGTATTTCCCCTCTTAGGGTGTAAAGTGGGCTTTGTAGAGGTTGCATATTAGGTTTTAACTCCGAGATTTTGGGCGAACCCAAAATCTCGGAGTTAAAATCTAATATGAAGCCGACAAACAAGAAAAATAAAATGACTTAATTAAAAATTCTAAATCACTACCGATTTTAGTGTCTAAAATCTCGGAGTTAAAATCTAACATAAAGCTGACAAAGAAAAAAAATAAAAAAACTTAATTAAAAACCCTAAATCACTACCGGTTTTAGACTAAAAAAGACTCATAAAATGGACTAAACTCTAAGTTTCCCTAATTTTAATATCAAATACGTAATTTTTTAAAATGATTGATAGAGGATCCACTTTCTGAAAACTTAATTACTATATACCAGACTTTCGATCATATATATATATATACAGTGGCCTTCAGATGAGGGATCCTGCATATAAGGCTAATTGTGGGACTGCCTTGCTGGCCGTTGGATCTCTTTTAATGAGATCCAACAGTGGATCTTTTAACCCACACTTTAACCTCTTTAACCCATTTAACCCATCCCCCAACCCATGTAATAGAACAACCTAGCTACAAAGAAAATGCGAAGAGGAAGAGAGAGACGCTGAACCTGAAGAAGAAGAAAGATCTTAGAACGCAAAGAAGAAAGATCTTAGAACGCAAAACCCACCCGTCGAGCAGGGACGAAAGTCGGCCTTAGTGATCCGACGGTGCCGAGTGGAAGAGGGCGGGGTCGCGACAGGGAAGGGAAGATTGTGTTTTGTTCACGACGGCCAAGAGGGCTCGCGACGGAAAAACGTGGTGGGTTGTTCTTCGATTTGCGCTTTGACCGAAGCAACTCAGATTCGCCTCCATTTCACCATTTGTGTATGCTTCCAAATCTCATTCATTTGGGGGTTTTAGGGTTTTCGATTTGGGGGTTTTCGAAACATGAATTTAAGTTAAATATTGCAATAGTAAGGATATTGTTTTTTGATTTGTATGATGGGGTTTTTTTGAAATATTTAGGATATGGTTTCAAACTGATTTGGGAGTTAGGGTTGGGGATTTGGGAATTTCGAAAATCAAGAGATTTGGGGGTTTTTATTTTTCTTTGTAATTCCAATTTGGTTTGTCTTGTACAATTTATGTTTGCTATTGAAAGAGTTGCTGCATTCTTTAAGTTCTAGTTCCACGAATTGGTTGCAATTTTTTTTTTTGTGTGTGTGTGTACATTTTAGTAGTTCTAAAATGTCATTGCATAGAGTTCCCTCAGTTTGGTCTTCTCATTGAATGATAAGCATCGACAGAAGTGCATAATGGTAGCTGGTAATCAGTGAAATCCACAATGTCTAATCGTAGCGGAACAGTAGCAGCGAAGTTCAACATAGGCCAAGACAACAACAATGTGTGTGTGGCAATGTTTTGGAGTTGAAAATGTCTAAAATAAATAGGAATCCAAACCGTCTGTTTTGGACATGCATGAATTGTGGGAAATTTATATGGGCTATTGAGAATTTAATTGATGAGGTTCATGAATTAACAATAAGATTTGATGTAATTGAGCAAGAGCTTCGAACAATGAGAAATTTGAACGAGACTGTGATTCGATTATCTACACAGGTAGCCCATATTTCAAGGAAAAATGTAGCACTTGAGGAAGAACTCCAGAGGATGAACCAAGCTAGATTTGGCTTTCTCATGAAAACTCTTGTACTACTTTTGATGTTTTTTATGTTCAAATTTACTTTGTTGCAATGTTTATTCCTTTTGTAACAAGACCAAACTTGGTTGTATTATTGCTTTGGAATGAGGTATTCAAATCCTTACTTTTGTAATGGTTATGTATGAATGATAGCCATGTGTGTTCTAAAAATTTGACAATGTTCTTGGTAGAATGATTATTGCATTACACAGCAGCCACTTATAATATATATAGCATCCTCATTAGAATTATTCTTACCCTAGAAAATTGCAATCCAGGGTTGTCAATCCAAAACATGGTAGACATTCATCACACCACATTAACATAGACGTGAGCACTCTAGATTGTTATATATTATGAATTTTCCTTTTTACTTTATTGAAGCTATAATCATATTTATTCCAAATATAAAGCACTTATGTAGCATTTCAATTTTTAGTTAAGCAACAAGCATTATAACCAATTGACTATATGGTTCCATGTTCTTTGGTTCTTGTTCCTTTTCCATGTACCACTAAAACCCACATTCTAGTCAATATACACACATAAATGGGGTCTTTTGTGTGATTGTGTCCCAACAATGAAGTCATAGCAATGTAGACATTCAATTACTGTCATGCAATGATCAATAACTCACAAGAAATATCCTTAACCAAACCCAGAAAACATAGACAACCAAAACCCATGTTATATTATTATTACTCACTTATTTCAAGATTTTATAATTACAATCAAAGCATTTCCTCATTGGTTACAGCTATCGAAATAATATTCCAAATGCATTTGTTCATAGCCAAATCTCAAAATCCTTGTCAAACTTACAGAAGGCATGAATGGTGTCCCAGAACCTTAATTAAAGAGTTACAATCACACCTTCCACATGAAGAGAGGATAAAAAAAGAAACCCAGAACCTTAAAACAGTAAAATATACTTGAGAAACTTTGAATGGATAGTAGTAAAAGGAAAACACAGCAGCCACTTTTGGTCCCAAACACAACAGCCCATCATCCTGATAAAAAAAAAAAGAAAAAGAAAAAAAGCAAGTACCATTACTAACAAAGGGATGAACAAAGATCTTGGTCAGTACGTTGAAGACCTACAACGAAATAAAAAATAACTCAAATCAACTAACAAAGTCTATATTATCTCTGACGAAGAGCTATCATCATCTAAGGCCTCAACTTGAGAGTCATTAGGCTCTTGGGGATCAGAAGACCTACCAGAAAATATAAAAAAACTCAAATTGATCAAACCAATCACCTACAATTATACAAATAATGCACCAACAACAAAAAAACTGAAAAATAGCAAATGAAGAATTAGTGGCAGAAAGGTACAACATCATACCTATTTAATAGCAGTGGACAATTTCTTTTGTCATGAGACAGTCCAGTTTTCCCACAACCATTACAACGCCTACCATTTTCACGTCGCTTTCCTTTCGACTTTTCTTTTCCTTTCTTAAGTCTTTTTCCACTCCCTTTAAACTTAACTGGATCCGGCTCATTATAACTAGCAACACAAGTAACACTCGGTCTATTAGAAACTCCAACACAAGAGCCAACACTACCAATGTTTAAGATGGCCTCAATCTGGTCAATAACAGAATCCATGGCCTCACAAAATATTAGTCTTGCCTCATCATTTAATATGGCCTTATCAATCATGTATGAGTATCGGTGGAATAAGGTACTACGTTTTTCAAGTAATGATTTGTCAATATTTATCTCCACACCAAAGTTGTCCACCATAACATCATCTTTAGCAGATCTAGTCCATCTCTTCAAAATGTATTGATCCAGCAAGGTATGGAGTTGACGTACCTTATGTAGAAATGATAAAATATGGCTGTATGGAATTCCTGCACAGTCGAACATCTACAGCTACATGATGCAAAGTCAAGAGATTTGTCATACATAATCTCCCGAACTCTCCTACTATGATCATCCATGTAACTTTTATAAATGCAATTAGTGACACTCTCTCTGATAAGAGTTGTAACTCTCCCACAACTCATCTTGAAACTTATAAAAATATTTGCGCGTGTAAATGTCAGCCATTTGCTTTTCCATCTTAATAGGGCACTTAAGTCTAGGCTTCTCAGTGATATCAGTGTGATCTGCCATAACCTCATTTTGACGCTGTCGTAAAAGTCCTCTATTGAATTGAATCATGAAGTCCACCAAAGAATTGGTCTTGGCCACATATCCCTTGAAAAATGAGTGCCCGCTTTCTGCTCGTTGACTACTAGACATGTCAGCTCCGAAAACATGGTTTACATAAGCTAGCACCCATTTAAATCTAATTTCATATAGTGATTGCAGCCACTTATTTTCTTTTAACCCACTTTTTTCAAGAATATCCTTCCACCTTGAGTCAAACTCATCTCTAGTCTCTTATGTCCAAACACAACATTTGAAGTCATCACAGTAATCAGTATATTTGACCGTGTCAAGTTTCTCAGAGAATTTATTTAGAATATGCCAGCTACAATATCTGTGATATGTGTTGGGGAGAGTTTCTACAATTGCTTTTGTCATTGCTGGATCTTGATTAGTAATGATCATCTTAGGAGCATGACCTGGCATAACTTTTAAGAATTCTTTGAATAACCAATTGAATGAGTTTCTAGTCTCGTCACTCAAGAATGCCCCAGATAAAATGATTATTTGGCCATGATTGTTTACCCCTATCATTGGTGCGAATATCATCTCATACCGTTAGTGTTGTAGGTAGTGTCGAAAATAACCACATCAGCATAGAAACCATATGCTTTCCTAGAATTTGCATCTGACCAAAAACAATGAGTTATCTTCTGTTTGTCATCTGCTTCGATCTTGTAAGTGAATCCAGAATTTCTCTCTTGTTCCAACATAAAATGGTCCCGTAACATGTTTCCATCATGCCCCTTCAACTCAGCACGCTTATCTCTGCGATAGTTGTACATATCTTGCATTGTACAACCAATGTTTTCAATTCCTCCTAATTGCACTCAAAAAATGTCAAATTGTCGATGAGGGGATATGTTCATCATGCTTAGTTGTTCACTTAATGATTTTTGAGCACTTGAAAACCGACGACGAGACTTCATCAAGTGGCGTCTTCGTGGGCTTACCAAGGCATGGGTGTGAGCCTCATCAAAGATGGTGACTACAAATCCACATACTTTCGACTTCACAACTATCAATCTCGCTTTACAACTTTCTCTTCCTACTCCACGACGCCTTTTTTCGGTACCTTTCAATTCTTTTGGGTCTTCTTCCTCTTTATTGCACACAAACTCCTTCCTTGTGATCTCATTATCCTTACTCTTCTTAGTTGAGTGACTTCAAATGTCAAATCCAACATTTTGTGCATACCTAGTGTAATAGTGCTCAACTTCTTCCACTGTCTGAAATTGTTGACCTTTGAATGGCTTCAACTCATTGTTTTCAATGATTGGCATCACACATAAATGAATTTCCTTCTGACTCACTTTGCAATGGAGCTACCATCTCATTAGCTTCTACCATTACCATCTCATTACCTTCTACAACTACCATCTCATTACCTTCTGCCATCACTGCACCTGCATTTTGAAAACCCCAAAATCTAAGAATAAAAGCCCAAATAAATTGAATACAAGGAGCTATCCAATCCATCTAGTGTTCATGATTTCAGATTCATATAATTTAGAAATATTATAGAATGTTTGTTTTAAAGGTGTAATAAAAACTGATGGACAATCTCAATAATATTGTAATATGTAATTATGTACAAGGGAGGGAAAGGTGTAATAAAAATTGATTTTAAAGTAAAGTTCACCCTCCCAAATATAGCTAGAAGTTGTTCACTTTCATTTCTTTTTTCCTTTTTCCCCCATAATTTTTACTCAAACATGTCTTAGAGTGTATTAGTCTTGGTTAATCTTGCAATATTTAGCAACCAAAAATGCAACAACTCTTTCAATAGCAAGCATAAATTATACAAGACTAACCAAAATGGAATTACAAAGAAAAAACATAAAAACCCCAAATCTCATGATTTTTCGAAATTCACAAATCCCCAACCCTAACTCCCTAATCAGTTTGAAACCATATCCTAAATATTTCAAGAAAATCCCATCATACAAATCAAAAAACCAAGAAGAATATACCTGAAACTCGTCACGAGCCTCCCTTCCCCGTCACGAGCCTGACCTCCCTGTCCCGTCTTGAGTTTCTCTTCCCCGTCACGAGCCTGGCCTGCCTTCCCTATCGCGAGCTTCCCTACTTCTTCTTCTTCTTCACGAGCTAGCTCAGTCCCATGGTGATGGTGAAGTCGCGTTGGATCTCTTTGCTGGGAACAATTTAAGTGTTGTAAATTTAATTAAAATTGGCCTAGATGGGTTGGGGGATGGGTTAAGTGGGTTAAAGGGGTTAAAGTGTGGGTTAAAAGATCCACTGTTGGATCTCATTAAAAGAGATCCAACGGCCAGCAAGGCAGTCCCGCAATTAGCGTTATATGCAGGATCCCTCATTTGAAGGTCACTGTATATATATATATATATAGGAGTACTCTAAAACTAACTGGTTAGCAAGTTAATACGAAGCTAACCATGCTTTTGGGCTCACCACATAACTAATCTCATAATCTGAACCGTCCATATTTTAGGCCCTACTTTAAAGATCATCATTGTAAAAAATCAACTAAATCAGAAATCATTTAGTCATCTAGTTGTGATCAAATAAATAGACGATCACTGTTTTCGATAAAAGCATATAAGTAGTTGTTATTATAATCAAATGACTAAATGACTTCCGATATTGAAGATTTTTTTACAGAGATGATATTTGAAGTAGGGCCTAAAAAATAGACAGTTCAGATTTTGAGATTACATTGTTCAATGGGCCCAATATGATGGTTGGTTTTATATTAACTTACTAATCAGTTAGTTTTAAAGCATTCTTGATATATATATATATAGCCATTACCCACTTTTCAGCAGGGACTAAAAGTGATATTCTTAATCATTTGAAACATAATTTGCAACATGATTGAGATGGGCTTTATCCAGGATTTTGGAACTGATACAAGTAACAAATATTGTAGCATTGAGACAACTAGGCATCAATATTATTATTAGCTTGATATAGATTATTAATTTATATGCATTCATCATCAAAAAGTAAATAAAATAAAACTACACGTGGAGAAAAGTGTTAGCAGGATCCATCAATATTTTGAGACTATGGTCTATAAAGATCTATATACCTCTTTTATTTTCGTACTTGATTTCTAAAATTCTGACAATGATAGTAAAGTGGGACATTGTGAAAAGAAAGGTACGTAATGAGGTTTCCAAAAAAAAAAAAAAAGGGTAGAAAAATAAGTGGGACATATTGTAGCATATACTGTTTTTCTTCCGATTGATTTCTCACATTGTATAATAGTTGGCACTAGGTGAAAAAAAGAAGAAGTTATAATGACAATTTATTCAAAATAAACGGTAGAAAAACAGTACAACGAAGCATCTATGATCCAATCGAACGAACAGCTTTAAATCATACTACCAAGACAACCTAGTGTGCAACTATCGAACACAACTACACGTACTATAAAATGAAAAAACTATATCACATAAACATAACAAGAAGCTGCTTAATCGATTTCACATATATATATATATATATATCCACCAATATATATACGTACTGTCTTTTTCTAAAGATGGAGGCTACAGACACACTTAAAATTTGATGATGTATATAGGATGACTTGATTTCTCTGTAGGATACACCCATGTGGCCATGTTATAGGCAAGTACTACACAGACACTTGATTCCTATATAGGATATATATGCCCATTCTATAGACAAGTCCTATACATCAATTAAATCATCTTATTCCCATCTGAAAATTTAAGTTTGCAGTCATAATTCTCTCTAGCTAGAAAATTTTCATATACATATATATGTACATATATATTATAAACATTTATATATATATATATATAGGCTTATTTATATTAGGTAGCTAGCTAGATGAAAGGAAACCACTGGAACTTCAGTTGACAGCTAGGCACAGAAGCCCATGGCCAAAATAGTTTGCCGTCGCAATCAGTCTTATACATGTCTAAAGCTGCCCTTAAGCATCGGTTGCATTCAGCCGCAGTTATATCAGGAGTGCATTGCGCAAACGCATATATTGTTTTAGAATCACTGATTCTGACTTTCCTTGTTGATCCAAAACTACTTGGCTTCTGATGACTCCCATAAGCGGCCCGAATGGGTACATCATACACATACACCCTTCTAACTAGGGTCCACATCATGGACCACATGGGCAAAATCCATGAGCTGGCAAGTTCAGCCATCTTCTGTGCTACCATGCAGACAGTGTTCTGACCATTCGATTTTTGGATTGTATTTGTGGGTGTTGGGTGTACGTAGATTCCCACCCTTCGATGGTCGTGTGTGTATGGTAGATGGTCTCCTATGAAGCACCGATACGGATACGGATACGGCGATACGATACGACACGACACGGCGATACGGCAAATTTCTAAAAATTAGGATACGATACGTCATGGATACGGCTTTAAAAATATATATTAATATATAATAATAAAAATATGAATAATTTAAAACATACTTTAAATAACATAAAAATTCAAATTCAAATTTAAATTCATTTAACTCAAACTCTAAAGACTTAAAAAAATCATCCAAATTTTACACATATATTGCATAGCTCTTCTAAAAATATATTACAAGTGAAACATATATAATATTAATTAATATTACACATGGTATTGGATAACATATATATTAACTAATATTACACATGCTACTAGGTAACATATATATTATTAACATATATCATTATATTATATTATTAACTAATATTATAGATGGTATTGGGTTTTCCACCGAATTGGAGAGTCAAGCAATAATATCATATAATATTATGCCACCGAATTGGAGAAAGTTAAGAAACAAATATACAAGCTGTTAATAATATAATATTATATTATATTACAAGTTTTCAAGTTTCCATATTAATCTAAACCAGTATAGACTACAGACTAAAACTGGGGACGCAGACACCCAAAGAGAAAACAGTAAAGGAAATGATCTGTACAGAAATATCAAGAAAAGCAGCAAGCCCACAAGAAATGGATGATTACGAACTGATCTAGAACAGAACTCGTCGGCGGTGCAGCGCAAGTCGATCTTTTGGAGTGGGTTTATGCGCATCTGATTTGGGTTTTCAATTTGGGTGAAGTGGGTACTGAATTTCTGCGCATCCAATTTGAGTTTCCAAGATGAAGAAGATGAAGTGGCTGAAGAACACTGAAGGATACCCGTGTCGAGAGCAAATGATACGCGTATCCAATGAGTCAAATACGTATCCGTTGACCTGGATACGTATCCAATGCGTATCTGTCCGTATCTGAAGCGTATCCGTATCCGATACGTATCCGATACGGGATACGGAACCAAAATGGCGTATCCATGCTTCAGAGATGGTCTCTACTTTATTGATTGCGGGTTTTGCCTTTTTCACCTTTTGAATCATTTCAATTTCTAAATCTAACATGTAAGTAAATGAACATGTTTTTTTTTGTTTTTGGGTCATATCATAAATCAAAATTGAATCATAGAAACAAAACAAAGAAATATAGAGGAAACTGGACAATATAATTAAAGAGTAGGATCCGGTTTGGAATATCAGGTTCCGTATTAGATAGGCTAGGTTCAGTAAACATACAATATATATATGTGGTGCTGTGCGGCTAAAAACAGAAGAGTAAGAATGTGATTGGCTAATGTTATTGGGGTGGATATGAAGGTGCACTATGGGTAGAAGTGTACAACGGGCCGGCCTAGCCCATTTAAAGTTGGCTCATTTGTGCTGTGCTTGGGCCGGCCCATGGCCCATTTCGTAATGAGTCGTGCCAGGCTCGGGCCAGCCTAATTAATTATTTTAATTTCTTTTATTATTTTAAAAAATCAAAGACAATTTTTAAAATGAATTAAAATTGTCAATATAAATTTAAAAAGAATTAATAAGAAATAAGTTTGTATTTGAATATATAATTCTATTTAGTTTTTTGAAAATATTTTTATTCATGAAATTACAAATTAGTCTTTAAATTTAAAAAAAATAATTGAAAAACTAATATAAACGAGCTGGCCTGTAGCAGGCTCAAGCCGACCCAAGCCCATAACGGGCTTGGCCCGGCCCAACCCACAATAGGCTCGTGTCGGGCTGGCCCAACGAGATAGAAAACCTTGGCCTAGCCCGACCCATAAGTGCTGGCCGAACCGACTTGACTTTAAGCGGGCCGTGCCCCTGCCGAACTCGGGACGACCCGGCTCAATGTACACTTCTAACTATGGGGGATTTTGACTTTAATTAAAGATTAACTTTTGGATGAAGGATTTTGATGTCTTTTTGTTTCTTTCATTATCTTTGACTCTCATAGCTCTCTCTACTTTCCGAGCTCTCTATAGTCCTTAGGAGTGAGCATGGTCTGATTCGGCCCGGTTCACCTTTGAAACCGTGCACCGCGCCAGAAGTGCCTGGCTGGTGTGGTTCAATTATGAAAACCGAAAATTATTGTAGAAAATCAAACCAAAACAAACCTTTCTGGTTTCGGTCTAGTTCGGTTGTCCAATCCGGTTTTAGCATAAGAGAAGGCCATGGGGAGGGAGAGGAGGAAGAGAAGGAGAGTTTGGTGGTGGTCTTGCCACCTAGCTAGTCGGCTTCACGCCGGACTGTCAAGAGAGGGTGTCGCAGGAGGGAGGAGAGAGAAAAAAAAAGAAGAGATTTGGGAGAGAGAATGCCAGGGGTGGGAGAGGAGGAAGAGAGAGAGAGAGTTTGGTGGTGGTCTCGCCGATTAGCTCGCCAGTGTCACGTCGGACTGAAGAGAGTCGAGGGTGTCGTGGAAGGGAGAAGAGAGAATAGAGAGAAATGGAGAAGAGATCTGGGGGTGAGAAAGAGAAAGATGGAAATGATAGGGAAGAGAGAGTCACGGAGGGAAAACTAAAAGGAAGGAAAGATTAAAAAAAAAAAAAATTAAGGTTTGGGCGATTGGGGTTTGGTTTGAGGTTTGGCCAGATTGGGGTTTGGTTGGGGTTGGGGTTTGGCCATATTGGGGTTTGGTTGGGCAAATAAAAAAAAATTAGGAATTAAGGATTGGCTAAAAAAAGAAAGACATTAGAATTTGGGTATTAACAATTTAAGCTTATAATTTTATATAACTACTAACTAGTTTATAACTTTATATAATTAAGTTTATATATAACTATATCTACATAAACAATGTTACATATATATATATCTAACATTATAGAGTAATTAATAAATAATAATAGACTTAGTGTATATGGTTTAGGGTTTAGAATTGTATGCTTGGGTTTTAAGTTTTAACTTTTAATTATAGTGTATAGGATATTAATAGAGTTTATTGTTTAGAGAATAGGGTATAAGGCATATATCATATACAATATATACTATATACCCTAGAACTATAATAATTTTAGTATATAGGGTTTAGTGTATAGACTATAAAGCATATAGAATATATTAATTCTATTATAGGGTATAACTAAAATTATATACTAAAATATTATTATATATATAAAATATAGGCCATAGGGTTATATAAATATATTTTAGGTCTAAAATATAGCTAGGTTAATATTATAGAAAATTAGGATTAAATACCAAATATCAATAGTTTTTTAATAAAACAGTAAGACACTAATTTTTTTTAGTGTAGGTACTAACCTAGAGTAAAACATTTTGGATTAGGTCACAAATCAGTTTGTTATACAGTTGTGACTGTCGAATAGTTACAGTTGTAATTGTCGAACAGTCACAGTTGTGACTATTTAAAATTCATAAAAAATCAAAATTTTTAAGGGTTTCATACTTTTGATTTATGTTTTGGAGATGAAGTCCTATAACCCAAAAACTAAATATTAAAGTTTAAACCTTGCAAATATTGAAAAAATAATAAATCAATAAAAAAGTTATGACTGTTAGACAGTCACAGTTCGATATAACCATGTTTTTTAAAGTTGGTACATAAACTGAAATTTAGTACTTAAAGTGAAATGATATAAATGTTTTAGTAGTTGAAATGAAAAAACATTATAATTTGGTACTTAAAGTCAATGGACCTTTAATATTATTAATATTAATTTTATTATTTAAACTGTGTATAAATATATATATTTAATTGACCGGTCTAGTCCGATTTGGTTAAATTGTGTATGAAACCGGAACCAGAACCAGTTTTATTTGGTCCAGTCTGGTTTTTTCACGGTGCTGACCAATTTTGGTCAACATGATTTTTACCGGTTCACAGTTTAAATGCCCACCTCTAATAGTTCCTATCTCAATTCTCTCTAATGTCTAGTTTCTCACCCTTTCACCAGTACAAAAACCTTGATACACATCAGTGCGTGATACACTAATGTCTTTTATGTCCCGTGTCCCGTGCGAATATATATGCATGGGTGATATTGTGTAAAAATATTTTAGGCTTGTCACTTAATGTCTAATTTCCCATCGTAAACTTGTTCGCACCGAAACATATATGAAAATTAAACACAAAGCTTGGTGATTGATGCAATGCTTCCAATCTGTGACTTGCTGCTTATAGGCTGCTCCAAGATCTTTAAACATGGTTGCACATCAAGATGCTATTAGTCTTTTGGCTAACTTAATTGGCCTTAATCAAATGATGTTTATTCTCATTCCAATTACAACAACACCCAACTTGGGAAACTATGATATATATATATATATATATATATATATTAAGGACAAATATTTCAGCCACTTTCTGCTAAAAACAAACCAAAAAAAAAAAAGCCTAAATATCTGATAAATAGTATATGGTTCATACTGAGCCACTAGCGAGGATATGGTTCAGTAATATTTGAAGGCTCATTTTTTGTCACATACACAGAGCTTTTGGATTTACCCGATGACTCTGTTTGTACCGATCTGGATATGTTGGATTCACTGCTAATTTGCATACAAAATGCAGGTCGTGTAGGTACTGAGAGAGTGAGAGACTGGTTATTAAGCATAGAAACAAGTGAAGCCATGGTTGGTCTATTAACCACATTTTCTTGGACACATAGTAAACCAATGTGGATGCATCTCATCGTTTCAATTCCTGAACCTGTTGTCAACATGGGGTCTATGATATTTGGAACTGTATCCTCCCTCCAATTTCTCCAAGCCTATAAATTTTTAAAAAAATATTAAAAAAGAAACTAAATACTACTTAATTTCCCTTATATATATTTTTTTCATTTTTCGGGCTAAGGGGAGAATGTACCAACTTAATTATTTTCATACTCACATAGCTTAGAAGGTCTTCTTCATTCTCACCATACCGGAATCTACCAATCTTTTTACTACTAACAATCTCAAGAACTAGCATGCCAAAACTAAAGACATCCAATTTGACAGAAAATCGTCCATGCATTGCATACTCTGAAGCTATATATCCAGTGCATGATTGAATTCAATATGTAAGTTTTTTGTTTTCCAAATGAGACCAAATGGTTAATTGGACTTCATGCTGTCTTTCTTATATAAAACTTCTTTGAATTCTATTGTAAGGCAAGCACAAAAATGTAACTTAGATTGCCATGCATGTTTTACTTACTAGGTCCCCACAATTATCTGTGTATCTGCCTGAGTTTGATCCATGGTAAACAACCTTGCCATGCCAAAATCCGCCATTTTGGGGTTCATGTCCTCATCTAATAGAATGTTGCTGGTCTTGAGATCTCGATGAATTATTCGTAGTCTAGAATCTACATGAAGGTAAAGAAGGCCTGGAGCAATGCCTCCTATGATTTTATAATGTGTTTCCCAATCCAAGTTTCCATGATTGATTGAATCTAAATATAATTTCGTTAGTATAGGATATGATGAAAATGTATAAGAAAGAACTATGAATTGTACCAAAGAAGTAGAGTAGACATACCAAAAATGAAGAAATTTAGACTTGTGTTAGGCACATATTCGTAAATGAGGAGTCTTTCCTCCAATTTCAAGCAAAAACCTAAGAGCCTTACTAAATTCCGGTGTTGAAGTTGAACAAGTAACATAACCTCATTCTTAAATTCGCGATCACCATGTTCAGAATTCTTAAAAAGCCTTTTTACAGCTATATATTGCCCGTTAGATAGCCTGCCCTGAAAATTTATAAGGAAAAAAAGAACTAAGGAAAACAATTATTTGGGAATCTTTTTCTTGTGGAAGTGTTCTCTTTTGTTACCTTATAAACAGCTCCAAATCCACCTTGCCCAAGCTTATTTGCATCAGAGAAGTCATCCGTTGCAGATCGTATAGATTCAAATGCATATTGCAACGATTCCACAATGGAAATTTTATCCGAATCATCATCTGAAAAGGAACATAGTAATTAGAAAATGTTCAAAAATATCAAATGAGATAAATAATGCATTCTATACATCAGAGTGTGAGAATAAAACAGAGTTATAACTTACTTTCAAGTTTCACCCTTGGATTCCTCCTCACTCTTAAGAAAATGCATATGCTGCCAAGAAGCAGAGCGATGAAATTAATCAAAACCACTAGGATGATGATGATAGTTCTTTTTGTGTTACTCTTGTTTCCTGCATAAAATCAGAAGGATACTTTTCTTAAGGGTCAAACCCTGTGTCAAACAAGAAATTAATCAAGAAAAATTAACTAATTGTAAGCCATCCATTATGTTTAAGCATATACGTTACCTTCTTTGTCTGGGGCTGGAGCTGGAGGAGGTGAAAAATCTAGGTCATAGTCTGTAGACGTATAGAAAGGATTGACCTCAAACCTTAAATTACAACTAGCTAGGTTTAAGAATTCTGCATCCTTGCTTTCCACCACAACGTCCTCGAACTTCTGAGATGGCCTTTTTAAGGCAATTACTGCAGATTTGTTTCTCAATATCAGGAGTGCACTGCACAAGTGCATATATGGACGTTTCATTTAATGCTGTCAGATATTTATACCCTGTTGCAAATTTTTTATGAGAACCCCCTGATGCAGCTCTATCATTTAACTTTTCCAACAAGGGGTAGAGAACCCTGTTGAATTGTTCCGGGTTCGTCGTGCTTTGAGGCGCGGGCGCATACTTAAGAGGCTCATCTTTCTCAACACCCAATATTGAGTTGCTAGAGTATCGGATCATACAAGACTCGGCCGATATGATTGCTTCCTTTTGATTTGAACAATTCTGCAACAGAGAGGAATTGGACTGCATGAAACTAGTATGGCAGTCGTCCAGTTCAAGGTCTCCTCTGCAGAGTGCAATTGCATTCACTTTGTTGGGGTCTTGTCCCTGAGATGAACTGTAAAAACCGCCGTTGAGTTGGGTGGTGGAGGAGAAGGAGGAGAGGAGGTTGTTGAGGTTTTGTTGGTAGCTGCTGCCATTACCATAGGTGCCATTATCGGAGCAATGCCAGCAGAATTCTGCTCTGGGAGTGCATGTACCGTCCAATACTTGGGCTGTGGTGGGAGCAATTAAGAAGAAGCTCAAAGATGACAGCAAGAATGAAGATAAGCAATGATCTTGAGGAACCCATTTAATTCTCTATTGTCCCTCTCTGTATAGCAATAAAAAACTTGTGTTTTTATTGTAGCCTTGTTAAAAGATTATACACTGGCATATGTATATATTTCGTTGTTTTTTATTGGAAATAATCACCAACCCATATGTGCAATGAATGAAATTATTAGTCTACAATCGGTCGATCGGAAAGCTACGCAAGTGAGTATTTGATTTTTCTACGCAAGTGGCAAGCATAGTGACAATAGAGCATTAGAATGCTCGATAAGACAACATGTGTGTCAAATCAAATTGTCTAAAATTTTAAAATATCTACATGCCGATTTTTGAATAAATTAAAAGTTTTTGAGGCCCTTATTAATAAAATAGGAAATTATATTTAAATCAATAAAATATTTTAATATTATATAATGGTCAATATAAATTTATGACTTATGGCTTAGGGTTTAGATTTGCCCAAAATCCGAAAGCTAAATCCTAAATCATTTTGATGCATATACATAGCAGCCAAACACAAATATAATACAAATCTAAATCTGAATAGTAATGTATTTTTATTAATTTATTTTCTTTCATTTTGGTCAATAGTGACTAAAATAAAATTACGAAAAAATGCATTAATTAATCTGTAATTGTAAAAAATTTTATTGATTTATTTGTAATCGACTCTTAATAAAAACCTCTTTTTAACGAGACATTGTAAAGAAAGAATGAACTTGAGACTTAATTGGTATTAGAAGATTGAGAGATGTGTAATCTAGTTTGGTTTGCGTTTGGGCCCCGCCTCTCTCAAAAAAAGAAAAAAATGAAAAAAATGAAAAGGAACTTGCAGAACGCAAATTGTCTTCTAAGAAAAATTTAATTTTTTTGTTCCTAGCGCTTAGGAAGAATGAAGAAGACCAAAGACCTTGAGGAAGCCATTTCGATCTGTTGCAAGAAGTAAAACCTTGTTTTTTTTAAGTCTTGCGTTAGTAGACCAACTAGCAAGTTAGTGATATAAGGTGTGAAAAAAATAGGGAAAAAGGACTCCAACTATATCTCATGTCTTTATTTAAGATATGAATTGACACAGATGACTGAAACTTTTATTTTGTGTCAATTAAAAATCTTGTTTTTTTTAGTTTTTTATCTCAACTTTTGCTCGACATTAGACCCATCAAATCTTCACCAAATTTAGCAAACTTTACTGGATTTAAAACTATGCATCTCCTATTTACAACCATATAAAGATCACTTAAATCGAACATCTACAGTTTCAAATAATCGGCCTCAAAGTAGGGTACCCGAAACTATCCAATCGGACCTCTAAAAAAATATTTGAAAAATTGGACAGTTTCGAGTACTCTAGTTTGGGGTCGATTATCTGGAGTTGTAGAGATCCGATTTTAGTGATCTTTATATGGTTGTAAAGATCAATTGCATATCTTTAAACCTAGTGTAATTTTTCTGAATTTGGTGGAGGTTTAATAGGTCCAAAGTCAGTCCAGTTGAGATAAAAACTAAAAAAAAAAAAAAAAAAGTCATGAATTGACACAATGAAAATTTCAGTCCTCAATTGACACAAAGTGAAATTCATGTTCTGAATAAAGACATAAGGTATAATTAGAGTCATTTAAATAAAATTTTCCCAAAAAAATATGTATAAAATACGTACTCTTGCTATATATTCAATGTATATATTCTTTATTTCTTTTTGAAAAGTACAATCACAACACATCATCAAGTCAGTCTCGAGAAACCTGATTGGCTTCTCTCTCAATTAGCTAATGACATTGTAATCCCCTCTTAATGCTTCAATAAAATGATCTCTTTCGAGGACTTGGGGTAGGCCAGTTGGCCAAGCAGTTGTGCTGCCCCCACCTCACTGGTTTCGATCCCCCCTCTCCCTTTAGGCCTCTGAATTCCTTGGCCTCCCTTTGTAACCAAAAAAAAAAAAAAAAAAATTGATCTCTTTCAATAAAAATAAAAAAATAAAAAAAAAAGCTAGTCAGTCTCGAGAAAAATAATACTTTCTCTTAAACGTTCCATGGTCCCACATGCATGATTTTTGTGCTTGTGGTGCAATATTGACCAATCCCAAATAGCATAGAGCCATAGACTATGCGTAGAGAGGAGTCTATGTTTTCTAACTTGTTCTGACCGAAACTTGATATTTTCTTGAATCCTATCCTTGGACTTTTTGTAATAGCACCTCTCAAACTCTTCACATTAATTTGGCAGCTGTTGGAATTTGAGCACTTCGAAAGATTCTAAATTTGTATCCCAAATTAAAATTTTAATGATATGGTAGTTTTTTTTTTTTACATAAATAAATTCACTTTTATTTTACAACAAATCAAACACTTACACGTATAATGTCACATTATGTATAATCCAAATTAGATCCCCAGCATTATTTGTGATCTTATAGCAGGGTTTATTAAGATTGTAATATTATGCAAGGATGGACACGGTGAAAAGAGCTATAACAACAATAACAACTTAAGACGAGTAACAACAAGTTGCTTTATCGATCAATTCCACATCTTCGATCAGCTAGCTATACCAGAACAAGCATATATATATGTGTGTGTGTATGTTAATATAGGCTATAGCTATAATTAGCTAGGGAGCTAGTAAAAAGGGAACGGCTCGAACAGCACTAGATATATAGCTAGGGAAATAAACCAGTGGCCAATATGGTTTGCATGCAATCAGTCTGATACATGTATAGAGCCCCCCTTAAGCATTGCATGCAATCATCACCAGTTATATCAGGAGTCCATTGAGCAAACTGCAAACCCATATATTTTTTGTAGAATCATTGATTTTGGCTTTCCCTGTTGCAAAAGTACCACTACTATTATAAGCGGCCTTAGCAAAAAGCTGATCCACTAATTTTGGAAATTGGAGATCATACTCAAGCCCATAGGCTATTTCAGTACTGCCTATAGTACCAGCAGTACTACTGGAGTAGTAAAAGCTAGAGTTGGCTGAGGGGAGGTTTAAGTAAAGGAGATCATGTAAGCTGTTAATTTTGTTAAACGCAACACTTGGAGCTTCATTTCTAAAACACAATTGGTTGACGTCAGCAGTCGGGTAAACTGGTTTGGCATGCTCTACCAGCACTATTATAAAAGGAAGGATTATAATTTATAACGAGTAAAATGGTTTTAGCACAGTTGAAGTTGTACTGAAGATGTGCCACCATTTCTGTCTATTGTTCAAATGACCAATGTACTTTACTTGAATCCTAGACTTCAATTTCCAATTACTTATAACTTAACTTCTACTAGTATTTTAACTTCACATTGTGACATTGATCTAGCTCACAAACTGTACGTCTTGCTAATTTTTGATTAGACTATGGGTTAATTAATTATGCTCGAGTTTATATGGACCGGAATAATTAATATAATATAAAAAATATGGCATATCTTATACAATATAAAATATAATTCAAAAAGTCATAAGGTGGTCACTAATAATTAAAGAACAAAGATGAAGAAATAGATTAATAGTGTCGATTGATGTATGCAAAGTCTTTTGCAGCTGCCAGTGGGCCGAATAGGTTACATATATAAATTAAATAGTGTACGTTAAACTATACATCCAAGTAAATCAAACCATTCTCATTTCCTCTCCACTTTGTTTTCATATATATATATATATATATATATATGTATAAAACAAAACAAATACTTCCAAGAACAATAAAAAATAAAAAATTAAGGAAATCATGTTTTGGTAAAAGAGATGGAGATTCTTAATCATCAGAAGAATTTGCAACCTGATGGCGATGGACTTGACTATTTTGGTAGTGACAAAAGTAACAAGTAACATTGAGATTACTAGGCATGATTATTGTTTATTGTGCTAATTAGCTTAATAATTCTTAACAATGTACCCTTTTCGAGTCCAATTGATACTTAACATGGTATCAATGTTTTGGTTATCATTATCATGTTAACTTGCAGCTAGCGTGGGATTTCGCATATAAATTAGCTAGTCTACATACATTTATCATTAAGTAAAAAACTACTGCACATGAGAAAAAGTGTTAGCAGGATCCACCAATCTCCACTCTGTTTCTCTATATAAGAAAGTAAAATCATTTCCAAGAACAATAAATTAAGTAAAAAGAAATTTTGTTTTGCCAAAAGCTATAGGGATTAAAAGCCATGAAAATGCTTGATTATCAGCAGAATTTGCGACCTGATTGAGATGAACTTGAGGATTTTGGTACTGAAAAAAGTAACAATTACTATAACATAAATTACTATAACATATGCTATAGTAATTGTTACTTTTTGTAGATATATCCCTCATTTCATTCCCACTGTTTAAGTGGCTGATGCTCAATAGTTGCACCAAGTACCCCACATGCAATATACACGGTTGCATGTGCATTATTAGAATAATTAGTCACCCCATAAGTGGGGGGTGCCATATGGGGTCAAAAGCAAAACAGTGTATATTGACCAAATTTTTGAGCAACTGCAACCGGCCTGTTGCAAATTTGGTATAAAAAATAGTGAGCATTGCTCACTTTTCTTGTAATGCATTGAGACTAGCCACAATAGGTATAAATTGTTGTTAAGTGTTAAACATTTTTCATCTCTTCCTACTAATTTACACTTTTTGAGGTGTAATGCTTGTTTAACACATATGGTATGCATCAGAACTCTAGTTTCAAAAAGTTATGAGTTCGAAGCCTCTAACATCATTCCCACTTATTATATTAACCTACATGAAAGGAGTGCACCTTTCTCGTCTATATTTGTATGCTTCTCATCAAAGTGTAAAAGATCGATCGAGGCTGTGCATGAAAAAAATTGTTAGCAGAATCCACCAATTCTTGAGATAATTAACGATTATATATATACACGTAGGTAAATGAGACGATTTATTCAAAATAAACTGCAAGAAAAGTACAACAAAGCCGGCCTCTAACAAACAACACAACCTTACAACTATGAGAAGTACTTTTACAAACAAAAAACTAGGTATATACCTAGCTTGGGAAAAAGCAGACACTACAAACAGTAACAAGAAGCTGCTTGTAATCAATCACATACACATAGAATTAACACCTAATTAATCAACTTAGGGATCAATAAGCCTAGCTAGGAGCTCAGGGAGGTGGTCCTTAATTTTGAGAGTTGTTTTCACCAGAACTATAAACTAGTAGAAATGACGGTATTGAAGGTCAATTGACAGTAAGGCAAGAGAGTCGTTGCCCATCGACTCCCTTTGCAATATTTAAAATACAGAGATAGGTTGTAGCCTAAGCATTCATTGCATTGCTTTCTAGACAATTGAGGACTGCATTGAGCAAAGCCAGAAATTGTTGTTACATCGTTGATTTTGGCTTTTCTTGAAGAAAAGGTATTTCCCTTTGAAGGACCATAAGCCACGTTAGTGAAAAGGCGCACAAGCATTTTTCTTAATTTCCGAATTTAGCTACATTGGGGGCATGTTCTTTACTGCATTTAAAACTTGCTGGTACATAATTTCCAGTCTCCTTCTCAAAACTAATACCCAAATTAATATTATAGTCTGAATATCTCACCATACAGTCCTCATTCCATACAATAGCTTTCAAATGGTTGGTGCATACTCGAGGGAGAAATTGGGCTGAAGAGGCAACACAATTGTGGCAGCATTGTTGGGTAACAAGCCCTTGGCAAAGGTACTGGCCAAACACTGTTCCATTGCCTGTACCAGCACTGTTTCTGTTAAAGGTGGAATAATTGGGATTGGAGGCCTCCGAGGTGAGAAGTGAGACGAGGAGATGAACGTTGTCTTGATACACTGGGTCTTCTTGGGATTCAACAGAACAGTAGAGGGATATGTAGCCATTGGGATAAACTATTGGGTCTGGGTCTGGGCGAACAGGGTCTAGCTCTACCACTAGTACTATAAAGCAGAGGAATGTAATAAGTAAAATCATCTTGGGGTGGTGAAGATGTGGCGCCATTAATTCTGACCTCAACCAAAACATTCTTATATATGCACTTTGTTCAAATGAATTCAATGTGTATGTGTGTGCCTCAATTGCAAATATACACAGTAAATATTCAATTTTTCTATGAATCTTTCAACCCATTAAAACTTCTATCTAGTAATTTTTTAATGATACAAACATCCATTGCACACTTTTCCATAAAAAATAAATACATTTAAGTTATAATTAAATCAACCGAATCCCATTGAATCTATTGGTCAGCTACAAAGTATGTGTTTCAATTTTTTTTTTTTAATTCTAATAATATTTTATTGTGTTTCATTAAGAGTATAATGATAAGTTTTGTTCAAAATTTTTAAAAGGGGATCAAAACCGTAGTTTGAGTGGGTCAAGATTAGAGGTGTCAAACGGGCCGGCCCGGCCCGGCCCGACCTGTTTAAGTTGAGTCCATCGTGCTTTCGTGCCGTGCTCGGGCCGGCCCATATAGTTAAGATCTAAGCCCAGCACGGCCCATGGCCCGCGGGCCATTCGTGCTCGTGCCGTGCCTTAAACGGGCCGGCCCACGGACCTATTTTTATTTTTATTTTTTATGGTGATAAAACTAATCTTATGATATTTTTTCTTATTTATAATTAAATATTAACATTATTTTTCATGAAAATTGAATATTTTTGTTGAAAAGTTCTTTAAAAATAGAAAAAACAATGTTAAAATAGTCGTGCCTAATTCGGGCCCATTTCGTGCCCGTGCTCGTGCCATGCTTGGCCCGTGTCGTGCTCGTGCCGTGCCGTGCCCGATGGGCTAAAAACTTCGGCCCAGCCCGGCCCATTTAATCGTGCCGTGCCGTGCCGTGCCTATTTTAATCGTGCCGTGCCGTGTCGTGCTCGGGCCGGCCCGACCCGTTTGACACCTCTAGTCAAGATAGAGCCACTCCATAAATAATACCAATAGTTTTGGCTTCTGAAATTGGTAAAGAGCATGCTAGCTAACTAACCAGCTAGTCTATACATATGGAATGTGGGTTACAGTGGTTGCGTTTAATTGGCTTACGAAAAATTTATTGTAAGATCTAATTTATTATAATTCAATAATCGTAATCAGATCACCAAATTTAATTCGACCGCAATTTGGGATCTTAAGTTTAATCCAAGTCGGCACTGGTCGAGCTTGAAATATTTCAACTTAAACTTCTCGGGATATTTACATATACATCCCCTGAAGTTTTTTGTTTTTATAGAATGAATGTGTATGACATTTCAAAAAAATCTATTCCACAAATCAAACAAGGCCTTTTGAAAATAATTTCTCGTAGCCCTAGCTTTGGCTACTAAGGAAGAAGATCAGAAAGAAATGGATTAATATATAGTGTCAATTGATGTATGGAAACCTTCCTTATACTTGGCGTAGACTTAATTGAGAGATCGAGGAATTGGGCAAAAGATCGAGAACGCAATCACAACCAATTAATTAGAAATGAGAGGAGAACCTCAAAACTTTTATAAATACTTATACAAGACTATAATTTTCTAATGTTAGACAACACACTCCACATTTTCGCATGCAAACTTGCTAAGAGGATCATTAGGCATTGCATTTAATTTTACTCATATATTAGCTTATTGATGGAAAGAGAAATTCTTTTCAACACTTGTAGTCTCTGGTATTATAGGAGTTCTTCCATGGAGCATGTCCTATAAGGCCTTCTCTCACAGTCGTGTAGGACCCATAAATATAGAGACTACAACATTGTAAGATCGAGAATGCCTTATAATTAAGGCATGTCCTATTATACAAGAATTAGTCCCAGTATTGATACACCAAAGATGGCCAACACATGGAACGTACTTGACGTTGAGCAATTCTTCAATTATTTTCTTTTGTACCTAAGTGAAATTGTAATGCACCGTGAGCCCATAAAAAAGGGTTGGTTAAGATATGCCAGATTCCACCAAATATACAAATGGAATCTAATTATACATGCCCTCCAATTATAATATCCCCCAAATCGTCCACACTAATGATCCGGCCACCATTCTCCGCCAAAGGGGGATTTTAGTAAATAACCAAAAAACAATACTTGGATTAAAGGTCAAGTTGGTAATTTTTCTTACATCTCCCCCACCTGAAGCCCGAATGTGTAATTTCAACTGAAATTGTGAAATGACAACATTACCTGAATTATAGAGCTATAAGTCATGACTTGTGGAAACAAAGATCATTGAAAAGTCGTTGATGAATACGACTTGGGGATAGAGGGACAAGACTACTGGGATGGACTTTTCAGCCAAACTGTGTTCTTGTTTTCTTTCGGTCTTCAATAATTGAAGAAGGATTCAATTTTATGCAACCATATGAATTTGAAGCTGTCTCATGCATTTTCAGGGTATTAGGATGAGACTCTTGGTCTAGGAACATGTAGCCAACAGTCATTGTTATTTTACACTCAAATACATTATGCTGTAAAATTTGGGCTTAATTTTATCGTTTGGGCCGTGTGTGGTGTGTGTGCGAATGTGAAATTCAAGCCTAAACCGAGGCCCAAACCCCTGTGTCTCTAATGACTAATCTCTCAGCTGCTTCTCTCAGTCTTTCACTCTCATCTCTACTTCGAAATCGTCTCTCCTCTGTGTGGTGGGAATGGGTCTCTCAGCTGGTGGGAGACCTATATGTTTCCTAAATTTCAAATTGGCTTTCATTTCCAACTTCGCTAGTCGCTCCGTAAGTTAGACGTTACAAATCAGTGTAAAAGTAGTTGTCTTTCCTTTTCTTTTCTTTTTTGTGGTCAAGATGAATAGTAGTACTTGTCAGAATTTAATAAAAGAGAAAGTTGATAGGGATGGGAGTGGTGGGCGACAAACCAAATTCAATCAAAGTCGTCGCTAAGTGGTTAGATTGATTTTTCTACTGTGGCTGGGACTTGGGAGTCCACCTGAAAGTCCTTAATTAGTTTACTGTAATAAAATTTACTGTATCTAAGGTTGATTTACAATTTTGTACAAAACCGAACACTACCAAAATATTATGTAAAATCCTTAATTTAATTTATGTTCTGTACGGATTAGTTTTCTTCGCATATATATTCACATGCCTAGCTAGATAGAGCTACATATATTGATCATAAATAAATATCTCAGACCAGCAAATTAAGGGCAACAGGTACGTTCACAATACTGGCAATGGTTTCCTCATCAAGATTTCTGTCTTTCCTTTCACCCAATATTATTTTGTTACTCATGATCATCATCACTCAATTAGCCCTGGCTCAGCCTCCATTTTTAGCCCACGAGTGCGTATACGTAAGAGGCAACTACACCACTAATAGTACCTACCATAAAAACCTCAATACCCTTCTCACCTCCCTCCCCTCTAACAACGGCAACGGATATGGCTTTTACGACAACGCCTACGCCCGAGGCTCTGACGATCAAGTTAATGCAATCGGCCTCTGTCGAGGAGATGTCAACGCCAAAGATTGCCGTAATTGCCTTAATGATTCTACACATGCTCTTCCACAGATCTGTCCCAACCAGAAGGAAGCTATTGGTTGGTATGACAATTGTATGTTACGCTACGCAAACCGCTCCATAGACGCCGAACCGAATTATCTACCCGGTTTCGCGATACCGAACAAAGAAGATGTATCCTGGTCAGACGTGGATAAGTTCAATGAAGAGCTTTCGACCTTACTTGACAGCCTAAAGACTGAAGCTGCAGGTAATGGTTCTCTTCGTACGTTTGCATTTAACAGAATCGCTCCAACTACTGTGACTGTCCAAACAATATATGCAATTGTACAGTGCACGCCAGATCTGACGAAGGTAGAGTGCATTTACTGCTTAGATAGTGCTTTTGTCAAATTTAGAGATTGTTGTATGACAAAAAAGGGTGGAAAAGTCCTTTATCCCAGCTGTAACTTTAGATTTGAGGTTTACCCCTTCATTGACCCTGCAACTGTGTCACCACTGCCTTCGCCGCCACTTCCACCGCCACCTTCAACCAATAATATCAAAAGTTCAGGAGGTATGTATACATTTCTGTCCGATTATGCTTTGGATGTAACAATTAAAACATGGAGTACGTATATAGGTTTAATTAAGATGCATATGAATTGGACATCTGGGCTACCGCTACCTATTCTGTTTATTTATTGATTTATGTGTTTAATGTATTGGGCACAACAAGGGAATTAATTTCACTTTTCCTTGTAATTTCTAGCTACCTGCAGATTTTGTTGGGTTCTCAAACATTAATAGTTGACGATAAGTACTGATCATGATTAATTTCTTAATTTTTTAGCTAGTGGAATATTTTGATCACTTGATAGTACTTAATATATATCCAGAATGCGCGCTTTGATCACAGAATATTTCTGATTTTTTTAGGATCGAAGAGTAAGACTGTCATCAGTGTTGTTGTGCCAATCGTTGTCTCTCTGGTACTAGTTATATCTATCTATATTTGTTTAAGAATCAGGAACACGAAGAAAAAACTTGAAATATGTCTAGGTACGTACTAAAACAAAATGAACTTTATTGAACATTAACATTCCATTAGTTTTGGGCTGGGGAAGCCTAAATGATAGTACTTTTTGGTTCAATTGCCCTTCAGGCAAAGATGCAGATGAAATTAAAACAGTGGAATCCTTGCAATTCGACTTTGGTACCATCAAAGTTGCCACAGATAACTTTTCTGAAGCTAATAAACTTGGAGAGGGTGGATTTGGCTCAGTTTACAGAGTAATATATGATACATTATATATATATATATATATATCTTATATGAATAGAGCAACATTGTATAAGTACCATAACTACATAAATGTCAGATTCCTGAATGCAACTTATATTATTCTTTTTATTTTCGTTTTGTTTTGATATTTTTTCAGGGTAGACTTTCCAATGGAGAATATATAGCAGTGAAAAGACTTTCTATCCAATCTGGACAAGGAGATTTAGAATTTCAAAATGAAGTTTTATTAGTAGCCAGGCTTCAACATCGAAATTTAGTTGGACTCCTAGGTTTCTGCTTAGAAGGAAGTGAAAGGCTTCTCATCTATGAATTTGTTCCTAACGCAAGTCTCGATCACATCATATTTGGTATGGCTAGAATTCTACCTTTTTTTTTTTATTACTAATTTACTAACATTAAAATGCTATTTAGCTAGAAATCCATTTGTGTGACATGCATGCAACAAGCATTACATATAACAAAAATCTTATTTTGTATGAATATATAGACCCAGCTAAGCGTGCACAGTTGGATTGGGATATGTGCTACAAAATTATAGTAGGCATTGTTCGAGGGCTCATTTACCTTCATGAAGATTCTCGTCTTAGAATTATTCATCGTGATCTCAAGGCTAGTAACATTTTAATAGATGCCGAAATGAACTCCAAAATTTCAGATTTTGGTATGGCAAGATTATTCGCACTTGATCAAACACAGGGCAATACTAGTCGGATTGTAGGGACCTTGTAAGTATCAGGATATGCCGCATCCACATGGCTTATATATATATATATATTGTTTTAAGCTATATATATATATAATATCAATAGTTCATGCACAAATGTTCATTCATGCTAGTTAAAGTTGGCTTTTTTTTTGTTGATATGCAGCGGATATATGGCTCCAGAGTATGTAATGCATGGACACTTTTCTGTTAAATCTGATGTCTATAGTTTTGGTGTGTTAATTTTGGAGATAGTAAGTGGACATAAAAGTAGTTGGTTTCTTCATGAAGAGAATGGAGAAAATCTTCTAAGCTATGTAAGTAAAAATATGTATAGTTTCGATGTATTACTGCAATTAATGAATGCAACAAAAGAAAGAAATTGATCTCTAATTATGTTTCTACATGCATATTCACAAATCATTGCAGGCATGGAAAAGTTGGAGGGAAGGGACAGCTTCAAATTTAATTGACCCCCAATTGAGGATTGGTTCAAGAACGAAAACAATGAGATGCATCCACATTGGGCTATTATGTGTGCAAGAAAATGTAGCTGACAGGCCAACCATGACTTCTGTTGCTCTGATGCTTAATAACGACTCTCTCACTCTCCCACTACCCTCACAACCAGCATTTTTTATGCACAGTAGTGTTGGTTCTGCTACTTCTTTGAGATGGGAGAATAATTCACAGGTGACAACTGAGTTGGATCGATCCAAGAGTAATTCAGAGGTGTCAAAGCATCCAAAATGAGGCTTCCTTAATTACCGAACTATATCCTCGCTATTTAGTGCTTGGAGATGAGAACTGGGTTTATCAATTTGTATAGTAATTTTGCATCCCTTTTATTTATTTTCCTTTTCAATGATGTGGTTCATATATTCATTGTTTAGTTAGTGTTGAATACGTACATATATAATCAAAGAACTGTATAGGTCATGTAATCGTTATCAAATAAACAAACGGTGAATCAAATTGTTACCAAAACCGTCTGTTTATTTGATCACAGTTACATAATCAAACGATTTTCGATTTGGTTAATTTTTTGCAGTAGAGATGATCTTCATAGTTAGATTTAAAAAATGAACCGTTCCGATTATGAATTTACATTACATAATGAGAATAATAAAGAAGAAAGTCGGTGAAGATTCTGGAGAAGGTAGATTAGAGAAGGTGGATAGCATATATTCCTCACTACAAAAAAAAATAGCTTAGGAGACGAAATGAATTCCTCACTACAAAAAAAAAAAATAGCTTAATTAGGAGACGAAATCATTTCGTCTCCCAAAGTTAGATTTCGTCTCCTCAAGTTTTGGGCAACGAAATCATTTCGTCGAGCAGTTCGTCACCTCGTCACTCAAGGTCTTAATTAAGTGGCCGGACGGGTCGGGTCAGGTGATATTCTTCATCATCTTGACCTCCTCTTCATTCATGTGTGATTGAATTACTCATTTTGTTGCAGGATTGAGAAATTCAACTTTGGGTTCAATTTTTAAGAGACCCATATAAAATACCCACCTTGGCAACTTGCTTCAGACTTCAAATAGTGGGATGATGTGGTTGTGGCTGCGTGGGTAGTTCAGAATTAAATTTCCGCTGATTGTTGAGAGAGGAAGAGAGTTCTGGAAACTAGAGGGGAGAGAGAGAGAGAGAGAAGGAGAAATTGTGTGGATGGACCTTTTTCCCCCTTCAATCCATTTTATCAACATGCAACAACAACCCAAAAGATTTGATATAATTAAAGCTAAACAATGAAAATAAAAATTGTGCAAAATATGTCCAAATTGTTCAAACCCAAACTCAAATAAAGACCAAAGAACAATGAAAGAGAGGAAGAGAGAGGAGGGGAGGCGCACGGGAGAAGGATATATGGGAGGCGGGGAAATTTTCTAGTTTTTAATTTTTTTTTTTATTATTTTGGTTTTAGTTTTTAACATTTTAAAATGTTTTGGATTTTTAAATTATTTTTAGTCCACATGGCAGCCATGTCATTAAAAAAAGTCTAGTCAATAAAAGCCACTTAGGCACTTAACTAACAGACAACTATTTTTCAATTTAGATCATAGTTGGGGTAGTCATTTGAAATATTAATTTGTTCATGGACCAGTTGAAATGACCTATATATATAATTAAGTGGCTATATTGAACTTTTGCCTATTTTCTAGGGTTCTCTATCAACTTTTAGAATCCTTTATTCCAATCTTATGTATGAAGTTTGTTCGGACAAGATTTTTTATGAAAATTCGGAATCCTATATGGAATCTAAGAACCTATACAAAATTCTAGCTAGGATGCTATATGGGAATTTGGGATTTTATATGAATGGATTTTAGTGGCACAAGTTAGGTGAAAGAGAAGTTATGAGAGTTAAGCCTTTAGGGTTAGCTCAAGTAGTGAATGTGAATGGAGTAAGGTAAGATTTAAATAAGTCCATAATTGGATTCCCTCCTATATAACCAAAAAGAAGATAGTAAGGTTTATTCAAAACAAAAAGTAAAACAGGACAACAAAGCATCCAATCAACAATGGCACTGCTAATACAACCTCACTGCTACCAGAAGTACAACACAAACAAACAACATAGGCTTAAGACACTACAAGCTGTAACATACAGAATTAACTCCTCATCAAGCAGAAGCTCAAATTGTTCTTGAACCTCCCCCCAAAATTCCCAAATTATTATATTAACCATCACATATATATATATATATATATAATTGGTTGTATTGGCCTTGATCGATCAGCATAGTGCATGATAAGGAAGCACGTGACATAGTTTTCGCCTCGCTATATATATAAAGGAATAAAATTATTTGGATCATCTTAATTGACTATATAGTGTACCAATTTTTTAATAGAGGTGAGACCACCTAATGTGGATTCCTCCACACCTCTATTAGAGAAATGGTACACAACAAAATTAGTTAGGATGATCCAAATAGCAGTACTCATATACTATATATAGCTAGTAGACAGGGACTGGATCGAACCTCACTTGACAGCTAGGCTTCAAAATCATTGCCCATTGTTTCCCATTGCATTTATTGTCATACAAAACCATGATAGACCTCAAGCATTGGTTGCATTCATATCCAGTTATATCAGGAGTGCATTGAGCAAGCCCATACATAGTTGTAAATTCACTGATTTTGGCTTCCCCGGTAGCAAAACTGGGGTTTTCACAACCATAAGCCGCCTTAGCAAAAAGGTCTTCAACCAGTATTGATAATTTGTGATTAAACTGAACCACATCGGTCACATTTTCTGAGCTGCAGTAATAAGTACCCGCTCCATGATCTCCCAAGGCGAAAATATTTTTGTCCGAATATCTTAACATACACTCCGTACTCCATACAATACCTTCTCTATGGTTGACACAGGTTTGAGTGAGGAATTGGGCTGAAGAGGCAACGCAATCGTGGCAGGTTTGCTGGGTAACATTCCCTCGACAAAGGTAGAGGGCATAGGCTGTTTGATCGCCCGAACAAGCAGTGGAGTTGTAAAAGCTCGACTCAGAGGCCTTGCAGGAGAGGTTGGAGAGAAGGAGATTGACGTTGTTCTGGAACACGTCATTCATACTATTTGATGTTTGATTTGCATAACAGTAGTGGTAGAGATGGCCTCTTTGGTAACCAACAGGGTTCGTACGAACATGGTCTACATCTACCAGTACTATTATAAAACAAAGCAAGGTAATAAGTAAAGTGGTTTTGTAGTAGTACTGGTGATCAAAATGTGGCACCATTTGTACTTAAAAGTTAAACTAAAATATTTATATGGATATGGATAGAAGTTATTTATATGGACATGGATATGGGGCCACTTGTTCTATGTTTATATGGATAGAAGTTGTAACAATGGGTTCAGTTAATCCATCTTTTTGGTTTAGTAAGTGAATTTATTAATCATGGCAATGAGAGAATTGCAAAAAGGGCTGCTTGACTTGATCAGGAGAGCTAGTCAATGCCACGGTCACAAATTGACAGGAGTTGAGGTGTACTGTGCATAAATTGACAGGAGTGGTGAAGTTGCAATTGTTAAGCTGGCGGTCAACTTTTGTGGGAATAAAGATTAGTGGAAAGTCACTGATGAAAAGTCCTTGGGGACAGCTAGTCAATGTCTTTGTGGCCCCTATTTTCTCATGCAAACTTTAATGTTTTTCTCATTGTGTGTAGAAAAGTTATTTAGCTAGTTCAGGGAAATTCCAGCATAACTTTGGTCCTAAATATTTTGTATCCTACATGATTTGATTAATGATATAATGATAGGTTCATGCCGCTAGATGGTAAAGTGACTACACTAGTCGTATTTTTGACAAGGATTCTCTATCTCTACAAAAATCTAGAATTCTATACGAAAATTCGATATCTTATATGAAAATTCTTTACGCATGAAAAACTTCTTGTATAAAATTGGCAAAAAAGATTCTCACATAAGTTCCATATAGTCAATGCCACGGTCACAAATTGAGAGGAGTTGAGGTACGTACTGTGCATAAATTGACAGGACTACGTGGTTAAGTTGCCATTGTTAACATGGCGGTCAAATTTTGTGAAAATAAATATGAAAAAATTAGAGTTTAGTCCTTCAAATATTTTTTATTTGAAAAAAAAACCATATGACTTTTTTTTTTCTTTCTAAATAAAGCCTTTTTTTTTTTTAAGGGCAAATTACACAAAAGTACCTCAACTAACCACCCTATTTCACTTGAGCACCCCAATAAAAAAAAGTTGCTCGTAGATATCTCAATTACTGATTTTGCACACCCAGGTACCTTCGTCAACTATTCCGTCAGGGAAGCCGTTAATTGTCCACGTGGCACACTGACATACTTTTAAAAAAATGCCACGTGAACAAAAAAATAATAAAAAATGAAATAAACTTTAAAAAATAAAATAATTATTTTAAAAAACTAAAAAAATTAAAAGCACAATAATTAAATTAAAAAAACAAAAAAATAAAGAAAAAATGGAGCATTGTTGCAGCACCCCTCCCTCCGAGACCCACCCAACTCAGCCACCCACCCCTCCAACCTCAGCCACCTTGTCGCCGACCCCAGCCACCACGCCGCCGACCCACCTGGCCACCCACCCTCTCTTTCCCCGCCCCTCTCCTCTCTCTCTCTAACTCTTTCTTTCTCTTTCTCTCTCCCCGAAAACCCAGCCCAACCCCAGCCCCGAGCCCTCCTCCCTCCTCACTTTGTGATGTGTCAGAGCGGCTTGCTATGCAGGACCGCACTGAGCCAATTGATCGGCTCTGAAAATTGGAATTGAGAACATATTGTGGAAGCCAGAGGCTGCCATATATGGATGAAGCTTCCAATGCTTTCGCATCTCTGAGGTTTTGGAGACGGACAGGCAGTAGTATACTTCCATTTCACTAGATTGGGTGGCCGACGCGGGGGAGGAGGAGGGAAAAGGGCTCGGGGCTGGGGTTTCGGGGAGAGAGAGAGAGAGAGAGAGAGAGAGAGAGAGAGAGAAAGGAGAGGGGCGGAAAAGAGAGGGTGGGTGGCCAGGTGCGTCGACGGCGTGGTGGCTGGGGTCGGTGACAAGGTGGCTGGGGTCGGAGGGGTGGGTGGCTGGGTTGGGTGGGTCTCTGAGGGAGGGGTGGGAGGCGGAGGGAGGGGTGCTGCAAGTGCTCCATTTTTTCTTTATTTTTTTATTTTTTCTTTATTCTTTTGTTTTTTTGATTTAGTTATTGTGTTTTTAATTTTTTTAATTTTTTAAAATAATTATTTCATTTTTTAAAGTTTATTTCATTTTTTATTATTTTTTGTCCACGTGGCATTTTTTTAAAGGTATGTCAGTGTGCCACGTGGACAATTAACGGGTTCCCTGACGAAATAGTTGACGAAGGTACCTGGGTGTGCAAAATCAGTAATTGAGGTACCTACGAGCAACTTTTTTTTATTGGGGTACTCAAGTGAAATACCGTGGTTAGTTGAAGTACTTTTGTGTAATTTACCATTTTTTTAAATAAAGCTTTTTGATCATTGCCTTATCAAATAAATATGTTTTTTTTTTTTTAGGGTACAGGGTACGGGTTCACATCATACTTTCTTAGGGTATAGAATGAGGTTTGTGGAGACTGCATGGTAGGTTTTAACTCTGAAATTTTGGGCTGAAAAAAGTAAAAATACACTGCCAAACACTAAAAAATGATCACCGAGTGCTCGGCGCTTGGTATGTGTGAAAAAAAAAAAAAAAAACTAATGGACCAATATTATGTAACATAGAATGATTACAATATTATTGAAGTATAGTTAAAATTTTAAAAACCATAAGATTTTAATCAATAAATTAAAATTAAAAAATCTGAATGAAAATCTCTCAATATAGATTAGTGAAAAGTCATCCAATAAAGATAAGTGAAAAGTCATCGATGAAAAGTCCTGAGGACAGCTGGTCAATGTCCTTGTGGCCACTATTTTCTAATGGAAACTTTAATGGTTTTGTGACTTTTGTCATTGTGTTTAGAAAAGTTATCTCGCTGGTTCAGGGGAATTCCAGCATAAGGGTCCTGAATATTGTGTTTCCTACATGATAATGATTAATGATATAATGATAGGTTTATGACGCTAGATGGTAAACTATGACTATTGGTTGTATTTTTTATTAGGGTTCTCTATCAACTTTGAGAATCATTTATTCCAATCTCATGTATGAAGTTTGTTCAGACAAGATTTTATATAAAAATCCAGAATTTTATATAGAAATCCGGGAACCTATACAAAATTCTAGGATGCTATAAGGGAATTCGGAATTCTATATGAGATTCATTTATGTATGAAAAGTTTTTTTATATAAGATTGGCAAAAAAGATTCTACATAAGTTCTCATCCGGACCAAGTGTGAATACCGGATATTCTTGATCATCATGCAGCTGGCTTATACACTACAGTTATACAAACGTAATGCTAATAAGCACACAAGCAAAACATTTGCACACTATATTGGTTCAAGCCTTATTTTCCAACTATACGTTAATACATGGCATAGTCCGGCAAAGAAAATCACAAGAGAATTTATTTTACATGGATCTGCACTGTTCATCTGTTTTCTTACAAGGTATGCCTTGTATTTCTGCTGCTTAGCAGCTTCTATGGTTGTATTAATTTTTTAATTTCATGCATAAAAATGTTTCTGAAACTAGGAATGTCATTTTAAGTCTTTTTGATATTATAGAGAACTGAGGGACAAAACAACCACAAGTTACACCACTTATATCACTTGTTAATAGGTACTTGTGCTGGACCACACATTGTTTGTGGTACTATCGGGGGTATAATTCAGTGATCGATGCTTCGTTAACAGAATATGACAAAGAATGGCTAGTAGGTTGACGATCAGATGATTCAGAGGTTATTGTTGGCATTCTCAGCTGATCTGTTTTACTATGAAGAAAAAATGCTGGCTTTTGAGGGAATGCCATAGTAACAGAGTAACTGCTTAGCATGAGAACTATGGTTTGCATTGTGGGTCTGTCATCTGGATCTTCCTGAACACAGAGTAACCCAATATGGATACATCTAGTTACTTCATTTCTTGAATAACAACCTCTCAAACTTGGATCCAACAATTCTAAGGGCCTCTCATCCCTCCAATGTCTCCAAGCCTGCAATCATTTAATTCAAAATGTTGCAACAATTAAATAACCAAGAAATGCAAATTACAAATATTTAAGTTATACAGTACTCACATAGCTCATAAGGTCTTCACCACAGTCTGATTGATAGAAACTAGTGTTCTTCTTGCCAGTTACAATCTCTAAGATCAAGACACCCAGACTATACACATCGGACTTAATAGAGAATTGTCCATGCATTGCATATTCTGGAGACATGTAACCACTGCAAACCAGCAGCATCAATAAAGCAATGTTAGTTAAAATATGGTATTATGAAATGAAATTTTGAACTCATCAACAAAGTTCTGTATTACTTACTATGTTCCAACGATCCTTCCAGTGTTTCCTTGAGTTTGATCAACTCCAAATATTCTTGCCATGCCAAAATCTGCAATTTTTGGATTCATTTCCCCATCTAACAATACATTGCTCGCTTTAAGATCGCGATGTATGATTTTAAGCCGAGAATCGTGATGGAGATAGAGAATCCCTCGAGCAACCCCACCAATAATCTTGTATCTGCTTGACCAATCCAATTTTACTTGCTTTTCAGAGTCTACACACACGTTTTCCAGAAGAAAATATGCAAGTTAGAATAAGTGAATTGATTCACATGCAGACATACTAACATAGGGAAAGATTTCCTTGATTAGGAGGGCACAGAGTACCATATAGAAAATGGTCAAGGCTTTTGTTCTCCACATATTCATAAACAAGTATCTTTTCTTCTCCTTCCGAGCAAAATCCCAATAGCCTCACCAAATTTCTGTGCTGAAGCTTAGCTACCAAAACAACCTCATTCTTAAACTCCTCAGCGCCTTGGCCCGAGCTTCTAGATAATCTCTTCACAGCTATTTCTTGGCCATTAGGAAGTGCGCCCTGAAAAACGTTGAAACCAGTTTTGCAAACATCTTATATTAACATTCATGAGTTCCAACACATTTAAATCTGCATGCTTTTTTAATTTCATGAAATTTGCCAAGTCAAAGTCATAACCTTGTAGACCTCACCAAAGCCACCTGCCCCCAACCTGTTATCATCAGAGAACAATTTTGTGGCTGCTGCAATTGTAGCCAAATCAAACTGCAATGACTCCACACTAGTAATTTCGTTGCCCACTACACAGAATCAATAATTACTTAAAATGTACAAATATATATGAAGTAACATATTAATGAGAACGATTGGAAATCAAATTGTACTAGAGAAATGAAAATGAACATAATTTGGGTTTGGTAAGGAATTAAAGTAAAAAAGTTAAATGTTTACCATTTTGTTGATGTAAAGCATCATACTTTTTCCTTGCTCTTCTTCCAAGAAATAAGCAACATACTGGGAAAAGCAATATCAATATGGCAATTGGAACAACAATGGCCACTATAGTTAACAATGAGATTTTGTCATTTCCTGCACACAATATTAATACACATAAGAAATAAAACAATCTAAAAATATTGTTTCGCCCTCTAATACTATAAACATTAGAATATCCAACTCAATCAACTAACAATAGATAAAGAGGTTGAAGATCTTACATTCTATTATGCAAGATATTATTTCTCCGACGTGGGATACTAGTTTCAACAGAATAAATTAAACAAGACCAAATACGTACATGAACATGATCCTTGCAATTTTACCTTGAGGCCTTGTTACTAAACCCGGAGGTGGAGGAGAAAGAAGCAGTGGCGTCGGGGGAGGTGTCGCAGCTACCTTTGTATAAAATGGATACACTTCGTATCTAAGATTACAACTAGTAGCCAAAACTCTTCCCCCTTGCTTCCCAGAACAACAACTGGGAAGATCAGCAATAGCTCTTTGAAGACATCGGTTACAAGCCACGCTGGACAGGTCTGGTGTGCACTGCATAAGACTGTACAACTGCTGGAACCCTGTGAATTCTACTTCTTTAGTCGCAAATTTTTTGCACGGGATGGCGCATTTGTAGCGAGAGCCACCAAGCCAGTCATTGTTTCAGCCAGCAACTCAGCAAAGCGATTAGGCTCAGTAATGTTCACAATGCTATACAATGAAACACGGGGATTTTCTACAATTTTGCCAAAGAAAGATACATAGGAGTAGCGTAGCATGCACTCGTCGTACCAGATTACAGTAACCTTTCGTAAAGGGCAGTATTGTTGGACTGCCTCTTTGGCTGCGGTAGCCACGCATTCTTGGCACTCATCCAGTGTGAGATCACCACGGCATAGAAAAGCACCGCAGACTGCTGCGTTGGAGTCTCCACTGCCACCACCTACGGTGGTGTTGTAGTATCCGGCGTCACGGGTGGCGTTGGAGGTGAGAGAAGAGAGGAGGTGGTTGAGATTGGACTGGTAGGTGCTGCTGGGAGTAAAAGTGGTTGTGTTAGAACAAACATGGTACCGGTAACCTGGGGCAGCTTCACTATAGCTAATGCTAAGGAAGCCAAGCATTGAGAGAAGCACAAGGGTCATGTTCAACACATTGAAGGAAGGCATTGTGATAATCAATCTCTTGCTTCCTCATCATCACTTCCTCTTAAAAGGGTTTAGTTATTGTATCTTTAGGCCGTGTTTGACGGTCTAATTTTTTCTTTTCTTCTTCATTTTTTTTTTCCTCTCTGGTTCTTTTTAAGATGTACTATGCAATAAATTGACAGGAGTTATGACTTGTGAGGTTGCAATCGTTTAGCTGGTGGCCAATAAGAGTTGAATTGTGGAAACAAAGATTATTGAAAAGTCATTGATGAATACGAATTGGGGATAGAGGGACAAGACTAATGGGATGGACTTTTCAGCCAAACTGTGTTCTTGTTTTTCTTTCGGTCTTCAATAATTGAAGAAGGGTTCAATTTTATGCAACCATATGAATTTGAAGCTGTCTCATGCATTTTCAGGGTATTAGGATGAGACTCTTGGTCTAGGAACATGTAGCCATCAGTCATTGTTATTTTACACTCAAATACATTATTCTGTATAACAAGCTGAGCACTCTGCCTTAGGTTGCAAATCCTCTTGGAACTCTTTCGGCGAACCCCATTGCCTTTCTAGCTAACAACCCCTGGCCTCACCACGACCACCTCATGTGTCGGTCTCACTGCGGTAAAAATCAAGCTTCTTCTACAAATTGTAGGTATTTGATGTTATATATTATTGATTATTTACAGAGAGAGTCTAAGATGACCAGAAAATAAGCTTGTATTCATAACTCCAGCCATTAATACAAGACAGTGATGTGACCAGAACTACCTAATTAATCTCATTATACGTTCTTCCTATTGAGGATTGACTTTGTGCCTGTGTTGGGACCAAGGATTTAAAGGGGTAGGCAACCATAAACTGAACAAGATTCAACCCAGACCACAAACCAGAAGTCTTTTCTAAGACGACAACACACAGGTGTGAATGCCAAAACATGTCTATCACGTTATGTGGAAAAGGTTTCTCTCTCTTTGGTCTTCACATGTATAGGTCCTAAGACTATGGACTGGGTCGTACACTAATAGTAGGCAGATACAATTTTTACTCAAAATAAAGATATTGAAACTCAGAGTCCTAACAACATTCATATGCAACCAGATATTACTTCTAGATAAGACCTTGTGAATTTACTCAAACTATCGAGGGTATACTTCGGTGATAGATCCATCATCAATAGACGGAGTTGACTTGCTGATTGATTGACCAGACTCCAGTGTTATCTTTGGCATGTACCCCTCCGCTCTACTTCGAAAGACAAATGCTGGCTCTTGGGGTAGTGGCAGACTAACAGAGTAGCTATTAAGCATGAGAACTATCGATTGCATTGTAGGCCGGTCAGCTGGATCTTCCTGAACACAAAGTAACCCAATATGAATACATCTCATAACTTCGCTCCTCGAATAAGAATCTCTCAGACTTGGATCCAACAATTCCAAAGCTGTCCCATCTCTCCATAGTTTCCAAGCCTGCATGAACTCAACAGTTTAATTTATGTTGTTAACAATGGTAGTCAAGATGCACAGAAGAACAAAACTACAGTTTTCGGTTTAAGCTTACATAGCTCACGAGGTCCTCAGCAGAATCCATTTGAAGGAAATGACTGTTCTTTTTGCCACTGATAATTTCTAAAACTAAAACACCGAAACTATATAGATCGGACTTGACAGAAAATTGTCCGTGCATTGCATATTCCGGAGACATGTATCCACTACAAGCAGCACCATCAGTATAGAAATTTTAGCAAAAGGATAATGAGGAAACTTTTCATATTCAATTTGAAAATTTAATCCATTTCAATTTTATTTAAGGCTAATTGGCTTCCACTATACACAGAGCATGAACTATGATTCAAAGATAATATCATTCTTGTATGAGTTAATCCAGATATTACAAAGTATCAAGACAGAGCAAAACAGAAGGCGTGATGGGAAAAGAAAAGATGAATGAGAACTTACTATGTTCCCACAATTCTATTTGTGTTTGCTTGAGTTTGGTCAACCCCAAATATCCTAGCCATGCCAAAGTCAGATATTTTTGGATGCAATTCCCCATCCAACAATATATTGCTGGCTTTGAGATCACGGTGTATAATCCTCAGCCGGGAATCTTCATGTAGATACATAATTCCTCGAGCAATCCCTCCAATAATCTTGTAACGTCTTGACCAATCCAATTGTCCTTGTTTCTCAGGGTCTGTAAAATCATCAAAAGCAAGTAATCAAGGAATTGGATTCAAATACGTATTGAACTAATGCTTTTGCATAAGGAAAGACTATCAGATGTTTCAGTGTACAAACCAAACAGAAAATAGTCAAGGCTTTTGTTGGGCACATATTCATAAACAAGTATCTTTTCTTCTCCTTCCAAGCAAAATCCCAATAGCCTAACCAGATTTCTGTGTTGAAGCTTGGCAACCAATACCATTTCGTTCTTAAATTCTGTTGCACCTTGACCAGAACTTCGTGATAGCCTTTTCACAGCTATTTCTTCCCCACTCAAGAGAATACCCTGAGAAGAAACTTTAATCAATCAATAGAATGGTGATTTTTACAAAACTTTTAATCCCATCTTAGTTCTTAGGTTCTGAAATTATTCAGATTTAAGATTTTCATGCAGGAAATGGAAACTTTCTAGACTTTAAATAAGCACTGATTTCATACCTTGTAAACTTGACCAAATCCACCTTCGCCTAACTTGTTCTCATCAGAGAAATTGTTTGTGGCGGCTACAATGGTACCAAAATCAAATTGCAAAGACTCCACAGTAGTCATGTCATTCTCACCTACACAACCGAACAGTGAATGCACTGAGTTTTCAAAAGACTTAACTACTGGAGCATAATGTAGAAATTAAGATGATGATATAGAAGATCTTTATGATCATGTCACAAACTGTAATTTATTTTCTTTTACCGCTTGCTTCCTCTATTGCATTGTACTTCTTTTTTGCTCTCCTAGTTATGAAACGGCAGCCCAATACAAAAAGTAGCATGGACACGGCAATTGGAGCAACAATGGCGACAATTGTGTGCGTTGGGATTTTGCTTTTTCCTGCATAAACAATAGTAGTCTAGATTGATAAAACTAAATATGAAGAAAGTGATGAAACAGCCACAGCCCAAAACCACATTCCCATACACCAAAATCGAAAGTCAGCAACCTATTAGCCAAAAATGAATCTGATAATTCTTACTTACCTATTAGCTCAAAACCATATTCCCATATTCCAAAGTCCAAAGTAAGCTACCTATTAGCCAAAAATTAATCTGATAATTCTTACCTTTCTATTCCCATATGCCAAAAATTCTTGTTAGGCATAATTTATTCACAATCTACCCTGAGGCATTCCAATTCCGAAAGGGCCAATAAACATCTATATATGAATTTTTTAACTATGAATTTTTTGACTAAATATTTTGATCCATGATTATGAAGTTTTTAACTGTATATTTTGTTATGTGCTAAAGTTTGTCATAGTGAAATGATGGAGATTATTAAATTCATGCATATTCTTGACACAATTCAATTCATTAACATGGTAGTGGCAAGTGGGTTGCACTTTAATTACCTTTAGGCCTTGCCGCCGGAGGAGGAAGAGCCACCGGCTGAGGCGCCGGTGCAGCGGTAGAGCTCTGGTAAAAAGGGTACACTTCATACCTGATATTACAACTGGGATTCAGAACTCGTCCCCCAAGCTTTCCATTACAACAAGTTGGCAACTGCGCTATAGCCCCCCGAAGACACCGATTGCAATCTGCTGTGGTCAGGTCCAGCGTACACTGCCCGAGGCTGTACATATTAATCAACCCACTAACATTCGCTTGGTTGGTCGCGAACTTGTCGCCGTCACTGGAAGCCTCGGCGGCCACCTCACTCATACTCGTCCCCAGTACTTGATTGAACCGGGTTGGGTCGGTCGCGTTCTGGGTGTTCCACATGTACACGGCGGGCGACTCGGCTGCGACGGAGAAGAACGACTGGTTGGAGTACCGCAGCATACAGTCGTCGTACCAGATCACCACCTCTTTTTCAATTGGGCAGCGTTGAGGTGCTTCGGAGGTTGCAGTGGCGACGCAGGTTTTGCAAGCTTCGGTGGTGACGTCACCGCGGCAGAGGAAGAGACCGTAGACGGCGCTGGGGGAGTTTTGGCCGGCGGTGGCGTTGTAGAAGCCGGTGTTGAAGGTGGCGTTGGAGGAGGAGAGGGTGGAGAGGAGGCGGTTGAGGTTGGATTGGAAGGTGGAGTTGGGGGTGAAGGTGGTGGTGTTTGGGCAGATGTGGTAGAGGTAATCAGCTTCAGTGGTGAAGCTGAAGCTGAGGAAGCTAATGAGAATAGAGAGAAAGTACAAGAGGGTCATTTTTGGCATAATTTTGATACAAATTGGTGATCAGAGTATCAGACCCTGATCTTACTCTTTGCTTCTTCCTCTTTGGGATGAAGATCATATGCATATGCAATTGATATGTATGTATATGTCAGTGCAGGACAGGTTGATTGGCTTGGGTCTGGTCAATGACCCCATTGCTAAAGCCAGCTTTAATGTTTCTTTGTACCATTCTGTGTGTGTGGGTTGAAACTTTGAAAGATATCTCACTGCTCATTGTCTTCATGAAATTCATAGGAAAAAAAAAATAGAGGAAGAGACAAGGAAATAACAAAGTTTAAAACAGAGGAAGATGGGGACCAAAGTGATCATATGGATTGTGTGAGGATTATTTGGTTCTAGAACGGTACAACCAAAAGGAACAAAAGTCGTACCAAATTTCATAATTAAATTCACTACGAAAACCTTTATTTATTTATTTTTTTGGCCAAAACCTTTATTAACTGAATTGAAGTCATTGATTATGAAATCGGATGATGAGGTGAAAAATGAAATAAAGACAATTTATGACCGAGATGTGGCGCCAGCTTGAATGATCCAAAAGTCAAGCCACTTTCATGTCTGCTGTGTCTTGAACGGCATCTCAGTCAAATTCGTTGAAAAATAAATAATTGAAAATTCAAAACATAAGATGGATGGAGACGGAAGTGAAGAATGACGCGTGAGGATCTCAGGTTGCGTTTGGGCCTCCCTTACAGACCTGTTGGGTTTGATCTTTCCTAATGTGTTTCATGTTGGGCTTGGCTAAATTTGTAAAACTAACTACTCAAACATACATTATTGACACAAGTCATACAACTTACATGTAAAATTAGAAAAAAATATTGAGCCTATCTTGTAAAATTGAGATTTGGAAGTGCATGGTTTAACATTTTCCCTTATACAACAAACGACTTGTGCTGGCAAAGGGAAAAGAATCTACACAAATATTTTAGCATTGTCTCACAGGATGAGAAGATATAGAGTCCATTATAATTACCAAAGTTGTGTAACATATCTCAACGGGGCACAAACTCAGAAATTGTCACACCATTGGCAGAGCCACCATGAACACCTATTTGGTCATCTTGGTGATAACTAGTAGACCTTCCTGTAAAGAATGCAGGCCGCTCAGGTATGGAAAGCTCAATGCTTTCAGATTTCAACATTAGAACAATTGATGACATGGTTGGCCTATTGTTTGCATCTTCTTGAACACACAATAATCCAATGTGGATGTATTTCAAAAATTCATTTGGACTGCATGAATCTTTCAACAATGGATCAATCAACTCCAACACTTTCCCTTCATTCCATAATTGCCAAGCCTGCATTTAATAATTAGTTGTCAAAACTGTGTAGTTTAAGGGTAATACTCTGTATTTCACATTTTTGTACCGTACTGGTACTGCATATTTAATATAAGTGGGACTCAATTATATGAATCTTGCTTCTATTAAATATGTGTTACAAATAGTGTTATGCATAATTTAATGTAAATAAAACTTTCTTACATGTGCTAGAAGAGTAGGTGCACAATTCGTAAGATGAAACCATAAAAAGTTCCTTCTTCCCGTTATAATCTCAAGCAAAATTATTCCGAAGCTGAAAACATCAGATTTTATGGAATATAATCCCTCCATAGCATATTCGGGAGCCATGTAACCACTGATTGCATGTCCAAAATAATTGCAATCACATATGAGTTCAAAATTAGTCACAATTAATAACTAAAGAAAATGTTTTTTTTTTTAGTAAAAATTGGAGAAAAGAAAATCATTCATATGTTATTTGACATTATTAGATTGCAATATCTAAGTGAAACTTACTAAGTCCCCACAATTCTTTTGGTGTTTCCTTGAGTTTGACCATCAACTCCAAACATTTTTGCCATCCCAAAATCTGATATTTTTGGATTCATATCACCGTCCAACAAGATATTGCTAGCTTTCAGATCGCGATGTATAACTCTAAGCCTTGAATCTTCGTGAAGATATAGAATTCCTCGAACAATTCCTCCTATTATTGTACAACGTCTCAACCAATCTAATTGCTCTCGATTTTTGGGTTCTGCATTCATAGTAATTCAGCAAACACTAGTGTACTATATTTAAGTCAAATATTGCAAAGAATTATGTAGACAATTAGTCAATTAACAAACAAATTGAATTACATTCAAATGACGGATGACATATGTACCAAATAGAAAATAATCAAGACTTTTATTGGGCACATATTCATAGACGAGTATGGTTTCTTCTCCTTGCAAGCAAAATGCCAGAAGCCGTACAAGATTTCTGTGTTGAAGCTTGGCTACCAATGCAACCTCATTTTTAAATTCTAGTACACCTTGTCTGGAGCTTTTTGACAGCCTCTTTACTGCTATTTCTTATTCATTTTCAAGTGTTCCCTGACAAGGTACATTATATATATAGTCATAACTTTATCCAATCATTTCCATGGTAATAAGTACGTTCACAGTATGTTGTACAGATCGAGTGAACTAATCACAAGCAATTAGAACTATATATATTCATATATACCTTGAAAACTACACCAAATTCGCCTTCACCTAACTTGTTATCCTCATAAAACTTGTTTGTGGCAGTTTCGATAACTCCCAAGTCAAATTGTAAGGATTCCACAGTCTCTATATCTTTTCCAACTAATTAAACAAATAATTAATGAGTTTCTCAAAAATTAAAGCTGCACTTAAGCATTTTTGTGATTACTAAATAACCAAAAGAGTAATCCAAAACAAATCGTAGTTAAATTTTGATTAATTTTACGCCAGATCGAGTAATTTTGAAATTAATAAGATTTTACCACTTTCTTGTTGGAGGGCCACATTGTACTTGTTTCTTACTCTCCTTCGTACGAAGCAGTAGACCAGCACCACACAGACAACAACCAGAGCAACAATACCGGCGATAATGAGTATGTATGAAACTAATTTAGGACGTCCATGTGAGAGTTCGCTTCTTCATGTATGAATAATATTCTTTCTTAGGTCATTATACTGAATTTGTGCATAAATAATTTAGAAATTGATGAATGTTGGCATTTTTTTTTTCTTTGTTATTACAAGGGAGGGGGAGGGTTCGAACCTGGTTGTGCAAGAAGCTATTGTCCTTGGCCAACTAGCCCAACCCCATTTCACTCGTTGGCATTTTGTTTATTTGAGGAATGTTTGAAAAAACCAAATATACGTTACTGAAATTATTAAAATTATAAGGACCTAATTGAAAAACAGAGAACTGGCCCGTACGTAGATAATGCGTTATTGCACTTTGATTACCTTTAGGCCTTGCAACTGAGACAGGCGGAGGGAAGGGAAGAGCCGCCGCTGGTGAAGACGCGGGTGCTGCGGTGGAGTTCCCCCAGAAATGGAAATCATCGTACCAAACATTACAACTGGGATATAGAACTTGTGCCCCTTTACTTCCACTGCAACAAATTGAAAGTCGTGTTATGGCTTGCTGAAGACAACTGTGGCAATCAGCTGAGGACAGGTCCTGCGTGCACTGCCCAAGGCTATAAATCGAACTTGACCCGTTAAAGCTTGCTTTGTTGGTGGCGAACTTGTGGCGGTCATAGGCAGCATCAGTGGCTACCTTATCCATACTAGTCGCCAGTACCTGGTTAAACCGAGTCAGGTCCGTTACATTTTCCGCCCAGTACCAAAGGGACACGAAAGGCGACTTGGCCGTGGAGGAGAACTGGAGAAGTATGACTTGTTGGAGTAGTGTACCATACACTCCTCGTACCATATCACAACCTCTTTTTTGGTAGGGCAGCGTTGGATTGCGTCCACGGTTGCGGTCGCTACGCAGTCTTTGCAAACGTTTGTGCCAACAATGTCCCCGCGACAGAGGAAGAGTCCGTAGGCTTTTTCCGTTGAGGTTTCGCCGACGGTGGTGTTGTAAAAACTGGTGTCACGGTTGGCATTTGACGAGAGGATGGAGAGGATTTTGTTGACATTGTACTGGAAGCTATAGGCATCGTAAAAGATTTCATCGACGGGGATGAAAGTTGTTGTGTTTGGACATACATGGCTCACGTAAGTAACAGCAGCTTCAATACTGGTCAAAATGAGCAAGCTAAGGATGGAGATCATAAACAATAGGGTCATGGACGACATACTTTGTAAGGAAAGCATCTTTATTTTGGATGATGATAAGCCCAGTTTGCTCTTTAGATGATCATCAAGTTCACATGTATGATAACTGTGTAACAATTAACGGTTTCAGTTCATTAATCACACTTTTGATATTTAGAGAACTACTTATGAGATTCAGAATATGAGATAAAATAAAAATGAAAATTGAATTAAGCGCTAGCTGGTTGACTTGAGTTGACGATGGACATTTGGTTCATGAACCTAGAGTCTACCCACTTAAATGTTTCTAACGTGTGTGGGAAAATATTACGGTTCAGTAATTAAGGAGACAAACTTTTTTGTTTTTTTTTTTTTTTTTCCTATCAAAAAAGCCATTTCTCTTTTTGTTCAACCATAATATGGAGACCCAAAGACATGGATTCCATTGATCCCAATAGAAAATCAAACAAAAAAAAATCAAAAAGAAAAAAGACACGGATTGACCCTTAAATTCAATTCGTCGTGTCAAGTTGTCATCAGCAAGGAAACTTCTCTGCTAATTGGGGTGGCAAAGCTTCTACAAGGATGCAAGCCCAAAACCTTCATCTCTTAACTAAAAGCCAAACTTCATCTAAACAAAAAGAGGAATCCCACAAGGACCGGTAGTTATTTTGCCTAAACTTACTATGCTATGAATATTTTATTCACAATATGGAAACCGTTGTAAAAGTATGTAAAAAATAGGGTTTGCGGAAAAAAGAGGCAGAGAGAATATGATCTGTCTATTTCATTCATCTTATAAATATCCTTATATAGAGGTAGAGTTTACTAGGGTTTTGACTATTTACTAGTATGCCCCATACAACTAATTACAGGAATAGCCACACATAATATTATATTTACAACACTCCTCCTTGGATATTCCATGTCATTAGTGTTGTCTCTGCTATGCCCTTCTAAGTTGCCTCGTTAAAACCTTGCCATGTAATAAAAACCATGTGGGAACAAAAACAACCCTGGTCGAAGGAAAAAGAGTGCAACGCGCGTGAGTGTGGAGTAATCGCATCAGAACCTCGAAAGTAGGTGAAGTCATATCTTCTGGATCATAAGCAGATAGTATGTCAAAGGGAGCGGGGTGCATTAGAGTTGCTACACCAAAACCTTGCCCGGTAAACCCAATGGGAAAAACCCGTGGTCGAAGGGAAAAGATGAGCAAATGCATATATACATATCAACACATCTTCAGGATGTATTATGAGTAGGGTGACCATGCCAAGATGTGCCTCATTAAAACCTTGCCAGGTAACAAAACCCAGTGGGACAAAAATAACCCTGGACGAAGGACAAAAAAATACACGATGGTCAAGCGAGTATGCTTCGGGATACTCCCCTGATGTTGACTCCCCCTGAGGATTACATACTAGGTAAATCAGCCAATCTACGCAAACCAATACCACAAACATGCATCAAGAACGTGGACTTTAGCAGTGACTTGGTGAAGAGGTCTGTATGGTTGTCTTGAGATCGGATCTGCTTGACTTCAATCATTTGATGCTTTTGTTGCTGTTGATTGAAGAAGGACTTCGGTGCAATATGCTTGGTGTTGTCTCCTTTGATGAAACTCGTCTTCATCTGCTGGATGCAAGTGGCATTATCCTCATAGATAATCGTTGGTTCATCAGTGGTGGAATTCAGCCTACACGTACTTCAAACATGTTTGGAAACTGCTCTTAGCCATATACATTCACGAACTGCTTCGTGAAGGGCTAGAATCTCAGCATGATTCGAAGAGGTAGCAACAAGGGTCTATTTCGTAGACCTCCAAGATATTGCTGTATTCTTAATGGTAAAGACATAACCAGTTTGAGAACGCGCCTTGTGCGGGTCTGATAGATACCCTGCGTCAGCATATCCAACAAGGCGGGCATCGTTCCGAGGATCGAGGGGGTTCGATCCATTCCTTGATGCGTAGCTAGGGATAGAATAAGCCCATATCCGTCGTACCTCTAAGGTAGCGGAAAATGTCTTTTATGCCATTCCAGTGGCGGCGTGTTGGCGCAGAGCTATATCTAGCTAACAAGTTCACAGCGAATGAGATGTCTGGTCTAGTACATTGAGCCAAGTACAATAATGCACCTATTACACTTAGATATGGGACTTTCTGGTGCCAATATCTTTTCGTTATCATCTGCGGGACGAAACGGATCTTTCTTAGGATCTAGACTACAGACGATCATGGGCGTGCTAGAAGGCTTCGCTTTATCCTCATTAAAGCGCCTTAACATCTTCTAGATGTAATTCGATTGATGAACTAGAATTCCATCTGCACGGTGCTCAAGCTCCAGGCCGAGACAGAAATTCGTTCTCCCAAGATCTTTCATCTTGAATTCCAACTTCAAGTGTTTCGTTGTTTCCTTGATCTCTTCAGGAGTACCAATTAGATTCATGTCATCGACATAAACAACTACAATAGCAAAACCGGAACTTGTTCTTAATAAACACGCAAGGGCATAGAACATTATTCACATATCTCATCCCGATCATATATTCACTTAGACGGTTATACCACCTCCGTCCGGATTATTTCAATCCACAAAGTGAACGCCTCAAACGAATGGAGAGTGTGTTCCGTGGTCTAGAACTATTTGCATCGGGTATCTTAAGTCCTTCGGGAACTTTCATATATATCTCTGTATCAAGATCCCCATAGAGATAAGCAGTGACCACATTCATAAGCTGTATACTCAGTTTTTCGGAAACTACCAAACTGATAAGGTAGCGGAATGTTATGACGTCTATTACAGGAGAATACACTTCCTCGTAATCAATCCCAGGGCGTTGAGAAAATCATTGCGCCACTAGACGAGCCTTGTCTCTCATAATCGCGTTTTCTCATTACGCTTCCTTACAAATACTCATTTAAATTCTACAGGTTTAATATGGGGAAGGTGTAGGAACGACAGGCCCAAACACCTTTCTCTTTGTCAAGGAATCTAATTCGAACTGGATTGCTTCTTTCCATTTTGGCCAGTCGTCTCGACGTTGACATTCATCAACGGAGCAAGGTTCGATGTCATCGCTAGTTATAATTTCGGTAGCTACCGCAAATACAAATATATCATCGATGATAATTTCATTTCGATTCCAAAGCTCACTGAAGCATGCATAATTTATAAAGATCTCTATGTTATCGAGAGTGGGTTCAAACGTTGGGGCGTCCCCCAAAGCCGTCTATCCTAGGACGGACCCATAATCCGGAACTATTTCGTGAGATGGATCGATTGAGATCGCAATGTCAAGGGTACTCGTTTGTGCCAAATTTATCCTCTTCTGGGGATAAGAGTCTATCGAACCTAGTGGTTAACCTCACTTTTGGGCAGGGACATATGACTAGTTAGCCGCTATAGTTGTACCTTGTCCATCTGGGACGACACGTCCTTCAGGGACGGATATCCTTGTAGGCACGTTTGCAGCAGGTATATGTGATCTCGTCACTATAGCTAGATCAGAGAATGCGTCTGGCATATTATGAGTTATACTCTGTAGATCTAGAATTCTCCGCACTTCGCTATCACATTGTGCCGTTCGGGGATCGAGATGAGACATAGTGGGGACATTCCACGTCAATTCACGTCGTTCTTCAGGAACGGTGACGTTCTTATCTCCCCCTAACGGCAGGAAGACTGTCTCATCAAAGTGACAATCCGCAAATCTGGCAGTAAAGAGATCACCTGTTAAGGGCTCTAAAGAGCGTATAATGGATGAGGATTCATAATTGACATATATGCCCATCGTTCGTTGAGGACCCATTTTGGTACGTTGTAGAGGCACAACTGGCACGTAAACTGCATACCCAAATACGCGTAAGTACGAAACGACAGGTCCGTACCCAGTCACCAGCTGTAACACGAAGTAAGGTTGGCTAGCCGTGGGCCTCAATCGGACCAACATGGCTGCATGCAAGATTGCATAGCCTCACGCAGAAATTGGAAGCTTGGTGCGCATAACCAAGGTTCGTGCAATCATTTATAATATTTTAATGAACGCTTCTGCGAGACCATTCTGGGTGTGAACATGGGGAACTCAATGTTCAATATTAATTCCAAGGGACATGCAATAATCATCGAAAGTTTTCGATGTACACTCTCTAGTATTATCAAGTCTTCTGGACTTTATAGGATAATCCGTGTGGTGAGCCTTCTAGGCGAGAAGTTTAGCAAAAGCAGTGTTTCTTGTGAACAATAGTGTAACATGTGATCACTTTGTCGATGCATCAACCAAAACCATGAAATATTTAAATGGTCCGCATGGTGGTTGGATAAGTCCACAAATATCCCCTTGTATCCTTTGCAGGAAAAGAGTGGAGTCTTTATTAGTCTTTGCATATAATGATCTAGTATTCAACTTTCTGAGCGAGCAAGTTTGGCATAGTGTGTCACTAAACACAAGATCCCTATTAGTAAGGGGATGCCCATGTGATGAATTGAGGATACGGTGCATCATACTTTGACCTGGGTATCCCAACCGGTCATGCCATAGCAAGAAACTGCTCGAATTGGTTAACTTCTGGTTAACTATGTAATTGGCCTCAATCGATCTAATGGTGGTCATATAGAGACCGTTCGAGAGACATTTCAATTTCTCCAATGTACGCTTCTGGCCATACAAATTAGAGGTTATGCAAAAATATTTCACTCCATTTTCCTTAGTGGTTTCAACGTGATAACCGTTGGCTCGAATATCCTTAAAACTCAACAACGTTCTTCTGGAACTTGGAGAATATAAGGCCACATTAATGGTAATTTAGTACCATTGGACAACATAAAAATGGACTTTGCCATGGCTCTCTATCAGGTTGGATTGGCCTGATATAGTTGTCACAGAGGTATGAGTAAGCAATAAGTTTGAAAAATACTTCCGATCTTGGAGTATGGTGTGCGTAGTAGCATGTGTGCCAGACAACAAACTTCCCCACTAAATATGCTTATTTATAAATTTAATTCAATGGATCACATGTATGAATAATATTATTGAATTAAATCATATTCGAACATAACCAAATTTCCAGAACAAATAATCCAAGTCATAAATCACCAAAATAATTTGAATAAGAAAAACATTATTCAGAAAATAAATACGGCACAAGTGCCGATCATATCCATGTCATCGAGTTTCTAGTCCTTGAAGTGTCCAGATTCAGCCTGGAAATCAGTGACCTCTAGGGTGGTATCCATAGGAAATGATCCCTCAATGAGGTTGGTCTCTCGAGTTCCGCGACTGGCGTGATACTCATTTACAGCTTGCGCTGATGCACGGCAGGTGCGGGACCAATGATCAGTTCCTCCACATCGATAACAGAGATCATTCTGATTCTGATTCTAGTGGCGACTGGCCGAACCAGTGTTCCTCTCATTTCGAGTTCTTGGGGCCAAAAGACCATGGTTCCTACCACGTGGGCCTTGGCCGCGTTGGCCTCAGTCATATGGGCCATTCCTCTAAGAACCTTTCCTTCCATATCTCAGGCGGTCGGACTTTACGCCCTTTCCATGACCTCGGTATCCTCTTTCGCTGTTTAAATCGCGATAAGCAACAGCGTTTGCTTCAGGCAATGGTGCTGCTTTAGTACCGACAGGTCGGGCTTGATCATTTCTCATTAATAAGTTGTTCTTTTCAGCGAACAATAAATTAGTGATCAATGTCGAGAACTTGGTAAAATTCATCTCCTTGTATTGTTACTGCAGGACCAAACAGGAGGTAGGAAAGGTGAAGAAAAGCTTCTCCAATAGGTCAGCTTCGGTGAGCTCCTCTCCACCAAATTTGAGGAGTGACCGGATCCGGCAGATCTCCGAATTATACTCATTCATGGATTTGAAATCCTGGAAACGGATGTTTTGCCAATTATGTCTTGCTTCAGGCAAGAAAATGGTCTTCTGATGGTTAAACCGCTCTTCTAGAGCGACCCAAAGAGCTCGTCGATCCTCTTTAGCGAGGTACTCAACTTGGAGTGCTTCCTTCATATGTTTCCTAATGAAGATCATGGCATTTGTCTTAAGGGACTCTGCGACAACATTGTCAGCATTAATTGTCGACCTTATCTTCTTGGCAGTCAAATGAAGCTTAACATCTTGAGTCCACTTTAGATAGTTTCTTCTTGAAACTTCCAAAGCGACAAAATCAAGCTTGTTGAGATTTGACATTCTTTCGTTGAAAGGAACAAATAATCATAATTAATGCTTTGGGCAATAACATCCATAAGCAACAAATAAGAACTTCAAGTTCTATAACATGGTATAGACATGTAAAATCTATTGATTTTATCATGTATGGTGAATTTATGTGCTGATAACGTGTTATAAAAGTATGTAGAAAATAGGGTTTGTGGAAAAGAGAGGCAGAGAGAATATGATCTGTCTATTTCATTCATCTTATAAATATCCTTATAGGTAGGGTTTACTAGGGTTTTGAAAATTTCTAGTATGCTCCTACAACTAATTACAGGAATAGCCACACATAATAATATATTTACAACAAAAACTGGTTTCTCTTACATGCAATACATTAATTGTAAGGCCGTGGAGTCCTTCACATAATGATTACATATTACATGCCAGTTGACGCAATATTCTACAATCTTGCTACATGAGCAAGCCAAGTGGAAATCTGGTCACCCTTAGCAAAATGAGAAGATAGATTCCAATATATATTTACCATTAATTGCAGCATGTCTCAACGGGGCACAAAATTAGAAATTGTCATAGCATTTGCGGAGCCACCATGAACACCTCTTTGGTCCTCATAATGATTAGTACTAGACCTTCCTGCAAAGAATGTGGCATTGTAAAAAGCCAGTGTCACGGTTAATTGGCGTTGGAGTTAAGGGTGTGTAAGACTACGTTTAGATTTTACTGGAAGCTGTCGGAGTCGTATAACAAATCATTGTTGGGAGTAAAAGTTGTTGTATTTGGGCATTCTAAGGCTATCGAATTAAGAGCAGCTTCAGTACTACTGGTCAAAATGAGCAAGCCAAGCATGGAGAGGAACAATAGGCTATGGATAAGTAGTAGACCTTCCTACATTGTATGTAAGCTAAAACAATACAAAGCCCCAAAGTGTCCTACAAAGTCATTCTTCTATCCCTCTGTTCCTATCAAGTTCAATAAGAACTCTCTGTTTTCCTAAAACATACTCTCCATCAATATATCAGGTCTATCACTCTATACTTCCAAAACTCCTACCCGTGGCTAACATAACCATAAGACAACAACTTATAATTCTATACACCCCAATACATTCCTTCTACAAACTACCAGTAGATATAGATCACATTTTATCTGACAGATGAGACATTCTATTGCCTATGTTAAAGAAAATTAAGCTGCAGTACTTTTCAATTTACAATCGTGCAACATAAGCAAGCCAAGTGGAAATCTTGACAGCTTTCACCTCGGAAAATTGGTTGAAAGAGTGAGTCCATTCGAAGTAGGATTAGTAGTAGACTCATGATCTGGAACAAATTTGATTCATGCATCTCAATCAAAACCTCTGCTGTTGGGCAACTTTTGTCTGCTACTCTGCTTTGCAGCTAATTATACTTTAGTATATCTTTTTTTTTTTTTTTTTTTTTTCCTTTTTGTTGATAAACCAACAATGGGGACTGTTACATCACAAATTGGTAAGCTTGGATTAAGTGCTCAGACTCTCGAAACATTAGTTAACACAAGTCATACATGCAACTTATATGTAAAGATAAAAATCTTGTAAAATCTGAGATTTGGGAGGTGCATGATTGAACATTCTCCCTTGTACAAATAACGTGTGGTTCCAAAGGGGAAAGAATATACACAAACAATGTAGCAGTGTCTGATAGGAGGAGAAGATAGAGTCCAATATACCTAATTACAAAAAATTGTATCATGTCTCAACGGGGCCCAAAATCAGAAATTGTCATACCATTGGTACAGCCACCATGAACATGATGATATGTAGTACTAGATCTTCCTGTAACGATGAAGGCAGGCCGCTCCGGTTTGGAAAGCTCAATGGTTTCTGTTTTCAACATTAAAACAACTGATGACATGGTTGGCCTATTGTTTGCATCTTCTTGAACACACAATAACCCAATGTGAATGTATTTCAAAATTCATTTGGAGGGCATGAATCTTTCAATAATGCATCAATCAACTCCAACACTTTCCCTTCATTCCATAATTGCCAAGCCTGCATGCAATACCTTTCAAGGATGTAAGTAATAGATGTACCACAATTTTTTTCTTTTATTGGTACTTCATATATATCTAATAGAGGGGAACATACTAGTATGGATCTCGATTCTATCAAATATAGAGTACAAATATTTTTATGCATAACCTAACCCAAGTAATTAAACGTTCTTACATATGCTAGAAGAGTAGGTGCACAATAAGAGGAATCCCACAAGGACCGGTAGTTATTTTGCCTAAACTTACTATGCTATGAATATTCTATTCACAATATGGAAACTGGTTTCTCTTACATGCAATACATTAATTGTAAGGCCGTGGAGTCCTTCACATAATGATTACATATTACATGCCAGTTGACGCAATATTCTACAATCTTGCTACATGAGCAAGCCAAGTGGAAATCTGGTCACCCTTAGCAAAATGAGAAGATAGATTCCAATATATATTTACCATTAATTGCAGCATGTCTCAACGGGGCACAAACTCAGAAATTGTCACACCATTGGCAGAGCCACCATGAACACTTATTTGGTCATCATGGTGATAAGTAGTAGTAGACCTTCCTATAAAGAATGCAGGCCGCTCAGGTATGGAAAGCTCAATGCTTTCAGATTTCAACATTAGAACAATTGATGACATGGTTGGCCTATTGTTTGCATCTTCTTGAACACACAATAATCCAATGTGGATGTATCTCAAAAATTCATTTGGACTGCATGAATCTTTCAGTAATGGGTCAATCAACTCCAACACTTTCCCTTCATTCCATAATTGTCAAGCCTGCATGCAATACCTTTCAAGGATGTAAGTACTGCTATTTAAATGTATCAATTTTTTTTGTACCATATCTAATATAGATGCGATTCACTTGTATGGATCTCGCCTTTATATATTAAATATGTGGTACAAATGCTTTTATACATAATTTAACTCAAGTAAAACGTTCCTGCATCTGCTAGAAGAGTACGTGAACAGTTTGTTATTAAATGAAAGCCTAAGAAGTTCTTTCTCCCCTTTATGATCTCAAGCAAGAGTATTCCGAAGCTAAAGATATTAGATTTTACGGAATATAATCCCTTCATCGTATATTTTAGAGCCATATAACCAAGGAATTAAATTTCAGATTTCGAGAAAATTTCGATGGAAAATTTCAATGAAAATTTCAAAGATTTTTAAATTTTGACAAAAATTAGACGAAAACGACTGAAATTGCTATCAAAATACTAAAATTTTTAATGAAACTTTACCATATGTTTATTTAACATATTATCTACTAAAATGATAAAAAACATTGAAGAAACCAGATTATATAGTAGGTTTCATGTGATATAAGATGAATATAATGCGCACTGGAGTAAATACTGTTAAATAAAATTAGTATAATGAATAAATAAAATTAGTATATTCTTTATACTGTATAATTTAATTATACACTAAAATATAAACCCCAATACTCTATATACTCGATATACTCTAATACTTTTTATACTCTATAATCTATACATTAAACTCTATATACTCTATATTCTTTAGGATATTAGGTTTTAGGCTCTTTAGGATATTTTTAATTATTTTTTTATATAGAAATGTATTAGAGTTTAAGGTTTAAAATAACTAAACGAAATATCAAATCTTTTTTTTTTCTTTTCAATTGCCCAAAGGCCCCAAACACCCCCCCTCCTTTTTTTTTTATCTTTCCTTTATTTTTTCTCGTGCCTCTCACCCAGCCAATAAGAGTTGAGTTAACCATCGACATCAGCTTTCATGACCCTAGAGTCCACCCACTCTAATGTTATAAATTTTGGGATCTTCGGAGAAATTATTCCATATGGCCGTGTAAGACTGGTCAAAAAATTTGGGGCCTAATCATGTGTCTTAATTTGTGCTTAAATCTAAAATTAATTGGTACACATTACTATTTATTTATTTTTGTGATTATATATATCATTACATCAAATTAAATCATTTAAACTAAAAGACTTTCTTATCCCTCCAAAATTTAGTAACCCTAATCCACCTTATCTATTTTGCTCACCACCAAAATTTGATCACCACCCTATTAAGTTTTTGTCCTTTATTTTTTCCCGTGCCTCTCACCCAGCCAATAAGAGTTGAGTTGACCATCGACATTAGCTTTCATGACCCTAGAGTCCACCCACTCTAATGTTATCAATTTTGGGGTCTTCGGAGAAATTATTCCATGTGGCCGTGTAAGACTGGTAAAAAACTTTGGGGCCTAATACTTGTGTCTTAATTAATTTGTGCTTTAATCTAAAATTAATTGGTACACATTACTATTTATTTATTTTTGTGCTTATATACATCATTACATCAAATTAAATCATTTAAACTAAAAGACTTTCTTATCCCTCCAAAATTTAGTAACCCTAATCCACCTTATCTATTTTGCTCACCACCAAAATTTGATCACTACCCTATTAAGTTTTTGTCCTTTATTTTTTCTCGTGCCTCTCACCCGGCCAATAAGAGTTGAGTTGATCATCGACATTAGCTTTCAGGACCCTAGAGACCACCCACTCTAATGTTATAAATTTTGGAGTCTTCAGAGAAATTATTCCATATGGTCGTGTAAGACTTGTCAAAAAATTTGGGGCCTAATACTTGTGTCTTAATTTGTGCTTTAATTTAAAATTAGAATTAATTACTCTAGGATACATGACAAACATTTTATTTAACTTCTACTATACCTATTGTTCAAATTTAACAATAAGGTCACATTTGTAAGTTATGATATTAAAAAAATATGTTTTTTTTTTTTCTCTCTCTCTCTCTCTCGCGATCCACACTGCTCCACACCGAAGCTTCTTGCTCCGGCCTTCCCCCAATGAATGGCGACCACCGGTGTGCTCCCTACACCGGCGCCAACTCAACCCACCCTCCCCGCTGCCAGCTGGCCGCCACCTGCAGCAAATCGATGCGAGAAAGGGGAGTAATGCCACCGGCTTCCTCTTTCTCTCTCTCTCTCTCTCTCTCTCTCTGTGCTTGATCGAAGCCTTCTAATGGATCTGCTCCGAGCTTGATCGAAGCCTTCTAGATCTGCTCTGACCACTACGACTTCTCCTCGATTGGGCATGATCACAGCTTGTGGTACGTAGACTCCTACTTTGATTTCTTATCAGTAGAAGGTTCTTGATTTTTTTTTTTTTAAGTTCAATTTCTGAAACTGCAATTTCTGAAACATTACAAGTGAACTAAAACTGCAGTTTATTGGAGTTGCAGTTACTAACTGCAGTTTCTGAAACTGCAAAATGAACTGAAACTGCAGTTTATTTGAGTTGCAACTGCAGTTTCAGAAACTACAAATGAACTGAAACTGCAATTTATTTGAGTTGCAAGCTTGCAGTTGCAGTGTAAGTGTAACTGCAGTTTCTGAAACTGCAAGTGAACTGAAACTGCAGTTTATTGGAGCTGCAGTTACTAACTACAAGTGAAGCTGCAATTTCTGAAACTGCAAAGTGAACTGAAACTGCAGTTTTTTTGGAGTTGCAGAACGATGCTTGTGAGTGAAGATGAACAATTGGCAATTTGGTAAAGTTGAAGAAAGAGATCGATTTGGCAAAAGAAAAAAGATCAGTTTTGGGCTGTTTGTGTAGTTGGTTTGGTTATGATGCATTTCTTTTGGAAGGTGTCCGCATGTTATATTTTGGGGGGCTGGTAGATAGTGTCCGCAAGTTAATAAAAATAGATTGAGTGGTTTTGGTTAATATTTTGCTTTGTTAGTACCTTATAATTAATGGACTCTTAAAATTAATTGGTACACATTACTATTTATTTAATTTTGTGATTATATACATCATTACATCAAATTAAATCATTTAAACTAAAAGACTTTCTTATCCCTCTAAAATTTAGTAACCCTAATCCACCTTATCTATTTTGCTCACCACCAAAATTTGATCACCACCCTATTAAGTTTTTGGCACTTGTCATCTCTAGTAATTATAACAAACCATGGTTAATTATTCTAATTAATGTATTAAAATATTTTTATTGTAAAAAGATAAAAATAATTTAAAACCAAATCAAAAAAAATAAAATAAAAAATAAAAAAAATTGAAAGAACCCAGCAGCCCCAATCGCAGGAACCCACCACCTCCCCCTCCCATCTTTCCGGCATCCCCTACTTCAACGCCGGCAACATCTCAACCCAACTCCGACCAGCCACCACTCACCCGTCCTCTCTATTTCTCTCTTTATTCCTCTCTCTCTCTTTGTTGTTTCTTTTTCTCCTCCTCTGTCTTTTCTCTATTTTTTTTCTTTTAGGATCACTAGTCTCTGAAGAACTTGATGTATTTGAATCAAAGCAATGAATGAGATTGAGTTATGGGTTTGACCCATGATCAGATTCTTTGTTGGAGATGCTTAGATCCAAGACAAGATCTACAGGGTTTGGAGGTTGTGGGTCATGTTGATCTTCTGCAGCTGGTTGTTGTTTTTGTGGGTTTTGTGTTTCCATTGAGATTGGGATAATTCTTGAATTTTCAGAGGGATCCTTCCCAACGTCACTCGACGACGACGATGCTAGGAACTTGTAGATCAGCGTCATCCGCTCATAATGGGACCGGCAGTGACGCAGAAGGGGGTGCTCGACGATCGGATTTTGGGGGATTAAGCCGAAACTAAACCCCATCATCACCTTCATAGTGCAGATTGCAGAGAAACTTCTCATGGTGACCGGTCGGAGTAAAAAGGGGAGTTGATGACGGAAAGATGGGAGGGGGAGGAGGTGGGTTCCTGCGATTGTGGCTGCTGGGCTAGCTGATGTGAAGGGTTCTTTCAATTTTTTTTTTTTTAATGTTTTGGTTTTAAATTATTTTTATCTCTTAATAATAAAAATATTTTAATACATTAATTAGAATAATTAACTATGATTTGTTATAGTTACTTCAGATGACACTTGGTAGAAACTTAATAGGGTGGTGACGGTGATGAGCAAATTTGCTCTCATTTTTCTATTTCAATTTCTTCTCCACACCCTTCCAATCTCATATTCCTAATTTATTTTCATCTTCTTTCAATTTTATTATATCTTTCAATTTCTTAGGTTTTAACTTTTTATTTCTTTAATAATAAATATAAAATTTTATATCTGTAAGGTTGAAATTTTATATTCTTTCATCCCCTCTTTTAATCATCTGCGCGAGGTTGAAATTGAAGGAGAAGGTAAAGAAGAGGGAGAGAAATTGGGGTTTTGGGTGCCGAATATAAATTTCAACTTTGCAGATAATATAAAATGGCCAAAAATATAAAATTGCATGACATACTTTATAAGGAGGCTATTTTGATGATCATGACCTGCCCAGCTTGCTCTTTGGGATGATCGTCGATCATATTCATATCTATGTATAACTGTGTAACAATTAATGCAAATTAAAATAGAAAATTGCAATAAGAGGTCACAACAAACATTTACAAATGTACAATATCTTGCTACATGAGCAAGCTGTTGAGAGTAATGTGGAGCAATGTCTCACATCGGAAAACTAGAGCTTAGCATATGTACTTATAAGTCTTGGGCCTCTCCACCCATTGCCAATTGGTTTTGGGTTGGATGCTCTAATTCTATCATGGTATCAGAGCTTGGTTATCTGCGTGTAAGGCCTAACGGCCACACGTGCTTCCACGTCACCTAATACAATTTGTTCACGTGTAAGGCTCAAAATATCGCCACACGTGCGGAGGCGTGTTGAGAGTAATGTGAAGCAATGTCCCACATCGGAAAACTAGAGCTTAGCATATATACTTATAAATCTTGGGCCTCTCCACCCATTGCCAATTGATTTTAGGTTGGATGTCCTAATTCTATCACAAGCCAAGGAGAAATCTTTTCAGCCCTCACCTTGGCAAAACGTTTTTCTTGAGTGAATTATTTAATTATGAGATTCAGAATATGATAATTAAATTAAGATGAAAATTGCTCTAGGAGCCCTCACTAAAAGAAAATTGCAATAAGAGCTAATTAACTACTTGACTTGACGATTATCGATTACGACCCGAGTCAAGCCACCTTACTGTCTTGTGGTTGAAAATTATTGGGGTCTTAAATATCTTTTCCAAAAGATTGGCTTGGTAGGGGCAAGAAATTCTGGCATTCTCATCCATGCATGTTTCAGTTGAAGTTGATTTTTCAATGATCGATGAGAACATGTTTGTTTTTTTCTTAATTTTTTGTATTTTGCTAAGAAAAAACCTTCTTTTTCCAAAGACACGGATTGCGTTGTAAAAAGATGACGTAGTAGTTAAATGTGAAAGCTGTAAAGATAGTATCTCAGCCTTTGAAAGTGTCATGTCCTCAAGCTGCACTTAAGAGAGATCATGGATGATATCAATGCTGAGATGTCAGTTAGAGACTTAAAGCTGTCTACTGTAAAGCACGTTAATTATCAATAAGAATCTGAGATTTCTTTTCTCTCTTCCGTGCTTGCTTTCCTTATCTTGAAAGTTCTCAGACGCTACATGGCCCTGGCGGTGTTCTACTTGTCATGTCAACAGACAACAGACAACAGCAACGAAACTTCTCTTCTGATTGTTTAGCAAACAACATAGTTTGGGCCGAGAATGATCGGGCTGGTATTGCCAGGTCCAGAATGGTGGTTATTAAGTGTTGTTTCTTTTGGGCCTTCAGCCCACATTTCATTGCAGTATATCTGCAGAAAAGAATTACACCTTCCATGTGCCATTAATTGTATACACAGATCACATATTAGATTACAGTTGACACTTCCTATCTCCTGTGTTACAGAAACTTTGCTGCAGCTTTCGATTTACAATCTTTGTACATGAGCAAGACAAGTGGAAATCTAGTTCACCTTGGCAAAATGATGGAAAGAGTGAGCCCATTTGTAGTGGGATCATTAGTTGTAGACTCATGATCTGGAACAACTCTGTCTCTACCTAGAGCAAATATTGCAGGTTTCTTTGGTTCAGGAAGATCTATTGCTTCACTCCCCAGCAAAACAACCACAGCTGACATGGTGGGTCTTTCTGCAGGGTCTTCCTGCACACACAAAAGCCCAATATGCATGCATCTCAATAATACCTCTGCTGTTGGGCAACTTTCCATCAACCCAGGTTCCACAAATTCCACTTCTTTTCCATCCGTCCATAGTCGCCATGCCTATCAATTATGCCTTAGGAAATTAATGTCTGTTTTGCAACTAAACTTATTTAAGTAAGACTAATAATCAAAGTGGACAAAAGAAACATACATATGCAAGAAGTGTCTTGGCATGTTCTGTTAGGTAGAACCCAGTATTCCTCTTCCCACTAATAATCTCAAGCACGATTACCCCAAAGCTGAAAACATCAGATTTTACAGAAAATAGACCCTCCATTGCATACTCTGGAGCCATGTATCCGCTGTTAATTTCAAGTATACGTATTAGCATGTTCTCTTCTAAAATAGGACTCTAAAAATAAATAGAGGAGATGTAAAGAAGCAGACTCACTATGTCCCTACAACTCTTTTGGTGTTAGCAGTGTTCTGGTTTTCACAGAATATCCTTGCCATGCCAAAGTCTGATATTTTGGCTACCATTTCATGGTCCAACAATACATTGCTCGGTTTTAAATCCCTGTGAATAATTTTAAGCCGGGAATCCTCATGAAGATACAGAAGTCCTCTGGCAATTCCTTCAATAATGTTGTAATATGTTTGCCAATTGAGTTCAGCTCGTCGTTCCGAATCTAAAATTCAGCAGTAAGCAAATTCAGTGCATGTCACACGATGGTAAAACTAATTAATGTGTTTGTGTGATATGATTATAATTAAGGATAAAAGAATATTGTAGCAGAAGAGCGGGCAGGACAAACCAAAGATAAAAGTATCAAGGCTTTTATTTGGCATGAACTCGTACAAAAGCAGCTTTTCCTCTCCCCCAAATCCACATGCCAAGAGCCGCACAAGGTTTCTGTGCTGAAGTTTTGCAATGAGTATGACCTCATTCTTAAACTCCTCTAAGCCTTGCCATGACTTCCTTGACAGTCTTTTAACAGCTACTTCTTTCCCATCTGGTAGCAAACCCTGAAAGAATATTTCCAATGTCAGATACATGTTTGGGGATATGAATCAATATATACTTGTTACATGTAGAACTAACTACAAGAGATAGTCTTGTATTACCTTGTAAACAGTACCAAACCCACCTTGTCCAAGCTTGTTTGAATCTGAAAAGTTATTTGTAGCTATCTTTATAGTAGCTAGATCCATGAAGGCCAGCTCCTCGGAACTTACAAATCTGCCTTCTTCTGTGACTGTGACTCCAGTGGGGTTTGCCATATCATGTAATAGTACATGCTCGCTTTTTTCTTCATCTGCATAAAAATAAATAAATTAGTAAATTTTAGTTGGTAATCCTACAAAAATTCGGAAGAATTTCCAGTTTTGATCCATTTACCTTTGGCGTTTTCTAATCCCTTTTTCCGCCTGCGATGGACAGCACAAAATACAATGAGAACTGCTAATAGTATAACAGATGCACATGTAGCCACCACCTTCCAAGTCTTCCATTTATCCCCTGCTTTTTCATGGGAAGAACTTTGTTGAATTATAATTTACTACAAACATAATTCGAATATTAAAACTGCAACAAGTTCAGTCACTTGCTTTTGATTCAAAAGTTACACTGTACACAATAATATACAATTATACATAATAATATGCATGCACAAAGATGGTAAGATTATCAAAAGAAAACATTTGAAAAGTCCCTAACCTTTGGAATATGGGTAAATTAACAGAGAACTTGATATGTCGTTAAAAAATTGGTTGAGCTCAAACCTCACATTACAATTCCTACTAACAATACTTCCACCTTGACGAGAAGAGCAGTTTGCCTGAAGATCCCCTAAAGCAGAATCCAAACAGTTTTTGCAGTCACTTTGAGAGATGTCTCTAGTGCACTGTTGTAGACCATAAATAGTTTTTTTTCCAGAAAATTTAATTTCCCCAGTTGCAAACATACGCTTAGAAGGACTAAAGGCAACCTCACCGGAGAGGTTTTCCATTAAATAGCTCAAAACATCCTTAAAATGATCTGGATTTGGTACATTCTTCTTCAATCCGTTCTTCTCTGGGTACTTTCCAGTATAAACCATCATTGAAAAGAACATCTGGAAGGAATAGCGAACTTGACATAGTTCATACCATATAATTGCTTCTTCTGTTTTACAACTCTTGAAGATTTCCTGGCTTGCATCATGGACGCAATTCTGACAAGCTGTGGAGTTCACATCCCCTCTACACAGGGCTTGTCCATGGACTATGTCAGGGCTATTACCAATAGTGTCGTTGTAGAAACCACCCCAGATGGAAGTGTTGGAAGACAATGACTCAAGGAGCTGCATGAGATTATTTTCAAATGGGCTATTAGGAGCGTAGTTTCTGGCATCAGGTGAACAAAAAGTGAAAACATGATCTGCATCTGCAGCCGAAGGGGTAGAAGGCAGTAATAGTGGTATAACTATGTAAATCATTACAGAAAATTTATCTTTTTCCATTTTCAGGAAATGGGAGCACAGTGAACACATTTACTTAGCCCAATAGTAAAAAAGAGACAAAGATATACAGGCATTTCATGAGAGTAGGTCTCTCTGACTCTTCAATTTTGACAACAATGTTTAACCACTACTTTTCATATGGTCAAGCTATTGATAATAGCCACAGAACATTCCTTACTAAAGCTGAATAAGGTCATGCTGCATGGTGATAGAGACCAGGAATATTAGAATATTTGATTAATCAAAGTCCATGGTTGCTTACTATTCTATACATGTATAGTCGATAAGGTTCATGACTTTAGAAAAAAGTCAATCTCTAATAAAATAACTTACGCATAAGGAAAAGTCTGCTGTGGTCTGGAGCCTTAACTCACCGCATAAACAATTGTTCCCTTTGATTTAAATTGAAAATTTAAGTCTGTGCAGTCCGCACAACATAATGTATCTGTATATACTCAGAAAAAAAGACTGAAAGATATACTGGCATTTCATGAGATTAGGTCTCTCTAACTTTTCAAATTTGACAACAAAGTTCAACCATTAGTTTGCATACGGTTAAGTTATTGATCATAGCACATACACTTCCTTGCTGAAGCTGCAAACCGGCTGATTAGAATATTGTATTTGGAAGATTAGAATATTTGATTAATCAAAGCCTTTGGCACCTTGGTTACATACTATTCTTTATTATGTATAGTCAATATGGTTCATTATGGTTATAGTACTGTAAAGTTTCTATGGTATTCTCAAAATAGTTGATTACAGGGTCAGTATTTTAGAGTTGATATTCAGGGACTGGCTAAACAAGTAGTGGCAGTAGGTTGTTGTAGGAGACTGATTCCTTTTTGAAGATGATCAAACTATTTGTTTGACCATTACACATGAAGATAGAAATCATGAAATTACTAGTAAAGGATCTGGACTTAGCATAGAATGTTGACAGAATTATAATTAGGGACTTGACTTGACCAGTTGACCTATAAAATTTAAAATAAGCAAGAAGCCAAAAATGCTTATTATTTAGAATGAAATTTCCCTGACATGACATCAAAATATCAAAGTAATATTGTTCAACAAAAAATATATATATATCAATTTTATAACAGCATGGTATGCTCAAAGAGTTCAGTTGGTCTGCAGGTGCCACTTTGAATAATTTGCTATACATAAATTCCCAGAGCTACATGTATGCTTACACAGAAACAACTGTTTTTCTTTAGTTAACTAAATTGACTTTGATTATGAATATACATGCATCTTAATACAGAATTCAAATAAAAGGAGTTATGGTTAGATGATCCAAGACAAATGCAGATGCACTTAATATGACAGGCAATGGCTGCAACAGTCAAGGCTTTTAACCAAGTGAATATACTATTTAATCAACCCGTACTGAAAACCATTGACCACAGCACCCCACATATAATTCATTCTCAAACACACCAAGTAAAATCATCATGGAACACTTCAACTTCAGAATTCCTAAAAAATATCAATTTAGTTAACCCAATAGCAAAAAAGAGACAAAGATATACAGGCATTTCATGAGATTAGGTCTCTCTGACTCTTCAAATTTGACAACAATGTTTAACCACTACTTTTCATATGGTCAAGCTATTGATAATAGCCACAGAACATTCCTTACTAAAGCTGAATAAGGTCATGCTGCATGGTGATAGAGACCAGGAATATTAGAATATTTGATTAATCAAAGTTCTTGGTTGCATACTATTCTATACATGTATAGTCGATAGGGTTCATGACTTTACCTCTAAAAGATCTGACTTGTCATATAATGTGCCACAGAATTGGAATCTTGACTTGTTCTTGAATTGGAATTTAATATGAAATAAACAAGCTAGAATCCAAATAAGCTTATTTGGAATGGAATGTCCCTGACATGACATCAAATTAATATCAACATGGTCTCCTCAAAGACTTCAGTTGGCCTGCAGGCTCTAGTTCTATTCCATAATTTATTATATACATATAATCCCACATGTGTGTTTACGCAGATTTCCTAAAATTACGCCAGTAAGAATTAGTATCTGTATATACTCAGGTGTCATGCTACTATCATAGCTTTAGTGTTATTTCAGTTTTCATTCTGCTATCCTGGTTTTGGTTTGATCCCATCACACTCAGTGCTACTGCCAGCTTAATTAGTTTAGAGCAGTTATTTCATAAGGTTGATCTTCATTGAATAAATGACCAGTTATTAACACTGGAGTTCTTATTATTGCTGTGAATGATGAAGTTATATCATCCCTATAACCAAGACCAGAGTTCGACCCTTACCCTCCCCCTCCCCATTCTTTAAGCCTCCTTTAGACCAAAAAAGTACTGGTCATTTAGAAAAAGCCAATTTCTAATAAAATAACTTATGCATAAGGAAAAGCCTGCAATGGTCTGGAGCCTTAACTCACTACATAAACAATTGTTCCCTTAGATTTATATTGAAAATTTAAGTCTGTGCAGTTCCCACAATATAATGTATGTAATTTAAAATTCAAGATGGAAAAGAGAAGATTTCTTCAATTGGGATTGACATCAGTTTTTATAAATACAATTTGTGGCCTCTCTATTAAATTATTGTTCTTACAGACCATGAGGATAAAGCATCAATGGCATCACAATCTCCCTGCACCATGGATCAGCTCCGTTACCGTGGCACAACATTAGAAACTGTTAGTCCATTGATAGAGCTACCAGCACCTGTCTCATTATGATCAGTGAATCTTCCCATGGAGAAGGCAGGTTTTTCAGGTTGGCTGAGACTGACAGATTCACTTTTCAACATTACTACGGCAGAAGACATGGTTGGCCTGTCATATGCATCCTCTTGAACACACAACAATCCAATATGGAGATATCTTAAAAATTCATCTGGATCACATGAATCAACCAGTAATGGATCAATTAGCTCCAACCCTTTTCCTTCATTCCATAATCTCCATGCCTGCATATCATCATTCAATGGGATAAGCATTAAGTAGTGGTTCAATTGGAATATCACTCTGAGAAAACGCTATTCAATTTAAGCCAAATTAATTTACATATGCTAGGAGGCCAGGAGCATGTTTCATTAGATGAAAGCCGGCGTTCCTTCTCCCAGTTATGATCTCAAGCAAGAGTACTCCAAAGCTAAAAACATCAGTCTTCACGGAATATAGTCCCTCCATAGCATATTCTGGAGCCATGTATCCACTATTCCAATAGAAAAATTCAGATTATGAAAATGTTGGAGTGGAAGTGTACGCATAAGAAATAATGGTTGAAAATTTAGAAATCAAGCACTTACTAAGTCCCAACTATTGTAGCAGTATTAGCTTGTCCTTCACTTCCTGCAAAGATCCTTGCCATGCCAAAGTCTGAGATCTTTGGGTTCATGTCATTGTCCAGTAATACATTGCTAGCTTTCAGGTCTCTATGGATGATTCTAAGTCTAGAGTCCTCGTGCAAATAAAGAATTCCCCTCGCAATTCCATTAATAATGCTTATACGTCTGGTCCAATCAAGCTGTGCACGCTTCTTTGAATCTAATTATTCACCATAAGCATAGAAGCCATAGATTAAGACAAAAATAAAAAATCCTTACCATGTAACACTGAAATTTGGCATAATAATCCAGAAGATAAAGAAGTTCACAGAGTAAGAAGAAAGCAACAAACCAAAGAGAATGACATCTAGGCTGCTGTTTGGCATATATTCATAGACAAGAAGTTTTTCCTCTCCTTCTACACAAAACCCCAAGAGCCGGACAAGATTTTTATGCTGAAGTTTCATTATCAGTAGAACTTCATTTGTGAATTCCCCTGAACCTTGCTCTGAAAAGCTTGAAAGCCTCTTGATCGCCACTTCCTTTCCATCCCTCAGTATACCCTGAGAAATTTAAATCAGATGCTTTTTCAAATCACAGAAAATTAATACTAACCAAACGGACATGTATTGAGTTAGTACAAAATCTTCATAATTTGTTAAAGAACCAGTCTTATTACCTTGTAAACAGGACCAAAACCACCTTCTCCAAGCTTATTTGAATCAGAGAAGTTGTCAGTAGCTGCATGTATAGATGCCAAACTGATATAGGGGTACTCCTGAGCTTTTGGGTCATTTCTTGCTTGAAACTTCTTTTCCTGGAACAAGGTATGCTGTCCTAAAGTTTCACTTTTCCCTGAACAGAAAGAAAAGAAAAGGAAAAAGCTGCTTTCAGAAAACAGTTATAGTAAGCTTTGAGGTAAACTAGCTTTCTCACAAATATAATTACCTTTCTTATTTATTTTTCTCATTAAAAGACAGACACAGGAACCTAAAAGTACCGCCATGCTTGCTGACACAATAATAAGGACTGTGATCAGCCATATTTTCCTTTTGCTCCCTGCAATATTTACGATTTGTAATTGATTTCCCTGCATATAAGCTACAAGAATATGCATAATTTGTGTAAAAAGAGATGCACTCTTCACAAGTACTTACCGTCCCCTTTGTTATTATTCGGAGAGCTGGGAATAGAAGCTTCAGTTTTTAGATTGTAGAAGGCATAAAACTCATACCTCAAATAGCAACTACGACTGTTAAGTCTTGCTCCGATGGAGAAATAATACAACCTCAAAACATCTCCTATGGCTCTCTGAAGGCATTTATCACAGTCATCTACAGATAAGTCTGTAGTGCACTGCACAAGAGCATATATCGTTTTATCTTCAAAGGGTACTTCTCTAATGGCATACATGTTAGCTGAAAGCTTATAAGCCGCTTTCTTAGCGAGGTCCCTCAGCGTCTCATTCACAACAGACTTATGCTTTTCTGGGTCTGAAATATTCTCCTTGTTGCCTTCAGAAGTGTTTTCTTTTACATTCAATCTGCCAAAGAAATTATCATTTGAGTAGCGCAATAGGCACGTTTCCTCCCATACAACTGCTTCTTTTGAGTTGGAACAAAGGTTTACAATGTCTGATTGTGCTGTGCTTATGCAAGTGTGACAGGTATCCATTGGAACATAGTCGAAGCACATATAGAGACCATAAACTCTATCTGGGTCATTACCAGTGGATGTATTGTACATCTTGGAAACAGAAGCATTAAAAGTTAGAGAATTGAGTAGACTTTCTAGGTTTTTCTGAAACAGACTATTATCTGTGTAGGTACTAGTGTTTGAGCATATCTTATAAGGAGGGTCAGCACAAGCAAGGTCACAAAGGAAGGTGGTGATGAGAAAACAAAGCAAAAGCAGTGGAATGTTTTTCAGAACACCTGGGAAATGAACCATAGTTTGTCTGTCAGATCTAGCACTAGGAATAATCATCTACGATCACAGAAAAAGATTAATATCCTTTATATATAGCTAATTCTACTTATTCACCTTCCTTTTTGCCCTTTGACTACAAGAAAAATATACTCTCTGTTTCCATTGAATTAATAGGTAATTTCTTGGATGGAGTTGTAATTAATTAGCTAAAATGACATCAATAGACGTCTTAAGACTTTGCCACTGAACCACTTTGCATATCCATTTTAGGTTTTATATATGACTTTTTTTTTTTTTTTAATAAGGGTTTTATATATGACTTGAGCAGAGGAATATAAGCTTTCTCAGGCCCACTATGAATTAGTACTTTTCAGAAATTCTGTCCAAGTACTTTTCATCCCAGGAAATGAAACCTTGACATAAAATCCCAATTCCTTGGAGGATCCAGTACAACCAATCAATTGGATGTAGTTTCCTGGAAAGTGGTGACATGTTTGGCCATAACATGCTTAGATTTGTGTGGATTTTTCTTTGGGAATCTTTATGAAGTAGCCCATTTCAATCTCACTTTTCTAATTATTCTTCCACTTTGTGGATGTTTACATGCTTGGATTTTGTGGGGTTTGGAATCTTCATAAAGTAGCCCATTTCAATTTTTTTTTTTTTTTTTGGTCGAAGCCCATTCAATCTCACTTCTACTTCTTAACCTCTTGGCTGGAAGCTTTATTTTTCTAACTCGTTGGCCACTTTTTAGACCAAGAATCAGATACCCTTGATTAAAAAAAAGAGAGATCCCACAAGGATCAGTAGCTGTTTTTCAAATTTCTCCCCAAAAGTATTAACCTTAGGTGCAATTAATTACAAAACATCTTCTGAATTTTCATGCTATGAATATTCACAATACAGAAACTGGCTTTTCTTATAAACATATATTGTAATGCCATGGAGTCCTTGAGAATTTGCTCCTCATCCATTTGCAGAAAAGATTACACCTTCACTGTGCCATTAATTGTATATATAGATCACATATTATCTGACAGTTGACACATCCTATCTCCAATGTTTAAGAAACTTATGCTGTAGTACTTTTCAATTTACAATATTGCTACATGAGCAAGCCAAGTGGACATTTAATTCACCTTGGCAAAATGATTGAAAGAGTGAGCCCATTTGAAGTAGGATCATTAATTGTAGACTCATTATCTGGAACAAGTCTGTCTCTACCTACAGCAAATATTGCTGGTTGCTTTGGTTCAGGAAGATCATCTGTTGATTCACTTCCCAGTAAAACAACCACAGCTGCCATGGTGGGTCTTTCTACAGGGTCTTCTTGCACACACAAAAGTCCGATATGCATGCACCTCAAAACCTCTTCTGTTGGGCAACTTTCCATCAACCCAGGTTCCACAAATTCCAGTTCTTTTCCATCTTTCCATAGTCTCCATGCCTATCAATTGTGTAACCACAATTATGCCTTATGAAGTTAATCTCCGTTTTGCAGCTAATTGAACTTAATAAGTAAGACTATTATTCAAAGTGGACAAAAAAACATACATATGCAAGGAGTGTCTTGGCATGCTCTGTTAGATAGAACCCACTATTCCTCTTCCCACTAATAATCTCAAGCAAGATTACCCCAAAGCTGAAAACATCAGATTTTACAGAAAATAGACCCTCCATTGCATACTCTGGAGCCATGTATCCGCTGTTTCAAGTATAAGAATTAGCATGTTCTCTTCTAATTATATTTGCAAATTTCGGATGGAAGTTATGAGACTCTAAAATTAAATAAATAAACGTAAAGAAGCATACTCACTATGTTCCTACAACTCTTTTAGTGTTAGCAGTGCTCTGGTTTTCACAGAATATCCTTGCCATGCCAAAGTCTGATATTTTGGCTACCAATTCATGGTCCAACAATACATTGTTGGGCTTTAAATCCCTGTGAATGATTTTGAGTCGGGAGTCCTCATGAAGATACAGAAGTCCTCTGGCAATTCCTTCAATAATGTTGTAATATGTTTGCCAATTGAGTTCAGCTCGTCGTTCCGAATCTGAAATTCAGCAGTAGACAGATTCAGTACATGTCATATCATGTTTAAGGGTAAAAGAACATTGTAGCAGAAGAGTGGGCTGAACAAACCAAAGATAAAAGTATCAAGGCTTTTATTTGGCATGTACTCATACAAAAGCAGCTTTTCCTCTCCCTCATATCCACATGCCAAGAGGCGCACAAGGTTTCTGTGTTGAAGTTTTGCAATGAGTATGACCTCATTCTTAAACTCCTCTAAGCCTTGCCATGACTTCCTTGACAGTCTTTTAACAGCTACTTCTTTCCCATCTGGTAGCAAACCCTGAAAAAATATTTCCAAAATCAGGTACGTGTTTGGGGGTATGAATCAATACTTTGACACATATAGAACTAACTACAATAGATGGTATTACCTTGTAAACAGTACCAAACCCTCCTTGTCCAAGCTTGTTTGAATCTGAAAAGTCATCTGTAGCTATTTTTATAGTAGCTAGATCCATGAAGGCCAGCTCCTCAGAACTTATGAATTTGCCTTCTTCTGTGACTGTGACTCCAGTGGGGTTTGCTAAATCACGTAATAGTATATGCTCGCGTTTTTCTTCATCTGCAGAAAAAATCAATAAATTAGTAATTCTAGTTGGTAATCCTACATTAATTCAGAAGAGTTTTCCAATTTTGATTCATGTACCTTTGACTTTTTCCAATGCCTTTCTCCTCCGGATATGGAAACCACAAAATGCAATGAGAACTGCTAATAGTATAAGGGATGCACATGCAACCACCACCTTCCAAGTCTTCAGTTTATCCCCTGCTTGTTAATGGGAAGAACTTCCTCCTTGAATTATAATTTACCATGAACATAATACGAATTTCAACACTGTAACAAGTTCAGTTACTTGCTTTTGGTTCAAAAGTTACACTCTACATATAAATATGCATGCACTCAGATGATTATTAAAAGAAAACATTTGTTACGTCTCTAACCTTTGGAATATGGATAAATTAACAGGGAACTTGAGATGTCGTTAAAAAATCGGTAGAGCTCAAACCTCACATTGCAATTCCTGCTAACAACAGATCCACCTTGGCGAGAAGAGCAGCATGCCTGAAGATCCCCTAAAGCAGAATCCAAACAGTTTTTGCAGTCACTTTGAGGGATGTCTCTAGTGCACTGTTGTAGACCATAAATAGTTTCCTGTCCGGAAAATTTAATTTGTCCAGTTGCAAACATATGCTTAGGAGGACTAAAGGCAGCCTCACCGGAGAGGTTTTTCATTAAATAGATCAAAACATTATTGAAATGAGCTGGGTTTGATACATTCTTCTCCAGACTATCCTGCTCTGGATACTTTCCAGTATAAACCATCATTGAAAAGAACATCTGGAAGGAATAGCGAACCTGACATATTTCGTACCATATCAGTGCATCTTTTGTTTTACAACTTTTTAAGATTTCCTGGCTTGCATCATTGACGCAATTCTGACAAGCAGTGGAGTTCACATCCCCTCTACAAAGTGCTTGTCCATAGACTATATCAGGGCTATTACCAATAGTGTCGTTGTAGAAACCACCCGAGATGGAAGTGTTGGATGACAATGACTCAAGGAGCTGCATAAGATTATTTTCAAATGGGCTATTAGGAGTGTAGTTTCTGGCATCAGGTGAACAGAAAGTGAAAAGAGGATCTGCATCTGCAGCAGAAAGAGCAGCGGACATTAATAGTGGTATAATTATGAAAAGCATTACAGAAAGTATTGTATCTTTGTCCATTTTCCAAAATGGGAGCACAGTAGACACAAATTTAGCCCAACAACAAAAAAAGACTGAAAGATATACTGGCATTTCATGATATTAGGCCTCTCTGACTTTTCAAATTTGACTACAAAGTTTAACCACTAGTTTGAATATGGTTAAGCTAATGATCATAGCACAGAAACTTCCTTGCTGATGCTCTGAATAAAGTCATTTTGCGTGGTGATAGAGGCCAAGAATATTATATTTGGAAGATTAGAATATTTGATTAATCATAGCCTTTGGCATCTTGGTTACATACTATACATTTAGGCCTCATTTGGCGCATAAGATAGGATTGTATAGGATATTTGGGCGTATTTCAACCAAGAAAGGCATGGGAGTCTTTGGGCGTATTTCATACGCTATTTCTATTTTTATAACAGCATGGTATGCTCAAAGAGTTCAGTTGGTCTGCAGGTGCCAGTTTGAATAATTTGGTATACATAAATTCCCAGAGCTACATGTGTGCTTACACAGAAACAACTGTTTTTCTTTAGTTTACTAAGTTGACTTTGATTATGAATATACATGCATCAAAAGTCAAGTGTCTCTTACATAAGGCGAGGGTGTTGATACAACCATTTAGGTGTGTAAATATCCCCATCCTTTCAATGGGAGTATTTATAATTCATCCCCATCCCTAAAATAACTTATGCTTAAGGAAAAATCTGATGTGGTCTGGAGCCTTAACTCACTACATAAACAACTGTAACCTTTGATTTATATTGAAACATTTGAGTCTTATGTGCAGTTCCCACGACATAATTATATAAGAAATTTAAAATTCAAGATGCATAAGAGAAGATTTCTTCAATTGGAATTGATATTAGTTTAATATTAATTGATACCTATTATATGCTTAAAGAAAAGTAGAAAATGTCATTGGGGCTAACCGGCCAATTGACTCCCTTTAGTCTAATTCGTATGAGCCTAGTTGAAATTATAAAATTTTACATTGGGTATTTCAAGCCTATGTGAAACATGTCACTTTCACAAATTCATATACATGTTTCAAATAGATAAAGATATCATTGCCTAAAAAAATTGGTAAAGAGATGAAAAGTCAAAAGTTCAATACAAGATTAGCAAATTTATCCAAATTTGTACTATATTTATCAACTTCATTATCAATAAAAAAGCTATAGGGGTTGGTAGACCCCATTTACCCACCAAGTCTTCGCCGCTGACCCTCCCTATTCTTTAAGCCTTCTTTGTAAACACTGTTCATTTAGAAAAATCCGATCTCTAATAAAATAACTTGTGCTTAAGGAAGTCTGATGTGGTCTAGAACCTTAACTCACTACATAAACAACTATAACCTTCGATTTATACTGAAAATTTAAGACTGTGCAGTTTCCACACACAGTTATATATGTACAAAATTTGAAATTCAAAATGGAAAAGAGAAGATTTCTTCAATTCAAATTCATATCAGTTTAATATTCACAATTTTTGGTCTCTCTATTAATTATTTTTCTTACAGATCAAGTAAAGTCAACCACTAACAGGAATTGGGTATAATTTCTCCACTAACAGATAAACAATTAACACTTTGTGCCTCTTAGGACAAAGCATCAGGGGCATAACAATTTTACTGCTCTATGAATCAGCTTTGTTACCGTGGCACAACATTAGAAACTGTTAGTCCATTGATAGAGCTACTATCATCACCAGTCTCGTTATGATCAGTGAATCTTCCCATGGAGAAGGCAGGTTTTTCAGGTTGGCTGAGACTGACAGATTCACTTTTCAACATTACTATAGCAGAAGACATGGTTGGCCTGTCATATGCATCCTCTTGAACACACAACAATCCAATATGGAGATATCTTAAAAATTCATCTGGATCACATGAATCAACCAGTAATGGATCAATTAGCTCCAACCCTTTTCCTTCATTCCATAATTTCCATGCCTGCATATCATCATTCAATTGGATAAGCTTTAAGCAGTGGTTCAATAGCAATGTCACTCAGACAAAGTGTTATACAATTTAAGCCCGATTAACTTACATATGCTAAGAGGCTAGGAGCACGTTTTATTAGATGAAAGCTGGCGTTCCTTCTCCCAATTATGATCTCAAGCAAGAGTACTCCGAAGCCAAAAACATCAGTCTTGACAGAATACAGTCCCTCCATAGCATATTCTGGAGCCATGTATCCACTATTCCAACACAAAAATTCAAAATATATAAACGTTTAGGAGCATAAGTGGAGAGTGAAAGTGTACACATAATAAATAATGGTTGAAAATTTAGAAATCAAGCACTTACTAAGTCCCAACTATTGTAGCAGTATTAGCTTGTCCTTCACTTCCTGCAAAGATCCTTGCCATGCCAAAGTCTGAGATTTTTGGGTTCATGTCATTGTCTAATAATACATTGCTGGCTTTCAGGTCTCTATGAATGATTCTAAGTCGGGAGTCCTCATGCAAATAAAGAATTCCTCTCGCAATTCCACTGATAATGTTTATACGACTGCTCCAATTAAGCAGTGCACGTTTCTTTGAATCTAATTACCATCATAAGATTAAGACAGAAATGGAAAATATTTACCATGTAATGCTGAACTTTGGCATAATTGATCATAAATCCCAATGATAAAGAAATACACAGCGTTACAAGAGAGATTAACAAACCAAATAGAATGACATCTAGGCTGCTGTTTGGCATGTATTCATATACAAGCAGTTTTTCCTCTCCATCCACACAAAACCCCAAGAGCCGGACAAGATTTTTATGCTGAAGTTTCATTATCAGTAAAACTTCATTTGTGAATTCCTCTGAACCTTGCTCGGAACAGCTTGAAAGCCTCTTAATCGCCACTTCCTTTCCGTCCCTCAGTATACCCTGAGAAAGACCAGATTCTTTTTGAAATCACAGAAACTTAATACTAACCAAGCAGACATGTGCAAAATTTTAATAATATATGTGTTAAAGAAACAATGCTATTACCTTATAAACAGGGCCAAAACCACCTTCTCCCAGCTTATTTGAATCAGAAAAATTGCCAGTAGCTGCATGTATAGATTGCAAACTGATATAGGGGTACTCCTGAGCTTTTGGGTCATTTCTTCCTTTAAAATTTTGTTCATGGAACAATGTATGTCCTATAATTTCACCATCCTCTGAACAGAGAAAAAAATTAAAAAACCTGCTCACAGGAATCAATTGTAGTGAGCTTTAAGTAAACTTTCCCATAAGCCTTATTACCTTTATTTCTTTTTCTCATTGCAAAGCAGACACAGGAACCCAAAAGTATTAGTGCCAGACATGCCGACACAATTGTAAGGATTGTGATCAGCCATATTTTCCTTCCACTGCCTGCAATCATTTGCAATTTATAATTGATTTCCCTTGGGAATGCTCTAATAACATGTGTCTCTTTACAAGTACTTACCCTCCCGTTTGTTATCATTTGGAGAGCTAGGAATAGAAGCTTCAGTTGCACCATTATAGAAGGCATATAACTCATACCTCAGATAGCAACTACGACTGAGAAGTCTTGCTCCGATGGAGAAATAGAACGACCTTAAAACATCTTCCATGGCTCTCTCAAGGCATTTATCACAGTCATCTCCAGATAAGTCTGTAGTGCACTGCACAACAGCATATACCATGGTATCCTCAAAGGGTACTTCTCCAGTAGCATACATGTTAGCTGAAACATTATAAGCCGCTTGGATAGCAAGGTCACTCAGCGTCTCCTTCACAACAGACTCAAACTTTTCTGGGTCTGAAATATTCTTCATGTTAGCTTTGGCAATGTTGTCTTCTACATTCAAACTGCCAAAGAAATTCTCATTGGAGTAGCGCAACTGGCACCTTTCCTCCCATACAACTGCTTCTTTTGAGTTGGGACAAAGGGTCACAATGTCTGATTGTGCTGCGCTTATGCAAGTGTGACAGATATCAATTGTAACATAGTCAAGGCACATATAGAGACCATAAACTCTATCTGGGTCATTTCCAATGGATGTATTGTACAATTTGGAAACAGAAGCATTGAAAGGTAATGAGTTGAGTAGACTGTCGAGGTTTTTCTGAAACGGACTATTATCTGTATAGTTACTAGTGTTTGTGCATATCGAATAAGGAGGGTCAGCATAAGCAAGCTCACAAAGGAGGGTGATGATGATGAGAAAACCAAGCAAAAACAGTGGAATGGTTTTCAGAACACTTGGGAAAGGACCCATTTATTGTCTCTCAGTGATTGCATACACTAAGAATTATGACTACAATCATATCAAAAGATGAGGACCACACTATATATAGCAAAGTGTACTAATTTTCCTTCCCTTTGGCTACAAGAAAAATATATATGCATTCTATGAACAATCTCTGAATTATTGGATTCATAGGTAATTTCTTGGAAGAGTTGTCAATTATTTCTTGGCTAAAATCACATCAATAGATCGACGTTCTAAGAATTTACCACTGAACCACTTTGCAGATTTTATTTTATGTTTTTTATGACTTAAATAAGCAGAGGAATACAATTTAAGCTTTATGTATTAATCTATTCTAGGCCAATGTTATTTTTTATTTTTCAGTCATTTTGTCAAGTAGTTTCTGGCATGGGGTGTTTGACTTCTCATCCCAGAAAACAACCCTAAACATATAAAAATCAAGATTCCGGACAGGATCGAGTCTTACCAATCAATTGGCTGAAGTTTCCTGGAAAGTGTTCTCAGTTACATGTTTGTTTATTATTCCAGTCCTTAGCACGAGCTTAAGAATTTTTTCACTGAAAATGTTAAACTAATAAATTATGGCAAACACGTCACAATAAATGAAATGCAATTGTAACATGCTTAGAGACTTTTTTTTTTCCTTATATAATTAATGTAAATGGTTAGCGTAACCCACAGGCCACGACTAGAATTAAACTTCACTAGGTTTGCACTGTCCGGGTTGACTCAGTTGTTGCTCAAAACCATGAACCAAACCAATCTAATTAATCATTTTGGATTCTTTATAAACCAAAACCAACTAAAGTCTAAAGTAATACTAAACTAAACCAAACCAATCTTGGTTTGGTCCATTTTAGCGGTTTGGGGAATGGGGAGAGAGAACAAAGAATAAGCTAAGTGAGAGTTGAAGATGAATATGAGAAAAATATAAAGAAATTAAAGAAGAAGATGGAGTTGCGAAGAGAAAAAAGAGATGGAGGCATTGATTAGAGGTTGAGATTAAGAGAGAAGAAGGGATGGAGGCATAGATTAATGATTTAAACTATTTGTAAACCGCCTAACCCAAACCAAACCGAATGTTTGATTCACCAATAAGGGTTTAGTCGAGTTGGTCAAGTACATGGTTTGCTCACATGCGGTATGAGGTTCGATTCCACAAAGGTACTTATCTAGCTATTTGCTAGAGTTTCCTACCTCTCAAAGATCGTAGGGTTAGGACTTAGGAGGGGGCCCAGTTTGAAATTTGAGTTTTGCCTAGGGGACTTTCTAGTATTAAAAAAAAAACAAAAAAACAAAAAAAATGTTTTTAATTCGGTTTATGTATAGATAAAATTTTGTGTATAAAAATCAAAGCAAGCTGTCTCGAATGAATTGGTTGGTTTAAAAGCTATTTACACTTACACTCTTTGAGATTTATCCCCTTTTCACATACATCTTGTGGGGTTTCAAAAATTATACATACACTCTCTGAGGTTTCAAAACTATTGCATATAACTCCCTGCAAAATAAAACAATAAATATACAAAGAAGAAGATATTTGTATTGAGGTTGAACCTTACATTTTGAGTAATCTTATTAGGCCATTCCATCCCTCAACATACATTTTTGCATATTTTCTCATCAATTTTTGTTTCATTATAGTAGGTTATGTACAACAGTTTTAAAACCTAGTGTATGTATAATTTTTGAAACCCTATAAGGTGTATGTAAAAAATAATAAATCTCAGAGGTGTAAGTGTAAATAACTCGTTGGTTTAATGGGTTAAATCTCTACCCCTGAACTTCAGTGCTCAGACAGCTCAGTTGTTTACAATTTTCTTTTTAGATTCGGGCTTCAACTGGCATTTTCAGGCCCAAGCTTGGCGCTGGTCCAACTTAAGTCTTAAGAAAGTGAAGGCAGTTCATGTTGTAAACCTCACCCAGCACTTAGGCCCAATACAGGCTGACCAAAATGCCCTCCACGCAAAACCAACCATGGTCTATATATAAGGACACTACTTGGGTCACCCCTTGGGGGTACCCCAAGGTCACCCCTCCCCCAAAATAGCAATTTTGGTAATGCCGGCGTATGATCGGAACCGTTCACTTTTTACATCACATATTATAGATCATCTCTGCAAAAAATCAACTCAATCGGAAATCGTTTAATTATATTACTGTTGTTGATTAAATAGAAAAAATTAACGGTTTGACCAAAAAATCACTCTTTAATTGAAAACCATCAATTTTTTCTACTTAATTGACAACAGTTATATAACCAAACGATTTCCGATTGATTTGATTTTTTGCAGAGATGATTTATAATAGGTGATCTAAAAAGTGAACGGTTCCGATCATGCGCCGGCATTACCGAAATTGTTATTTTGGGGGGGGGGGAGGGTGGACCTTGGGGTACCCCCAAGGGGTGACCCAAATATTTTCCTATATATAATTGGCTCACTTCAGGTTCAGACACAAACAGACAACACTGGTCACCTTCCCTCCTCACTGTACTCACTCCTCAGCTATGGCACTCACTCTTAAAAGACTTGCAGCTGCATTCGGCTACACTCCCCATCTGCAACAAGTTCGAGCCTTGTCTCCGTTGCGCTTTGCCACTTGTTACAGCTCCTTCTTGTGCTCCGACTCGTCTGGTAAGTCCCCAAACTGCTTGTGAAAATGTCTCTTCGACAATCTATTTGACATTAACTACCAGTTTCGCACATGCCCTGTATTTTAAGATTAGTGGACAGTGTGGAAACCAAACACCAAGAGTTTCAAAAATGGCCTAATGGAGGTGGGTCTTTCCACAAGTCTGCCAGCATTGACCCAACAGTTTTCATAGAGTTTGGTGCTGTTGTTCATTCAAAATCCATTGTGGGTGAACATGCTCATATTGGTTCTGGAGCTATTATTGGACCTTGTGTTACAATTGGGCAATCAACAAAAATAGGGTAATAATCAAATTTTGTAGTTGACATTGTCTTTGTAGAATTAAGAATTATTTGATTTTGATGGAGTTACCATGTTGTCTAATTTTACAGATTCAATGTCGCACTCAGTAATTGCACTATAGGCAATTCGTGTATAATCCACAATGGCGTATGCATTGGTCAAGATGGTAAGGCTGCTTACTATAGGCTTTGGTCCATTTGGAGCACCTAATGAAAGTTAAAGAAAATATCAAAATTTTTTTGGTTGGAATCTGATCTTGACGAATCATATTTTGTATTGGAATTGTATTCAAAAGCATATTGGGAATGCTGCTATGAATCAACTTAGTTATGATTTGATATGAACAGTGTTTGATGTGTACCGATTGATATAGATATCTGATGTTCGCTGTGATGTTGTTTAACTACAGGATTTGGGTTTATGGTGGATGAGCATGGGAATATGTTAAAGAAGCCTCAAGTTAGTGATACTTTTTTGTACTCAAACTGAAGTCTACTTTATTTTTCTTTCTCTTTCTTTTGTGTTTGAGCATCTTTATCTCTCCTAAATGAGATTGTGAAACTTAAGCGTTTCAGAATCAACATATTTATTTCTTTAGTGGTCCGTCACATTGCATTATGTGGGCATGAGTTCTTCATATATATGACTTGTATGACCATAAGAGGTTATGTATGCATATGCATGCAACTTTAGAAATGTAAGTATCTTATTGTGTCTTTTGTGTTCTTCATTCCATCCCCAAGATGCTGAATGCTAGGATAGGGAACTATGTGGAGATCGGTGCAAATACATGTATTGACAGGGGCAGGTGAGAAATATAGCCTTTGTGTTTTACAATGATGTTGCATGCATGCTTATATTTTTGTGCTCAGATTCTGTTGAGTTTGAATACTAATTATAACTTACATTGGTTTATACAGTTGGAGAGATACAGTTGTAGGGGATCATTCAAAGATAGATAATTTAGTTCAGGTTGAATTCTTTCTTTTGCATCGTTTCTAACTTTCCTGGAATCTACAATTACCAGTTTGCATGGGTTTGCAGATTGGTCATAATGTAGTTATTGGGAAGAGTTGCATGCTTTGTGGACAAGTTGGGATTGCAGGCTCAGTTACGTACGTTCTTTCTCTCTCTCCAATTTTTTTATTTTTATTTTTTTTCTGATTTATAAGGTTCACCATGGTATATGATCCACTTTCACTTCAATGACTTAACTTTTAAAAAATCTGCGATCTGCCAAAGGTAATGATTATGTCCTCTTTGTTCTCTTGTAGGATAGGAGACTACATAACTATGGGGGGAAGGGTAGCAGTTCGTGACCATGTCTCCATTGTATCAAAGGTATTTGCCAAAATACAAGGAGCCAGTCTAGTAGTAACCTAAAACTAGTCATGACTTGTGACCTGTCGAACAACACAGTATTCTATTTAAAATATCATATCAGTTCTGATTCTACTTCTGAAGTTTGGTGTTGTTGGAAAGGCCCAAGAATCTTACTTTCTTTTTAATTTTTTAATTTTAATTTTATTCTTCTTCATGCTCTCCCATTTCGTAATATACTGAGGAGTATGGTTGAATATCTATTTACATGGACTTTGCAGGTACGGCTTGCTGCTGCTAGCTGTGTCACGAAGGATATTAAAGAACCTGGAGACTATGGTGGCTTCCCAGCTGTAAGTATCGTCTTGTACTTTTCGTCTGAGAAATGAAAAAGAAGAAAATACTTTTTCATATTATTGTGTACCGAAAATAATGGAGTTGGTGTAGAGTGATTGTTGGACGTTATATCAAATGGATATATAAATAATGTAAGTTGCTTTTCAGGTTCCAATCCGTGAATGGCGAAGACAAGTTGTAAGCTACTGTCGGACATCAAAAAAGCGGAACCCTTAGAATCATTAGAAAGGGGAATCAGGTTCCGCTCTTATGTTATTAAACCCTTGTTCTGTCATTATGAGCTTGTGAGGGTTTGACAGTGCTTAGCAAAAAGGCAACTACTCCAGGAATTGTAATCAGGTTGTTAATGTAATTTGTTGATTGCTCTACAATTTGTTATTTCTAAATTCATGAACTGCTGAATGGGCCTTTTCTTCATGTATTGAACCACTTTCATCAAACAAACAGAAACAATAAATAAATAAAAATTCTTCTATGATAAATGTCCAATACCAGAGTTTGCATGTGAAAGTAATATGAAATAACAAACTTAACCTGATACTTCTTAATAGAGCTTGATAAAATTGAATCTACATTATTGCTTTGAATAACCGGAGCCCCGAATAGGTTGCTGAAAATACATTAAGCACTTGTCTCCTTTTACAATTTTCAGTCTCATTCATGGACCACTAGATTTCTGTCAGCCGTGAAGATTTTAAACAGAGAATCAATTGTGAAGTTTTAACAAGGCATAAGTCACAAGTCAAGATCTTGTTGAACTTTTAATACTGGTTAACCAATAATTCTTAAGTCTATTCATTTCTTATGACTATAAAAGAGGCTTAGAAATATTGATACTTCACCAATGTAATAGTATGTGCAGATTATATTGACATATTGTTGAAAAATGATCAGTAAATTACAAACAAGAACATGAAAGTAAGGCCATATAATAAATTTACTGGAAAACATCTAATACAATAATTGAAGATTATTCCTCCTCCATTTCTTGGAAGCATGGCGTAGCTTAATTTTCTTCTTCTTACCAGAAATCTTGCCATCTGAACCAATAGGTAATTTACCTTGCAAGTCTATCCCATGATGCTTACTCTTGATTCCCCATGTTTTATATTGAACCCTAGTTTGTAAAGCCGCCTTCAATTCTGCAGTTGCATTTGATATGGAATTGCGAATAGCTTTCCAAACTTGTGGATTGGCATTCACATAATCAATCACTTGACGGGTTCTGCCTCTCCTTTGATGAAAAGAAGGTATGGTTTTCTCCCCAACTCTGTCCTGCCCATAATAGAATGTTAAAAGTGTGTCATCATAGTAAATGCTGGAGTCCTTGTTGGAGTTTTCAATTTCAAGGGCATATAAGATAGAGCCATTTTGACCCCCATTGTTTGGGATGGTGATATCCACAATGGTATAGTTAGGGGAGCTTGGGCGTAAGCCCAGCCATAGACATAAGGCTAGGAGGCCCAGGAGGGCTAGGATTTGCAGAAGCCACAAATAGAAACTCTTGGTTTCACACATTTCTCTGACTGAGGTCTGAGGATCAGATTGACATCTAATTTTCAGATAAATTGGGTTGCACTAATTGTTTAGGTGAGAATTGAGAAGGAGAAGAAGGAGATAAGTGTTTAATTTTGCAGGAAGCAATGTCACATGAAGGAATATCAGAGTGCTTGTTATCTAAGTTACAAGAGTATATATTCTTTTCTTCAAGGGTGACAATTTAACTCTTAGAACGTCTAATGGGATTTCAGCCCCACTAAACAAACCTTAATGTTTAATCTTTGTAAGATTGATCTTGTGGTGTAGCTTTATGTTCATCTACCGCCAGGGTGTAGACATTAGTGATGATGTAAATGGAACTCTTTGGAATTAGACTCAGCCATACATATTATTACAAAGAGGGGATTGAGATAATTGTTATTCTTCAGGACTTGGGTTGAAGAGTACCGTATGACTATGTAGACGATGATCTGGAAAAAGAAGCTGAAATTCTTCTGTCCAAAAGATTAGCATCAAAGGGAGAAATGTTCTTTCCATTTACTTCCTAGGAAACATGGAAAGCATATGAAAGCAAATTAAGAGGACCAAAAGTTAAGGGAACAAGAAAAAAGCTAGTTAGCATCAATTGGTTAATAAAGTTTGAATTGGACTGGAATCAATGACTCAAATCAGAGTGTTTTCGGTGATAAACTAGCATCAACTTCAAACCCTCAAGTATGTATTTGGTTCTCTCTCTCTTCCTTTCCCTGCCTCAGCCGCCGTTGGGCAACGGTGCCGGTTGGCACTGAGAGAGGAGGGGAAGCGGTGTGAGATTGCTGGGTTGGGTGTATATTTAGATTTTGAATGCTCTAATTCTTTAAATTTTTAATAAATATATCAATATTTGTCTTCATATTATAAATATGTTGCCATGTTAGTCGTGTTAATGATAAACAAATAAAACCAAACATGATTATTAAACAGGTTAATCGTGTTGTGTCGTGTAACATGTTTAACAATTATGTCATGTACAGATTTAAGAAAGTTGACACGTTTAATAATTGTGTTGTATTTAACTTGACTATAATTGGGTATGTATATATCTTAAACACCACACGAACACAAACAAACACAAATTGTTACCCCTCCATGGGAGTGGGGTAGGGTTCTTTGTTGTTTTTTGTTTTTTTAGCCCTTTTGCCAGTACTCAGTAGTATTATTTCCCTAAATTCTTATTGCTCCAATTAATTTTTTCAATTTTTACTTTTCAACTTATGTGTCATTAATTTATTCATCACGGTTCGAACAAAATAAAAACTTTTGAGGATAAAAGTTCAACCCCAAAAGCATACGAAAATGGAAACCAAACCAGTTCATTGAAATAAAAAAGAAAAAAGTTAAAGGAAAAGATTCTCCAGCTCAGGTGAAATAGACAGGACATCTCCTATGTTTAGAAGATGGCAAGATCAAACCATCGTGGCCCACATCTAAATCACAGTTGGCGTACATCCGATGGCGCTTTGTGTCCCATGCTGAAATCTTAAATCTAATCCTAGACGTCAGCTCTAGGCGAAAATGAAATACAACCGTTCCTTTTGCACGATCATTCAGTAATGCCATCCAACGCTTCTTACTCACCATTAAAGTGGGCCCACTGAACGATCCATTTATCACCGTTGAGTTCTTGGGTTCTTGATAAAACGGTTGCAATAGCGACTTGACTGACTCGATCCGTTGATTCTTGTAGTAAACAGCCCCGTCCATTGAATCATAGAATATGCCAATAACATGGTTCGGGTTTTGGGCCGTGGCATTGAATGTTAATGGTATGCCCGGTTTGAACAAACCGGGTACCGTAAACTCATGGATATAAAACCTTGGACGGTGTGGGCGTAGACTAAGCCATAGTATGAAAGTTATCATACCAAGAAAAAGAATGAGCCCCAAGAAAATGGCACATAAAAGCTTGGTGACCCGGGTGGGGAGGCTTTCGCGGACCCGGTGCTCCGGTGGGGACGGGGCCGGCAACCAGTTGGGGGTGTACATTTTTGGCAGAGATGGAGGAATATTTGGGAAGAAAGGAGACAATGTATTGAATTTTGTAGGAAGACATTAATGTTACTTGAGAGGGAATACAAGAGTTGGGCGCTTGATTGTTATCCAAGTTACATGCAGGAGCCAGGAGGATATGTTCTTTTCTTCTAGCCTTCTAACTAGGGAGACCATTTAACTTTTTGTAACGTGTGATGGGCTTTCAGCCCTTAATGATTAGACTCGAACGAAGCTAGGAAGCAATGTTCGCTAAAAAACCCCCCTCAGGGTTAGGGTTGGAGTTAGAGATACGAACCTAACCCATTCATGCGATACATTTGCTTTGATGCCATGTTAAACGCATTGGTAGAATTTTTTCTTAAAAATTAATTGGCTTGTAATGATAAATTAAATGTTCTAAAGATATCCAGATGATGTAGAATTACTAATAGTTAATAGTTGTTATAGATTTATGTTGAATTGTCATGACATCACTAGTAGAAACCAAAGAAGGATTGCAGAGTATCGATTCAAAGATTGTACATGGTCATCAGTCATATATGTTTAGGACTTAGGAGAATTAATTGATGTTATTCTTGAGGAGGTGGAACAGTATTGTAGGACTATATAGACAATGATCTGGAAAAAGAAGCTGAAAATTCTGCAACTTCTTCTCTTCAAAATATTAGCATCGATCAGAAAGAAATGTCCTTTCCATTTACATCCGAGGAAACATGGAAATCATATGAAAGAAAATTAGAGTGTTAAGTGAAAAAAAAAAAAAAATGTATTTGGAATGCTTGAATGCCTTGCTGACCCCAACTGGTAAATAAAGTTCCATTTGGGTTGGAATCAATGACTCAAATCAAAAGTGTTTTTTGTGATAAACTAGAATCAACTTCAGACCCCCAAGTATTCGCTAGCTTTAAGGAGTATTTTGCAAGCAGCATCTAGAAAAAAAATCACCCTTTATTTGTTGTGAATTAATATGGAATTCTGCTAACACCATTAATGCCTCTGCAAACCGGCAAATGATATATCCTTGGGATTTCATTTCGGTTTCTAAAGTTAGAGCAGTAGTACATTCAACCTAATATCAATTAGTAATAAGTGGAAAAAGTTAGAAACACATTATATTTTATATTGTAACACAAGATTTAACATTCTTAATGTGGTATATAATATTAGTACATAGTGTGTATACACTTCTTGAAGTATTAAGGTGGCCTCAAAAGAACTGTTTTGAGTGGGGCAGTAAAATATGAACAGAGGGTTAACATAATTTATGTATACCAATAATGGGTACGTATTAGTAATTCATGTTAACATGCACCGCAAATCAAATAATTTTGAACCAATTAATTTAGAGAGATTATGCAACAAATGAAGTAAATTACAACTCTTGTGGTCACTAAGCAAATCCAAAGCTTCTAACCCCAAAAGCACACCAAACTAGAAACCAGATAATGAAAAAAAAGAAAAGGGAAAAAGAATTCAAAGGTTGCTCCAACTCAGGTAAAATAGACAGGACATCTCTTATTTTTAGAAGTGGGCAAGATCGAGCCATCCTGGCCCACATCAACATCACAGTTGGCGTGCATCCGGTGGCGCTTACTATTCCACGTGGAAATCTTAAACCTAATCACAGACGTAAATTCCAGGCGAAACACAACCGTTCCTCTGGAGCGATCATTCAGGAACTCCATCCAACGCTGGCTATTCACAGTTAAGCTGGCCCCACTGAAAGATCCATTTACCACAGTTGTGTTCTTGGGCCCTTGATAAAACGGTTGCAGTAACGACGTGATCGACCCGATCCGTATGTCCTTATAGTAAACCGACCCGTCCATCGAATCATAAAATATGCCAATGTTATGGTTGGCGTTACGGGCCGAGGCATTGAACGTAATCTCCGCATTCTCAAACCCGTTGGCTTGACCCAAACCCGGAACCGCAAACTCATGGATATGAAACCTTGGACGGTGTGGCCTTAGACTAAGCCATAGTATGAAAGTTATCATACCAAGAAGGAAAAGAAGGCCTAAGATTATGGAACATATAAGCATGGAGACCCGGGTGGTGAGGCTTTCGCGGACCCGGTGGGCGTAGTACCGGGCAGTGTGCTGACGCTTGATGGGTTGTCGCTGCTCCGGCGTGTCGTACTGGATCGGCAACCGCCCGTTGTTGTGGGTGTACATTATTTTTGGTAGAGAATTTAATAATATTTGGGAAGAGGGAGACTTTGATGATGAATAGGATTATAGGAGTGAGGTGTGTTTATGTAGTGAAAAAGGTGGCGGGGAAGTGAAGGGACGTTAAAGAATTTTTTTGGGTCTTTTGCATGGGGAAGAAAAGAATAAGTGACATTGTTAATTATATGATCGAATTGGTTTATGTACTCTATGTTGCATATACAGGTCACATACATATATTGTGGTTTATTTTTGTGTTAAACAGATAATTAGGCTATATTATATTTGCTTTAGCTAATTAATTAATATTCGTGCATCTTCGAATTGAACATTATGAATCAAAGAATATGAGTGCCAGTTGATAGATTTTGATAGGAGGTTGATTGGCTTTAGAGATTAGCACAGTCGGAAAGGAGCCCAAAGTTATAAATATTTTTGTAAAGGTAGTTTGCACATGATGCCATACGTAGAGCACAGTACTTGTATAAGAATTTAATGTATAAAGGTTTTTTACAGCCTGTGGAAAGTATATATACGAATTATAACTATAACATATAAACTAATTAACTAGTTATTGGTCTAGTAATAATTCTTTTCGTAATGATGGAAGAGATCACAACTTTGGCATACTATAATTTCATTTTGTCGCTTATGGCATGCAGTCTTTGCCATGCATTATCTCTTATTAGTTTAAGTGAAAATTTCTGTAAACTCATGCTAAGGACCGAATAATAAACAAACTGAATGTTTGAACACGTTACACTTTGCAGGAAACTAGAGCCAATTGATTGGTTAGAGAGAAGTCAATTAAGGATTTTTTTTTTTTTCCTTGGAAGAGAAGCCAAACACCCTACTTATAACAATAAGCTAGAATATAATGGGTAAGTTTAGAATCTTATATTCCTATGCTTAAAGTAATATATAGAAGTCAGAACAAAAAATAAAAAGAAGTCATATATAGAACGTAAAATAGATCTGCAAAATGGTTCAGTGGTAAAGTCGTGGGATGAATATTGATGTGATTTTAGCTTCTTAATTAATTAAACTCTTCCAAGAACTTAACTTACTTATTAATTCAATGACAAAGGAGAGTATATTTGTCTCGTAGCCAAAGGTCAAACAGGAAGAACAAGTACAAATAACTATATATAAAGTGGTGTATTAATCTTTTGCTATGGTTGTAGATCATTATTCCTAGTGCTAAATAGCCTAGGTCTGAGAGAGACAAAATATGGTTCATTTCCCAAGTGTTCTGAAAACCATTCCACTGCTTTTGCATTGTTTTATCATCATCAGTAACTTCCTTTGTGACATTCCTTATGCTGGTTCTTCTAATGTGGTATGCTCAGGCGCTAACTAAACAGAGAATAGTCCGTTTCAGAAAAACCTCAACAGCCTACTTAATTCATTACATTCCAATGCATCTGTTTCCAAGTTTTACAACACCTCCACTGGAAATGTCCCACACAGAGTTTATGGTCTCTACATGTGCTTCGGCTATGTTACAATTGATACCTGTCTCAATTGCATAAGCACAACACAATCAGACATTGTGACCCGTTGTCCCAACTCAAAAGAAGCAATTGAATGGGTGGATGCGTGCCTATTGCGCTACTCCAATGAGAATTTCTTTGGCAGATTGTATGTACCAGTTGACAACGTTGACCCAGTTACGTATAGGTATACTTTGGGGACAAATATTTCAGACCCCAAAACGTTTGAGTTTGTTTTGAATGGGATGCTGAGTGATCTGGCTAAGCAAGTGACTTATAATGCTTCAGCTAACATGTATGCAACAGGAGAAGCATCCTTTGGAGATAAAACGATATATGCTTTTGGGCAGTGCACTTCAGACTTGTCTGTAGATAACTGTGATAAATGTCTTGTAAATTGGCGCTTATTCTTCAGTCACAGTTGCTATTTGAGGTATGAGCTCTTCGCCTTCTATAATGGTGCAACTGAAGCTTCTCCAAATAATAACAATGGAAACGGTAGGTACTTGTGAAGAGTGTATCTTTTCTTACGTAAATTATGCATGTTATTAATTATAGCTTTCACAAGGGAAATCAAATTATAAATTGTAAATGATTGCTCCCAAATGCAGGCAGCAGGAAAATATGGCTGATCGCATTCCTTACAGCAAGCATGGCGGTATTACTTTTGGGTTCCTACTTCCTAGCATATATATGTAAGTTTATGTGGCTGAAATTGTATATATAGAACTTTCTCAAAGTGACATATCCCTATTGAAGTAACCACTGCTTAATGCTTATCCCATTGAATGATGATATAAAGGCATGGAAATTATGGTATGAAGGAAAGCTGTTGGAGGAAATTGATCCATTACTGGTTGATTCATGTGATCCAAATGAATTTTGAAGATATCTCCATATTGCATTGTTGCGTGTTCAAGAAGATGCATATGACAGGCTAACCATGTCTTCTTATGCCTTGTCCTAATAAGCACAAAGTTGAAATTGTGTATCTGCAAGAGGTTAGATGATCTGCAAGAAAAAGTGTTTAATAGAGAGACCACACATTGTGAATATAAAGTATATATCGAATTTTAATTGAAGAAATCTTCTCTTTTCCATCTTGAATTTAAAATTTCATAAATAATTATGTTGTGGCAACTGTACATAGGCTTAAATTCTCAATATAAAGTGAGTTAGTTTCCATACTACATCAGACTTTTCCTTGTTATAAGTTATTTTATTAAATATTGACTTTTGCAGTACAAAGAAGGCTCAAAGATAGGGAGGGGGAGTCTGGTCTTGATTATAAGGATGATATAATTTCATCATTCACGGCAATTATGACTTCTCTTTTATTTAGTGAAGAAGAACCTTATTAATACTCCCACCAAAAGGATGGGGCTAATACGTACATGCATTTGACTTTTGATTCTTCTCACATAGGAATATCAAATATGGTCCGACGGAAAAGGTATGCTAATCAATCAAAGTATATGTTGTTAGCTAATACAGGATATACTAAAACCAAATGGTTTGTTTTTTAGAATCATACTAACGACTCTGCTTATATTTGAAATTAACTCCAAAATTCATTTCCAATCAACCTTTAGACCAAGCTGACATTGGCACTGAGTGTGATGGAATCAAACCTAAACTAGGATTTATCTAACATAACAGTAAGGCTATGATATCAGCATGAAAACTGAATGCATATAGTCGCTAAATGTTAGTGAATTTACATAATATTAGAAAATCTGATGTTGAAGGTGATACATTGGCGCCTTGACTTTGTGTGTTTGAGAATCAATGATATGTGGGGCTGTGATCAATGGCTTTGAGTAGGGGTGGATTCAGTAGTATATTCTTATGCTGTAATCTTCTTTTAAACACATTTATTGCTTGTGACGTCTTTGCCATTATCTATTAGTTTAGGTGAAAAATTCTTTAAACTGGTGCCAAGGACTGAAAAATAAACAAATTGAACGTTTGAACATGTCAATTGAGTACACTGTATAGGAAATTAGAGCCAAATGATTGGTCAGAGAGAAGTGAATTAAGGGCTCTTTTCCTTGGAAGAGAAGTCAAACACCCTACGTGGCAAAATTACTGAAAAATAACAATAAGCTAGAATAGAATGGATAAGCTTATAATCATATTTCCTCTGCTTAAAGTCATATGTAGAATTCAGAACAAAGAAAAAGTCATGTATAGAACTTAGAATAGATCTGCAAAATGTGATTTTAGCTTATTAATTAATTACAACTCTTCCAAGACATTACTTATTAATTCAATGACAGAGAGTATTTTCGGCTTGTAGCCGTTAAACAGGAATTAAGAACAAGTAGAATTAACTATATATAAAGTGGTATTAATATTTTGCTATGATTGTAGATCATTCTTCTTAGTGATGCAAGAACTGAGAGACAAAATATGGGTCCTTTCCCAAGTGTTCTGAAAACCATTCCTCTGCTTTTCCTTTGTTTCCTCATCATCATCAACTTCCTTTGTGGCCTTTCTTATGCTGTTTTTTATTTGAGATGCTCAGACGTTAACTATACAGATAATAGTCCGTTTCATAACAACCTCAACAGCCTACTCAATTCATTACCTTCCAATGCTTCTGTTTCCAAGTTTTACAATACGTCCACCGGAAATGACCCAGATAGAGTTTATGGCCTCTACATGTGCTTCAGCTATGCTACAATTAATGCATGTCATAATTGCATAAGCACAGCACAATCAGACATTGTAACCCTTTGTCCCAACTCAAAAGAAGCATTTGAATGGGGGGAGGTGTGCCTATTGCGCTACTCCAATGAGAATTTCTTCCACTGATTGAATGTATCAGACAATGCTGGCACAGCTAATACAGAGAAAATGTCAGACCAAGAAAAGTTTGAGTTTGAGTCTGTTTTGATTGGGACATTGACTGATCTGGCTAAGCAAGCGGCTTATAATGTTTCAGCTAACATGTATGCAACTGGAGAAGCACCCTTTGGAGATAAAACGATATATGCTTTTGTGCAGTGCACTCCAGACTGATCCATAGATGACTGTGATAAATGCCTTCAGAGAGGCATACAAGATATTGTAAAATGGGACTTTTTCTTCACTAGTGCAAGACTTATGAGTCGTAGTTGCTATTTGAGGTATGAGTTCTATGCCTTCTATAATGGTGCAACTGAAGCTTCTATTCCTAGCTCTTCAACCATAACAAAGGAAACGGTAAGTACTTGTAAAGAGTGGATCTCTTTTTGCACAAATTATGCATGTTATTTATTATAGCTTTCGCAAGGGAAATCAATTATAAATCATAAATGATTGCTCCCAAATGCAGGCAGCAGGAAAATATGGCTGATCACAGTCCTTACGATTAAGAAAGCATGGCGGTACTACTTTTGGGTTCCTAGCATATGTAAGTTCATCTGGTTGAAATTGTGTAGCACTTTTTCAAATTGATATTGCTATTGGACCACTGCTTGCTGATCTCATTGAATGATGCATCATATGCAGGCATGGAAATTATGGAATGAAGGAAATAGGTTGGAGCTAATGGATCCATTACTGGTTGATCTAGATGAATTTTGAAGATATTTCCATGTTGGTTGTTGTGTGTTCAAGAAGATGCATATGGCTGGCTAACTATGTCTTCTGATGCAAGCATAAGTTATTTTATTAAATATTTGACTTTTTCGGTACAAAGGAGGCTTTAAGAATAGGGAGGGGGAGTCTGGTCTTGATTATAGGGATGATATAATTTCATCACTCACAGCAATAATATGTTCTCTTTTATTTAGTAAAGATGAACCTTATTAATACTTCCATCAAAAGAAGGATGGGGCTATTTCCACACCCTTAAATCGTTAATTTTGTGGAAGACATTTGACTTTCGAATATTCTTCTCATACAGGAATATGATCCGATGGAAAAGGAACACCAATCAATCAAAATACCTGTAGTTAGCTAATACAGGTTGCTAAGACCAGATTGTTTATTTTTTAGAATCATACTAATGATCTGCTGCTTATATTTAATTGAAATTAGTTCAACATGTATAGATATAAGAATAATGTATAAAGGTTTCTTACAGCCTGTGGAAAGTATATATACGAATTCTACTAGAACATAACATATCAACTAGTTTTTGTCTAGTGATAATTCTTTTTCCAATGTTGAAAGAGGTTCCTAACATTGGCGCGCGTGTTACTATTTCATTTTATCGCTTGTGACGTCTTTGCCATTATCTCTTAGTTTCGATGAAACATTCTATAAACTTGTGTCAAGGACCAAATATTAAACAAATTGAATGTTTGAAAATTTCAACTGAGTATACTTTCCAGGAAACCAGAGCCAATTGATTGGTAACGGGAAGAGAAGTCAAACACCTTACTTCTGAAAAAATATAACAATAAGCTAGAATAGAATGGATAAGCTTATAATCTTATATTCCTCTGCTTAAAGTCATATAAGAAGTCAGACAAAGAAAATGTCATATATAGAACATATAATAGGTCTGCACAGTATGTGATTTTAGCTTACTAATTAATGACAACTCATCCAAGAAATTACTTATTAATTGAATGACAAAGAGAGTATATTTTGCTTGTAGCCAAAGGTCAAACAAGAAGAAGAAGAAGAAGAAGAAGAAAAACAATTAGCTATATAAAGTGGTATTAATCTTTTGCTATGATTGTAGATTATTATTCCTAGTGATAGATCTGACAGACAAAAATATGGTTCATTTCCCAAGTGTTCTGACCATTCCACTGCTTTTGCTTTGTTTTCTCATCACCCTCCTTTGTGACCTTTCTTATGCTGATTTTTTTAGCTGCTCAGAAGTTAACTATACAGATACTAATAGCCCGTATCAGAAAAACATCAACAGTCTACTCAATTCATTACCTTCCCATGCTTCTGTTTCTAAGTTTTACAATACCTCCACAGGAAAAGACCCAGATAGAGTTTATGCTCTCTACATGTGCTTCGGCTTTATTACAATTGATGCCTGTCACAATTGCATAAGCTCAACACAATCACAATTTGCGACAGCTTGTCAAACCTCAAAAGAAGCAGTTGCATGGGCGGATACGTGCCTATTGCGCTACTCCAATGAGAATTTCTTTGGCAGATTGAATGTATCATACAACACTGGCACAGGTAATTCGGAGAAAAATATTTCAGACCCCGAAAAGTTTGAGTTTGTTTTAATTGGGATGCTGAGTGATCTGGCTCAGAGAGCAGCGGCTTATAATGTTTCAGCTAACAACATGTATGCTACTGGAGAAGCACCCTTTGGAGATAAAACGATATATGCTTTTGTGCAGTGCACTGCAGACTTATCTGTAGCTGACTGTGATAAATGCCTTCAGAAAGGCATACAAGATATTGAAGAGTGGAACTTTTTCTTCACTAGTGCAAAACTTCTCAGTCGCAGTTGCTATTTGCGGTATGAGTTCTATGCCTTCTATAATGGTGCAACTGAGGCTCTTATTCCTAGCTCTCCAGATAATAACAAAGGAAACAGTAAGTACTTGTGAAGAGTGTATCTGTTTTTTAATTTACACAAATTATGCATGTTATTAATTATAGCTTTCACAAGGGAAATCAGTTATAAATCACAAATGATTGCAGGTAGCGAAAGGAATGTTGGAATTAAGGTCCTTAACTGATAGCTTATTAGGTAGTTAAAATGAGTTAATCAGTTTTTAAATAAAAGAAATGTGTTAGTCATGTTAGCTGTCCTTTTGGACAGGTGTCAATACCTTATAGGGTCTTGTCTTTGTGGCTGGGAAGAGATCACAGTCTCTCCTTTTCTTTTCTGTTACAACAGCCAAAAGCTATATACACTATTGCTTGTAATTATCATATACAGTGGAATGAATTGATACAAAAGCACTACGTGTGCTCCAAGAGATTTCAGACTCCATTCTTCCTTCTTTAATTCTTTGCTAATTTCTACTGTATCTCAACATGGTATCAGAGCCCAAGGTTTGATTTGAGCTGGGCGTTGTCACTGTGTAACGGGTGAGAGAAATCCAACAGAGAATACTCTCAACTCAGAAATGGCAGGAGCTGGTGGTGAGCTACGGGCTCCCATCTTTGATGGTACTGAATTTGAGTTTTGGAAAGTTAGGATGATCACAATTTTCAAATCTCATGGGATTTGGAAACTTGTTGATAGAGGTATTGTAATTCCAGAGTCCAAGAAGAAGAAGGGAAAGAAAGAAGGAGATCCAGGGAGTGTTGATGATGAAGAGGATGATGCTTACCTGGAGGAGCAGCTTATGAAAGATGCCAAGGCACTGGGAATTATCCAGGGGGCAGTTTCAAAGGAAATTTTTCCTCGTATTGTGAATCAAGAAACAGCAAAAGGGGCTTGGGACTTACTCAGGGAGGAATATCATGGAGATGAGCAGGCCAGATCTGTGAAACTTCAAGGACTACGACGTGAATTTGAGTATATGAAGATGAAGGTAAATGAGTCACTCTCTGATTATTTCAGTAGATTTTTTGAGTTAACAAACCAGATGGAAAAATATGGAGAAACTTTGGCTAACCAACGCATGGTACAGAAGGTACTAATTAGTCTCACCAAGAAATATGATCCGATGTGTGTTGTGATTGAAAGAACTTCTGATCTGAATACTGTTTCTGTACATGAAGTCGTTGGGTCCCTTAAGAGCTATGAGTTACGAATAAATAGAGATGATGATGATTCTGGAATTTCAGAACAAGCATTTGCTAGTATGGGCATTTCCTCAAAGGGCCATAATGATAATCACCGATCATATGGTCAAGAGGGTGGAAAGAAGAATTACAAGGGATGGAAAGGAAAGCCAAAGAAATGGGAAAGCAGGTATCAAACAAATACAAAACAGGGCACTGCCAATGATGGTGGAAAACCAAAATGCAAAGTGTGTGACAAGACTCATTTTGGTGATTGTTGGTATAAGGGTAAGGTCAAATGCTATAACTGTGAGAAGTTTGGTCATATGGCAAAGGAGTGTCATCAACCTGGCAGGAAGGGTCAACAAGCTAACTATGCAAACCAGGTACAAGATAACGCCACCATGTTTTATGCATGCCATAAAGCCTCTGTGCAGGGAGATGGAAATGCGTGGTATCTGGATAGTGGTTGTAGTAACCACATGACTAGTTGTGAATCCTTGTTGATTAACATTGATCGCACTGTCAAATGCAAAGTTAAGATGGGAACTGGTGACTTGGTTGAATCAGTTGGCAAAGGGACACTGGTTGTGGAGACAAAGGGTGGAACTAGATTCATACCTGAGGTTATGATTGTTCCTGGCCTTGATGAAAATTTGCTAAGCGTGGGACAAATGATCGAGCATGGATACTGGCTAGTATTTGGAGGATTTATGGCCTATATTTATGAAGACAAAAATATGCAAGTACCAGTTGCAACTATCCAAATGAAGGGGAATAGATGCTTTCCTCTTACATTTGAAAGCATTTGTCCAATAATGGCAAATAGGGTGACTGTTGTTGACTCAACCTGGAAGTGGCATAAGAGACTTGGACATTTAAATTTTGACAGCTTGAGGATGCTGGAGGATAGAGACATGGTTTATGGACTACCAAAACTCACAGATAAAAATCACATTTGTGAGGGATGTGCTATTGGGAAAACTCACAGAGAGGTGTTTGATAAAGAAAAGGTGAAAAGAGCAAATGACCCCCTTGAATTGATTCATACAGATGTGTGTGGACCAATGGTGGAGACTCACGGAGGTAACAAATATTTTTTGACTTTCATTGATGATAAGACCAGGATGTGCTGGATTTATTTTTTAAGGTTGAAGTCAAGTGTGCTCTCAGTGTTTATGAAATTCAAAGCCATGGTTGAACTGCAATGTGGCTTTAAAATAAAGAAGCTAAGAGTTGACAGGGGTGGAGAATATACTTCACAGGAGTTTGAAAAATTTTGTGAAGCAGCTGGAATTGAAAAACAGCTGACAGTTGCTTACTCACCACAGCAAAATGGAGTTGCTGAGAGGAAAAATCGAACAGTGGTGGAAATGGCCAGAACAATGCTTCACGAGAAGAAGTTGCCTTTCACTTTTTGGGGAGAAGCAGTAAATACTGCTGTATATATTCTAAATAGGTGCCCTACTCGTGCACTTGAGAACATGACACCTTTTGAGGCTTTCAGTGGAAGGAAACCTGGTGTAAAGCATCTGAAAGTATTTGGTTCTGTGTGCTTCACCCATGTTCCATCTCAGCTCAGACAGAAACTAGAGGAAACAGGACAAAAGGGGATATTTGTTGGCTATGGCACTAGAGAAAAAGGCTATAGAGTTTATGATTTGAAAAGTAAGAAAGTAATTGTCTCAAGGAGTGTTGTTTTTGATGAGGATGCTCTATGGAATTGGGAAACAAATGAGACCTCATATGTGACAGTTCCATGGGACAAAAGAAATGAAGCAAGTGAAGATGGAAATTTGTGCATATCCTCTACTCCTGTGCAGTCATCTCCAAGACCTTCTAGTACTCAAGATGTTGGCTCGAGTTCACAAATCACTACCTTTGCTGTTGGAAGTAACAGCCAAAGATCAGCTCCTAAAACTGATGTGTTTGAAAGTGGAATAGATTTTTCAGAAACTTATGATTCTACACCAAAGAAATGGAAGGATCTCAATGAAGTGTTTGCTCAATGTCGAGTAAGCATGATTGAACCTGAAGGGTATGCTGAAGCAGTAAAAGACATAGCTTGGAAAAAGGCCATGGAGGAGGAAATTGCAATGATAGAGAAGAACCAAACCTGGGAATTGGTGAAAAGGCCTGATGACAAACCAATTGTGGGAGTTAAATGGATATATAAGACTAAGCTAAATCTGGACGGAACTATCCAGAAATATAAAGCAAGGCTTGTAGCTAAAGGTTACACACAAAAGCCTGGAGTAGACTTTAATGAAACTTTTGCTCCGGTTGCTAGATTAGATACTATTCGGACCTTGATTGCCTTAGCAGCTCAGAAAGGTTGGAAATTATATCAACTGGATGTCAAGTCAGCTTTCCTAAATGGTGTTCTTGAGGAAGAAGTCTATGTAGACCAGCCGGATGGCTTTGTGGTTAAAGATGAGGAACACAAAGTCTACAGACTAAGAAAGGCACTTTATGGGCTTAAACAAGCTCCAAGAGCCTGGAACAGTAACATTGATGCATATCTACAACAATGTGGTTTCAAGAGAAATCCAAGTGAAGCAACGCTGTATGTGAAATCTGAGGAAAACAAAGGAACCTTAATTGTATCTATCTATGTAGATGACATCGTGTATACTGGAAGTAATGGTAAAATGATGGAAGAATTTAAAGATGCCATGATGGAAAAATATGAGATGACAGATCTCGGGCTGTTACACCACTTTCTAGGAATGGGAGTTATTCAAAATGAAGGGAGTATCTTTATACACCAGAAGAAATATGCTCTCAACCTACTTGAAAAGTTTGGTTTAAAGGACTGCAAAGAGGTGTCAATTCCTCTTGCAACAACTGAAAAATTAAGGAGGGATGATGAGTGCACACCAGCAGATGAAGAACAATATAGAAAAATTGTGGGAAGTCTGCTTTATCTGACAGCTACAAGACCAGATATCATGTTTGCTGCCAGCCTCTTAGCAAGGTTTATGCACTGCCCTTCAGTCAAGCACTATGGAGCAGCCAAGAGAGTTCTCAGATATGTCAAAGGCACACTAGACTATGGAATCCAATACAAGAAGGGAGACTCAGCTCTTTTAATTGGATTTTGTGATAGTGATTGGAGTGGGGATGAAGATGATATGAAATCCACATCAGGTTATGCTTTTTCTTTTGGGAATGGTGCATTTTCATGGGCTTCAGTAAAGCAACAAAGCGTTGCTCTATCTACTGCAGAGGCAGAGTATATGAGTGCTTCAGAAGCAACCACACAAGCAGTTTGGCTTAGATTTGTGCTCCATGATTTTGGTGAAGAGCAGTTAGAACCTACTACACTATGGTGTGATAATACCTCTGCCATTGCAATGTCTAAAAATCCTGTATTTCATCAAAGGTCAAAACACATAAACAGGAAATTCCACTTCATTCGAGATGCAGTCCAAGATGGTGTGATAGATTTGCTATACTGCAAAAGTGAAGAGCAGCTGGCTGATATTTTCACTAAGGCATTGGCCAAGGACAGATTTTGTTACTTAAGGAGCAAGCTTGGAGTTAAATCAGTTAAGACCTTAGAAGGGAGTGTTGGAATTAAGGTCCTTAACTGATAGCTTATTAGGTAGTTAAAATGAGTTAATCAGTTTTTAAATAAAAGAAATGTGTTAGTCATGTTAGCTGTCCTTTTGGACAGGTGTCAATACCTTATAGGGTCTTGTCTTTGTGGCTGGGAAGAGATCACAGTCTCTCCTTTTCTTTTCTGTTACAACAGCCAAAAGCTATATACACTATTGCTTGTAATTATCATATACAGTGGAATGAATTGATACAAAAGCACTACGTGTGCTCCAAGAGATTTCAGACTCCATTCTTCCTTCTTTAATTCTTTGCTAATTTCTACTGTATCTCAACAAGGAAAATATGGCTGATCAAAATCCTTATGATTGTGTCAGCAAGCATGGCAGTACTTTTGTGATCATAGCATGTGTAAGTTTATCTGGCTGAAATTGTGTAGCACTTTCTCAAAGTGATATAGCTATTAATGAACCACTGCTTAATGCTCATCCCATTGAATGTTGATATATATATATATGCAGGCATGGAAATTAGGAAGGAAGGCAAAGGGTTGGGGCTACTTGATCCTTTTCTGGTTGATTCTTGTGTTCCAGATGAATTTTTAAGGTATCTCCATATTGATTGTTGTGTGTTCAAGAATATGCATATGACAGGCCAACCATGTCTTTTTCTTTAGTAATGTTGAAAAGTGAATCTTTTTTTTTTTTTTTTGGCCAAGGTTGAAAAGTGAATCTTTAAGTCTTAGCCAACCTGAAAAACCTGCCTAAGAGGCACAGAGTTTAAAATGGGTATCTGCAAGCGGTTGACTTTACATGATCTGTGAGAAAAATAGTTTAATTTTGAGACCACATGCACATTGTGAATATATATTAAGCTTGTATCAATTCCAATTGAAGAAATCTTCTCTTTTCCATCTTGATTTCCAAATTTCGTACATAATTATGTTATAATTATGTTGTTGGAACTGCCAAAGGTTTAAATTTTTCAATATATATCATGGCCAAAAAAAAAAATTCAATATATATAAATCAAAGGGAACAGTCGTTTATGTAGTGAGTTAAGGTTCCATACTATATCAGACTTTTCCTTAAGCATAAATTATTTCATCAATAGCAGCAATAATAATTTGTCTTTCATTTAGGCCACGTTGGGTGTCTATAATTGGATTGGATTGGTTGACTCACTAAATTCAAGGTATATTGAAGGAAATAGAGGCTTTCTAACTTTTGTCCAAGATGAAGGAAAAAATGTATTATTTATGAGGAAAACTTGTCTCTTCCAATTCCTACAAACTGGTGGGATATCAATCTTGATAATTTATTTTCTCCTCATAAAATTTATTAGTTAGCCTGTATTTCTTCTTTCAATATACTTGAATTTAATGAGTTAATCTATCTAAAAATTTAATCCATTACACCAAATGTACGTGGTCTTAGTGAAAATGAGCCTTCTAATTAATACTCCCATCAAATTAAGGATGGGGCTGTTTCTCACACCTAAATATCCACACCTTATGTGGAAGACACTCGACTTTAGGGCCCCGTTTGTTTGGCCGTAATGCTACAATTGGAATGGGTATTGTATTCCATTCCTTAACTATGTAGTAATGTAATGACTTTTACCTTTTCATTCTAATGTTTGGAACAATTTAGTAATTGAAAATATGGAATGATTTGTAATGGAGTAAATAATAGCACTTTTCCAATTTTATCCTTTTTTTTTAACTTATCAAATTTGAGAGAGGGAGAGAGAGGAGAGAAGAAGGAGAGATAGAGTGGGAGAGAAACTGCTGTATCATTCGACAAAAAAAAAACTCCCTATCGGATTAGTTCAAGGAATTTCAAGATAACAATAATTTTTTAATTTGGACAATTATATCTTTTTCTTAATCTCTATATGTTGATGATGAACCCAGAAGTTCCTCTGTCAATTGGTTGTTTCCAGAATTAAAAGGATCGATCTCGTCCCCCTCCTTCAATTGCTTCGAATATCGGCATCAATGGGTTTTCTCCAAGTCGCAGAGGATAAGGAAAGTTGAGAAATTATAATCAACTTAATTAATTGATATATAATTTATTGTTGAAGATTGATTAATGGGGTTGAAGATTGACATAGATATATTCTACGGTGGTGCTGCTATGTGCAGAATAGAAAGAAGAACATCCATAGTGGTAAAAAATTATTATCAACTTAATTAATTGATATATAATTTGTTGTTGAAGATTGATTAATGGGGGTTGAAGATTGACATAGATATATATATATATATATGTATATCCTACGGTGGTGCTGCTATGTGCAGAAAAGAAAGAATAACATCCATGGTGGTGGAAGAGGAGGAAGTGATTTAGAAAAAAGGAAAAAAAAAAAAAAAAACTCTTTTTTATTAATTTTTCTTCTTCCATGGAGGAGGGATCAGGTGGGGTGGTAGGAGGCATGGCAGATCTGCCATGGAACAGAAGAATGGAGGAGGACGAGAGGAGTGAGTTTTATGTTTTCAGTTTTTTAGTAGTCATATAATGAGAGGGTAATTATTGTAATTTTACATTCTAGCTAGTGTGGGAATAGAAATACCACCTCCCTTCCGGCATTTCTATTCCACCTCTTATTAGGAATTGAATTACGGTCAACTAAGGTCAATTCCTTAGTACATTTCCCTTACAAGCCAGCCAAACACCATATTTGGATGGAATGGGAATTGAATTCCCATTCCTGCTCTAGATTCCGTCCAAACAAACAGGGCCTAGATTCTTCTCACATAGGAATATGGTTCGATGGAATCAAGCCTATACTAGGGTAAAATACACATTTTTCATTAAAAAGTAAACCAAAAAAATTGACTTGTGACCTACAAAAAATTATATTAAAGCACATAAGCATCTAAAGAAACTTAATTAGAGCGGGTGTCTTCTCTAAATATGAAGAAACTTAATGACTTAATCACAGTTTTCTATTTTTCAAATATCTCTTTTGTATACTTTCCATTTGTGAAACATTTCTTCTTCATTTGTTCATACTATAAGACTATAGCTAAACTATAACTAGGGTAGCACAAATTGTCATGCATGTGAGAGTGTTCCAGACAAAAGTATCTTCAATTGAAAGTATGCACATAGTAATGACGAGAGCTTATAATTTTAGTGGTAAAGTGTATCTAGGCACCATCACATCCTTTGACACAAACAAAATACGTTTTACCAGTCAAAGTGTTGCTAGAAGCTAGCCTAGAAGCTGATGATTAATTAATTATTTTATTGTATGAAATTATGTCACGGTCTTGAAATTCTGGTCACACAATTAATTTGGTCTTATCAACTACTTAGTATCAGTTTAGTGGAATTTTTCTCAGCAATAATTTGAATCCTCTCTCCCTATATTTAAAAAAAAAATAAAAAAATTATGTATTGGCCTCTGCATAGTATTGGACTCGACAATGTTGGGCTTTTGTTTCGTTGGACTTTCTCTACTACTAATCTTGTGTTTTCAATGAATCTCCTCCAACCAAGCAAAAAAGAGGTTTAGTTGGACTTTTTCTTGTCTCTATTACTGATCTTGGACTTCATTTCTGTCTGCTCATCAGTGCATTGGACTTTAGCCCAACCTAACGATCTGTGGTTGTTTCATCATAACTCACTCGTGTTTATTTAAGGAAATCGAACTCTAAACTTATTATTATTACCATCCACCATTATTATTTGAAGTAACTTCAAAAACTTCGAGATTAATATTTTTCACTAAGGCTAGTTTGTTTTTTCTTTAAAATTATTACTTATTATTTATTATTAGAGACTAAAGCTAGTCCATTGGGCCTAAATTTTGTGTTTTTTTTGTTATGCGGTTATACTCTCTCAATTAGAGAAGCAACATGTTATTATTATCTTAATCAATATATATAATCATGAGGGATTCTTGAATCTACACTCAAGTTGAGCATATCTTGTCTAAATAGGATCTTGTATGAGAATCATTTATGTCAATCTTATAAAGTTTGTTTGGACGGAATTCTATATGCGAATCCTTTATACATAAAAAGCTCCTTGTATAAGACTAGCATAAATGATTATGTTCTTGTGTATATAGAACTAACATAAAAGGATTCTCATATATAATTCTATCCAGACTAAGTGTGGATGAAGTGTGAATGTGAGAATCGACTGATATAATCATATTATTATAGTCATGTTATCTTCACCATCGACATCAATAACAGAAGGGCCCTCAATTTTATTTAGCTGCAGACTTGCAGGCTTGCAGTGCAGCAAGAGACAGTACCAGTACTTGATATGTAAAAACCCCACCCACATCCAGCCAACACTGAAACAAGAACTAACTACGCATGCATGCACATGCAGTAGTGTGCGGCTCATATATTGATCCAAAATTGCCTACTACAAATTATGGAATTCAATCAACTTCTTCGTCTATGACAACTTAATGCTAGATATTAAGGCGTTCAATATTGTATTTATATGTGTGATGTGAGTGAACGATGCCACCCATTGCATGCAATAATGCAATCACGGGCACAAACATACATGGGTTCATGCAGTGTAATGAAGATTTAGGAGAATGCCATCTTTGTTGTATGCTTATATTTATAAGGTGGTTTGTCAATGTCAAGTTTTCACACCTTTGTGATTTGTCAAGTGTCGGTGGGAGGATGCATATTAGAAACTTCAAGAATCCTAGATGAGAAACATTCAAAATAAATTAATCTAATGTGTGCAGGGGTCCAATTTGTTGTCCATTCTCTAAAAGTTTAAGTTTTTGGGACACAATGCTTGTCTAACATGGTATCAATTAGGGTTGCAGACGGTCTCGTGTTTGATCCTACATCTCCTAATTTTGTCTCTTAGTATATGTTTGTTCTCCACACGTGCAGGTTGGGGCTACAAGTGAGGGAAAGTGTTGGCCCATTTCTTGAATGCTTAAGCTTTTGGAATATAGTGTTTGTCTAATAAATCTAATATAATTAATTTCTAATACTCATATTCAGTCATTCAGATACCGATTTTATATCAATCAATCTTTTGGTTTTTTGCAATCAAGGATTCAAACTAGCTGTTGTGAACAGAGAATGGTTTAGGGTTTTCAAATATAATTCTTGCTTAATTGAATAAGACCACAAAATGTGGTTTATATACATGGGTCTATAACTAAAATACAGGAATTAATAAATCACCTAATTAATTCTAATAATTACACAATAATCACATGAGTTGACTCACACCAACACTTTCCCTCAAGTTGGTGCATATATATCACACATGCCCAACTTGTCTAGTGAGTCCAAAAACACCCTATTTGCTACGGCCTTGGTCAACACATCTGCAAGCTGATCTTCGGACTTCACAAATGGGAAGTTAATAATCTTAGCTTCAAGTTTCTCTTTAATGAAGTGCCGATCAATCTCAATGTGTTTTGTTCTATCATGCTGAACAGGATTATGTGCTATATCAATAGCAGATTTGTTATCACAAAACAAGTCCATAGGTTTGGTAGGTGGACACCCTAAATCAGTCAATAAATGTCTCAACCATAAAAGTTCGACTACTCCAAGTGCCACACCTCTGTATTCAGCCTCTGCACTTGATCTAGATACAACCGACTGCTTCTTACTCCTTCAGGTCACCAAATTTCCTCCTACAAAGGTAAAGTAGCCCGAGGTAGACCTTCTATCATCTGCTGAACCACCCCAGTCTGCATCCGAAAAACCTTCAACATTCACATGACCATGATTAGCAAACAACAATCCTTTACCGGGTGCAGATTTTAAGTACTGCAAGATTCGCTCCACAGCATCCATATGGGGTTTACACGGGGCATGCATAAACTGGCTTACTACACTAACCGCATAAGCAATGTCAGGTCTAGTGTGAGACAAATATATCAATCTTCCAACAAGTCTCTGATATCGCCCCTTATCTGCAGGTAAGGCCCCCAAACACTCAAAAAGTCTATGGTTTTGTTCCATAGGAGTGACAGCTGGCTTACACCCAAGCATACCAGTTTCAGACAACAAGTCTAAAACATATTTCCTTTGAGATAGGAATATGCCATGTTTAGACCGAGCAACTTCTATCCCAAGAAAGAACTTCAAGTCCCCCAGCTGTTTCATTTCAAACTCTCTAGACAAGTACCTCTGCAAATTAGAGATTTCCTCATAATCATCTCCAGTCAGAACCATATCATCAACGTAAATGATAAGAGCAGTAATCTTCTTCCCCCTTTTCTTTAGGAACAAAGTATGATCAAAATTACTCTGCCGATAACCATAGTTCTTCATTGCACGGGTGAATCTCCCAAACCAGGCTCTTGGAGATTGTTTAAGACCATATAAAGACTTTCTCAGTCTACATACTAATCTTGTATTATCAAACTCTGGTATACCTGGAGGAGGATCCATGTATACTTCTTCAGTCAAATCACCATGGAGAAAGACATTCTTTACATCAAACTGAAGGAGTGGCCAATCTATGTTAGCGGCCAAAGACAACAGAACCCGTACTGTATTTAACTTGGCCACTGGAGCAAACGTCTCCAACTAGTCTATGCCATAGGACTGTGTATAACCCTTTGCTACCAACCTTGCCTTATACCTTTCAACTGATCCATCAGCTTTGTGTTTGACTGCAAACACCCATCTGCATCCAACTGTCTTCTTCCCCTTAAGTAGAGAAACCAATTAACTTCAGGTTGAATTCTTCTGTAATGCCGCCATTTCTTCAGCCATAGCTTTGGTCCATCTAGAATCTGCAAGAGCATCCTGCAATCTACTAGGAATAGAAACAGAAGATAATTGCAGAACATACGATTCATATGACTTTGAAAGCCTAACAGATGACACATGATTATTAATTGAGTACCTAACTTTGGCATTTGGATCTGGCTCATATTTAGCTGGTGGTTGTCCTCGGTTAGACCGAAGAGGGAGTGTAAATTTAGAAGCCAGAAACAAGATCTGAACCAGAATGTGAATCAAGAGTATTGTTTGTTACCTCAATGGATGAAGAAGATTGATTCAATGGAGTAGGAGAGATGGCGGTACTATCATGGAGTGGTGATTCCTCAGGCTCAGAATTCGTGGATTCTTGTCCTACCATATCCTCAGTATCATCCCCAGTAATTTCCGCAATCTCAGTCTCATCCGCAGTAATTTCTGCAGTCTCAGTCTCATTCTCAGACTCAGACACTGGGTGATCAGTAGTCTGTTCTGACCCTTCCTCAAAGAACAAAATATCATCTCGATTCTGCACTTCACTAGAAACCTCCCCTTGAAGGGTAGAATCCAATGGACGGGGAGAATAAAAAAGTTGATGTTCATGAAAAGTGACATCCATAGAAATATAGAAGCGCTGAGTAGAAGGATGATAGCACCGGTACCCCTTCTGGGATGGACCATAACCAACAAAAACACACTCTAAAGCCCGAGAGGCGAGCTTGGATCGCTGATGAGAATGTAAATGCACAAAAACAACACACCCAAAAACCCGGGGTTCCAAATGAAGGATACCTGGTAGAGAGACAAAATCCGAGAGAACATCCTAAGGTCGCCGAAAGTCAAGGACACTAGATGGGGTCCGATTAATCAAATTGACAGCAGAACTCAAGGCATCACCCCAAAACAAAGATGGCACGTGACCCCCCAGAAGAAGGGACCGAGTGACTTCTAATAAATGTCGATTTTTGCGTTCAGCAACCCCATTCTGTTGTGGAGAATGAGCGCAAGAAGTCTGATGAAGAATCCCCGCAGAAGCAAAATACTGAGTCAACTCTGTATTAACGAACTCACCACCATTATCAGAGCGCAAAACTTTAATAGGACAGGCAAACTGGGTGAGGACCATGTGATGAAAAAGGCGAAAAACAGCACACACATCACTTTTATGTTTCAGAAGATAAACCCAAGTCATTCGAGTACAATCATCAATAAATGTCACAAACCACTTCATTCCTTTATGTGTAACACACGGGGCAGGACCCCAGACATCCGAGTGTACCAAAGCAAAAGGAACATCCATACGTGTGTCACTAGAAGGAAACACTGAACGATGGCTTTTGGCCAACACACAAACTTCACAATTAAAAGTAGAAATGTTCAATCCAAGAAATAAAGGGGGAAATAAACGCCGAAGATAACTAAAGGAAGGATGACCAAGTCGGCGATGCCACAACCAGATCTTCTTCTTATTTTCGGAGAAATTCTTATTTCCGGAGGAACCATCACTAACTAGACTCACAATGCCACGACCATCTGAAGCGGAAACTCCACTATCCAGATAGTACAATCCACCACTCTTTCTACCACTGCCAATCTTCTCCTTGGTATGAATGTCCTGGAAAACAAAATGGGTAGGAAAAAATGTGGCCACACAATTATGAGTTTTGGTTAGTTGACTAACAGAAATAAGATTACAATTTAAGGAAGGAACAAACAGCACATTATGCAAAGACAAATCAGAGGAAAAGGATACCGTGCCACCTCCTAAAACAGGAGATGACACACCATTGGCATTGACAATAAATGGCTTAGGACGGACAGACGAAAAATGACTAAAAACATAACGATCAGAAGTCATATGATCCGTAGCACCTGTATCAATTATCCATGCACCATCACTAGTACAAGCAGAAGTACTCAAAACAGAGTTAGAGATACCTGACTTGACAACAAAGCTGGAGGAACTAACAGAGTTCACCCGGGAACCAGAGACCATATTATTGGTCATATTCAAAACCGTAGATAGGGAGTCAGAGGGAGGCGCTTTAGACATGGTGTGCAGCAACTTTTTTTTTTTTTTTTTTAAATCAGCACCAAGAGATTGTGCACCCGCACAGCTGCTGCCAGGTGCGTCACACAAAACCGATCGGCACTGCCAGAAGCTTCGCACAAAGCCACACAGTAACGAGCTGCTGCCAGGCAACCAGTCACATCGAATCCGAAAACACAGCAGGTTGTACTCACCGCCGCTCAGGCCGTCGCACAGCAGATCGCACGCACAGAAACCAGGGTGGCAAGTGCCGTCGCTCAGGCCGTCGCACAGCAGGTCACACAGCCCGCAAGCGCCACTGCCAGTCGCACAACCGATCGCAGCACCACCGCGTTCGCCGATCGCAGCGCCGCTACCAGTCGCGTCCCACAACCGATCGCACGCACAGCTGCCAGTCGCGTCTGCACAACAGGCCGTGGCACTGCAGTAAGTCGCACAACCAGTCGCACCGTAGGTTGTCGCACAGCAGCCACGCCCAAGCCAAACAGAACCCCAGCAGGTCGCACACCACAGCAGCAAAGTCCAATCCGAACAGAGACAAAGTCCAATCTGAACAGGGAAAAAAGAACTCGACGCAATCTGCGGCCGAGCAAAATCAAACGATCGATCAAGGAAGGAGAACAAGTACGTTGCAGCGGAAAGAAAACAGAGAGAAAAAAAACGTTTTGTTTCAGTCTTTGATCGATCCCACGTTTGCCGAGAAGAATGATGAGTAATGTATTTAGGCAAGATAGATCCCTAAACCATTCAAAACCACCGTGACCGAACCTTAATACCTATGGGAGAAGAGAGGTGATTAAGGTTGGCTCTGATACCATGAACAGAGAATGGTTTAGGGTTTTCAAATATAATTCTTGCTTAATTGAATAAGACCACAAAATGTGTTTTATATACATGGGCCTATAACTAAAATACAGGAATTAATAAATCACCTAATTAATTATAATAATTACACAATAATCACATGAGTTGACTCACACCAACATGTTGCATGTGTGCAGTAGTAGTAGTGTGCTGTAGAAAATAACAGAAACATTCCTATCACTGCAGATCAACTGTATATGTATACAAAATCATATGAAACCCACTTTTATACCCTTTCTCTTTCAACTCTATAGTAACTTTGTCACTTCCCATATATTTCCTCTTTGTCCTATTTGATTTAGGATATTTATTTCCTGCCTCTTAATTTGAACTTCTTCAAATTAAGGAGATAAAATATCGTTGGTTCAAACTTTCATGGACCATGAATAATTGTACCCTTGTACCCTACCATTTTAAGATTGTAGGATTTCTGAGGGTAAAAGAGGTAAAGGAACTTAATTGGTCAACCACTATGTTCCTTGATGGCCAAGGCAATGGCAGGTCCACAGCTCATCATCTGATGGGGGGTTCTTCATTGGATCAAGCCTGCAGAAAACCTTGTTTGTTTCCCCTTTAAGCAAAAGCTATGTTGGATATCATTTAGTATCTAGAATATCCATAAAAAAAAATTTTTAAAAATGACATCAATAAACGTGGAATTAGAAACTTAGCAATCAATGTAAAAACTAAATAAGAAAAAGTAAGGACAGGAATTTTATCCATCATTCTGTGATGAAATTTCTAATGCTATTCTAAGAGTGCAATAAAGACAAAGAAATATGTTCGGGTGAACTTAGTGGTCCATTACCGTCAAATGACAGTAATTGCTGATATTGTTGTACCCCACCATTTACATCCAGTACTTATCAATGATTACTTCTTGATTATATGTAGCTTCCTTAGCAAGCCGATCGATATCGATACCAACAACCATTTGAATATCAATTACAATAATATGTTTTAGGTTTTATGGGTAATTTGAGTGTTTGAGGGTAGTGTGTTTTAGCATGGTTTATAATTTAAGATGATAGTTTTCCGAAAACTGTTGTCTTTTTTTTTTTGGGTGCAGTTGCAGTTGGAGATGCAATTGCACAACTTGCACCATATTTTGAATGAGCGTTTCAACTTGTCTTGAAAGTTGAAAAAACAATCTCTTATTCTTTTAAGTATATTTCAAGGTTATGTTGCCCTTATGATTAAGTAACATATCTATTTTTTTCAGTCTTACAGTGGGTTGATAATTATATCCAATGAATTACAAGGAAATATGGAAGGCAACTTCTGGGAAAGTTAAGGGTCTCCTTCGTGCCATGGGGTCCCCTTCGTGCCATGGGGTCCAAGTGTGGTTTTGCCGTTTGTAATATGGGTACCCATGGGTTGGCCAAGCATGCTCTATCTCTTTGGATGAGGCTAGTATTGGATTGAAGAGGGCCCTCCTTGGGTTGTATCACTTGGAGATGCTTATGTAGCTTCATTAATTGTTTTCTACTACTAGATAAAATTTCTTCCTTTTGATCATCAAAATAAAGAAAACAAGGACATATATACATCCTAGTCTATAATATATTAATAAAGCTACAATCAAAATCAAGTTTTTTTTATTTTTTTTATTTTAAGAATTAACTGTGTTCCTCATGATCATTGCTTTTCTTCACTCTTGCTGTCATCTTTGACCTTGTTACCACCAAAGCCCAAGTAGGTACATGCACTTCCAAAGCTGAATTCTGCTGGAATTGCTCCAATATTGGCATCTACGCTAGTATTAGCAACTACCAACAAAACCTCAACAACTCCCTCTTCTCCTTCTCTTCAATATTCAATGACGGCTTTTACATCTCCTCTGGGACAAGACTCCAACACAGTCAATGCAATTGCAATATGCAGAGGAGACCATGCGCTGGACAAGTGCCATAGTTGTTTCAACGAGTCTAGTTCCATTCTCTTGCAGCATTGTTCGAATCAAAAGGAAGCAATTGTATGGGGCCGAACCTTGCACGGTCCGATACTCCAGCAACATAATATTGGGCCTAAGTATGTGCCGAGAGTGTTGTGACTAAACCACTAGTTGTGATTCAATTTTTAATTGTTTAAGGTCTTGTTATTGATGGACTGGGAGGAAACTTAATGAGAACTACTATTTACACACCTTTTTTTTTTCTTTTTGCACACCCATTTTAAAAAAAATAAACCCAAGGAAAAAGACCACACGGCCCCTTCTCTCTCTCTCTCTCTCTCTCTCTCCCAAGTAGACAAAAAAAAATTGGGCCTAGGTGATTCGGTAGACCAGTGCCGAACCCGTCAGTTTTGTTTGGTAGATAACCGCCGAATACACCAGCTTTGTTCGATGAGTACCTGCCCAACGAAACCGACAGGTTCGGCACTGGTCCGCCGAACTGTCTGCACCCAATTTTTTTTCGGTTGTTTGCTTGGGTTGGTGGTGGCTGTGAGCTATTCAGAGAAGAGGAGAGAGAGAGAGAGAGAGAGAGAGAGAGAGAGAGAGAAGGAAATGAGAATGGTGAGGGGTGGTGCTGCCTGGTGCGGGGTGGTGCTGTGTGGTGCAGGGTGGTACTACGTGGTGGTGTTGTGCTTCATGTAGAGAAGAGGAGAGAGAGAGAGGGAGAAGGTTGAGGGGGTGTCACGATGTATGCAGGTGTGTGTTGACAGAGAAAGGGAGAGAGGGAAGGAGAGAGAGTGAGAAAGAGAAAGATGGGGTGTGTAATAAAATAGGGTATTTTGGTAATGGGTTGGGTGTGTGTTAAGAAGTTTTGAATTTGAGGTAAGTGTGTTGGGTGTGTAGGAGAAAAAAAGAGAAAAAGGGTTTGCAAAGAGCAGCTCTCAACTTAATTAGCAAAGCAAGATAAAATAGCGCAAACAAGCAAAATAAAACATACCAAATATTTAACATATATGGTTTGGCAATTGGCATACGTCCATGGCAAGCACCCAAATTTTTTTTAAGAAATTGCAAAAAGAAATTACAATGATCGTACGAACTCTCTCTAGATCTTAATTTCTCTCTCTCACACCCCTCGCTAATTAACCCTTGATTTTCCCTTTTTTTAGAACTTATGAGACTTGAGAAACTAAGGGTCTGATTGAGAGTGCTTTTATAGGAAGCGCTTTTGCTCAGTAGCGCTTTCACTAAAAGCGCTTTTGTTAGAAAAACGTAAATTTTTTTGAAAAAAATCTAAATGCTTCTTGTAAATGTACTTGGAAGCGCATCCTGAAGAAGCGTTAACCAGGAAGCACTTTCAAGTACTTTTATAACTCAAAAGCGCTTTTATTTTTTTTATTTTTTGCTAAACGCAAGCAAAAGCGCTAGTGACTATTTAAAAGCGCTTTTAAACCTTCTAAAAGTACTACCAAACAGGATCTAATTCTACAATTCATATGCCTGACTCCCAATTCTCAATTTACACTCAATATTTTTAATTTCCACTACACCCAATAATTTTTCCAGCCCATGGGCCTGACTCCCAATTCTCAACTACACCTAATAATTTTTCCAGCCTATGGTTCTTTCCAGCTCATAGGCGTGAATCCCAATTCTCAACTACACCCAATAATTTTTCCAGCCTATGGGCCTGACTCCCAGTTCTCAATTACACTCCTTTTTCTTTTTCTTTCCCTTTTTTTCTTTCATTGTTTTATCTCTCTTCCAATTTCTCTAAATTTTTCTTACTCTCCCAAATTATAGAAGGAACATGTTATCTTAATCAAAAATTCATGTTATAGTTAATTTTTTATATGGATGATTTTTAAAGAATATCTTAAATATGGATATATGGTCTCTCCATGGATTACTTGAGGATTGATCTGTTGTTGGATCCGAAAAATGTTTAACCATTCAATTATTATCGACATAATTTCAATTTTATATGATGGATATTGTATTTATCTGTATAATTTAGATGACTATAATTACCGATTTGATTGATTTTTAACATAAATAATTTTTAAGTAGAGACCTAAAAATATACAGTTTTAATTATTAAACTATAATTTCCAGGTGGTCTCTAGCAAGGAGTTAAATTTCAAAATTTTCGGCGAAAATTTCGTTTTTTTAGGGTATGAAAATTTTAACACTAATTCGTCAATTTTTCGGTAGTATTTCGCCGAAATTTGGCGAAATTTTAACGAAATTTCGCTCAAAAACCCAGCCGCTCAAGAACCCAGCCACTGTCTTCTACATTCTCCTACAAACCCGGCCACCGGAGTGATTTGGGAGGGAGGAGAGAGAAGGGAGAGAAGCCACCGGAGTGATTTGGAAGGGAGGAGAGAGAAGGAAGAGAAGAGAGAGAAGAGAGAAGAATGATGGAGAAGATGAAGATCAGATCAGGCCCATCGGGGAGGGAGAGAAAGATTGGCGCATGAGAGAAGGAGAGAGAAATGAAAGAGATGATATATCATGGTTGGGAGCGTGCGACACAGTGGCTTTGAGCCTATATGCAAGTATACAACACAGTGGGAGAGAGAGAAAAGATAGGGAAGAAGGAGAGAACCATGGGAAGAAAAGAAAAGGGAAAGAAAAGAAAAAATAAAATAAAAGAGAAGAAAAAAAAATAAAAGAAAGAAAGAAAAAAGAAAAAAAAAAATTATGGTTGATTGGGGTTTGGGATCTTTGGACAATTGAAAAAATAAAAATGTTTGGGGTTTCGTTTAGTTATTTTTAAACTTTAACCATAATACATTTCTATATATAAAATAATAAAAAATACTCTGAAGGCCTAAATCATAATATCTTATATTATATATATATATATATATCCTAAAGAATAAAGAGTATATAAAGTTTAGTGTATAGATTATAGAATATAAAGAGATTATGGTATATAGAGTATATATGATTTAGTATTAGAGTTTAGTGTATAGATTATAGAGTATAAATAATATACTAATTTTATTTAATAGTATTTGCCTCCAGCACGCATTATGTTCATTTTATATCACATGAAACCTACTATATAATTTAGTTTCTTTAATATTTTTTTATCAATATTGTAGATAATATGTTAAATAAACATATGGTAAAGTTTCATTCAAAATTTTCGTATTTTGATAGCAATTTCCGTCGTTTTCGTCTAATTTTTATCGAAATTTAAAAATCTTTAAAATTTCCATCGAAATTTCCTCGAAATCTGAAATTTTATTACTTGGTCTCTAGAGAGAATGCTCTCATTTTTCTAAAAACGAGGGTACGTACTACGTAGTATCACTTGAAAGTTGAAACTTCTTCATATATATGGGTCAAAAGTCTCATGCCCTGAAAAGTAAGAACAGGGAGACGAAAGTAGGAGGAAAGAGCTGACATTTCAATGAGCATCTTCACCATCTACATTATCAATAACAGAAGGGCTCTCTAGCCTCTAATTTATGTAGTTGCAGTGCAGCAAGAGACAGACAGATGGGTCCTCAGTTACACATGCAGCCAACAATGAAACAAACAACTATGCATGCACTGATGCACTTGCAGTAGTGTGCGGTTCATATACTCATCCAAAATTGCCCACCTTTCAATTATGAAATTAAACCAACTTCTTCGTCTATGACAATATAATGGTAGAAATTAAGCGATTCAAATATTGTACATATATGTGTGTGATGTGAGTGAACGATGACACCTATATTGGTTTGCATGCAATAATGTAATCACGGACACAAACAGACATGGGTGCATGGAGTATAATTGTGATATCAAATTATCAACATCTTTGTGATTTGTCAAGTGTCGGTAGGAGGATGTATATTAGAAACTTAATTAATTCAATGAGCCCATGTGAAGAAACATTGCAAATTAATTATTTAATTTCTACTACTCAGATTTAAATACTGATTTTATGTGAATTAATCTTTTTGGTTTCTAAAGCTTCAATTGGAAAGATTCAAACTAGAAAACTGACATACACACATACCTAGCTATCACTACAGATCAACTGTATGCATACAAATCATATGAGACCCCACTTTAATTTATACCATTTCTCTTTCAACTATATTGTAACTGTGTCACTTTCAAATTCTGTCACTTTCAAATTCTGTTGTCCTATATAATTATTGTCTGTACACATATATTCATTCCAACTCTATCTTTGGGATTTTTTTTCTTTCTTTCCTGCCTTTTAATTCCAAATTGTTCAACTTTAAGGAGATAAAATATATATGGTTGGCTCAAACTTTGATGAATCACGAACATGGAGACCGAAGGTTCTACTCTGCCCTCTGCCCATGTACCCTACCAGTTTAAGATTGTAGGCTTTGTGAGGGAACTAGCTAGTAGTAGTAGTAGAATACTTGGGTCAATCACTCAATCACCAACTTCACCTCTGTTCCTTGATGGGAATGGCAAGGGCAGGTCCACAGCTTATCTGATTTGGGGGGGGGTCTGGATCTATTGGATCAAGCTAGCCTGCACAAGTCCCTTGTTTGTTTCCCCTTTAAGCAAAAGCTATGTTGGGATATCATATTAATTGTATCTAGGATATCTATAGCAAAAATTACATGATTAAAATTTGCAAGAGAAACTGAACAATCAATGTGAAAAATAAATAAGAAAAACCAAGGTCGGCAGAGAAATATGACCCACCAATCATCATTTTGTGATGTAAATTCTAATATATATTTTAATTTATTAAGCAAAAACTAAGAGGGTACGTAATTAGGAGTTAGGACCGAGAAATATGTTTGGGTAAACTTAGTGATCCATTACTGTCATTGACAAAGTAATTGCTGATATTGTTGTACCCCACCACCTACATCCACATATAAATGATTATTTCTTGATTATGCAGTTCCGATCCTTAGCAACCCAATATCTATACCAATTAACAACCATTTGAATAAACAAGTGTTGGAATTGGATGATTCATATTATCATGTGTGTATATATATATATATATATATATATATATATATACGTTTATTATTGTGAGTTTAAGTGGGGGTGGCAATTATTATGAATGACACCTCAACACATGACACACTTCTCTTGATTCATCTATTATTCTATCCCTTTGTATATATCACGTACCATGGAAGAAATTCTAAAGTATACAAATAATAGCAGCAATGCATGTGTCGATCGCTGATTGGCCAAGAAGATCACCCAAAATAGACTTGTGTGGTGGGATTTCCACAGCGCGACCATTGAGGAAGAAGATAGCATATAATTTACATAGTTGCCCCGGCCTGATCTCTGCATAAACTATATGTTCATTTGGAGTGCATGGAAAGGTTAGGTTGAGATGATGAAGTGGAAATTAAACACCAAACAGAACTAGAGATAAATACCGAGAGCCACATTCTGTATTATTTACATGATTTGAACTTAACTGATTGGACAATACTTCTCACATCCATTTGTATATGAACTTAATTAGAAAGAGAACCACTTGGAAAGTGTTCAAACTTCAAAGTGATTATATCATGCTGTAGAAAAAGTAGGCAAGCACAAACCAGCCAGAAAAATGGGAAGTAGAAAAATTGAACCTTCCCAATGAACACCACCTCTTTGACTTGTGGAAGGGCAAGACTACACAATCAGTGGGGGGGAGCAACATAATACACTAGTACAAACTACCCACTTGGGCACTAGAACTATGCCTATCATATAATATATATATATATGTACACATTATATATGGTTCATTAGTAATGTATACAAATTAATATTATATCTTTTGATGTTGAAATCAATGCTGGTTATCAAATTCTGCAAAATGAACCATTAGATGATAAATGTTGTAGATAGAGACAATGTGCATGTGATGGAAGAAATCGCACATGAGCATAACAATGCAGCCAATGTGTGGTCTCATTCTCCTAACGGTTTCCTATTTTGGATATTGGGTAATGACAAGCAACGTACTCTATGTCTCAATTCAATACAATGTAGATTTTTTTTGTTTCTTTTCTGTGTCTGTAATTTTTTATCAACCATTAGTTAGCACCATGCATGGCTTGGATGAGATAAGGATATCATGCCTAACCCTCATGATTCTTGCACTTCTTGCCATAAACGTTTGCACCTTATCCTTTCTTTTGGTTTCTAGCTACTTCGTGTTGCTTCGATTCTTTTACGAGTTAGTCAAAACAAACTTTTCTGGTGCAAAATCGCAGCCGTCATTAATTGAAACTTAATTTGCAAGCGAGGGAGGGGACCGAATTACAGATAAGAATGAAAAAAGGGAATAAAACCAGACAGTGATTTTTAATTCCAATTTTGGTTACGCTTTTTTCTTATTGGTGATTTTCAATGAAACCACCATATTTATATACATGTAGTCTGTTTGTTTCCTAAGGGATCAACTTCAACTGATGCCCAATTGTCAAAATAGCAAAATTGGATTTATATATCCTATGTTTGTTTTATATAGCATTTCCACCACTGTCTGAAACTGAAATGCCAGGTCGTCCTTCTCAAACGTTACAACTCGTCAAAAACAATCAAAAGAATTTAATCCCAACTGGCAAATTAATATGAAAGCTGCACTGGTTGCATATAGCTAGTTTTCAGCCACAGGAGTAGTACTAGCCTACCTACTAGGTACCTAAAAATATTTTGCTATTGAAATTTTGAAATTTAACCTTTTCCTGTTTTCATTAAAAAAAAAAAAAATTTTAGAATTTAGAAATTTAAACTTGGAGTACGTGGTGCTCAAACCCTCCTACGAGCATTATTCGACACGAGTCGAGCACTTGTACGTCAAAGGGAGTTCGAGCATTTTTTAATAGGAGCTCAAGTACTAATCAAGTGTTACATTTTTTAATTCTAAGAAAGAAAAAAAGAACCAAGAATTTTTAAATGAAACAAATTAATTTTTTCAAATTTCTCAAACTCTAAAAAGTGTCCTTGCACCCCTCAAAATTGAAGCTGCATAACTTTGGTACATCATGTCCTGCTATTGTGAAATACATATGTGTGGTGCTTAATTAATTTGGTTTTACCTGAAGCTACCATGATCAATAAGACAATAACTGAAATCGTTGTTGCCTATCTCAACTGCTACAAGTTGGTATAAAAGTCCAACTAGCTTTCGACTTTTACCTACAAGTTATGAAAGCAATGGCCACGTATATAAGGTTGAATTTAGTTGGGAATTCATCTAGAAGTAATAGGATATGTAAGTTGCGTCCACAAACTTGACTAGCTATTACCAGTTTTGCACAACAAATTGGTGATGATCTCCTTCCACACCCATAACCGAAAGTTGGGGTCCATTTTGCTTTTGGCTAGAAGCAAAGAATAATCATTTTGGCTCACATAGACAAGCTATTGCCTACTGCAAATTAAACCTAAGGAACAAAAGAAAATGGAACAACAACTTTGGCTGATCACATGTTTGTTCTGGCCATAACAATAGAACTAACATTTTATTTTCTCAAATTTCCCATTTAAAACCCCCAAAAAAAAATAAGGAAACATAGATAAGTTGTTAAATGGGAATTTTGAAAACTGCCTTATTTAATTATTTCCATTAAAGACTTTTAGTCTTATTTTGATAATCCTCAAGTAATATTCTAGCTCTCATGGAATAGTTCTTGAGAAAGATTCGAGCACTAGTTGAGAATTATATTTTTAAAACTCAAATGATCGAGTAAATGTCTTTAAACTATTTAAATTGTTTTAAAAATGTTTTGCTTCGTTTATAATAGGCTATATTAGAAATGGATAAAGACAAAAAGGGACACGATTTCCATTCGAATTTTCGACCCTCCACCGCATGACAAGCGACGAAGAAGAAGTGAACTAGGCGAAGCGCGTAGGGGGGGGCCCTCCCTGACATGCAGCGCACCATTCTTGCCTCATCACGTGCTTTTCATGTTTATCATTCTCTTTTTGATGTTCTTTTGCTTTTAGTATTCATATATTTAAGCCTAAACTTCATGCCACTGGAACCTTCAATCTAAAAAGCATGAGCCTTTATGCACGATGCTCCTAAATTTTGGCACCATCTGCTACCCAAAATATGCTCTAATCTTTTCATTTTTAAAAAAAGTATATAAATATTTTGTGAGATTAAAATCATTTTCGGTACAATATTAATCGATGTTTTTTTGGGTAAAAATATATATACAACAAAAAATCACGACTACAATCGAAACCAAAACCATCAAAATAAACAATAAGAACAATTGAAGAGGTAGAGAATTGCTTCATTGCCGCTACGAATATAAAAGTATCCAAGATAAGCTAAATACATCAGCCATGAATTTAGCCTCTCTAAAAACATGATGAAACTGAAAATTAATTCATTGATATTTGAATAGTGTATTTTAAGGTTATAAACTTAATTTTTAATTATGGTGCTAAATAAGTGTCTCGCATGTTCATAAAAAACTTATAAAAATTAGTATCTTGCATGAATGTAGCGCTAAATAAGTGTCTCGCATGAACGTCACCACAATTTACAAAAAAGAATAATAATATTTTACAAGTATATATACATAAATCATATAGTATGAATAAAAAACATACAGTAAAGTACTATTTTTTCACTGTCTATAATTCTTTCATATAAAACCCAACTTTGATAAATTAAAACAAAAAAAACCCAACTGTTTTTGTATGTCATTTGTGCACAAATGATTATGTGACAACTTTTATTTTATGAATGATAATATTCTCATTGTCATATAACTCAAATTGCCATAAATTTTAAAATAAATTCATAATTTAGTCAAATAGCTCGGGAAGAGAATTAAAAGCTGTCTAAATAATTGAATTAACTCAAATTTGTTAGTTGTGACTTGTCAGTTTGTCACGAATCATTAATGTCATTGCCCCCCATCCCCCAAAAATTAAAAGAAAAAAATACAGTACCTTGATTCTTTAATCATTCATTCTCACAAGTCACAAATCAGTCATCAAATGGCACATATTGACTTATAAGAACTGCGAATCATAAAAAATAATAATAATAACGTACACGGTACACATGCCAAAATATAATTGATTTCTAATGAAGAATATCCCCTGCGGATTTTGCTCCTCTGCCTTTGGAGGGTGTGTTGTTGCATGCATTTCATAAAATTTTGTGCATTAAAACGATCTAATAGTCTAAGATATGTCACTTCATCTCTCTTTCAATCAAATTAGAAAAATAAAAAATAAAGAAAACCAACCCCCACCCTCACCCGTTGCAGGCTTGCAGCACCCCAGCCTCAGCCCCAGCCCCAGCCCCTCCATTCTTTCCGGCAGCCTTTTCGGACATCGGCCGCCTCCTATTTTTCTTCTCACTTGAATGAGCTCTTCGAAAACTTCTTCCCAGATGTGCTCATCCCCACCCACTCGCTCTCGTTTGCCGTCGTTGTTCATAAGTTGAGAATCAGATTCACCACAGCGGCGATCTAAAATTGTAAAAAGAAAAAGAAATAGATAAAAAATAACATAAAAAAAAAAAGACTGCGTGAAAGAAAAATAGTAAGATGTGGTCGCCTGAAAGAGGGGAGGGGTCAGGGGTGGGGATGGGGGTGCTGCAAAGGGAGAGGTTGGGGGTTGTGTTTTATTTTATTTATTTATTATTTTTTAGTTTTTTTAATATTGAAAGAGAAATGATATGGCATGTCTTAGACCATTGGATTACTTTAATGCACATGATTTTATGAAAGGCATGCAACAACACACCCTCTAAAGGCAGAGAAGCAAGATCCTTTCCTTGCATAAAGACGTAAAAATTTGTCAAGATTAATGCTTAGTTGATATTGGTTCCTTAACTTCAGCCTAAATCTCATACCACAAATATCTTCTTAATAAAAGAACATTTTATTGTGAAAGATGATGATCATAAACTTGTAATCTAACATACGAAATGAAAGTCAAATAATAATAAAACAAGCAGAGAATTGTTGTTCTGCACTAACACAGAGTAGAGCAAGCAAAATAGATAACTTTATTTCATTCTGAATCGGGACTTTGTAAAAATATAAATAAACCATGCATTCTTTCAACAAAAAAGCAAATAATATTTCAATCCAGATTTCGGCACTTTATTTCACTCTGAATTTGGACTTCTTAAAAATATAAATAAGATAATTAAATTATATTTTGGTAAGTAATTGAAAATGATGCCACATAATGATAAATGGATTTGGACCCATTCAAAAAAAAATACAACTTTAATATGTATATTTTAAAAAGATTAACCATAATTATTATTAATTCGTCCTCAACAAAGATTAACCATAATTATTATTAATTTGTTTTTGAAAAAGATTAACCATCATTATTAGGAAAAACAACTAATTTACCATAATTTACTGATTTCATGGTAAATACATATAAATTGCATAAGGAGGTCTAAGATTTCGACTCTTCAAAACAATGGCTAGTTCTCAGTCTCCACCCGTAATAACTAAGGGTTGCATCCATTTATATAAAATAAAAATCACTTATTATTTTATTTTTAGTGATGCTTCTTAAAACTTTTGAATGTATAGATTTCAATTGTTCATTAAGTGCATATTTGGACTCATTTTCTTCATGCTTTTGTCATTTTGGCATTTCACTTTGATAGAGGAGGGGTTGGTTGTAGTAGGAGTTTTTTTTTTTTTTTTTCTGTAATTGAAGTTCTTTTAACACTTTAACAACAACAAAATCATTCATTAAGTGAGATAGTTAAAATATACCTATATATGAACGGTGCATGCATTTAGAGGCTCAAAACCTCAAAAACTATTATGCAATGCCTTAAATTCTCGATATGAGATCTTTTTCTTAACATGCTATTATATTGGGTGACGTTGGAATATGTGATTATTTAGCCCAACATGTTGATTACATATTTTAGTACCATGAAGAAAATTCATGATTCAGTCCAAAATTAATAAGCAATAGATGAAGATATCCAAAACTTTATAGACCACTATGTTCGGCTTTACATATCCAAGGTAGGATACTCTCATTAGAGATGTGTCCTATAACTACAAAATAATAAATCGAAATTCGAAATTAATACGCTAGCTCCTCCTTCTAGTAATAGTCAAGATAGCTTTAGAAGTTAATCTTGCAATTATATTATAATTAGAAATAAAACCATTTCTCCTCAATTAAATATATATTTTTTTTTTTTTTGGCCACTAAATATTTCACAACCTTAACCTTAATTAGCGCAATATGACAGGATCTGATAAAAGCCAGAAAAATGACAGAATGTTTTGCTGTGTTAATTCGGGAGGGGGTGTAAGCCCATTACCATGGGCCGACCCCCTTGTGATCTGATCTCCACCCTGTAATTCACTATATATTAATAAACTCCCAAAAGCAATAAACACGCACATTTCTATAAAAATTACAAAATTATATATTTCAATTTTCAAGCACCCAACTCATCTCGTATAAAAACACCAGCTAGCGAATTTGCTGAATTTCCAAATACCCCCACTGCATGTTTCTCTCTCTACAAAACACTTCACCACATGATCATCACATTCTCACTCCCTTTCTGATTTTTTGTCTCTCTTCCAAATTCTTCATCTTTTTTTCTTCTTCCACTTTCTTCGAGATAATCAATCACACAAAAACAGAGCAGGTACAATACAAGTTGTTGTTGTGTTATTGTTTGTGTTCTGCTACAGGGTTTTGTTGAACAAGAAAGACTGTCATATATTCTGGGTCTTTACGTGTGCTGAGGTCTGTAAATTTCTTCTTCTTCTTCTTCTTCTTTTTTTTTTTTTTTGGTTTCAACCCAATTGGGGCAGTTGGAGAAAGAAAAAAGAACAGCCCAAAGAAGTCTTTATGTATGAAGTCAGTTTCTTTCTAATTATTCACGGGACTTGTTTCATACGCCATTTGTTTATTCATGTTAAATCTTCAGGTTTTGACTTATTTGGTTGTTTTTTCTTTTTTCTTCAGAGCCAATCAGGTGGTGGTGACTGGTAAGTGTCCCATTCGGTACGCAACACTCTGTTGGATACATACAACTACATCCTTCCCCTCTGTTTTCTTCTTCTTCTTCATCTCCTTGAGCTTTAAATTTGCATAAAGCAGACAGAAAATGGCGGAGAATCCAAAGCTGGTGAGCACTACTTTTCTGGGTCTTCTTTATTTTCTTCTAGTTTCTCGTAAATTGCTCCATTTCTTTTAACTGTTCCATTGGCCTCTGAGTACTAGTTTTCTGGGTTTTCTTAATTCTGTTTAGGATTTGGTTTCTAATGGTGGTGAGGTTTATGGACTAGAAGAAAAAATGGGTACCCAGAAAATCACAGTTTCGGATCATATAAATGGTTTCCACTACACAGCCGATGATAAATCTGATAGCTTTGTTATCGACATGGAAAGCTTCTCCAACAGCACAGCCGATAGAGAAATCACTGCAAATTCTAGAGTCTCGGTATGTTCTTAATCTTCTTCATCATTTATTTAATGGGGGTATGATTTAATTTAATTTTCTTTCTTTCTGGTTCTTTTCATAAGAGTTTGTGCCTTTTGCATTTCTCTGTTTTTAGCATCATAGAAATGACTTTTTATTTTTTTAAATGGTTAATCTCTCAATAATGAATGGCACTTCCGAAATGGAAAACCAATAGATTTGTCATGGTAATCGAATGTCTTTCTCAAGCAAGCATATCATTGCTTGAAACATTAAAAGTGAAATTGCAACTTGTTCTTGTTTTCTTCTTCTTTTTTGTTTATATTTGAAACTCTGCAATTTACCCTTTTTGTTTTGTTTGTTAAATTTTCATGGTGGGTAATTAGTTGGTGACAATTCTTGTATGATGATGATGAAGTTGCAGAGAAACCTTTCCCGTAAATGGGCTCAGCGTGGTGGTGGGGATAAGAAGATAAATCCCAATTCCAGGTCAAATGATGGAGATGTTTTAGCTGCTGCATCTTCACCCCTAGGTAATAATTAATTCCCTTAATTACCCTATTATAATCATGAATTGTTTAATTTGTAATTTATTACACCACTTTGGTAGAAAATTCAAAATTTTGTGTGTTAGTGCGATTCATGATATTCATCGCTCAATGGTCCTTCTGGGTTCCTTGGTGACTTGGTCCAGCCAGATATTAATAAGACGGTGAATCAATAAAAAAAAAACAAAATGAAAATTTGACCATACCTTAGTGTATGCCACATTTGTGGTAATATATAAATAATAGTTATGACCAACTGTACCAGCCTCACATTGAAGGGGTTCACATATTATTCTTATTATTATTATTATTATTAATTTATTATTCAGTGCAGATTCTTAAGTGGTTTCAGTCTGTAAATTGATGTGCTGATGTAAGTTACCTTCGAGCATCTTCATAACAGTGTTATTATAATAATTACTATTTTTCTGAGTGATTTGTGAAACTAAGAGTCTAAGATCATGTAAGAATCATTATTCATCGTTGATGACCCACTTGTTGGTCGGTATAAAGGTGAACCCACATCCATAATTCCAATCATTTTAATGGGGTCATGTAGTAAAGTAAATTGTAGTTGTGACATTCAAATAAATTGTAGTTGTGACATTCAAATACAACCAGATTTTGCTGGGTCAACTAGAGGGTGCAGTAGTTGATGAGTTTTCAGACTTGGGGTGCAATTTGATTAGTTTGGTGCAATTTGATTAGTTTGGTGCAAGTACAGATTACAGAATATCTTCTTCTTTTGTTTTAATTCTGGGGTTGGGGCCATAGGCAGTTGGGGACTGACATTATGGGAAATTTGGTGGTGAAGTTCAGCTTAGCCAACATATTCTGTATGCACATTCTGGCATGCAGTTATTGAGTTTGCAAGCTGCTCTTGTAGGGTCTAGCACGCCTGAAAAGTCCCCAGTTTCTGTGGGGACCACGGATCATCTGAGCAACCCACAAGTCCATCAGATCACCGTCACCGCAGCCAACATCGGCACCAACACAGATGGCAGATGTGTTGTTCGGAGAAATAGTTTCCGACGATCTTCGTTGTGGGCCGTTGATCCCAAGAGGGTTCTTTTCTTCTTTGCCACCTTGTAAGTTTTACTGATGATCTCTATAGCTGCAGCTTCTTCCTAATAGTATAGTTTCTTCCCTTCCTTTCACTCAACTTCAAGTGTAATTTTGTGGTGACAGGTCAAGCATTGGATCAATCTTTCTGATCTACTTCACCCTTTCAATTGGCAAGTACAGTGCAGATGAAAATAGTCTTGATTGGCAGCAATGATACAAGGTATACACGTTGTAGTAGAATTTTTAGACACAAAACAATCCGAGATGGAAGTAACTAGTTGAAAAGTGGCTTCTTTTGATGAGAGATTTGGGACAAGATTACAGAACAAAAAGGTGACTGAAGATGATTTAGTTTGATGGATCCAAAAAGCCAACAAGCTTCCATCACTGTGTCTTCAGACAGCAATCCCAAAACCCAAAAGCCTTTTGCAGGCCCTTTACAAAATTTTAGAAGTGAAGACAAGGACTTACTGCACTGTGACAAAGAGAAGGAATCTTCTTTCTTTTTTTATGTAGATGTATGAGATCAAAACACATGATGTGATCTTTTGTAATATATTGTTTCTCTTCACAGCTTAGTGGAGGATCGGAAAGTTGCTTTTTGCTGCTCTCCTTCTCATTCCTATTCATTACCCATGCCTTCAATTTTGCCTGCTCTTTTGCTCTTTTGCTCTTTTGGCCCTTTTTGTTGTATGTGGCTTCCATGTGAATGGGCAAATGGACGGTAACAATAATAATATTTTAGTGTGCAAGCATGCGCACTTGAAGCTAGCTTTTTCTTTAAGAAGTATTCTGCAGTCAGGAGTGCACTGGAAGAAGGCTATGGCCTAGCAGTCAGTATGCCTGAGTGTCTCACTGAACCTGGAAGGCTATGGTCTAGCATTGAAAACCACAGAACATGCCATCACATATGCAACATATATTAGCCAAAAAGAAGATGAATGCTTCACTTTAAAACAGTGTGGTTTTTTAATATTTACAAGCCATGTCCTGAGAACAATCCACAAAAATCATATTGGACCTTGAAAATAGTTTGTAAATCTAATTATTGCATATTTCAGGATGACCACACTGTCAACCAGTCTCAATTTGTTTTTTTCTTTCTTTTTTTAATGTTTGATAGGTTAGATAGAGAAAAGCAGGTGAAGAGTTTTTGAAGCTCCTATGGAGGATATCATCCCAAGCTTGAGGTACAAACTCTATAGATAATACAGAACCAACCAATGTTACCATCCTACTTTGTTTAGTTAATACTAACAAGGTGGGAGCTTCAAGTAAGGATGTCCTTACTTTAAGAAAAGTAAGAACATCCTCTTTGGGTACCACCCAGTAATGAAGTTCAATAATCGGAACAGTCCATTTTTTAACCTCCTCAAGGGTCGTCCCTGTAAAAAATCAACAAAATCGGTAATTTTTTGATCATCTAAACTGTGCAAACAAATACAGTCCATCAAATAAAAGTGGAATGATGTTGTTTCCGATTTGGCTGATTTTTTGCAATCGTGACCTTTGAATGATGCCCTCAAATATGGACAGTTCCGATCATTGAATTGTAAATCTAGAGAGGATGTTCTTTCTTTTCTTACTTGAAGCTTCCTCTACTAACAAGAACCAACTTTAATCCCCACACAGAATTGCACTTTTCCATATAAATTATTTATATCAAATTTCAGTGCACCAAGATAGAGTCTGGACTCTTGTAACCGAGTCTGACCTTGCAAAGTTGGCAGTCAATTCCCTAATTGACAAGGAATAACTATTTTATTCCCACATGTACGACAAAGGTGTGTCTTTCCATCCGTCATCATTCAAATGACAAAACATGTAGATTAAACACTCCTACTTCTTACTAATTTTAAAGCTAGTCTTACAAGAGAGATCTACACAAATCTAAAATAAAAGCTCACGAGCAAATAATTGTATCAGCAACCTAGATAGAGTCCCATAATGACTGATTCCTCTTTACAAGTGTGATTCTTATTATAGTTATTGACTTGTTGATTTGCCCACAGAAAGTCTAATTCTTCGCCTACCCTCATCTACCCCTATGTAGAAAGTAGTCTCTCATCATCCTCTTTAAAAAGTTTGGTTTTTTTCGGCATCAGTAGGTCATCTATGATTGGTAGCAGTTACAGCTTTCATGACCCCTTGATTACAGTAATTTGAAAAATATATTAAATTACTCAATGACTTGGACATTTAAACAACATTTTCTGCATTAAATTAAGAATTTAAGATAAATAACCTAGCAAATGACAAGAACTCCAATTACAAAGAAAGATAAAAACAAACCAACTCAACAAAGACATTTCATTGAAAAGAAGTAAATATCCATACTAATAATGGCACATTGGAAATCCAATGAGCTTCCTAATAGTAATCATGGGTGTCCCAACGCCCAACCCAAAATCCTGTCCCCCCACCCAACGAGTACACAAATAGAGGTGACATTTGGGCCATTTGGCACTAGCCTCCTCACTGAAGAACATGGTAAAAGAAACCATAAGGATAATTCAAATTTCAGTCGCATTTGGTTCTAGCCTCCTGCTAATTCATCAGGATTTAATGCAAATTGTGACAAGCATATATTTTGAAACGACAAGTAGCATTTGCTTTAGACACATGTGCAAGCTTGATTAAACAAAAGAAAGACTTTGTCAGCAGAGAAACCGCAAGGCTGCATTCCACATCTATAGTATAATTTATCAAAAAGAAATATACATCGCGGATATATAAATATAAAATATGACAAATGAAAAAGGCATGCCAATTCAAGGAAAATTTACCTCAAAATATGGTAACAAATTTTCAGACAGCTCTTGCTGAACATTATATTTTTATCTCTCTGGAAGTCACTTCCTTGGTTCAATATGAGATGGCTCTCTACTTAGCATCAACTCTCCATCCTGCATACTCTAGCACAATGACTAATCACCTTTAGTAACGTTTTGATATTCTTGGCATTGAGCACTTCTGTTTCCGGTCATGATAAAGCCTCAATACAATAGCTGCAGTTTCTTCTATTGCTTTTCCTGTTACTTCTGTAATCAAAAAAATATGAGCAGGATTAAATTTTGGCCAACGATTGATATATCTTTACAGCTTTCCTTACAATCCTTGGCCTCTCTTTTTATAATTCAAAAATCAAAACTTAAACATAAATCTTCACATTACCAAATTGAAGCATAAATGAAAAAGCCAAAGAAGGTCACACAAAAACAAAAGAGATACAAGTAAAGATGTGAAAAATGTATTCTTCTTACCAATTACTGGCCAGACAGGATTTTGTGCAAGAATCCTTCGAGCAAATTCCAGCTCCTGTCTAACATGATCCATCTCGGAGTAGTTACTCCTAACTCCTTCACTAAATCCCAAACTCTTAGCTCTTGCCCTTCTAATGGTTTGCAACACTAGAGGATTGATAGTCAAACCAAAAACCTTTTCTGGGTCAACCTCAAAAAGAGTCTTTGGCAATGGAACCCCCATTACAATAGGCACATTTGCCACTTTGTAACCTTTCTGTGCCAGATAAATCGACAACGGGGTCTTCCCAGTACGCGAAACGCCAGCAAGAACAATGTCAGCCTTGTGCAAGTTCTGGGGCAATGCCCCATCATCTTGCTTGATAGTAAATTCAATGGCTTCGATCCTACGAAAGTACTCGTCCGTTAGAGGAAAACTCCTGCCCGGAGCCCCACGAGGGAGGCCGGAGGGTGACACACCCAGATGAGAAGCAATTGCCTCTGTAATTGGACCCAGCATATCTGTGGTGGGAATGCCCCAATGCTTGCAGGCTTGCCTTGCAGACTCAGCCATGGATGGGTCAGCTAATGTGTACACAAGCATAGCACCTTCTTTCGCTGCTTGCTTTACAATCTCCATTAACCTCTCTACATCATCAATCTAATAAGTGCACAAGCCATTGCATTGGAATCAGTACAAGGCACTAGAAAAGTGCGAAATTAAAAACTAGCCAAAATTTGAACTCTTTAGGGACATTCCAAAATTTGAACATTTTCTATTTTAGAACTATAAGCTTGTTCTTTTTTGGCCAATTAGAAATATAAGCTTGAGTATTGCTGCAGCTCCATCGAGTACTTGACACTACTCGAGGTTATATTTATTTTAAAAAAAGCTAAATACTTTATTGGAATAAAAAAATGGGTTATTTTTCAAAATTTCCCAAAAGATTTGGGTGCAAAATTTTGCTGCAAATGGATGAAGCTAGCAATGAACTATTGAACTTACCCCAGAAAACAAATGGGTATTTACAGAGCAGCCCCGATCGACCAAGCAGTGCTCGAACTGACCCAACGCCGCATTGACGGAGTGCTCGACCGTCCACCCAGTTCCGTCAGAAACCATATAAATCGACTTCCCCGCCGTCAAGTCCACGTCATCGTCGCTATGACTTCCAGTTAAAGTTCCACTGTCCAGGGGTCCCAGGGAGACGCGCTCTCTGGGCTGCACCGGAGGGTTAGGTTCCAGCAACTGGGTCCGATGACCCGCGCGGTCCAGTTTCCGACCCGAGCGGATGGCCCGTGCTCTGGACCAACGGGCCAGCTGGGGACTGCCCTTCAGTTTCCGAGCCTGCGGCTCGGAGTCAGGTTCGGAGGAGGCTTTTGGAGGTTTGGCTCTAGGTTGGGGATTTGCATAACTGGTTCTGGGCGCGGGACGGAGGTTCGGGTGGCTGAAGGTGGGAGAAGCAAGCATTTTTTTTTTTCTCTTTTTGGAATTTGGATTTAATTTTGGCTATGAGTTTATTCCTCTCGGTGTGGGCCGCTAGTCTATTTGTAGTTTAATACTTTGGTTTTGGGCTTTAGGCCTGTTGGGCTTAATAGACTATTGCTCAAATGTGCTAGTTACGGGCCTTGGCATGCAGCCGAGAAAAACTTTTCATAGGGCAGACGGTCCTATATGTTTAATTTGTTTATCTCTCTCGTCACATGTCACATGACAAATAGCATGATAAAAGAAATAAACATGAAACATATAAGACAGTTACATGAAATTGTTCTCCATTCAGCCCCATTGCTTGATAGAAACTAGGAAGGCTCAAATTCAATAGTCAACGCAAGCATGTTTGAGAGTGCTTCTGTAGAAAACATTTTTGCTCAGTAACACTTTTACTAGAAGCGTTTTTGTGGTACATAAATTTTTTTTATTATTAAAACTCAAAATGCTTCTTGTACATGTACTTAAAAGCAATTCTTGAGGAAGCACATATCACAAGAAATATTTCTAAGTGTTTTAATTTTCTCGCCAAACACAAGTAATGGAATATAAGATTCTCATTTATGTGTTTGGTAATGTTAGGAAAGTAAAGTAGGAATTATCTTTTTTTTTTTTTTTTCATTTCTATGGTTGGTTTGTGCATAAATAGGAAATAAAAATTGTCCAATTTTTCAATTATACCCTCATTTATTATATATATATATATAATGAATAAAGGTATGTAACAAATCAATGAAGGTATTATAATTGGTATTTTCAAATATTAGAAAGGGTATATTTGTTTAGAAAAAGTGTAATAAATGTTTTCCCAAAAGGAGGGAAAACAAAACCTAAGTTGGAAAGAGGGGATTCATTTTCCCCCTTTTGGGTGCATCATATTTCCACGGGCAAGGAAACGATTTCTCATCCTTTCACTTACCAAATGTAGGAATGAAGTTGATTTCTCATTCTCAATTCTCCAAAACTTGAACCAAACGGCTCCTTAAGCTTTTCAAAAGCACTGCCAAACAGACCTATCATTCTTTGATGGAATTCAGGGGAAATCTAGCTATTCATTCAAAAGGCTAAAAGGTACTGATAGTTCTTATAGTTTGACCCAATTCATATTTTCATCTATTTTATTTTATTTTTTTCCTTGAAGTTTATATTACGTTATCACTTTATGCCCAAATCGTCAATTACGTTTATTTCCATCCACTTTTGTGATCATGGAATGACGATATAAGGATAAAGAGGGACACATGGTGACTGGTGAGTTTCTAAAAAAAAAATTAACTAAAAGGTTTTACATTGATGGACCCAAAAAATAGAAACACATCAGTTAGTTTCCAAACTTTTTCTGTTTTAAAAATATATATAATTTATAGGGCTAATTACAAAGTACCCTTCCCAAGTTTGCCTCCATTTTCAATTCCCCACATAAAGTTTCAATTTTTTCAATGTATTACTTGTAGTTTTCAACTTAAGTCAATGTGGTCAATGTAACCCTTTGTTGACTTTGGTGCGGCAATTGTGGCAGTGTCAATGGAGGTTTCGAAAGTGGGTGTGATGGGCTGAGTTTAAGAGCTGCCCTAGTGGAGCCATTCTCGGTGGGTTGGGAGATTCCATTCATATAAGATGGGTGGATGGGATGTGAAGAGGGTCTTGAGGGGGTATGGATGGGTGGAGATTGGAGAAGAATGAGGAGTAAAGGGAATAAGGGGATTGGGCGCAGGGGTGGTGTGATGTTTGCAGTGGGAAACTTTTCAGTATTTTAGTTTCCTTACTTTTTTTTATTTTATTTTTTTTTTACATTTTTAAAATATCACATTTCTCAAAAAGTGGTTATTATATATTGTCCACATAGTGCTAATTGGGTTTTCACATAAAAAAAAATAATAATAATAAAAAAGGTCTCATGCATGCCATGTTACTGCTTAATGGTTGACCAAATGGTTAACCTAACAAAAGTTTGGCAACAAGTGACATTGATTTAAATTGAAAACTATATGTACTACATTGAAAAATTGAAACCTTTTGGGGGGCATTAAAAGTGGCAGCAAACCTGGGAGGGGTATTTTGTAATTAGCCCTAATTTACATATAAGCTCTTCAAATTAACCCAAATTGTCATACTAAATTGTAATTTGCTAAAAACAAAACCTTACTTATTTGGTTGAATATATTTTATGGGTTTAGCTCTCTCATCACGCGCTAGGTCACCTATTATATGAAAGTTTTACTCAGATTTTAAACCATAACAATAGTCATATTTTCCATTAAGGGGAGAGGTAGGTGGGGTGGGTCAGGGCTAGGTGGAGGGGAGGGAGCTAGTGGGGGGCTTGGTGAGGGGGAAAGGGAGAGGGTGGAGGCGGGGAGGGGCTGGGTTGGGGGGAGAGGGGTGAGGAAGGGGAGAGGCTATTGGGGGTGCTCGGGTGGGGAAGGGAAAGGAGGAAGAACATATTTTTTTTTTTTTAAAGAAAGATGAAAAGACGAAAATATTCATGTCACGTCAACAGATAACGTCCTCAATAGCATAAAACTTAACGGAGATATTATTTTGACACAAAAAACAAAAGTTGAGATACTTTTTTGTAAATTTTCAAAGTTGAAGTATTAATTTAAAATAAGGCATAAATTCAATTTTGACACATAACTATATAAGCTATTTCAACGGAGTCCATGAACTTTAAAATATTTCAAATATACACCCGATCTACTATCTAAATTGAAAAATGAATTTTTGTCCATTGATTCGTTGAGAGATCAGTTAAATGACAGCTTGGCTTTTGCTGACCGGGATTACTTGACGACGTGGCGCTATCTCAGCAAACATTTTCCGCCGAATGAGCGACACGGGCCCACAATTTAATAATAATAGAGAAAGTGAGAGTTTGTGGGCCCGTGTCAGGGGTTAGGTGGACCCGTGTCGCTCATTTCCCGCCAAATGAGCTACACAGGTCCACCTAACCTCTGACATGGGTCCACAAACTCATCATCTCTTTCTCGCTCGTTGAACACAAGTGAGAGATTTATATTCGAATTTGGGGGAAAACGTGATGTTTTTTGGAGACTAAATGGTCAGAAGAGCGTTTGACGAGCGGGAAGAAGGTGATGGGTGTGTGGGCCCGTGTCAAGTGGATATGTGTTGCTCATTTGGCGGGAAATGTATGCTGAGTTGGTGCCACGTCGCCAATTAATCCCCGTTAGCAAAAGTCAAGCTGACATTTAACTGATCTCTCAATAAATTGATGGACGAAATTTCATTTTTCAATTTACATAATAAATCAGGTGTATATTTGAAATATTTGAAAGTTCATGGACCCCGTTGAAATAGCATATATAGTTATGTGTCTAAATTGAATTTATGTCTTAAAATAACATGTAAAGTTAAAGTATGAAATTATAATTTTTTTTTATATTTTTGTAATTAAACTCCAAATGTTGTCTCAACTCCAAAAGAAAATGAGAGTGTGGGAGGTACAGTATAATCAAGGATTTAAATTTTGAAATTTTCGGCGAAATTTTTGATTTTTTGAGGTATGGAAATTGTAACACTAAATCAACAAAATTTCGTTTGGATTTCAATGATTTCGCTGAACTTTCGACGATTTCGCTTAAATTCTGAAATTTCGGCGAAGTTTTCGGTTATGTGGGATTTATGGGTTTTGGTGGGTTTCGACAGCAAGGGCAACGACAAGGGGCGAGATGAGGGAGAAAAAGATGAGGGTGGGCTGGTGGTCGACGTAGGAGAGAAAGGATGGACTTATTGATGGTGGAATGAGAGAAAGGAGAAGAAGAAAAAAAAGATAGAGAAAGGAAAAAGAAAAAGAAAGAGAGAAGGAAGAAAGAGAAGAGATAAAATGAGAGTGGATCTGGTGGTGGGCTGCGTGAATGTAAAATAAGGAAAGAGAAATTAAAATAAAAAAATTGATTTTGAGTGTTTAAAATTCATATTTATAAATTTACAAAAATGTCCATCATTTTAAATGCTCATATATTTTAAACCGTAGCTCCGATCGATGCACAGTTTGTGCTCACGTGTTTATGTTTTTGAGATCTTTCTAACAAATCACAAATCGAAGTCAAAAGCCCATTAGTTCAAAAAGTCAAAGAACCGGTCAAACTAATTTTTTAAAAAAAATTAAAAAATTAATCTAAAATATTTTATTTCTCAAATAAATTTTTAAAATATTTAAAATAGTTTTAAAAATAAAACTTGAAAAAATACGGGGTCTCACAATCTACCCCTCTTAAAAGAATTTCTTTCTTGAAATTTTCAAAGAAAGTAATAATGAAACAACTTCAAACAAGCACAACAACAACAATCCAAAACTCTAAAAAATTCTTTTCATTTATGAAAAACTGAAAAATAAATTACACAAGCTCTGAGGTGTTTGTTCAATCAAATTTATGTAATTATTAATTAATGAACTATTTTTTTAACAGTATTTGTCTTCAGCGTGCATTATATTCATCTTATATCACATAAAATCTACTGTATAATTTAGTTTTTTCAATGTTTTTTTTATCAATGTAGTAAATAATATGTTAAATAAATATATAGTAAAGTTTCATTCAAAATTTTTGTATTTTGATAACAATTTTTGTCGTTTCTATCTAATTTTTGTCGAAATTTAAAATTCTTCCAGATTTTCATCTAAATTTTTTTAAGGCATAAATTCAATTTAAACACGTAACTATATATGTTATTTCAACGGGGTCCACGAAGTTTCAAATATTTTAAATATACACCTGATTTATTATGTAAATTGAAAAAATGAAATTTCGTCCATCAATTTATTGAGAGATCAGTTAAATGTCAAATTGGTTTTTGCTAACGGGGATTAATTGGCGACGTGGCACCAACTCAACATACATTTCCCGCCAAATGAGCAACACATGTCCACTTGACACGAGCCCACACACCCATCACCTCTTTCCCGCTCGTCGAACGCTCTCATGACCATTTAGTCTCCCGAAAACATCACGTTTTCCCCTAAATTCAAATATTAATCTCTCACATGTGTTCAACGAGCGAGAAAGAGATGATGAGTTTGTGAACCCGTGTCAGGGGTTAGGTGGGCCTGTGTCGCTCATTTGGGGGTAAATGAGCAACACGGGTCCACCTATCCCCTGACACGTGCCCACAAACTCTCTCTCTCTATTATTATTAAATTGTGGGCCCGTGTAGCTCATTTGGCGGGAAATGTTTGCTGAGATAGCGCTATGTCGCCAAGTAATCCCGATCAGCAAAAGCCAAGCTGTCATTTAACTGATCTCTCAACGAATCAATGGACAAAAATTTATTTTTCAATTTAAATAATAGATCAGGTGTATATTTGAAATATTTTAAAATTTATGAATTTTATTGAAATAGTTTATATAATTATGTGTTTAAATTAAATTTATGCATTTTTTTAACGAGTATAGTGTAAATTTCAAAATTTTACCACTAGCTGGTTCTCATTAATTTCTTTCACTGATCGCGTAAAAGAGTGGTTGATGATCACAGGACTCTGTGATGGGCAAAGGATCGACAAGAGAGACAAAGCCAGAAGAAGTAGGTTAGAGGTAGCAGAGCTATTATGCAATACAAGTAGAGAGACTCTCACTCTCCACTGCAATAATGGAGCAGAGCATGAATTGATACCTAATGGGAATGGGCCTAGGCCCTAGGCTACGTCTCAGTCAGTCTCTCAGATGGATATATTTGCCAAGAAAACCACGTGTCTGCATGTTAACGTCAAGTTTCTTTTTTTTGGTTCGAAATTAACGTCAAGTATTAAAATTGTGAAAAAACCGTACCGTTTTTGGGCCTCCCGAAGTCGTACTGATTGAGTTGGAGAGCAGCGAATCTTATAGAAAGCTCTCCAACAATGACATGACATATCAAGCCTATTCTCGTTCCAAAAAAAAAAAAATTTACGACAAATGTATATATTTTATACTTATTTGTCTCAACATGTTAAGGTACATAATAAAAGAGATAAATACACGATATATAATACACCTGTTAGCGAATCTCCAAAGGAGATAACAAATTTATAAGTTCAATGTTTACTTTGCTAACCACACTTTGCAATTAAAATTTACACTCTCAAAATGTATAACTCCAATAGATATATGGTAAATGAGTAGAGAAAATGTGATATTATATATTTAACACTCATATGGGCCCCAAATAGAATAGTGGGTTTGAGCTTAACTAATTAATGTTAGTGTGCGTGGGCCTGTTAAATGAGTCTATGTCCATAGTTCAAAAAATTATTAAGTGTATTTAATACATTGTCATATGATATAATTAATTTAAGGTATAGAAGTATTATTAGATGATATATTTATATTAGTAGAAAATAATATTAATAACATATAGTCATATTATGATACATTAGATTAATTATACCAATATATCGATTACATAAAATAATTTTCTCTACTCTATCTCACCTCTACAATTTATACTCACTTTGACCTCAACAATCATATACATACATAATTTTATATTGTATACTTCGAAAGATAGAAGATATATATAAAAATAAAAATAAGAAACCGATTATTGTATAATTTGACAGATCATCATATATAGAAGTTGCTCAGGTCAGTGACAAATTTTTAGCAATCCTGAACCAAGGTGTAAAATCGTGCAAAATATTAAAATAGTTATGGGGACTTTTATACATACGTCCATAAGTTTCTTATTTAATTACAAAATTATTCAAACATATGTATATTAATATTGAAGTATTTCATAAGATGCATAATATATATTATATTCTAATATGTGTGGTATGAAAATTCAACAGTTAATAGAAAATATATATCATTTAGTTACCTATTCTTTGCTCTTTATTATTCTAATTCTTGTATTTTTACTAAATGACTTTAGAATATAATATAAGTTTTTTTTTATTTACCTAAATTTTGGGGTCGATCTAGCTCACCTCTCCACCTAACAAAAAATTATGTCAATTATAACCTTAATTTACAAAATTTTGCAATGTTAGACCTCGAGTAGATTTCGTCAAAATTTTCATATAAAATAAACATGTACGTGCAATCCTTTTTGGGCTAATTCGGTCTTTTTATCTCAAATTGGAAGTGTATTTTGAAGATTTTCATCGGTAAACAAATAATGTATGTTCTCTCTCGTGATGGGGTACCTTGCCCCCTTGCCCCCCCACCTAATCCTTTTGTTTTGTTGTATTGGAGATCCATATGCTAGAAGCACTGCTGCTTACTAGGCCGGTCTCTCCCTGTCTTATCTTTATGTCATGGTTCCTTATTAGTTGCTTTCGTTGTACTTTGGGGCTGGGGGGCCTTCCCCCCTTTTTCTATTGAACTTCCATTTGACCAAAAAAAAAAAAAAGTAAAAGAAGCAAATCATTCTTATATATATTGCACTTTGAATATCCCAAAATACAATAAAAATCTTCCAAATACATTTTCAATTTGATATAAAAAGATCAAAAAACTCCTTAAAATGGGGTCATGTGCAATGCATATGCTTATTTTTAACGCAAAGTGTGACGTAATTTGCTTGAGGTATGATATTGTAAAATTTTTTAAATTAATGTGATAAATTAGCACAATTTTTTTGTTAGGTGATAAAATGAAATCGACCTCAAATTTCGAGTGGATAAAATGTTAAAAAATCTATAATATATGTATCATTATCACACTTAATGCTAGGTGCCTTTGATCATATGATGGTACAGATGTATGTGGTACATTAGACAACTCAACCTTTGCCCCATTAATTATAACCAAAAAGTGTTGATTTTGTGGAGGTCCATCACATGCATTGTGTTTTTGTTTTATTTTGCAATTGGAGAATTCAACTTTGAATATTATGGGGCCATATTATTTCAGATAACATACTTATTTCCATTAGCGACATTCTCTTACTTTCTCCAAAATATCTAAGTTAAAATTAAGTCAAGAGATAATTAGGTCCTTTAGAAAAATAGTTTTTAGATGAAAATCGAGAGTATTTTAAAATTTATAAGAAAATCTTTTTAATTCATAATAAAATTCTTCCCTGATTTGAAGGGTATTTTTCCCTATTTGAAGGGTATTTCCCCTCCTAGGGTGTAGAGTGGGCTTTGTAGATACTACATGTTAGGTTTTAACTACGAGTTAAAATCTTGGAGTTAAAACCTAACATAAAGTCGTTAAAAAATAAAAATAAAAGGACTTAATTAAAAACTCTAAATCTCTACCAGTTTTAGTCTAAAAAAGATTCATAAAATTGACTGGACTCTAAGTCACTCTTAAGTTAATTAGTTTATTTTTCAGCTGAAGTCTCAGCTAGGTATATACCATATATTCATACATTTGATCAATGAGAGTAACCGAAGATAAATAGCAATTTCTTCTTGAACTTCACGATTTACCTGATTAAGATAAACTTGGAATTTCACTCTATTCGTTGTTTAATTATCTAAAAAAAAATACTAAGAGGGGATGCCTCCTACTATGAAAATATGATTTTACTAATTTTTCGCATGAATGATTATTAAATGGAGACCTAAAAAATAGATAATTAAGATTGTTGAAGTACAATATGAAGTGATTTCTATGAGAAATTCTTTAAATAAAATTATTTAAGAAAGCTTTTAATAGAAGCTATATATATTTATATATATAAATAGAGCTCTTCCTTCCGAAAAATTATTAGATATACCTCATTTTAGGAATAATGAGAGATCACTTATGGGACTTAATCCACATTATAATTCGATGATCGAAGTCGTCTTTATTCTAAGTCTCAATTTAAGGATTATTTTTACAAAAAATTAGACAAATTAGAAAACATGTAACCATTTGAATAAATGGTCATCATTTCAAATGTTTATCGAAATCACTCTGTTAGTTTATTTATTAGATCACAATAAGATGTAATGGTTTTCAATTTATATAATATTTCACATGTGTGATTCTTATAGAGATTTATAAAATAAACAGTTTTGATCATCAAAGTATAATAAGAAGTCACACAAGTGATAACTCATTATGCCTAAAATTAAAATGAGATATACAGTATACCTCAATGGATAGACTCTACGGTGGCCGGAGTAGATATTATTAATGTGATATATCATCTAGTAGCATCGATGGGCAGGCAGGCCGCAGAGACCCCGTTTATTCCTAACTGCAATGTTTGGTTTTTAATTCCTCGATCACAAACACAAGAACATGCACGCAGCAGCTAGTGCTTTTCCAGAAAAAGTGAGAACCATTAATGCTAGCTGTGCATGCAATTACATATGGAAATGAAATTAATTATATATGTAAATACGTATCATATAATAAATTAATATGGAAGGATTAATATTTATTTGACATAAGTAGAGTTACTAGAGTAGTAGACTCAGTGGCAGATCCAGGAATTTTATCCTGGGGTCATAGTGTAAATAAAACTTCAAGTGGTTGGAACTTGGCAGGGACTGGCGGCGGGAGCAGGGACCGGCAGCGGCGATTGGGGGGGAGGCTCAGGTTCGAAGGCTTCACCGGCGTTGGGGGATCGTCCCCCCCTGAGTAGACTTGACTTGCAATTTGGAAATTAATAATGGTACGTACAGCTAGCTAGGGTCAATATATGGGTCGACGTGAATTATGAATAATATATTCCGACCACTACCCATGGACCATGGTGATTGATTAATTCCTTCGATCCATTTGTGATTAAGCACTGCACATATGCATAATTCATAGCCTTAATTAGTTTGCATTCTGGTGCCAAATATATATTTGCCGATGTACAGGGTTGGTATTAAAGGTAGGCCAAGTATGCAGTCGTTTTGACCTTCCAAATGTTAAGTACCTCTAAAGTTTATATGTTTCTTACAAATTATATGAAGTTATGTTACATACATAAAAGTCAATAACTTTGTCTCGTGACAGGCTTAACCCACGGAATTATGTAAAGGCCAAAGTTTACTTTTGATGTTTGTAGTTTGACTCTTTGAGTTATGTTTTATTTTAGTTTATATAGTTTTAATTATTATGATTTTGATCTATGTAATTTAAGTTAGTATTATTTTGATAGAAAATTAGGATTAAATACTAAATATCAATAGTTTTTTAATAAAGCAGTAAGACACTAATTTTTTTTAGTTTAGGTACCAACCTAGAGTAAAACATTTTGGATTAGGTCACAAATCAGTTTGTTATACAGTTGTGACTGTCGAACAGTTACAGTTGTAATTGTCGAACAATCACAGTTGTGACTATTTAAAATTTATAAAAAATCAAAATTTTTAAAGGTTTTATACTTTTGATTTAGGTTTGGGGGATAAAGTCCTATAACCCAAAAACTAAATATTAAAGTTTAAGCCTTGCAAATATTAAAAAAACAATAAATCAATAAAAAAGTTATGTCTGTTAGACAGTCACAGTTCGATATAATCATGTTTTTTAAAGTTGGTACCTAAACTGAAATGACATAAATGTTTTAGTAGTTAAAATGAAAAAATATTATAATTTGGTACCTAAACTCAATGGACCTTTATTTTGGTTCATGTAGTTTTAATTGTTATAATTTTAATTCTTGTAATTTGAGTTAGGTTCTATTTTTTGTCTTCGTAACAAAATTAAGTTTCACTTTAATCCTATAATTTGATAAATAAAAATATCAAAATGTTATTAAATTATAATAATTTATAAATTATAAAATTATAATTATAATAATTAAAAATACAAGATTAAAATAAAACTTAATTCAAACTAGAGAGACTAAATTCATAATTATTAAAATTATAAGGATCAAAATAAAACCTAACTCGATAACCAAAACCAAACTTTCGCCTTATGTAAAACATGCGTGTGACTCTCGATTCTTCCACGTATGTGCCGACATGGGAATCAGAGAGGTTACAGTTAAACAGATGGGTCCAGTGTACTAATCATGTTTCTTGTTTGAGAGAGAGAGAGAGAGAGAGAGAGAGAGAGAGAGAGAGAGAGAGAGATTGAAATTCAATTGGTGCCTGTTCATTCAGTCTCTTATTCAACTTTTCTTTAAAATGATTAGTGGTTCTCCTTCCTCCAAAGTCTCTTCATCATTGTCCTTTGTACATTTTTCTTTCAACTTTATGTAGACACCTATAAATGGCTTCTGTTTTTATTTTTTGGGTATCGTGGGGCCGAAGCCCTAAAAAAAGCCTTTTTCACTTCATTGCAGATCGATTGTCACTATAAATGGAAAATATCTTGTAATACTCCAAAATCTCCCATGTGCTTATATAGTATATCGATAGTATTATATATTAATATTATTTTCATTATATATCGAAGTGGTCCAATGGAATATTCTGTAATAATGAAATTTTAAGGATTATTTCGTAATTAAATATGTTAAAACAAACCCAACTATTAATGCTCGAATGATGATGAATGCTAGCTTTATCAACGCGCCGTTGATTGAAATATGTTATTAGAATTTTATTTGAGATGATTGATGCCCCACCAGGCCACCACATCTTTGACATGTGCATCTAATCAAAATTAAAAGTCATGAAATAACCACGTCATACTTAATTACTTATATATAATTAAGTGGTTTATCCAACTCTATGGCTACCACTTCATGATTCTAAGTGTTGAACTATATTATACATTAGTAAGATCTCGCCTTTTTCCCTCTATCTTTTTACGAAAATCAGCCTTAAACACTCACTTTTTTTCTTGGGAATTTCCTTATATATTAGCTTTTAAAAAACCATAGAAGGCAGATTTGGAAGACTTTATAAAGTCCGGTTGCTTAGAGGCTAGGTCAAAGTCAAAGTCAAACATAGGACAATTTAGGGCAAACAGAATTGATTTGGGGAGAAATTTGGAAGCTCAAGGATTCTTGATTCTTTCTAAAATAAGTAAGAGACTTCCCATGATTCAATATTCGGCCTCATGCATGATTTTTTTTTTTTAATGATATTCGATTTATATATATGGAATATATATAGATATATTAATCTACGATTCTTTGTTTTAACTTTTAATTAATTAACTAATTAATTTCAACTATAAAATTTAGTTCTATATATTGTTAATTTGTCTGTTGTTTACTTGTCGTGTGATCGATGTTTAATTTATTACATCTAGCTATATACCATATATATATAAATGTCATCTAATGAATATCTTGTAGAGCTCGTCAATTTAATTGAAAAATATGTGTATATATGCACACATGTATGTGCATCTGTTTGTGTAATTCTACTATAGTACGTTTTTCGTTTTTGTTTTAATGAAGTAATTATAATATTTGGTATATCATTTATGTGTGTTCTTAATTTGCCTTAAGTCCATAGAGTTGAATTATTCTCTCTTGGTTATCTCATGATTTATTTGCTCAGTTTATGTAATGTTTCATATAACTTTTTTTCTTGTTTTGTAATATAAGATTCATATAATAAATTAATTATGTAGGCAACGAGATGATTCTGATAGTGAGAAGGCGGTTAAAAATAGTTGTGCTATGATTAAACCTATTGGGAGTGATTATGGTTATTCAAGTGATTTTGAGATATTCACTAATTTGCCGTTATGAGTACGTATAGACTGAATGTTATTATAACACACACACACACACATATATATATATATGCATAGCATTTTCATTAAGATATACCTCATTTTAATATATGAGGTATGACTTATGACGCTCACTCCACATTGTAATTTGATGATTAAAGCCGTTTATTTTTTAAGTCTCTATTAAAGATTATTCTTATAAAAAATAAGATAAATCGGAAAATATTGTTTAACCATTTAATCAAATAGTCATAATTTCAAGTGTTTATCGAATTACTATATTCGTCTATTTATTCAATCACAATTAGATGTCTTAATGGATTATGATTTATCTAATTTTTGGCAAGAAATTTTTTGTATAAAGACTTATAAAATAGATGACTTCGGTCATCAAATTATAATGTGAACTGGGTCCCATAATTCGTACCGCACTATGTTTAAATGAGATATACATGAACAAAAAGAGCCTCATTATTACATATTTAATAAAGATAAATCATATATTCTATAAATTGTATGAAATTTCATAATTTGTGTCATAATTGACCCATCATATATATGCACTTATTGTACTTCTCTAAACAACTTTATGTGAGGAACGTTACAATTTTGGAATTTCACATTAACTAATTTAATTCATCCCTAATTTACTTGGCACATGATGAACATCTTTCGTATATACTAAGTTTAGTTTTAATTTCTCATGCTTTTTTTAATCAAACTTTAATTTCTCATGCTTAACTGATCACGTATAAAGCACTGACCATAAACATATGATCAATTGAAATATTTTATTAATGTTTAATTTAATGATTATATAAGATCATATTTTTGAACAATTATTAATGGTCTTAATATTTAACTACGTATTTAATGTGGATCATCTATCTCTTTGTCTTAAAAATCCTTGTCACTTTCATCAAAGCCGTCTAGGATTCTAGGGTTTAATAGTAAAACTCAAAACTACCTTATAACCTTAGATTACAAATAAACAACTTAGATTAAACCCCAACAAATGATCATGGTTTGCAATTTTGCATGCTAGGGAGTAGGGACATTAATATCAAGAACAGGACGTGCCATATGTTTATTTGTCAGAACTTTTTCATATAGTAGTTATAGAATATTTGGAATTTAAGAAGCAAATTAATTACGGACTTGAATTCTAAACCAACATATATAAGTTGTTGAACTTATTGATTAAGAGACAACATTTAGTAGTTGATGATCATGCATCTAGATTTGTATAATTTGTTGGTAAATTCAGAATATATCCTGGTAATTGTGACATGCATGCATATAATTATATATGCATGACAATGGTAGATATGATTGAAAAAGGAGGCAATTAAGGAATGAAAAAAGAGAGAATATATTGCCGACCTAGAATTTATATGCATATGGTATTTAATTTATCTGATAGAACCATGAGCCGCGTGTTCTACTTGTAAGCATAGACTCTCAATCCTCTTACTATCTTCACAGTACAAAAGTAGTGATGATGATTGATTGATACGAGCACATTCAATTCCTACCTTATAAATATATCGAAGGAAAATGAAGGCTACCTCCAACTCCAAAGCCTCCAACTTATATATATTAATATAGGTAGCTCTCTCTCTCTCTCTCTCTCTCTCTCTCTCTCTCTCTCTCTCTCTCTCTCTCTCTCTTTCTCACATAGCCAACGTCCTCAGATCTTCTCCATCCTATAAATGTAAGAATTAGTGTAGCACATTATATATAATTTAGTTTTTTTTTTTTTTTTTTTTAAGTTTGGAAGAAGGGGGATCGAAATTGAGTGCATTGTGAGTAATTCTACAACCCTTCCAACTAGACACCCAACAACTGCATATATATAATTTAGTTTTAATGCTATAGTTTAATTTATTAAATTTGTGTCTATGTTGCTTAATTTGAACTGCTTAATTATCTTCTTACTTAATTTACAAGTTGTTTTACACTTTTACATGCATCGAAATTAATTTGTGGTTTCTTATTTATTTAATTAAGGTTGGATATATATTCTTTCAGTTTCACTCACTGTTCTAGCTAAGCTAGCTAGTCCTCTATCTATCTGTCTATATAGCTTTTGCTTTCCATGAAATTATTAATATATATGACAGTATGACTATATGTATTCAACTTGGATAAACATTTAATCCATTTAAAGTGGACACATCAACATCTCCCCTAGTCTCTATCTGTCTAATTGCAAGTAGTTAAACATTTTCCTTTTAGCCTTAATTTTTTAACTCTGTCACTCCCTTTCATCAGAAAGTGATCTTTTCGATGACTTTTCAGCTTTACCTTCTTTTTTTTTGGACTGATTTCAGCTTTACCTTACAATATGCATCATGTCCATCAATTACAGATATTTATTAATTAGCTGCAAACTTTGATTAGTATAATATAATATGCTTTAGTTTTCCTTGCGTAATTAATTTTCCTTAATTTTTCTGCAGGAACCGATCGAATATTCGTACATATATATAAGAATATTGCTGGAATACGCCTGATATATATATATGTTAGTGAAGATTTCTAGAACAGGTAAAGTATAAGAAAGTCCTACACATACAAATTAATTACATTGAAGGTTTAATTAGATTGGATAATTACGTGATAGTCTTGCTGATATATGGTCTTGAAATACTAGTAGTCGTGTATCTGGTTTTTTCAGTACTTCTCACTCTCTTGTTTTGTCAGCCTTTATACATCTCCTCATTGATCAACACTAACATTCTTTAGTTCTTACCAAGTTTCGCTAATCCCTAACAGTTTCCATATAAAGTGTTCTTTAATTGTTTTATTGTTTTGAGCTTGATTAGAACTAGATAGGCATATATATACCAGACCCTCTATGTAGGGATTTGGCTCTCAATTAAATATAAAAATATATTCTTAGCTAGCTAGTATGGCCCAAGGAATGTGGTAGGTACTGAATTTATAAATAATTTTTAATTTCTAGCCAGAAGATACCATTTACCTGACAATATGTTATTTAATAAAATTAAAGGAAAATATTAATTTCTAAAATTTGCCCAATACTCTTATATATCCATCAATGCATGTGAGTTATACTGTACTTGGATCGTTTCAGAATAGTATAGATCTCATCTCTTGTAAAAAGTTGGAAGAAAAAATAAAAAATAAACGAGGTTCACATGCATTAAAAAGTAAATAAGAATTATAAGATCCAATATATATATATATAATAGTAGATATGAAGTTGCAGTGGAAAACCTGAAACCAACAGGGAGTGAGTGAAATGTCTCTTTACTAGCTAGCAAAGAAAATGTCTCCATAACATATATGATATATGTTGGGTTATATATTTATATTTAATTGCAAAATAATAAATGCTTGGATAGTCGGTGGTCATCAGATTAGTAGGACCACAGTCTTGTTTCCTTCTACTTGGAATAAGCACCTTATTTGTTTGTTTTTTTTATAACAAATTTTATTTTTGTTTGTTTTTCGATTAGGTGCGTATTATAATTTGAACAAATTAGTAAAACCATATTAATATGTCACGTAATATTACAATTACATAAAAAATATACTTTAATAAGATTAGTTTAGACCACACAAACTACAAATGATTATTATTATATAACATTTGGGGTGATATATACATGGACAATTTTGTTCAACTAATTTGTAAAGATGGATCGTATATTTAGTTAATTGTCAACCTATAATTAATAAAGCAAATTTAGAGTCTAACAAAACAAAAGAATATTTCTAATATATATATGTATACACACATGTAGCAATGCTAGCTATATAGACGACATACATTGGAGCTTTGCACTAATGCATTACTAATAGAGTATATAGATCCTATTTAATTTATATAAGTAGGTCACACTTCTTTAATAATGAATGCGGTCTAAATTAATAGTTAACTTATTGGTATATGTTGGAATCCGTGATTGATGTTCTTTACACATCAAGGAGGAGAATACATATGTCCTATAAAATTAAGAAGAAGCATTGAGATGAACCCAAAAAGGGGTTTGAGAATTACCGACATGGAAAAGTAGAAATTAAGAAATGAAATAGATAACTTCCATGCATGTGTAATATTGTCTATATAGCAAAAAGACATGGACTCAACCTTATGTCTAAGAGTCCAAAACTTGGAAAAGGAAACGCCATAACGTTTTCATCGACGAAGGGACCATAATTAAGAAACAATAGAACGCGTCTTGTGTCAATCCCTTTTCTCATTGTCCCCATCCCCTAGTTGAAAACCCAATTGCTATATAATCCCTCTCTCTCTCTAACTCGATCTATCATGTCTTTCAAGGAGGAGGGCTGGGTAGGCATGATGGACTCGGACCCACCCTTCCACAAGGCCTACAAGACCCTTTTCGACAAAACCGTCGAAAAAGGCAGCAACAACAATAACAACAGCAATAGCAATTGTTGTTGCAACATTAGCAATAGCGACAACGACAACGACGACAACAATTTTATAGTGGAGGAATGTGAGCTGCCGCTGATTGACCTGCGGCGGCTGGAGCTGGGAGAGGCGGAGAGGGAGGCGTGCGAGGCGGAGATAGCTAGGGCATCGCGGGAGTGGGGTTTCTTTCAGGTGGTGAACCACGGGATATTGCGGGAGCTTTTGCAGCAGATGAAGAGCGAGCAAGAGAAGCTGTTCAAGCAATCGTTTGATAAGAAGAAGCAGGAGAACAAGAACTTGAAATTTTCAGCCGGGACTTACCGTTGGGGGACTCCCTCGGCCACATGCCTCAGGCAGGTTTCGTGGTCCGAAGCTTTTCACATTCCCCTCAACGATATTTTGGCCAAATCGTCAGCTGCCGGTGATCTCGATTATAATCTCAGGTAATTTCATTAATTACAGAATTAATTAACTTTATATGTGCATAGTAATTAATATAATTAGTTTCTTTGATTTTACTTGTTACATCCTCAGAATTACCGTATATATAAAACCATAGGAATCATCGATTGAAATTAAAATACAAGTATCATACAGTACTAGCTAGCTATCTAATTCACCATGTAATTAATGCCCTTAATCTCATTTCTTTTTTTAGATCCTCTATAATATGGTCTCCACTCTCCGCGCGTGCACCTGTTTCATATTAATTCATTAATGAGTATTTTGTCTGTTAACTTTAGTTTCCAATATTAATTCACTATTTTGCCAGTGAGTGTCATGGAAATTCAATTGGAAAGCTGGTGATGAAACCGACTGCTCACTAGCTATGGGTCAGTTTGCTGCTTGAATTCACATGCAGTACGTGGTTTATATAGGAACCACAAACTCGATCAGTTGTAGATCGATCTTGTGATTCACTACTTTCCAATTAATGTTCCAGTAGAGCCTAGTTATGTCCTCTGTGCAATTACTGTATCTTAATTATTTGCTCTAGACTAATCTACCCAGAACATGCATGCATGTACATGGTTATCAGAGTACTGTACGTGCCTGCAGAATTGCTTACCTGTCATGGACAAGTTACAGATAGCTTTCCATGTACATCACATATAGCTTTGCTTAGCTTTCCTTGCTGCACAATGCAAATTAATTCACACTAATTAATAATTAATACCCGCTACTATCAAATAAAGTTGCATGTGACATCAAACCCTTGGTACGTCATTTCATGCATGGCCTTTCTCTGATCTCATATATTGTCTTTTCACTGTATAAGATGAGTTTCACATGCCGTAGTACAAAAAATATGTTACATCAGTACTATTACTCTAGCTTATGATGTTACTCATTATATTAAGTCTGTCATGTGACACTAATGGAGAAATTTTTATATGTGATCAAAACCTGCACTACATGGTATGCTAATATTATATTACTATACTGATTTACTTAAATTATAATACATATATAATTATTAATATTTAAAAATTATACATGTGTTATAATTTAATTGAATTGATAATATATACCACGTCAACATGTTAGGTAAATGTTATAGTCACACAAAAAAATTTTCGCGTTGATAATTTGTGTTTTAAGTCAGTTTTCCTCTGATTAATTTGTATGTATATGCATCCAGCTCAACAATGGAACAGTTTGCCACAACAATTTCCAGTTTGGCGCTGAAGTTAGCTGAAATTTTGGCTGAGAAATTGGGTCACAAATCCACATTTTTCGAAGAAAATTGCTTGCCCAACACTTGCTATCTTCGAATGAACCGATATCCACCATGTCCCATCCCTTCCGAGGTGTTTGGGTTGATGCCACACACTGACAGTGACTTCCTCACAATATTGCATCAAGACCAGGTTGGAGGGTTGCAATTGGTCAAGGATGATAGATGGATCGCCGTCAAACCTAATCCAGATGCTCTAATCATTAACATCGGAGATCTATTTCAGGTGAATTTTAATCCATACTTAGCATATATGTTATACTGTTGTGGACAATATATTAATCTGATCAGTCCCATTAATAGTCCAAAACTTTAAATTTACGGTTTTCATGACAGGTCTTCAGGGTACCCTCAAATATTTAATTATGATGCTATTATGAGGATCTTTGTGAATACTGGCTAAAAAATAAAATAAAATAAAATCACTATGAATATAAAGGGTCAAGATCATCTCCATTAATTTTTATAGTTCGTCTATCCTCTAAAATTTCTGAACCGGCTCTATTAATTTGATAATATAATATTTTAATTTATAGTTATATTCAAATTCCTAAAATCTTAGGACTGGCAAAGTTGGTTTGATAATATATATAACATATCAAACTATTCCAAAAGAGAAGCATATCTTATATAATTTTTTATATAATACAAGCCACTTGTGTACGTTAGCTAGTTTCTCATTACTTTTCTTTTTGTTTGTGTAGGCATGGAGCAACAATGTGTATAAGAGTGTTCAACATCGAGTTGTGACGAATTTGGAAGTGGAACGATTCTCTACTGCATATTTCTTCTGTCCTTCGTATGAAACAGTGATACACAGTTGCTGTGAGCCTTCGGTCTACAGAGAATTCAGCTTTGGGGAATATCGAAAGCAAGTCCAAGAGGATGTCAAAAAATTAGGTTCTAAAATAGGCCTTGCTAGGTTTCTTGCATAATTATCAACTAGCGAGTTAATTAATTAAGCCACTACACATGAATTTTGCTAGTTCATCATTAGGCTATAATATATATATATGTGGGAAAAGTGATATAAAATTAAATGATATATGTATAATTAAGCTTAGTTCTAGATATATTAGAAAATGAAAAAGGTGGTATAGCAGTTTTCAGCATATATGTAATCGAGTACTGCAGTATATCTCTTTTTTAGATGGGGACTCCAATATAATTAAGAGGCTAGCTGTCCGAATGTTGATAATGTTGCGTACGTACTGAAGTATGTAAAAGTTTTGTTTTCTCATTTTATTGTTTTTCAATGTAATTCATCACCCTTTTGCACAAATGTAATATGTACGTTTAAATGATACCACCAGGCACCAGTACAACGGGCATCGAACTGCCCACTGCCGAACTTTGAGGGCTCGCTCCTTCGCGTATGTTAAATCGGGATCGAAAGCAACAAGAACTGTAGTAGATGGATGTATTGTCAGTACTAGGCGCTTCTTCTTCAAATCTCTTTTCAGCTTCTGCCTAAAGAAAATGGTCAGATCAATCATAGTTAAAAGAGAAGTTTCACACTTAAGGAAAACCTCTGAAATTATTTTAATAGAGAGTGCTAGAGTGCCCTAATATTTGGTGCCCTAATGACATGACATTGTTACATAATTTTTGCAGAGACAATTTTAACCTCTCTTAAAATTTTGCAAAAACAATTAAAAAAGATTTATCCCTAAGTTTAAGGATGGATTCTATTTGAAGCAAATAGCTTCCCGAACTTATCTAGCCTTTTCAATTGCATCCAACCAAATTAAGATCCAATGGCTACAAATTATTTTTATTTATTATAATATATTAACAATGACATTTTGTATTGAGTTTCTTTTAGTGCTTTCTTCATCTCCTTCCCTGCAAATTAAAATCAAATCTACTGCAAACTAAACCACTCATGGAGGTTTAGATTAAAAAAAAAAAAAAAGAGCCACTCATAGAGGGCTTAACAACTTTGACTTGAAATTTCAAAAAATTAAAACTTTAAAAGTTTAAAACTTGGGATCTCATTCAAATCCCAAATTTGGCAGAAAAAAAAATAAAAACCCATTGCTCAATCTGAACAATTGTGTTTCGATATATATCCTAGTTTCCATTGGGTCATTGAACTATACAAACTTGAATTACTTCTAGTGCGTACGTATAACATTGATTCTGCTAATCAAATATATATTTTTTACTTTTACTTGTTGATTCATTTGAGTTGAGTTGCAAAGATATGAAAGAAGAAAAAAAACATTCATTGATCAAGAATCCATTGTTGGACATAACTGGAGAGTTATGCTTGTAGAAAGAAATAACTTTGAATTATGGAGAAGATGCAATCATGCAATACAGATTTGTTATTACTAAAGTAATAATTTTAACAATTAGATTTTGGTTGGGTAATATAGTCTTTTAACAATAATTATATTAATATGATGTGACATATAAATAGTGATGTGGCAAAATTATTTTACCACATCAGATTAGAGCACATAGATCTTATGCCCTAATAGGACACAAAATCATTTCCCTATTTCAATATTGGCCCTTGGACATATAATAATTCGCGGTACATTCATTTTAGGTTAGTCTAAGTGATGAAAGTGAGTGAGAGTAATGAGTTATAATAATAATTTGTTTAAGTTCGATTTCCTTTAATATAATCAAAATAATTAATATCTATAACACATTCTCTTACCCAACACGGTATGCATTGTGTTGAGCCACAATGGCTCCTCCTCGATGCAAACGGTAAATTCGAAACATGCAAGAAAGTGCAAACTTAGCTATAAAACGCACAACTATATTACAACTCCACTTCTACCATCCACGTACAAGAGATAGACTGAAATTGCCATAAGAGCTTAAACATCCTTGACAAACGCACCATCTGCCGATCGATATGCCATTGATAAGATCAAGCGATGTGACCATTTGATATAGGCCCCGTTTGGGATTGCAGTGGAAGACCCAAAAGCTGCTGTGAATGACAATTCTCAATCACCTACATCAGTTTTGGTGTTTGGTAAAAAAATTAAAAACTGCTTTTTCCCACAATTCTCAACTCCCCACAACAAAAACAGAAAGCAGGTTTTTAGGTGTTTTTGAAAGCTGCAGTGAATCACAGCAACAATGAATATTTTATTTTACCCATAATATCCTCATTGATTTCTATATTTTTAATTTGTTTATTTTAAATTAAAAAATATGTCCATTGTTAGTTATATTTTATATTGTGATAAATAATTATGATATTTTATTTACACGATTAAAATTATAATATACCTAAAAAAATAATAGACATACTTATTTAATAATGTTGTTCTTAGAAAAATTAATGCTAATAAAAATTTGTAGCTAAAAATTTTAAAAACAAGTAAAACACATGTTATTTTTACCAAATAAATAAGTGAAAGACACTTTTAGCATCATGTCTATTTTAGTAATTATTCACAGTCACAACACTTTTACATTAACATTTACCAAACACTTTGATACTGTTTTTTGCACTCACATCACTTCTGAAAACATACTTTACCAAACACTCAGCTGCTTTACTTTACAGCTGATTTTACTTCACAGTTGTTTTACCTCACAACTATTTTTTCACACAGCAATACCAAACTGACCCATAGTATAAGTACGTGTATAATAAACTTCCCTTAATTACTAGGCATCTGATGTATGTCATTTAGAGAGTTTTAGCCTTATTTTGATCTTTAGAAATCTAACCCTAGAATAATTTAATTCTAGGGTTAGATTTAATTCATTTTAACATGTATTGGTTAAATAGGGTTTAATAATTTTTCAACAAGAGTTCGGGCATACTACTCAAGAATAATATTTCTAAAAATCTAAAACATTGATATAAGTCTATAATGGAACCGAAATGACCAGTTTTTAAAATTTCCAAGAAGAAATTTTGTTTCAAATAAAATGGCCTAAACTTAAAAGAAGAAAAAAAAAGTTGGGGTCAAATATAGTCAACTCTTATACAGCGACATGTCGTTTACCCATTTTCATAAAAGTGAGTGAGATGATTATGCACATCCGACGGCTATAACATTTCTCGAAACCAGATCTGTTGACCACCTTTTTTTTATTTATTTTTTATTTTTTATAATGGGTGTGCGTGTTAATTTTGGGTTTCGCCACACTCAAAGGCAGAGAGTCGTCAAACTCTCTGAAAACCACCATTTCAGAGAAAATCTCCAGCTCAGCTCCATTGCTACCATCATACCATGGCGCCACCGGCAGCGATTCGGTGGCTCGCGGTCGTTTCAGCTCTCATGCTGTGTCTTCTCGTCTCTACGTCGACGGCCATCTACTGCGAAGAGGACGACTGCTACGATCTCCTAGGGTCAGCTCAGCTCATTTCCCCTGTGCTTCCCAATTACCCCTCTCTTGAACCCATATTTACTTAACGTGTGACCTTGTTTTGTAGGGTTACGCAGAGCTCTAACGCTACGGAGATCAAGAAAGCTTACTATAAGCTCTCCTTGAAACAGTGAGTCTGCTGCACTCTTTTACTTTTCTCAATTACTCTGAAATTTTGTATTGAATTAAGCTTTTAATTACATTTTTTTTTTTTTTCATATGTTGGTGTTGAATTCTCAGTCACCCGGATAAAAACCCGGATCCGGAATCGAAAAAGCTGTTTGTTAAAATTGCCAATGCTTATGAGGTACTTGGGATTATGTAATTTTGTAGAAAATGATGCCCAATTTTTGAAATTTGATACGAAGCTACTTGCTCTTTTGGTCTTTTACTTGTTGCCATGTGCTATTGGTAATGGAGTTCATTGCTGCATTGCAGATTCTGAAGGATGACGCCACACGGGCGCAGTATGATTATGCAATTGAACATCCGGAGGAGGTAAAATATTGAAACTAGTTAGTCAGCATTGAATTAATGGCTCAAAGTGTATTTGAAAGTTTGCTATCGATTTTCTTAGCTAGGTAGAGTTATGAATTGGGACTCTGCTTTGGACCCCTTGGTTATTGCTGTTTCTTTGATCTTTGTTATATTGGTTACATAACATTTTCTTGTATGTGTAACATGTATTTGGGTTGGGCTGCACCCCGCCTTTTTCACACTTTCTAATAAATTCTATATTTCTTTTGCCTGTAAACCTGTTCGTTCTGAGCACAATATCATTAGGCCCATTTTCTGTTTCTAAGTTTAGTGGAACATTTTGTGGTAGTTATCTTTGGTTATAGTTATATTCTGTCTGATTCATAGACATTGTTGTCTACAAATCTTGGTCTAGATCAATAAGATGTTGCATCTTTTGCCTCCTGCCTCTCTCTCTCTCTCTCTCTCTCACACACACACACACACACACACACACACACACACATGTTCATTGACTCATACATGCAGAAAACAAGAATATTCTTGCTAGTGATTATTCCATGTTTTTCATTTTGGTGGGTAATTTTGGTTTTTCAGTAATTTAAATTTCATATTCTTGGAGATCAGGTATTTATGAAAGTAATAAGTCTGACTTTTTTATTTTACTTGTTAGGTATTTTACAATACAGCTCGTTACTATCAAGCATATTACGGTCACAAGACGGTGAGAGAGTCCTCATTTTTTAATCATAACTTAATATTCTGCCTGGTTCAGAACAAAATAAGTTGATAGATGAAGCTCCAATTTCATGTACTTGTTTCTAAACCTGTTTATATGCTCACCCTCTAGGATCCTCGTGCTGTCCTGGTCGGCCTTCTTTTGATTCTTTCAGCATTTCAGTATCTAAATCAGTGGACAACGTATAATCAGGTACCGTGATAGATCAATATAATTTTTACATGGCATTATAAGAGTCTCAATGCGGTAATGTTTGATTTGCTGGTTATCATTATGTATGGATCGCTTAGAAAACTTGCACAACATTCCTTTGATACACATGTCCTGATAGCTAATGTCACCCACAAGTCCTGCTAGAGTCTATTCTTGTATTTTTAGAATATACTATTGGAAATTGCAATGGCCAAGTTTTGTAGTATGATAAGGACATGTGTTTACTCTGGTGGATTCTGACGGGTCTTTCTAATGCATATCATTCGTTTTATGACTCTGAAGGCTGTAAAAGGTTCTGAGAGGGTTTTCCTTTGACATTTTTTATGCTTCATGTCATTGTAGGCTGTAGCCATGGTCAAGAAGACACCTGCTTACAAAAATAGACTACGGGCATTGGAACTTGAGCGTAGTGGTGGGACTACAAATAAGAAGAAGAGTAACAAGCAGATGAACAAGTATGAACTTAGTCTTCTTCAAGAGAAATAACAAAATGCATGGTTGTGAAAAGTTGGTCACGTTCCCATTAATATGGTCTTTTGAACATACTGTACTTTAACTCTTATTTTTTCCTTTTAGGATTAATCAATTGTATAGGGCATTGCATTTTATGATTTTGAAATCGTCATTAAAAGAAGGTGGACATTGATTTTTTTCATAGGAAAGTGGACGAAGATCTCAGCAAAGAACTCGATTTGCAGATCAAGGGAGCTGAGCAACCCTCCATGTGGGATCTTCTTGGTGTCCGTTTCGTACTCCTCCCCTACACTATTGGCAAGGTTAGAGTTCTCATCTCATTCAAGAAATGCTGAAATTAAAATAAGCAGTATTACCCAATAATGGCCATGGCTGTAGCTTTTGTTTAATTGTTACAAGGATTACCAATTAGTCTTTTTTCGATCCAGCTATTATTATGGTGTGGCTGTTGGTTCTGGAGATACAAGGTGAAACAAGCTCCATACACGTGGGATGATGCCTCCTACCTGACACAGAGATCCCTCAGTGCACCTCTTGATGCATGGAGAAATATAGGTAAATAAACTTTAGTTTTCATGATATTTTCTTATAATGGCAACATAAATTTGGTCAGGGTTAGGCAGGGATTGTTTCATGGATTTAATGGATAAATAATTCATGCTACTCTGTGCTGGGCAGAGGGTCATTTCCTTGAGATCTCATTAGACCACCACCCATTGGGGGATTGGCATATTAGAAATTTCCTTGTTTCATCATTTGTTTGTTTTAACCATTTACTATGAACTTAATCAAATCCCTTCAAGGGTTTGAGTTGTGAGTTCCAGACTCTACATACTCTACTACACTTTTAGATTCTCGAGGTTCTTCATTATTTATTGTTTTCTAAACTAATTATTGGTTTGTTTTTCAGATGACTTGACAAAGGAAGATCTTATTAATAAACGTTTATGGGAGAAATCAAACTTGGAGAGCTACCTTGCAGAGATGCGAAAAGAATCCAAGCGCAGAAGATAGCAAATTTTGGTTCCTTTGCTACCTTATGCTCTCGAAACACTGACGAGACACTTTTTGGTAAATTAAATCAGGACATGAGGTGTCGACTTATACTTTTGAAATAGCTGAGTGGTGGAGTTGGTTTATTCAGAGAAGGCAGAGTAGTAGGATTTTAGTTGCAAACCGTAATATTACCAGATTGTATCCTAACCTTCCTATAGGAAAAGTTATGAGGCGAGGCTTATTCATTATATGGATTAATTGGTTTTTGTAAAAGTTGGTGTTTTCCACTTAGCAAAACAAAAAAAAAAACAAAAAACATATTGGAATTCTTCAATCCATGTTCTTCCTGTAGCATTTCCGATTTGCTCGGATTTAGTAGTACTAAAGGCGCTAATTGGCAAATTCCTTTCATCCTACCTAATACTATCCATCCAAATTTTTTCTTCAAAATTTTTAGTTGTCCTCAAATCAGATTAAAAAAATAGAAAAAAACAAAACCCACCCACCCGACCGGTAGAAATCCCACCTTCGGGCTCCTCCCTTAACCACCCCCTTCCCTATCAGCCCCATTTCCTCTTTCCCCCTTTTTCTCATTCTTGCTCTCACTCTCTCTCTTCCAGGAGAAAAACTTATCTATTACGTGTATATGCACTGTTTATCTCTATTTTTCTCATTAAATAAGTAAAACTCAAAAAAAAAAAAAAAAAGGCCTTAAGGTATCCTTGGTATGGGCGGTATGGCCCAGAAGAGCCCAACAACAAAGAGCCCAATGACAAGTCATTGGCCATGCAATGAACTCCTAAACACTTCCAAATGCTGCCTCTGAGTTTGCCAACATAATTTTGTGCTTCTCAGTTGAGTTCTCCCCGCCGAGTCAAAATTCTTTCACTCAAGCTTTCCCACTTCTCTTCTACTTCCCCCTTTTTTCTCTTCAACGAGAGTGAACACAACCATCTCCTCCTCCCTCCAAATAACTCACCCATCTTCCCTTTCAATCTCCGCACCGCTTCTCTGAGACTCACTGCAAATTTGGGTCCAACCCAATTCTCTTCCCTCCACTCCCATGCACCTAAACATTCACCAATGCCTCCTCGCCTTCTGGTCCCTCCCTTACCTTTCTTCTACTTCCCACTTATCAAATTTTCAGCTTCCGTTTCCTTTAACAATGCTTCTGTTTGTCCTTCTGTGCAGGTAGGACATTTGGTCCCACTCGATGACAAGCTAGAGGAAGACACTTCAATCCCCAAACTACCCCTCCCCCAAGGTCCAAATTACATCGGCCGCAACACCAGCACTTCCCTCTCCGACAAAAGACTTAGCCGCAAGCACCTCACTCTCACTGCGAATGCTGATGCTTCCGCCAATTTGGTCGTGGTAATTACGTTATTAAACCCCGCAATGCACCCCCCCCCCCCCCCCCCCCCCCCATTTCTTAATCAGTTTACTAGTTTGTTAATATTATTACTTTTATGTGAATGAATGTAATGGTAGGAGGGGACCAATCCCATTGTTGTTAATTCCGGGAATAATAGGAAGAAACTGTTGTCTAAACAAAATGGGACGATACGCCATGGTGATGTTATAGAGCTGATTCCGGGGCATTTTCTTTTCAAGTATGAGACTTTTTCGGGTAACGAAAATGCCCGTTTTCATGATAACCATAAGAGGGGTTCAAATGGTGAAGAAAAGGTTGGTGAAGTTGAGGAATTGAGTCGAAAGCGATCGCGGCAAGTGGGGTCCGAAGATAAAGGTTCATTGACAAGTTTTAAGGTGTCACTCACTCTTTCGAATTTTAATAGTTTGGTGTAAATTTCAGTTGATGATTATAGAATATGTGATTTTAAGAGGCCAACAAAATGCCCATCTTTCTTGACTTTGAAGGCTGAGGTGGGAGGAAGCAGCTTGGGGGCTGAGAAGTATGGGAATTCGCAGTCAAAGAGAGACGGTGGTGGTGGTCGTGTGGAGGCCATACGGCATTTTCGTGTTCCTAATGATAAACTGCCACAGACTTTCCGGCTTTTAAATGTGCAAGGACTGCCCCAATGGGCGAATACCTCTTGTATTTCTATAGGGGATGTGATTCAGGTAATGGTTGTACCCTGTTATAAAGCACAGCTTGTCGGTTTAATATGATGTATGCTGGATGCTGCAATTTCTTTGTGATTTTATGAATATATTTTTTGGATGGAGAGTTTAATTACTAGATTTTTATTTTTTCCATTAAGGGAGATATTCTCGTTGCTGTCCTTTCCAATTACATGGTAGACATCGATTGGCTGATACCTGGTATGTTGTTCAGTTCACTTTCCTGTTGAAATATTGGCCATCTTCTTCATATATGCCAAACATGTAATATAATGTATTATATGTGTGAGAATGTACACGAACCTATCTCTACAGCTATACTTGCCTGTTTATAGATTTTTCTGATGTTTAATTGATTCATTTATCCATGGAATAGGCATAGTTTTCTAATGTCTTGCGAAAATTTAACCATTTGGGTTCTTCTTGTTATTCTTATGCTTTCATCACAATTTGTATGGCTATTATGTGCATATACTGAATCTGGTTGAAAGTATATAAGTGTATTATTGTTGTGCGAGGCATAAGCTATTCTGTGATTACATTTTGATTGCATCCTTTCCATTCTTCCCTGATTGATTCTGACTATTTTTCCCTTTTTTATCCTCGCTTAAGCATGTCCAAAAATTGCAAAAATCCCGCATGTGTTGGTTATTCATGGTGAGGGTTATGGTACACTGGATCATATGAAGGTTTGCCTTAGCTCTATTGTGCTAATCTCTGTCTTTGTTATGCTTAAACCTTTTTCTGGGTACATGGACCTTAATCTGTTACTTCTAATTTTAGAGAAAGAAGCCTGCGAATTGGATTCTACACAAACCACCATTGCCTATTTCATTTGGGACACACCATTCAAAGGCCATGCTTCTTGTGTATCCTCGAGGAGTGAGAATTATTGTACATACGGCAAACTTAATATATGTTGACTGGAACAACAAAAGCCAAGGCTTGTGGATGCAAGATTTTCCATGGAAAGATCAAAATAATCCAAGCAAAGGATGTGGATTTGAAAATGACTTAATCGACTATATCAGTGCACTGAAGGTATTACTAATGTAATATAACAATCTCTATGGATGATTGGTTGATTTTATTTATTTAGTTTATCTTTCTGGTTTTCTTGACCTATTGTTAACGTATTTCTCTTTCAAGATGTCTTGTCCGTAGTGTAAATGACAATTTGGGCTCACTTTTAAGCCTGTGCACAGAGAGCATGAAATTGATGTTATTGCTTAAAGATATATTGTCCTAGATTTTTAGTGATGCTAAGTCAAATTCAACATAATAATCTTTATTTTGTTGGTTGAATGTCAACAGTGGCCTGAGTTTTCTGTTAATTTGCCTACCCTGGGAAGCTTCAATATCAATCCGTCATTTTTCAGGAAGTTTGATTACAGCAATGCAGCAGTGTGTTTCCTATTCCTTAAACTTTTTAGATTTTTTGATTCGTTTGGGAGAGTATAATCACTAGCATGCCATAATTTTGGGACATATAACATGATATGTAAACTTTGTTTGAGGTTAATTGCATCTGCCGACTGTGTTGTAATTTTCAGGTGAGGTTAATTGCATCTGTCCCTGGATATCATACGGGTACCAACATGAAAAAGTGGGGCCATATGAAGCTACGAACTGTTCTCCAGGAGTGTACTTTTAATAAAGAGTTCCGGAAATCTCCTCTTGCTTATCAGGTACGGTTACACAACTTCTTGACCCATATAATGTACCTGCGGTAATTGATGGTTGATGTCAATGCTGAGTGCTTCTTTTGATTAGGTGCAGTCGTTGGTGATGTGTTATTGTTATCACTAATATTTATTTCATTTGGTTTCTCTCCGTTTTTGGGGATTCTTGACCTAGCATTTCCATTTGATTTTCCTCTACTGATCTCTTTACTAGCAAGATATGTAGAATGGAATAGTGACTATATGAGGTAAATTTGATGCTGTCGAGTGCTTTGCTTTGTGGAATGTAATCATTAGAAAAAAAAGAAATAGTAGCGAAGTGGAGGAGAATTTTATTTATTTTGTATCTTGCCTGGTTACAGTTTTCCTCTCTAGGTTCTTTGGATGAGAAGTGGATGGCTGAGTTTGCATATTCATTGTCGTCTGGTTTGTCGGATGATAAAACACCTCTCGGTCCCGGGGAGCCACTCATAATATTTCCTACAGTAGAAGATGTCAGATGCTCTTTAGAGGTACTATCAAGTAGGTCGTTTTTGTGAACCTTTCTAATAGACCTTGCTTTACAATTGCATGGTTACCTCCCAGAAAGCCTCAAAGTTTTGAACATCAGCAAGAAAATCAAAACCTTATTGGGATAAATCTTGATGAACCTCATGTAGTTGGGTCTTTGTAAATTACTTGAAAACAGTTCGATTGTTGGATATATTTTAACAAAATTCTATAAAATGGTAATTGAGCATTAGTACTGATAAGTTATTTTTATGAGATAGAACATCCATATGTCTATCTCATAAAATATGCACACGGTATTTTCTGGAAATTCTGTGACATCGTCACTCTAAGTTAGATTCTATGTTCTGCTTCTTGCTTTCATATGTGCAACTAATCAGTGAATGCTGCCTTGCTTTTATTGGCTTACACTCTTTGCCAGGGTTACGCTGCTGGAAATGCTATTCCAAGTCCACTAAAGAATGTGGAGAAAGACTTCTTGAAACAGTACTGGGCAAGATGGATGGCAAGCCATACTGGCCGCTGGTCTCTCTCTCCTTCCTAGTGAAATCTTTTTTTATTTTATTTTTTCATTTCTTCATTAACCCTTAAATTGTTGTTAACAGTTATTCCTTTTCATTTCAGTCGTGCAATGCCACATATAAAGACATACACTCGTTATAATGGTCAGCAACTTGCGTAAGAGTTCATTTCGGACCTATTGATTGTTTTTTTTCAGGTTTATGTTTTAGAATGTTTAGTAGCACACCGTGCAAAGTCACAGTAATTTTGAGCAGTGACTAAATTTCTACATTTTCCCAGCAGTTGGTTTTTGCTAACTTCAGCAAATCTTAGCAAGGCTGCCTGGGGAGCTCTCCAAAAGAATAATTCTCAATTGATGATCCGTTCTTATGAGGTAGGTATTTCAGAATCATATCATCTAGAAGATCAGACTTGATATGAGTAACTGCAGGCTCCACAAGAATCTCATGATACTAGAAAATGAAAGAATCAATTTTTCCTTTGATACTTGTTCAATTAGTGTGCCCAGTTTTAAAATTCTCAATTGCTCATAATACTAGCAAATGAAAGAATCAATTTTTCCTTTGATACTTGTTCAATTAGTGTGCCCAGTTTTAAAATTCTCAATTGATGATCCATTCTTGTGAGGTTTACTTGAGATAGGCATCTAAGTTTTAAAAAATAATAATAAATTTATCCAGGTTACTGCAGGTCTTAATCATATGAGAACCTAGAGGATATATTTCATTTCAATTTCTCTTTATGTATTTGGCTCGTTTTATACAATTTAATTGAATATTAACTATTCTTTGCTCCTACCAAAGCTTAGGTGCTATATGTTTATTCATCTTGTGTGGATTATTATTCATTACAGCTGGGAGTGCTGTTTCTACCATCTAAAACATGCAGTTTTGGATTCTCTTGTACCAGTAATGGGGGTTCATCCAAGGTAACAGCTACATCCTGGCCGTTTTACACACACTACATAAATAATTAATTAGTAATTTTTAGTATTACACTTGGGATGTTAAAAAAAGGAAGAAAAGGGAGCAAAAATATGTAGAAAGAGATTAATTCAATTGAATTTCAGGATAAATGTGGACCGTCGGAAAATTCTGAAGCAGGGAGAACTAAACTAGTGACTCTGGACTGGCAAGGAAACAGGAATACAGATTCATCATCTGAAGTGATCAAATTGCCTGTGCCTTATGAACTCCCTCCTCAACCATACACCACTGAAGGTCACTTGCCTTTTTTACATTTAGTACTATTCCATTCCCATCCTTCATTCCTCTTATTTCTTTTTATCTCCTTAGCAGATGTGCCTTGGTCTTGGGACCGGCGATATAACAAGAAAGATGTTTATGGTCAAGCTTGGCCACGGCAGGTTCAGCTGTATGCTCTTCAAGATTCCTGAGTTCTTGTTTATATTTAACTACTGTGTATTTCTCTTCTTTCTTCAGCTCATTCTGTTTAACTGGGACCATAGTGAGCATTTGTTCTGTGAGTTCAAGCCATGGCCAACCTCTAGTGTAGGAATCTCTCATCATTTATAATAGAAGCTTTGGTTTCAGTGTTTTTTTTTTTAATCATTCCAACATGTTCTCAAGCTTCCTAATACCTCTACATACCTTCTGTTGAACTAAATTGAGTTATTACATATAGTTTATACCAAATTTATTTAGAAACTTTAATTGGACGGGTGTTAACTTTTGCTATGACCGTACAACAAGGAAATTGAGCAGTGAGCACAGTTTAAACATATAGCACAGAGGATTGCCTGTCGTTTTGATGGAACATAACTGGAAAAGTGTGACAGTAGCATAAGGAAGGTGGTGTTACGAATCCATTCTGATTATATTATCTGTACAATCATTTATATCTAAACCTTAAAACCACACATGGTATTACGAATCCATTTCATGTGATTATATTATTTGTATAATCATTTATATCTAAATCTTAAAACCCTTAAAAGTTGTACACGTTATAATCTGAATGGATTTGTAACACAAAATATTTTCTCACAGATACGAACTTCAAAGGAAATCTATGTGTATCAAATTAGGTGCGTATTTTTGTATTTTTTTTTTTCTTTAGTTGGATTCTAATTTGCCACAAGACCATCTTTAATTTGTTAACAATTATTCATTGTTTAAAAGAAATGAATATGGAAATAATTTGAAATTTTGAAGTAGATATAAAATTTTGAATTATACCAATTTAACCGATAGGCTTGTATGACCTGGTCGGCAAGAAAGACAATTAGAGAGGATGTTAAATGCAAAATCCTGTAACAGCATTGAAACATTAAAACCTGAAAATCCGTCACTGAGATTACAAATGGATAACGTTTCATAAAATTAAAATCCAGAATTTGAACCCCTTTACAGCTAGCAATGCCATTCCCACAAATATCATATATACATACATACACAAAAACAACAACACTCTTTGTGATCACATTCCCAATTCCACAGCCTCCATGGATGTGATTTTTGAGCCCCAAAGAGAAAAACCCTTCTCCGTTGAATTGGGTTACTTCGACACAGTCCTAGAGATCAAAGAGAAGGTCCAAAAATACCAAGGAATACCCATTGCCCAACAAACCCTAGTTTTCAATGGCAAAGTCCTTGAAGATGAACGTGACATTGCCTACTGCGAAATCCTCCACAACTCCCACATCCAACTCATCATCGCCTCGGAATCCGATAAACCCAACAACAATGTCGACAATGTGAAGGTGGAGGACTCGTCCCCGGCGCTGTCGAAGAAAATCCAGGTCAATGTAAAGACATCGAAAATGCATGTCCCTATAGAAATGGACGTGAACGACACTATCACCGAGTTGAAAGAAAAGATTCAAGGGATGGAGGGGGTCCCGGCTAGCCGTTTGGTGCTGCATTTGACCGGTGGCAACGAATTGCAAGACCACCGGTCATTGCGTGATTTTGAGCTTTGGGATAATGCAGAGATCGAGGTGAGTTTGAGGCCATCGCCGACGGCGGTAGCCACAGTGGTGGCGGCAGGGTCCAAGAATAAGTTGAAGCTGATGGTGTTGCCCAAGTCCGGAACCAAGAAGATTCCGGTGGAAGTGAACCCATTGGATAAAGTAGGGGAACTAAGGAAGGAGCTGCACAAGTTGCACCAAAGGCTACACTTTCAGCTGCCACAAGAGAGTTATTTTTTCATTTATAAACAACAAGTGATGGACGACAACAGGTCGTTTCGGTGGCATGAAGTTGGCCAGGGTGATACTATAGAGATTTTTAATGGGAGCGTTACCGGTGGATCATAGGCTCATAGCTAGCTAGAACAAAGGTTTAATTTCTCTTTGAATAATTTATGTACTTGCAATTTGAATAAAGTAGCATAATGTTTTCCTTTTATGATGGGGAATTAGTGCCATGATTATATGTTAAAAACTAAAGTATGAGTTTCATAAACCCTTGCATAGTTGAATTGTAACATTTAATCACTTTTTCTTTTTTTTTTTGCCACAAAAACCAATTAATAGAACCAAAGAAAACGTAGAACATATATAAAATTACTCTACCATTTCATAGTATTAGGATAAATATATGTGAGCGGTTAGATGGACGGGCTCACTTTTTTCTATAGTAGGAAGTTAGGAACTAAGATATAATTTTGTGGTCCATTAGATTTGTCCCAATTGTAGCCGGTCTCTTGGTTTTGATTGGTAATAATGGTGGTGTACTGGTAAAAGCATTGAACGCCGGCCTAAAGCCTCTTGTTGACGTTCTTGAATATCATGTGCCTCAATTTGATTGACACTTTATAAGAGTTTTTCGAGAGCCTACATGGCTTAATGACACAATAATAATACAGAGAAGTTCTATATGTACCTCTACCATTTGCTCACTATACCCTCAAGAATTATTTTTGTCAAAATTCAAAAACTTGAATATATAAAATTAAAATAATCGAACAAAAACAAAAAAAACCCATCAAATACTCAACCCGATCTACAAGAATCTCACCCCCTTCCTATCTTTCTTGTAGCCCCTCTCTCGTACCGCCGACGACCCTCTTCACCGATAACAATCCTTTTCTCTCTCTCAAAAGAGTTGTCGGAATAACATAAGCGACTTTACCGACTCCCAAATCGGCCAAACACATAAGGAAAAGAGAGAGAAATAGAGAAGAGGATAAATATGAAAAGATATAAAAGGGAGAGTGGCTATCGGCCAGCATGGGGGGTGTCACCGGCCACCGGGTTGTTAAAAAACATGGGGAAATATTATGGTAGGGGTGAGTGGGTGACAATTCATGTTAGTAAATCGTGTTAGTAATCATACTGAATGACTCAATACTATCTCAACTTGCTTATAACCAAGACGCGTTTGAGTTGACACATATTTTGTTAACTAAAAACTTGAAATAAAATTTTTTCTTAATTTTTTTTAAACCAATGCTTACTTAAAAAGCCTTCTTAATCATCATACTAATATAATCATTAAAAATAACTCGATAATTATACAATACTTATTAAATAAATAATAATAATAATAATTAATTTATATATATATATAACTAATTAATGTTAAACATGTTTGTTGTGTCAAAATTGTCAAAATCACATTGTTTATAATTTGTTGGGAAATCCAGCATTTTCATAGCCACCAATCTTCTTATCTATTATTCTCATTCCGAAATGTATTTTCATGATTAAAACCGTTTATTTTTTTATCATTCTTTGAAGATCATTTATGTAAGCAATTAACTAAATTAGAAATTTTTTAGTCATGTAATTGTTATCAAATAAACAAACGGTGAATCAAACTGTTATAAAAATCGTCTGTTTATCTAATTACAGTTACATAACCAAACAATGTCCGATTTGATTAATTTCTTGTAGAGATAATCTTCATAAAATGATAAAAAAAAATAAATAGTTTCAATCATGAATTTACATTACAAAATGAGAATAATAAAAAAAAAATAAGTGGAAAAGGTAAATTAGAGAAAGTAAATAACATTTCTCTAATTTGTTTATTATTTACATTTAATATGTCATATCATATTTATATTTAGAATAATGCTATACTTACCACATTTTTGTACTACATTTTTATACCATCTCACGTGTCATTACTTTATTCGACAGAGTTTTTCTTTTTCTTTTTAGGTTTTTTATTTTATTTTTTAGTATCCAATGTATGAATGCCATGTAAGTTGCCACATAAGATGGTATGAAATTATGGTATAAAAATGTGGTATATCTATCACTACTGTTATATTTATGTCAAATAATAATTAAGCACCTTTTTTTTTTAGTATCAATCACATAAACTTTGATAACTTTAATGTCTCAAGTCATGTTATTGAATTATGTTAAAAATTGTCATTCTTAATCCTAAAGCTCTATATAGATGAAGAGAAAAATTTATTTATAATAAAATAGAGACTAACTCGACATCTTAAAAGATAAATTTAAAATTAAAAAAATTATTATATAATAAAGAATAAAATTATATTTGCAATCATACTATTAGATTAGAAATACCAAATCAACCCTATCATGTTACAGGCTTACAGCAAAGCTTCTCTCATACATGAATAGAAAAAGCAAATGGGTGAGTAGACATTAATAACAACTCGTAGCGAAAAACGAGACCTAGCTATCCTGGGGAGTGGGGGGAACATAAGTCCACTTGCAATTTATAAAAGCTGTATGGCCAGGGGTCTCTGCTCCTCAAAATGAATATATTTCAACATTGTTTAGTCTTAGACTCTTAACACTCATAATTTCAACATTGCCCACTTTCATCGATTAAGTACCCACTTGACATATAGTACAAGTTGTCTGACCTGCCTCGGGCAGATTGTTTAGCATAATTTAATTAGCACTTATAAAATATATTAGAATATCATACACAAACAATCATTGTGCTTAGTTGTACTGCTTACTGATGAAACTTTTAATAGGGTGAGAAAAAAACGATTACTTGTACCAATAAAAAACAAGTTACAATAGGATGAGAAGAAACAGAATTACTTATACTAACAAAAAAACAATTTGAGGGATGAAACTATAAAAAGAATATTAAATAAATAACTTACTGGAAAGTATTGAATCAAAATTTGAATTCTTTTGGGTAGATCACAAATTTTAAATTTTAAAATTTTAATTGTTAAGTGTAAATTAAATAAGAATTACAAGATGAAGCTAACAAGTAAAATCGTGTCCTATACAAACACATATTTGAACTTTGAATTATGATGGGTTAACTTTTCATATTAATTTTGTAAATCCTCATATTATTTTCACAATATTCATATCATAAACAAATTCCCATTACTTATTACAGATTAATTTATGAATTTGAGCTTGTGAATGTATCACCTTTTATTTTCATAAATAATACTTATGAAAATGTGTTATTTTTTACTTAAGTATGAAACACCCATGAAGGGAAAATTGGAAATCCTAATTTCTCTTGGATTTGTTATTCACATCAATGTAATAATTATAAACCCCCTAGTTAGAGATAAAATCTCTCATAACCTCCACCCAAAATCTAACTCTCTTATAACCCCCAATCTTACACTTAATATTTTCCTAAACCCCCTAGTCAACTAATACCCAGTCAACTTTGACTCCCCATATTTTAATTTTCCAGTTTTACCCCTTTTGTTTTATTTTCATTTTCAGCCAACTAATACTCTCTCTCTCTCTCTCTCTCTCTCTCCTATCTGTTGCCTCTCCCCTCTGCGTCTCTCTCCCCGCTGCTGTGGCCGGCGCGTGCGCCGCCGTCTGGCGACGGTTGCCGGCAAGACCGGTCCCATCACACTCGCCTCTCCGTCCTCTTCCTCCCTATGCCCTCCACGTGCCGTGAAACTAAACGTCGACGCCAGATCGGGTCTAAGCAGATCTGAGCTCTCTCGCCGGCGATCCGTCAATTCCGGCGGCGACGAGGTGTCGGACCGGTTGGGTTCTTCTCGCCTCTTCCTCTTCTATCTATTCATGGCCTTTTCTTTCCCATAAAATCCACAGAAAACCAAATGCAGCCCGAAGTCCGATCGTCATCTCCGGCGGTGACTTCGCGATTCCGGCGACGTCGCAGCTGCTCTCCACTTCCAGAAGCTTCCTCTCGACGTGGTGAGTGTGATGGTGGTCTCCGATTCTCCAACTGACCACCGTGGACGGCGAATCGACTCCGAGAAGGTCCGAGACTTACCGCCGCCATTGCCGGCGATTCCGACGGCGGATTGAAGTGGTTCCGGTCCCATTCTTCTCCCCTCGACATTCTCTCTCTACTGGTATACAAATTTGTGTTCAATTGCCTCGAATTTCAAAAGCCCTAATTTGAAAACCCCAACCTCCGCTGCTGCCACTCTCGGAATTCGGCGGCTCCGACCACCCATGGTTAAGATTTTGGTATGAAAATGCTCATCTCTCTGAGTTCTTTATGTTTGTTAAATCAATTCTTTGATTTAGATAATGAGATTGAAATTCTTGTGAATCTGATTTATAAGTATATTTGTGAACTGATTTGTAAGTATGTTTGTAAACTATTTGTGAAATGTTGTGAAATCTGATTGTGAAATTGATTCACAAACATTTTTGAAATGTACAGTTTGCGAAATTGATTTTGTGAATCAATTTGTGAAATTCTTGAAATTAAACAGTTTCAGTTCGTGAAACTGTTTCACGAACTGAAACTGTTTAATCAATAAATTAAGTAAATTTGTATATACTTATAAATCAATTTGTGAAATTCAGTTTCACCCCAAATTCAGTTCTAGCTTAATTATGTTAATCGGATAGAAATGTGAGTTTTTTAATTGATTTATAAGTATGTACAAATTTACTTAATTTATTGATTAAACAGTTTCACTTCGTGAAACAGTTTCAGTTCTTGAAACAGTTTCAGTTCTTGAAACAGTTTCAGTTCTTGAAACAGTTTCAGTTCGTGAAACATGAGTTTTAAATGAACTTTGAATGAAATTATGGTTCTGAAATATGATGAATCAAATTTGCAGATAGAAACAGATCGAGGCAGTGGCGACTGTCGTGTACTCGTCGCGCGTGAGGTGATCGGACGACGTTGTATTGTTGGCTACTCCTCTCATCTCAATGACTTGTTGTATTGTTGGTTTTTTTTTGATAAGGTTGCTGTGTTCTTTTTAGTGAAACGGAATTCAGTAAAGGTGTAACTGTTTTAGTGAAGTGTAATTGTTTTAGTAAAGGTGTAATTGTTTTTTAATTAAGGTGTAATTGCATTTTAGTCGAGGTGTAATTGTTTTATCACTTAATTCAGTTTCAGTAAGTGAATTCATAACTGAATTCTTCAATTTAGTGTAACTGAATTTCTGAAATTCAGTTTCAGTGTAATTGAATTCTTGAAATTCAGTTTCAGTGTAACTGAATTTTTGAAATTCAGTTTTAGCGTAATGAAATTCAATTTCAGTGTTTGATTTTAGTTTTAGTGAAATATTGAGTTTTAGCAAAAACTTCAATTCCAAAAAAAAAAAAAAACAGTTTCACCAAAATACAGTTACAGTGACGTCAGCATACGTCAGCGCGCGTCAGCATGCGTCAGCGCACGTCAGCATGCGTCAGCGCCCGTCAGCATGCGTCAGAAGGGTAATTTAAGATTATAAGTTTTAGGGGGTTTTGAAAGAGTTTATAGATGGGTGGGGGTTTAGACAAATTTTTTTAGTGAGTAGGGTGTTTAAAATTAGGCACTATTCACATCACTTGAACAAGTATTTATTATGGGTGTTTACTACCAAATTGCCCCCACTAAATTGAAATATTATTTTAAACATAATAGATTAGGATATTATTAGAAAACAAATTTGTATTCCTAACTTGCACAAAACAAATATGAGTGGTAATAATATATTGGTTCTCATTCTTTGCATTCCAAACATTAAAATGAGAATTGCCTATTCACCTTCTCATGGGATGAGTGAAATTTCTAAAAAACCTAATTCGTTTGAAAGACATGTCCTTAAAATTAGCATAAGTTGTGAAAATGAATGTGGATTAGAATAGATTGGACCTTCGATTCCTTTCTATATAAAAAAAAGGGGTTTTAAGTAAAGACAAAAATGAGAAAGAAAGATAAGCCCAAGTCCAACCGGCCCAAAAGTTAAGTTGCAAGACAAAAATTCTTCAAAGCGCTTGGTAGTTCTTGCTGAGTGCTCAGCGGTTGCAGATACAACTTGCATCTGCAACATAAAACATGCATCTATAACATAAAATATGTCATTGCATTTGCAACCTAAAAAGATGTATCTGTAACCTAAAATATGCAAATAAAGAATGCATCAGCATCTGCTAAGCTCTCTGCAAGAGTACGGAGCGCTTGGTTTGCTAAGCCCTTGTCATCTCATCGAGTACTTGATAGCTTGTTTATGGCATCCAGACCCGCACATGAAAATAGATTGGGCTTTAACTTAATTTTTCATTTAGCTGAATTTTCACTTAAAATATTGAGCCATTTACAGGCTAGTCCAATTTTCCCTTCTCTCTTAAACTAATACCTTAATAATTTTTAATTTTTAACTGAGGTCCAAAAATATTGTCCAAATGTTTTTAATTTAAAAAATGTCTAATATTATCCAAAAATTAATAATATTTAAATCTTAATATTATCTTAGTATTTCATAATACTATTTTAGTATTATAATATTAGCATATTATCATATTATCCTAAAATTAATTGTGGGATTTAAATTATATTAATCTAATAAAAATGCATCAGCCCAAAAAATAGAAAATAATCAAATAAGGAAAAAAATTCTTTATGGGTACATTTCAATTGTACCAATCGATCGATGGTTTGTCGGCGTTTATGTTATCGGTCAAAACGCCTCCATCAAGCTTATTCTATATCCTAGGAGGGGATGAGGTGAAAAGATGAAGATTTATCCTTAAAACTCGGGGAATGAAGCAATATAGCCGAGCAATTGGCGGCGGAAACCAAGCGTTCAGATCAGGTGCGTACCTAATTGAATATATATATATATATATACCAACTCAAGTATTAGTACAATTGAAAATGTACATATATATATAAACGTATGTATTGGTACAATTGAAATGTACTTATATATACTTTTTTTTTACTTGTTTGATTATTTTTCGATTTTGTGGATTAATGTATATTTTTTTTTATATTTGTATAATTTAAATGGATATTATCTTTTATTCTTTTAAATTATAAAACATAAAAACTAGATAATCTTGAATGTTTTAGTTAAAAAATGTTCTATCGAATATTATCTTTCATAATTTTTAAAATTAATTTATATTAATTATCTTAATTTTAAGAGATAATATGAGTTAAAATTTTTGAGAAGTCTATTTTTTGAACCTTAGCCTAAAAAATTAGATTTAAGTACAAATCTAAATTCCTATATGATTTTAGTCCGAATGACTCTTCAAAATTAGAGAGATTTTTTGATGTGACCGATTTACCACTACGTGGTGTAACTAATTTAACGTGTCATAATATAAATAAATGTTATTAATATTATATCATAAGAAGAGATAAACATACCATTTAATAATACTTTTATATATTAAATTAATTATACCACACAATGATATATCGGTTAAACGTTAAAAATTCTCTCAAAATTAGATATATTTCTAATTAACTGTAAAATATTTCAATACTTGTGAGTTATTAATAAAAGAAATCTGAAAGGCATAAAGCCAAAAAATCAATAATAATCTGGTAGGTAGCGCCAAACAAAAGGGCGCGGGTGACCCACCAATAAAGTGGCAATGATTGAGTCATAGGTGAGGTCATTGCCCTCCTCGATAATATCTCTCTTTCTCTTGCAAAAGGATTAGATTCCAAAGCTTGCCGTCTAAAGCGGGTCATCGATACCTCACACCATACACGTGTCACCAAATTATTGGACCTCCTCGTCACGCCTACTCCGTTTGCGTGACTGAGTCTCCTTCTCTTCTCCTATAAAAAAATGCCCTGCGCCTCACCTCTTCTTCATCCCTGAGATTTGTTTTGTTTCTCTCAACATTCAAAGAAAGCCAATCCCTAATCTCTCTCTCGCTCAACCTCTCAACCTCTCAACCTCTCAAGGTATCGTCTTTTCCTCCCTCTTTTCCTTGTTTGGTTCGTAGGAAAGTTCAGTAAAAGCAGTTTCTGTGTTTAGTTAGTTTTATGTATGAGATTTATGACCAATCTTTCGGATCTGTCAATCTATAATAGTTTCGCCTAAAATGTTTAAATCTATGACTTTTGCGATTGAATCGAGGAACTTGGTAGCAGAATCATGTCATGAATTTGTGATACATATCCTTTTTTAAAAATTAGGGTTTTTTTTTCTTTATTTCTGATTTATGATCAAGCTGTTGGATCTGTTATATCTTTGTCCCTATTCGTAATTTTTGTTTGTTTTGTAGGAAAGTTTAGGAAAATCAAATTTTTAGCTTAATTTTTTTGTTGATATTTGAGATTCATGATTAATCTATCGGATCTAGCATATGTTTTTCCCATTTTGTTGTTTAAGTTTGTAGGGAAGTTTAGGAAAAACGATTTCTGTGTTTAATTTGTTTGATATTTGAGATTTATGATTAATCAATTGGATCTGTCAACCTATGTTAGATTCACATAAATATTATAATTTTTGACCTTTTGAGAATGAATTTAGGAATTTGGAGGGAACTTTATGCCATGAATTTTTAACACACGTCTTTTTATTTTTTACAAATTAGGGTTTTTATTTTCTGTATGTGATTTAATGGATCTGCGAGTTGTTAAATTGTGAAAGTAAAATGTTGGGGTTTTAAAATTGATTTTTATGAGATTTGTTTGGTGTTGTAGATGCAAATCTTCGTGAAAACCCTCACTGGCAAGACCATCACCCTTGAGGTGGAGTCCTCTGACACCATCGATAACGTCAAGGCTAAGATCCAAGATAAGGAGGGCATCCCCCCAGACCAGCAGCGTCTCATCTTCGCCGGAAAGCAGCTTGAGGACGGTCGTACCCTCGCTGACTACAACATCCAGAAGGAGTCAACACTCCACCTGGTGCTCCGTCTCCGTGGTGGTATGCAGATCTTCGTCAAGACCCTCACTGGAAAGACCATCACTCTTGAGGTCGAAAGCTCCGACACCATTGACAACGTCAAGGCCAAAATCCAGGACAAGGAGGGCATCCCACCAGACCAGCAAAGGCTGATCTTCGCCGGGAAGCAGCTCGAGGATGGCCGTACCCTCGCCGACTACAACATCCAGAAGGAATCCACTCTTCACTTGGTGCTCCGTCTCCGTGGTGGTATGCAAATTTTCGTCAAGACCCTGACCGGAAAGACCATCACCCTTGAGGTCGAGAGCTCAGACACCATTGACAATGTCAAGGCCAAAATTCAAGACAAGGAGGGAATCCCACCAGACCAGCAGAGGTTGATCTTTGCCGGGAAGCAGCTGGAGGACGGCCGTACCCTTGCCGACTACAACATCCAGAAGGAGTCCACTCTCCATTTGGTTCTGCGTCTCCGTGGTGGTATGCAGATTTTTGTGAAGACCCTCACCGGAAAGACCATCACTTTGGAGGTGGAGAGCTCGGACACCATCGACAATGTCAAGGCCAAGATTCAGGACAAGGAGGGGATCCCACCAGACCAGCAGAGGCTGATCTTCGCTGGAAAGCAACTTGAGGATGGTCGTACCCTTGCCGACTACAACATCCAGAAGGAGTCTACACTCCACCTTGTGCTGCGTCTTAGGGGAGGTATGCAGATCTTTGTGAAGACCTTGACTGGGAAGACCATCACTTTGGAGGTGGAGAGTTCGGACACCATTGACAATGTGAAGGCTAAGATTCAGGACAAGGAAGGTATTCCTCCAGACCAGCAGAGGTTGATCTTTGCAGGGAAGCAGTTGGAGGATGGAAGGACTCTGGCTGATTACAACATCCAGAAGGAGTCCACCCTTCACCTTGTCCTCCGTCTCCGTGGTGGTTTCTGAGATGTGTCCCTTGGGGGTTGTTGCTCGCTTGCTCTGCATTTATCAGTGTTTTATGTTTTTAATTTTAATGCTACTCTGTTCATGCCTCCTTGTTGAGGTCATTGAACAAGTTTGTTTTGCTATGCTCTCGTATGCTACTTTTGGTTTAATAAATAAATTCGGATCGTTTGCACAATAATTTTATCTTTGAGTTTTGATGCTTCTATAAGTTTTAATTTGTTTGTTTGCATGATTATTACACTCTTTCTTCTTTTCCTGTTTGATAAATATTTGAAATTGAGTGACCTTGAGTTTTTGAGGATGATCACTTTGTTGAATCATCCATCAATTATCCACATAAAATGTTTTCTCTTGTTTGGTTGAGTTTGGTCACCCTCGCAATTGCTTTCTGCTTCCAAAGGGTGTGGTTACCAAACCCAACTGAAAACAAGGTAGTGTAAGTTAGAAGCCTAGAACAGAGACAAGGAGCCAACAAAGCCAGCCGAAGAATCCACAACCCATGAATGATATGTTCGTGCTAATATTGAAATATTAGAGGAGTTGGGGCTTGTTTTCTCTGTACCTCACAAATTGATGATAGTGCACTCTTTCATTGATGAGAGACTGTAGGGTTAATATATGGGAGGCCTGCTGGTGTCCCTAGACAACCTGTTTCTCTTTCCTAGCTAAAAAATACCTCCACTGAAGTTAGTCAAAGAACACATGCTGATTGAGTTTCAACTGCAGAATTACAATTACATTGAGGAGAGAATAGAAGAACCCACGCTCAATTAGAAATTTAGAATAGAATTTATAGTCCAAAGTTGCTAATATGCCCTTCACAGCCAGCCACAAAATGGAACCCAATTATCTGGCTATGCCATACCAGATGTGATCATACCAAGAAACAATAGAACTAGAGTTACCTGGACTTGATTCCAAGCAGAGGCTACACTGAAGCCGCTAGGATTAGGCAATCCATTTAACTCTCTCCTGTTAAATGTTACTAATCTTTCAATGCTAAAAAAGAGAAGACTATTATCTTGTAGCTTTGCATTTGTTTATCTTTATGATCATTAGAAAAAGGTTCGATAGATACATTCTTTGAGGAAATAAACTTCTTCAGCAGTTTTAAATTCTAATAGCCATATTATAAGCCGTGAAATCGACGTATAGACTCCTATAGACCTCCTTTGTGTTCAAGATTGGATTGGATGGATCAACTCACTAGATTCATCGTAATATTGGAAGAAGAAATGGAGACGAACTAATAAATTTTGTTTAATTTCAAAGAAAAAGATAGATAAATTATAAAAGGGTTAATATCTTACTATTTTGGGGGATTGAAATGGAAAAGTTTTTATTATTATTTTTTTTTTTATGATCAATCCATCCTCTTCCTTTAACTTGAGAAAACGTTAGAAATTAGCCTCCATCTTCTTTCATTATACCTTAAATTTAACGAGTCAACATATCCAATCTAATCCTAAACACCAAATGTGGCCATCACCTTATATAGACTTCCTATGAGAGCTGAAGTCCATTTCTTGCTTGTCATTCACTACCTCTATCGGTCCATCTACTGTTGAGAGTAATGTGGAGCAATATTTCACATTGAAAAACTAAGGCTTAGGATATGTGCTTATAAGTCTTGGGCCTCTCCATCCATTGCCAATTGGTTTTGGGTTGAATGCTCTAATTCTATCATGATATCAGAGCTTGGTTATTCGCTTGTAAGGCCCAACGGCCACACGTGCTCCCACGTCATCCAATACAATTTATTCACATATAAGGCTCAAAATCTCGCCACATGTGCGGAGGCGTGTTGAGAGTAATGTGGAGCAATGTTTCACATCGAAAAACTAAGGCTTAGCATATGTGCTTATAAGTTTTGGGTCTCTCCACCCATTGCCAATTGATTTTGAGTTGGATGCTCTAATTCTATCATCAACTATGTTTGTTTTCTATTTTCCTGAATGATTATGCTTCAAAGACCAATCCCTTCTTCACATGCCCTCATCATTACAACTTAGAAGCTTGACATCCATTTCTTTCTTATGGTTCTTCAAATAATCATATGCTTTCACTAACCCAACTGAAAATCTTTGGTGGATGTAAAGTGTTGAGGTCTTTTAAATTGTGTACCCTCCTGTTCCTTGTACATCACAATCAGCCAACCTCCAACCACAATGTTTTGAAAGCAGACAAAAATGAGAGGTTAATTCTCGTCGGTTTAGACTTCAAACAAAGATTCACTAAGCTTTCGAATCTTTGCAGAATTGCAGGACCCCAAAGTTTTGTACAGTACACTCGTCTCTGGAGAACAGTGATTCGCGTTGAGATATTTTAAAACACAAAGAGTGGAGTCGTGACTCATTTAAAAACAGAGATCGATGTATATTTTTCTCACCATATGTCATGAGTCTTATGACACTTGTGGCATGCACTCAACTACGTCATGCATCATTGTGTACAGTACAAATATATATACCGACAGCCTTGACTGGCATCGTATAGGGTGCCCCTCCGGCAAGCAATCCAACCACCTATCAATTCAAACTTGTTCCAATCTGTGCCATCAACTCCCATTCAACTTCTTATGTGTGTATGTCACTGGATCGTTTCGATCCGATTTCGTTTGTGATTCTTATACGATAAACCCAGAAAACAATCAAAGCTAGTTTAATTTGAACCAATGATTAATGTGATCTAATTTCATATAAGGTTAAATTACCGTCCTAGTTTTTGCAATTTTTTACTTTAGCCTCCATACTTTTAATTTTGACAATAAAAGGCTTGCAATTAATCATATTTCATCAATCTTATATCTTAAGAGTAAACAAAAAGATGACATAGTTTGCATGTGATAATCACTCTTGAAAAGTGACCAATTTTACCTTTGCACGAAATTATCACATGCAAGCCACTTCATCTTTACGTTTGCTCACTAATAAAAATGACACAAGTGATTAATTATAAGCTAAAGTGAACTATATATAAGCCTTCTATCGAAAAAATTGAAACTATGAGATCTATAGTAGAAAATCGGAAAAACTACAAACTGTAAGTGTAATGTGGCCTAAATATAATATGTAAGACTTCTATATGTATATAGAATATTATATCTAGAAAGCTTTCATTGAAGAATAGTATACGATGGATATTGTTACTCATTTTGTATTGTAGTTCAATGATCACATAATTTAATTTTTTAGATTTCCATAATTTATGGATCTTTTTTTTTGGCCGGGTACATAATTTATGGATCAATTTACAAAAAGTTAGACAAATCCAAAATGATTAAGACAATAAATTTGTCTGTCATGAATTTGACGAATTATCGGATTGAATGGTATTAAATAATTCATTTATAGATGTTACTCAACTACCATTCTTTGCTTCTGTAGATCCATCCACCATCTATTAATTATTGGTCAAGCACTCAAGCATATCCTTCCAAAATATCTACATCTAGTACTATATTACTAATAAATACTCCAAACAAAAAATTACTAATAAATACTAAAATTAGTACTAGAGGGGTTCCCAACTTCCCATTGCCCCAAAACAACACCATTAATTGGCTCTTCACTGACTTCCCAAGAAATCTATGTCAAATGGCTGACTCCGAACACTCTTCCTCCGATAGCACTTTATCGGACTCTAAAGGTACCCATTTGAGACATACTTTTATCTTTTGACAGACAGTTGATTATGTTATACTATTTTCTTTAACGAAACAGCTTCGATTTCAGCCACACAAAAAAGAAAGAAAGAAAGAAATGCTTTTGATTACAAACAATTTTCCTTTTGGTTTATTCCGTTTATGATTCTCCTTAATTATCGAATATCGACCCTCTTTTCTTTTGGCTTAGAATTATCAGCTACCCTTAAAATTATGCTGTTAAGCATTACTTGGGTGTTATGAGTCTTATGACTGCGTTTGAAATATTTGTAAATTATAACCATGCATTAAGAGACACACAGGATGTACATGAAAGCAAGACAAAGCTAAATTTTTATGATCTTATCACGTTTACAATATATTGTCTGCCAGTGCATGTTCGTTTTGAAAGCGTGCTGTCTTCAACTTAATGACTCTTGTCAATGATCATCCTATGTAAATTGATTATGAGTTGTTTATTTTAGAGAAAACCCAAGAAAAACCTAAGCTTCAATTCTCTGAGGACGAGGAAGCACTTGTTATAAGAATGTACAATCTAGTAGGAGAAAGGTTGGTTTCTTCTCATGCTTTTTCTATTCTAATTTCTTCTGAGCCTCTCAGACAAGCAAAAAGCTTATCTCAAACTGAGGGTTAACATTGTGAATAGGTGGGCTTTGATTGCTGGGAGGATTCCAGGAAGAACAGCAGAGGAAATTGAGAAGTACTGGACCTCTACATACTCAACAAGTGAATAAAACAACAAGGTCAACTGGTGGTTTACGTCAACTCTGCCAAACTTACATTGCAGAACTTGCGATTCTTACTGGACTTTTTTGAAATATTTAGGCGTAATTGCTCTAACATCTACTATCTGATGTTTGGGTCAAAATCAAGGTTCAATGTAAAGTAAATTATCTAAGTGTTCATGTGCCAATGTACAAAGTACTGCTCCATGAGTTGCTTTCGACTATCCGGTTACCAAGCAGTGTTTAAGTCTTGGTGATCATTAGCTTATGAAAAAAAAGCATATGCTTAGCTTATCAATAATCTAATCCATAATATTCCTGCTCATCTTGCTTGTTAGTTTATTAGGTTCAAAGGAAATATAAATTAAGAAAAAAGTCTATGGTTCACTTGGTCCATGATAATCATGACCCGAAAATATGTTTTTCGAAAACCATAACACAATTTGAAAGCATTTTGATATTAGTACACGAAAACAATGAAAATAAGGATATGTATTTGGTGGATAATTAGTAATAACCCCTCCGCCCGTGACTCTGAAACCACAAACCATGGCTTTCAGGTTGTGGGTCGTGAGCCAAGAACCTCGAACCAGAGAGCATGCATGAGCCATGGGACAAAATTCTAGAAAATGAATCAATTACAGAACAAAGAAAATCTCATCAAACAGCTGCAAGGTGTATCAAAAAAGAAAGAAGTTGCATGTTTTAAATATATACCTTGTTTTGAATCACGCACAGAGTTCCATTTAGATAGCTATTTCAGTAGATTTCAATGATCAAAGAATAAAATCCACAAAGGTACATGTTATAACTAAAAGTTAACATTCATAGCCTGAATTACAAATATGGTACGCTCTCAACAGATGGCGAGGACCAACTATATGACATAGACAATTTAGCTATGAGCCACCACACCAAAACCAAATAGACAATGCCATCCAACATTTGGTCTGTCATCTGTGTATTATACATTGCTTTGTTTGTAAAACTTGGTGTCAAGTACTTGCTTACCGCACATTGCACAAACTCCTGCATAAAATCATGTACATCAGACTTTCCACAATAACCAAAGCTATCAAACCAGTTAGATTAACAAAGATAAAAAGTACCTTTGGAGTAAGCACATGTGTGACAGTATTTGCCATCCTGGTGTACTTGCTGCTTGCAAATGATGCACTTGGTATTTCCATAAGGAGTCCACCTATAAACAAAAGAATCTGGTTGAAGTTACTAGATTCGCATATGACCATATGTGGCACATCACACAAATAATCTGCATTCTAAACAACTCAATCAATGGCAATGGAGTACTTATATCATTACTGTACACATGAATCATGAATATATGATACACAACCTCATCAACAGCTCATTGGAGCTATATGATTTATACATATGTACCTCTGCAATAGCCCACACAAGTCCTCTACACATATTGCAATGCCTAAATTCCATAAACTACGACACATAGCCCACGCTTATTATTTAGCAAACTACACAAAATCTGTCCAAGTCCAATTCCTTTCTTTATACTAGCTAAAAATTTGAATGCACTCTACCCTCTAATTAATAACAAAAGCCCAATAGAAATTTTATCAAAATGGTTCATTGAAATCAAACAAACAAATTTTATCAAAATGTTCCACAAGGCAATATGAAGATTAGCTGTAATTGATTACTAATCTACCAGTTACTTATACAATTGGGTTATGAAAACTTTAAACCCAAGAACAATTAACTCATAGTATACATAAATACATATATATACAAATTAAAGTAATATAATAAAGAAAAAAGAGTACCTTTTCTTCTTGGAGAGGAGCTTGTTCTCGTTGATTTTACGGCCACCACCTTCGGTGGTGTTACTGGCACCTTCCTTCCACTTGTCTGGCACTATCACCTTCGAAAGCTTCTTCTCACCTATTTATTCATCAAATTTGGATAACGAAATTCAGAAAATTATCGAAAATTATATCAATCAGAATTCAGAAACTGCATAATTCTCTGCAATCTCTATTTTTCGATTTTATTAATTTTGCAGAAAATTCGTAATGAATTCAGAGAAACTTACACTTCTCGCACACCATTCTTTGTTCTTGCGATCTTTACTCTGGAAATTGAAAACCCTAATTCGAACCTTTGGGTTTGGGATTGGGACTCTTTTGCTCGTTGGTCTCGTAGTTCAACTCACCGTTTTTGCGTTTCTTGACTTTGACAATCTAATCTTGATAGACTAAATACCCTCCAAATGGAGGTAAATTACAACTGCAAGTGCTGAGCTGGTTGATCTCAACCGCCCTATGATAAGATTTAAGGATTAAGAGATGTGGCTGATCTCAACCGTTGGATTTGAGCTGGGAGATCTACTAGAAACTAGACCAGGCAAAATTTATCACGACCCGTTAACACGACCCGAAACGACCCGCAAATTTGCGGGTTTGGGTTTGAGCTAATTGGGTCGTGTTCAAATCGTGTAGACCCGATAACAACCCGTTTAGATAACGGGTCGTGTTCGTGTCAACCCGCGAAACCCAATAAGACCCGTTAAGAATAAGGGCATTTAAGTCATTTTCTACACTTAACAAAAAGTCAAAATATCCTAAGTTCCTAACCGGCTAAATGGCTAACCCTAATCTAATTCACTTTCACACTTTCACTTTTTCACTCGACACTCACACTCAGCCGCCTCACCCCTCAGTCCCTCACCTTATCTCTGCGAAATGCGATCGCCGATCTCTCCCTCAGCCTTAGCCTCTGTGATCCATCAGCCTCTTTGCCTCTTAGATTCTCTCCCTCAGCCTTAGCCTCATCAACCCATCTGCCAACATCTCTCTCTTTCTCTTCTCCCTCCCTCTGCGATCTTACTCTACATTCTGCAATCGACCCCACAGTCCCACACTCCCACACAGAGCTGCATACAGTGACAGACTCACATAGTCTCTGCGAGGTGCACACAGAGCTGCACACAGCACACAAAGTCTCTCCCTCTCTGCCTCCACCGACCCCAGCATCGTCGTCTCAGCCTCCATTAACATCGATCCAGCTGCCATCTCTCTCTCTTTCTCTTGTCCCTCCCTCTGCGATTTCACTCTGCAAGTCTGCAATCGACCCTTAGTTAGTTAGTCTTTGCGAGCTACACACAGAGTCTCTCTCTCTCTCCCTCTCGAGTCTCGACCCTCAGCCTCCATCGACCCTCAACCCGACTCAAAGCCTCAAAGGTACTCCGAAACCCTCTTTTTTGTTTGATATTTTATATTTTATATTTTCTAATGATGAGATGATTATTTTTAATTTGTATTTGTACTCTGAAACCCTAAGAAATGTTCAAATCAAACTTTTTTCGAGTTCATTTTTGGAGTTTTAATTTTTAACGATTTTGAAAATAGGGTTATTTTCTTTGTGTAATTTGTATGGAGAGTATGAACATTATCTACTGTTGGGAATATTACCTAGCTTATGATGAATATATTTATATGCAGAGCAGAGTTTATATATAAGCATTTCAATATTTGAATGGAATTGATTGGAGTATTTCTAGCTAGCCACCTGGTTTTTACTAGTTCAATATTTGATGGAATTTGTTAATCTGGCTCTTTGTTTTTATATATAACTAGCTTATTAAATGTTCAATGCAGATGAATCCTAGTCCTATAAGTAATATTGATGAGGAGTCTGGTGAAGTTTCAGTGAGAAACAATGTGGGTCAAAGTGCTGAAAATGTAGAAGATACAGTAGATAAAAGCCCTACAAAGAAAAAGGCAAGAGGCATGGCAGTAGGTAAGCGAAAATTAAGATCTTCTGCTTGGACTTTGTTTGAACCATTGCCTATGGAACCAGATAAAAAAAAGCGTGCTAAATGTAGACAATGTGGTGTGATATATATATGTGATAGTCAATGTGGGACGGGTAATATGTTGAGTCACATGAAAAATTGTCCTAAGAAAACACATGGTGATTTGCAGCAATTGATGATATCACAGTCTGGATTGCGTTCCCCAAAATTTGATCATGAGAAATTTAGAGATTTATTGATAGAAGCAATTATCAAACATGATTTACCTTTTAGCTTTGTTGAATATGAGGGCATTAGAGCTTTATTTGCATATATATCTCCTGATATCAAGCTGCCTTGTAGAAATACTGTTAAGGCATGTGTTTTAAGGATGTTCAAAAGGGAAAAACTGAAACTTGGTAATTTGTTAAGTATGGTTCCAGGAAGGATTTGCTTAACATCTGATTTATGGACTTCTTTGACCACTGATGGATACCTAAGTCTTACAGCCCATTTTGTTGACCAAGAATGGAAATTGCAAAAAAGGATTTTAAACTTTTGTCATATGCCCCCTCCACATACTGGTGTTGCTTTGTGTGAAAAAATTAATTAATTATTGACTGATTGGGGGATTGAAAAGAAATTATTTTCTATTACTTTGGATAATGCTTCTGCAAATGATTGTTTTGTTGATCATTTGAAAAACCAATTGAACTTTAGAGGTCTACTATTAATGAATGGTAAATTCTTTCATGTTCGCTGCTGTGCTCACATTTTAAACTTGATAGTTCAAGAGGGACTTAAAGAAATTGATCCCTCTGTTTTAAAGATTCGTGAGTGCATCAAATACATTAGGGGTTCATCTGGGAGGAAACAAAAGTTCTTTGAATGTGTTGCACAAGTAGGGATAGCAGGTAATAGGAGAGGCTTAAGACAAGATGTGCCTACTAGGTGGAACTCAACCTATACCATGCTTGACAGTGCACTTTTTTATCAGCGTGCTTTTATCAATCTAAGATTAAGTGATTCAAGTTTCATTTTTTGTCCTTCTACTGAAGAGTGGGATAAAATAGGAAAGATTTCAAAATTTTTGGGGTATTTTTATGAAGTTACTTGCTTATTTTCTGGAACAAAGTACCCCACATCCAATTTATTCTTTCCTAAAGTGTTCATAATCCAACACAGTATCAAAACAGCCATGGAAGATAGGGATGATTTCATGAGAAGGCTGGGAACTTCTATGAACTTAAAGTTTGAAAAGTATTGGTCAGATTACAGTTTAATTCTTGCAATTGCAATTATTTTGGATCCTCGTTATAAATTGCAGTTTGTAGAATGGGCTTATACCAAGCTTTATGGTCAAGATTCTTATGAATTCAAAAGTGTTAGTGACACATTGTCTTCTCTTTTTGATTTGTACATGGAAAATTTGTCTCATCTTGTTAATTCAAATCGTCCAAGGAATGAGACAGCTAGTCACACGGAAGATGGAGACACCATTTTTGAGGTAATTGCTGGTTTTCTTTATATAATTCATAATTGCTTGTTTGATAATTGTTTGTCTTTTTTTATAAGTGCTTGTTTGATAATCTCATGTTTTTTATAATCCTTTGTAGGATTTTGATAATAGTTATAACAGTGGTGTAGCTTCAAGTACTAAAACTGAATTGGATAAGTATTTTGATGAAGAAAGACTAGACAGAAAGCAAGAGTTAGATGTTCTTTCTTGGTGGCAAATGGAGCAATTTCGTTATCCTATTCTTTCTAATTTAGCTCGTGATGTGCTAACAATTCCTATTTCCACTGTTGCATCCGAATCAGCCTTTAGTATTGGTGGTAGAATACTAGATCAATATCGCAGTTCATTATTGCCTGAAAATGTTCAAGCTTTGTTATGTACTCGAGATTGGATTTTTGGCAAGGAAGGTAAATTTTACATACCATTGTACTGTTATGTTTTTTTTTTATTCTCATAAAGTTATATTTGTAATTGATTTTTTTTATTTTTTATGCTTATTTTTTGATAAAGAACATGCTGACTTGGAAGTACTTAGTGAAGATGTTTTCAATTTGACTATTGAGGATAGTGGAAGCAGATCTGAACAATGTTCTAATACCATTTCTGTTGATGATTGATGAAAGGTGCTGTATTTTTATTGTTGTGGCTGTAATTTATATGCATTTATATTTGATTGATTGAATTGAAAGGTTATGTATCATATATATGTTTTGTTTCAGGGGAGCATTTGAGAAGTTCTTGGTGTGGCAATGTGGCATTAATCATTCCTTGAAGTGGTGTTCTATTCATGGCTGGAAGATTGTGTTAGAGAATTAGAGAATTTTGGGCTGTTTGTTGATCACTGTTAAATTTTGTTTCCCCTTGAAGTGTTCTGTTAAATTTGGTTTGGGCTGCTTATTTATTTTGGAGCATTCTATATATGTATTGAATTTTGTTTTGGACTGTAATTTTGGGCTGTTATTTATTTTGGAATGTTGCATGTATTGAATTTTGGGCTGTAATTTTTGTAAGGATTGTAACTTTGTAAGATATATATCAAGTATAATTTTGTTTAAAAAATATTAATTTTCTTAACGGGTAGAACAGGTCGTGTCGTGTTTATTCGTTTTAATTCGTGTCGTGTTCGTGTTGGGGGTTTTGTTACCCGTTACTTAATGGGTCGTGTCGTGTCAACCCGTTAAGCTTAACGGGTCGTGTCGTGTTTGACACGAACCCGCAAAAAACGACCCGTTTGCCAGGTCTACTAGAAACTCTATTTTTCTTAAAGAATGAGAATATATGGAACCAAAGGAGACTAAAGATATATAAAAGAAGTGAGTAAAAGTCTAAAAGATCTAGGAAAACAAATAAAATAATTTTTAAGTAAAACAAGGGTTAATTATAATTATATACTTTAATTATACACCACTTTTCCATTTGGTACCTCTGGTTCAAAAACTTTCATTCGGATACCTCAACTTTAATATTTCGTCAACTTAGTACCTCCGTTAGTCTGACCGTTAAGAAGACCGTCATCTGCTTACGTGACGTTGACGTGGCACAAACGGACCCCACCATTAAATATTAACTTAGCATTTAAAAATAGCTACGTAAACCAAAATTAATAAAAAAATAATAAACCTTTAAAATAATATAATATAAAAAACATAAATAATTGAATTGAAAAAGAAAAAAGAAAAAAGAAAAAGAAAAAGGAAACCCACAACCCAGCATCACCTCCGCCTCCCCTGCACAGCCACCCAATGGTTGCCTCTCTCATCGACTGCCACCCTACCTTCCTGCGTCTTTCTTAACCCCTAGCCCCGACCCCAGTCCCCGTCGCATCTTCCTCCCTCCAACCTTTGTTCCCCCCAAACCCAGTCGCATCCCTTCCCTCCTTCCCAACCCCCTTCACTCCCACCCACCTCCCTCCCCAGCCCCACCCCCTTACCTAGCCGATCCTCACCCAACCTTTCCCCGTCACCCAACCCTCCCCCTCAACCAATCGCACCCACCTCCCCCTTCCCCAACCTTAGTCGCCCTCACCCAACCCCTTCCCCAACCCCCGTCGCACCCTCCTGCCCCTCAACCCGTCGCACCCACCTTCCCCCAAACCCAGTCGCACCCACCTCCCCCTCCCTAGGCCCCGTTGCCCTCACCCAACATCACGACAACCCCACATCGCATCCTCCTCCCCCCTCCCTAGTCCCAGTCTCCCCCACCCAGCACCGCCCCAACCCCCGTCGCACTCTCCTGCCCCCCAACCCGTCGCACCCACCTTCCCTCAAACCCACTTGCACCCACCTCCTCCCTCCCTAAGCCCCACCGAAACGCAACCACATCTTTGTTTTTGCATTTTCTGGGCATCCAAACGCAAGGGGGAGGGCGGCGGTCGGTGAGAGAGGCACCAGTTGGGTGGCTGTGCAGGGGAGGCGGAGGGAAGAGATTCTCGGCTGATGGCCAGAGTGAGGGAGGGAGGTAGGTAGGTTGGGTGGCTGTGCGGGGGAGGCGGTGAGGATGCTGGGTTTCTGATTTTCTGGGCTTTTTATTTTATTTTTAAATTCAATTAATTTTTAATATTTTATATCATTTTCAAAGTTTTATTAATTTTTTATTAATTTTGGTTTACGTGGCTATTTTTAAAATGCCAAGTCAATATTTAATAGTGGGGTCAACGTGTGCTACGTCAGTGCCACGTATGCAGATAACGGTCTTCCTAACGGTCAGACTAATGGAGGTAATAAGTTGACGAAATATTGAAATTGAGGAATCCGAATAAAAATTTTTGAACCAGAGGTATAATTGAGGTATATAATTGTAATTAACCCATAAAAAAACTAGCAACAATTGAAAAAATTCACTATAATATAAATTGACTTAAAACTGAAGATGGTTTATGGTTCTAAATTCAATCAACAAAGATCACTTGTTGGAGTAAATTTTACAGTAGAAATTATGTTCTAGGCTTCTAGCACTCACTCATTCCCTTTTCTTTCTTTCGTTTCTCTTTTTTATTTAAAAATAAGAAACATTACCAAAAATATGCTTAATAATATCTATTGAAAATATGACATCAACGAAAATTAGAATGAAGTGTGAATAGCATTAGGGTAGTGACAATGTCTTTTTACAGGAAAAAAAGCTATAAATTTTAACTTTTTAAGTCATTATAAAATATAATTTTATATTCTAATTTCAACATCTTTTAAACCTTGAAAGTAATAAACTATTCAATTTAAAGGTGATTATATATGGTCGTTTTGGTACTCAAAATTTGTCCATCATTTTAACAACTTTGAAGGTTTGCTAATATTGTTGTAGAGATATTTGGGAAAGAAAGGAAGGAAAAATCAGGATGATAGATATTTGGAATGAAATTAATTCTCTTACTGACCAAAATTAATTCAATAAATTTAATATAAATCCAATAACCGACAATGATGGCGTACAAAAATACACATATTGGTGTGCTCCAAAATTCAAACTATGAAAAGTATACAACTTTACACTATTCCCATGGACTCAATGGGCACTCCACTGGCAATGTTGGGAACCTCTCAGAATCCTTGCAATAATCATAGATAACAAGGTTCCTCTGTATCCAAGCATAGTCCATTTTCTGATCATCTGAGAGGTGCCACGCGTCATATTGGTCCCACCAATTCTTGGTTGTGGTGGACACGCAGTCAGGGAATGGATCCTCCCATTGGCACCCATCAACATTGAAGTCCTTGTAGGAGGACACAAATGGAGCCTTTTTCCAGTCTGTCTTCTCAAGGCCACCTCTGGTTGCCCAATCATCTGCATTCCATATGCTGGAGAATAAATACATGGGCTTCTCATTGGGGAAGAAGTTGTTTGGTTCCCCATTGTTCTTGAACACCCTTATGGGAACTTCATCCACAAAAAACCTGTGTATGCAAAATTTGGGTAAGTTTTTAGTTTGTTGTCTAAAAGTTTCCATTTGGGGTCCAATCCCATTAGTCTAACTGTTTTTCAGAAAATACTATGCTAAGAGCCTAAGGCTCAAATTTTTCATAAAACTATAGTTCAAGAAATCATGAACCTATGATTTCACAAAATAGGACCAGAAGCATGTGACTAGCTATGTGACAAATTGCATCTCTTTGGGACTTGAAGCATGAGGGCTCCATCAGTAAGTGCCAGCAGTGATATAAAATTAAGGGTATGAATGAGGCAGATGATCAAAATAGATGGTGTAGATGTAAAAGACCCAAGAGCCAAGAAGAAGAGAGAGAGAGTGAGACTTACACAATCTGATGGTTATTCCAGAGAATGGAATAGGTATGGAAGTCCTCAGTGGGGTCAAACCAAAGCATGTGCCTCATCTCACGGCCACCAGTTCCATTCTTGTAAACGTTGGTCTGAATGAGATAGGGTTGCCCACTCCTATTCCCCAAGAACTCAAAATCTAGCTCATCTCTCTCTGGCCCTGCCCCATTTTCTGTGCACATCTGTAACACTTTTCACTCTCAGCAACAGTCTTACATATATATTATCTGCAACTACTAAAAATTGAAGTTTCAAAAGTACAAAGAAATTAAGACATAGGAGTAGAGTATATAAAAGACTTACATAATAAGCTGTCACTACACCAGCAGAGTCACCTCCAACCAACTTGAGCTTCATGCTGAACCATCCAAATCTGTACCTTTGTTTTGTTTGAAACCCACAACCTATTCAATAATATAAAAAGAGAATGATATAATAGACTGGCTGAAATTCTAAAATTACTTAGCTACTGGTGAAACATAATAATATTGAATAACAATCAATCTTTCTGAATTGTGATATAAATCTTGTTTATGCATGTTTACCTGTATCATTGTCAAGGGAAAGATACCAGATCTGCCCATCTGCAGATGTTGTAAAATGGTCCTCAGACCACATTATGTGGAAATTGTCTTCGAAAGACTTTGATGGCGCAGCTGCTTCAGAAGAAGAAGAAGAAGAAGCAGCCATGAGAGCTGCAATGCAGAGGAGAATTGGCATTGGAGAGGCCCTTCTTTCCATTTTGGGTCAGAGACTTGGGAGAGGCAGAGAATGTGAGAGGATGGGATTGGGAGCTTCTTTCAGCTGGATCTCCAGGAGGAGGTGGAGAAGGAGATGTGCATTAAATGATGAGCATTTGCAAATGACTTGGTGAAAGGCTAAAACTGGAAACCCAAGTTCACATTTCTCTGTCTGGTTAATCATTTGGTAATGGGTTATCACTTATGTACGGTTTTGCCCTTTGTTTGAACCATGTTAAAATTAAATACCCAAAATCACTAACTTATGAACCTTTGAAGATGGGGCACTTGGAGTGGCCAAAAAAAAAAGAAGATGGGGCACTTGGGGCATAAAACCCAAAAGAGAAATGTATGTTTAGATTAAAAGGATTAAAATAAGAAGGTTGGAATTGGGAGGGACTGGGGAAGCCAGGCTGCCCTCCAATGGTCTTTGGCAATTGGGAGAAGAATAACAGAAGTGGGGTCCATGCGTTGCATATAGGAACGTGATTGAATGTGATCGCTCATACAATAATCGAAAGTTCTTGGATTTTGACAACTGGATTTGGCTGTCAGGGAAATGCAGCAGCTTATTTGGCATTGTATTTAGAAAATAAACCATTCTGATTATGAGATTATACCTATATATAAAAGAAGACATAAAAAAAAAAAGTAATTAAAAGGAGCAAAAGGGATTAAAGAAGGTTAAAAATTATTTGAACTAAAATTTGTTAATTTGGTCAATCAAACAAAGCAAAGCAGTAAAGCACCCTATCAAAAGCCTAAGATTTCTCCACAATATCTTTTTCCCACCATTTTGGGCATTTTGGCCTTCTCTTTTTGTTGGCTTTCCACATAAATACACAATTACACAGTTAATCACATTAAACAAGAGTATTTACTGGAAGTAGTGAAATATGCCCTTAAAAAGAGGTTTGCTTTCTTGGTAATAAACATGACCAACATGCTAAACACCAAAACCAATAAAAAGGAAAGATATGCTACAAGCCTACAATGATAAACTATGTCTTTGCAGCACCCTAAGAAAAAGACTTGAAAAATTAAAAACATCAATAAAACAATGTACCCATCTCCCAATGAGCAACCAAGTGATAAATCTTATAATACTCAACATTAAGATTGAGTAAAAACTTGAAACATTGACTTGCTACATCCACTTGACAGGTTACTGAGATGCAGCCAGATCATGTGGTGGGGGAGCCCACCGATTGAATAATTGAGGAGATTATCAATGGATTGATTATGAATTTATGATAGAAAAGCTTGCAATAAGTGATGTGAGGAAAAAGTAGCTGTTCATTAGTTTATCAGCAGAGCAATGCCCTTTTATTTTTGGATTCATTTGCTAAACTTGAATGGTAGAAAACACCTTTTTCAGTCTCTTGTTGGGTGCTCTGGCTATCTGAATCAGAATGAACTTAGGAGGGAGTATGTGTGCCTTTTGCACATTTCCTCAAGGCATCCTTTTCAGCATCTTTAGCGATACTCTTTATTTTTTAACTAAATTTTAGTTAAATTAGCTACATGTTATTTTTGCTAGTCTTTAATATTGAACGTTTAATTTTTTAAAATTTAAAAAGACTAATTTACTTGAAAAGATATAATGATTAGATAGCAACTTAAAATAGTATGTTTATAAAAGAAAATAAAGGGCCATTCTCACTCCTCAAATGTAGAGAGCCAAAAATTGGTTGGCTAAAATGGAGAGGCTTTCAGAGAGGCTATTGGAGCATACATTTTCTCAACATCTTCTCCAAAATTAGCTAAGGATGCAAGATAAAGAGGCTCCAGTATTGACACTATTATTTGCATAGTCTTTCTCTAATGCGAGACATAAATACAAGATTAATGTGAGATGTGAATAATTGGTCAAAAAAAAAATGTGAGATGTGAATAAAGCGAACACTTAGTGCCCAAACGGCATTGAGTGATCGAACACTTACTCACATCCTGCAATGTGACATCCAGCATCCCGCGTTAGAGAATGCCTCATATTTGTATTGGAGATATAAGATTGACTTTTTTTTTTTTGGGTAAATCAAAATGAGAACCAAAAATAACCTACAAGGCTGCAAAAGCAAGCTCAAGCACATTACAATACACCAATTAACCCAACCCAACCCAACTCAACAGTTAACCCAAGATATGCAGTTCCTGGTTTTAACTTGGGCTTACCTTTCACTCACCCCAAGCCAACAATCTGGCTGTTAGAGCCCAAAGCCCAAAATTCTACTTGTCTGTCTTGTGACTCTTGTCCCAAACAGAACAAAACTTCCCAAATCTTCTTCTCTGCGAGAAAATGTTGAAACAGAAGAAAAAAACCACTCGAACACCAAATGCTTCTTCACAAAGCTCAGCAATCTTGCAAAGCCTATTCGACAACTTCCACAGCTTCCCTGAGTTGGAGAACCCATATCAAACAAGCTCGGCTAGCTTCTCAAATCTCAACCATTCTCCTACAAAGACGCAACTGGGTCCCACTCCTCCGAAGCCTCAGCCTCTTCCCCAAACTTACCCCTCCTCTGTTTCTCCAAATCCTCCACAAGACCCAGAACAACCCACAAGTCTCTTTGGAGTTCTTCAAATGGGCCAAATTGAATATGGGGTTTGAACCAGACCTCAAATCCCACTGTCAAATCATCCAAATATCTCTCGGGTCGGGCATAGTCCGACCCGAGAAACCCATCTTGGACTCTCTGATTCAGACCCATCCTGTGTCAAAGCTTGTACAGTGCATGACTCAAGCATGTAGAGGTACAGATTCTCAAGCCACTACCTTAAGTTTTGTTCTTGGGTGCTATTCAAGAAAGGGTTTGTTTAGAGAAGGCTTAGAAGTTTATATGAAAATGAATGCTCTTGGTTGTGTTCCTTCAGTTGTTGCCTGCAATGCACTACTTAATACTATGCAGCAACAAAATGAGATTAGATTGGCGTGGTGTTTCTATAGCGTTATGCTCCGAAATGGGGTTTTACCAGATCGGTTTACATGGTCAGTGGTTGCTCAGATTCTTTGTAAAGATGGGAAATTCGAAAGAATTCTTAGATTTTTCGATTTGGGTATTTATAATTCTCTGATATATAATCTTCTTATAGATGGTTATAGCACAAGTGGTAATTTTGATGCTGCATTTTACTACTTAAACGAGATGTGTGATAGAAAAGTGGACCCTGGTTTTAGTACTTGTAGCTCTATTCTTGATGGAGCATGTAAACTTGGGGATGTGGAAGTGGTTGAAAGAGTAATGAACACTATGCTAGAAAAGAAATTGCTTCCCAAGAGCCCTTTAGCTGAATATGATTCAATAGTTGAGAAGCTTTGTGACTTGGGCAAAACGCATGCCGCAGAGATGTTCTTTAAGAAAGCATGTGATGGAAAGATTGGCTTACAGGATGCTACTTATGGATGTGTGCTGAAGGCATTGACTAAAGAAGTTAAAATAAAAAAAGCAATTTGGGTGTATCGTCTGATTTCTGAAAAGGGTATTGTAGTGGCTGATAGTAGCTATCATGCATTTGCAGATGTTCTTTGCAAAGAAGAGCGGTCTGAGGAGGGGTTTAAGTTGTTAATGGATATTATAAGAAGAGGGTTCAGTCCTTGTGCATCTGAATTGTCTGGATTTATATCATTTCTTTGTCAAAAGGGTAGATGGAGAGAAGCTGAGGATATGTTGAATGTAGTTCTAGACAAGGGGCTGCTACCGGATTCGATTTGTTGTTCCTCATTGATGGGGCATTATTGCTCTAGAAGACGGATTGATTCAGCTATTGCATTGCATAATAAGATGGAGAAATTGAACGGCAGTTTGGATGTGACAACCTACAATGTGCTTCTCAGTGGGCTTTTTGGTGCAAGGAGGATTGAAGAAGCAGTGAGAGTGTTTGATTACATGAGAAACCATAGGTTGATGAGCAGTGCAAGCTTTACAATCATGGTTCACGGCCTTTGTCGAGTAAAGGAGCTGAGAAAGGCCATGAAAATTCATGATGAAATGTTGAAGATGGGGCTTAAACCTGATGCACCAACTTATAAGCGTTTGATATCTGGATTTAAGTAGTAACCTTAAGGTGCTGCTTCAAATGGTGATTGAAATGTACACCTACACTGGAATTGAGGGTGATGAAGCAACTAAGTTTTGTGTTCTTAATTTTGGACACTAAAACACATGGGAATCTTTCAATTTGTGTGGCAAATTCTAGTTCATTTCTTACCAATGTGTGTTGCGCTGCGCGGAAGTCATTACTGAGTCTGATCACGCACCTTCACGAATCCATACATTCGTATATTTTCTTCAATCAGTAGTGCTAGACATTCTACATTTTTATACCATAATTTCATACCACCTTATGTGGTAATTTACATGGCATTCATGCATTGGACATTAAAAAATAAAAACAAAAATCAAAAAAGAAAAAGAAAAATTTTGTCCAGTAAAATAATGACACGTAAGATGATATAAAAATATGGTATAAGAATGTGGTAAATATAACATTATTCTTTCGTCAATTTAACCTCCAACAAATTAAATGAATATGAGGTATTATCAAAAAGTGTCAACATTAGTGTGTAGTGTAATATACGCTTCACTTTTTCGATTGAAAACCACTTTTCTCCAATAATGTGGCTCTAGCAAATTAAGCAAATCATGTACACAAATACTCCATTATTGTTTACCCCTGAAGAAACGACGTGTCGTTTCTCGAACGCTAATTTCAGTTAGAGATTGAAAAGCATCTGGAGATTCTGGACCGTCAATTCTAACATCCAATAAGCCTCTCATCATCAATGAAAGAGTCAAGTGTCAACACTCAAAATCAACTCTTCTCCTCCTTGAGGCCTTCCTCTTCCTCTTCCCACAAAGCAAAACCCTTTCCTCTCTGTAAAAATCCAAAACCCAAATCCCAAAAATGCCTCCCATTTCAAAACCACCCCTTCTCTTCCTCACCACCACCCTCCTCCTTATTCTCACCACCTTCACTGAGTCAGCCCAATCCAACTCGGACCGGGTCTCCGACCTCCTATCCCTCCAAGCCCGATCCAAATCTGGGGTGATCCACCTCGACGACCGCTCCGTCTCTCACTTTCTGACCTCCGCCGAGACCCCAAGACCCTACTGGGTCCTCATCTTCTTCGACGCCGAAAAGCTCCACGAAAAGAATGAGCTCCACCTCAAAGAGCTCCGCAACGAGTTCGGCCTCGTCGCCTCGTCGTTCATCGAAAACAACAAAGACGCATCATCGTCCCCATCTCACTCGAAGCTCTTCTTCTGCGACATCGAGTTCCAAGAGTCCCAGCAGAGCTTTGCCCAATTCGGAGTCAACTCGCTGCCCCACATTCGGCTCGTCGCACCCAACCAAACCCCCAAGGAGTCCCAGCAAATGGAACAGAGCGATTTCGCAAGATTGGCCGAGTCCATGGCCGAGTTCATCGAGTCCAAGACCAAACTCGTTGTGGGTCCGATTCAACGGCCTCCGGTTTTTTCCAAGAAGCAGATGATGTTCGCCGTCGTCGCTTGGTTGATTTGGACACCCTTTATTCTGAAGAAGATTATCAATGGCAAGACTTTGCTTCACGACCCCAGGATTTGGTTGGCTGGTTCTGTCTTCATCTACTTCTTTAGCGTTTCGGGCGCTATGCACAACATCATTCGGAAGATGCCCATGTTCTTGGCGGACCGGAATGACCCGAACAAGCTCATATTTTTCTACCAGGGCTCCGGAATGCAGCTGGGAACAGAGGGTTTCGCCGTGGGGTTTTTGTACACCATTGTGGGTTTGTTGTTGGCATTCCTCACGCGTGTGCTTGTGACGGTTCGGAATGTCAATGTGCAGCGTTTTGCTATGGTTTTAGCGCTCTTCGTTTCGTTTTGGGCGGTGAAGAAGGTGGTTTACTTGGATAATTGGAAGACCGGTTATGGGGTGCATGCTTTTTGGCCATCAAGTTGGAACTAAGCTTCGTGAGGATGAGGATGCGAATTCACCACTTGGGCTTCTATAAAGGTGATAGTTTGTGTTAGTGAAAACTTTGATAATGAATTACCCAGAAAGACATGTATTTTGAATTTGATAGAAGACATTGGAAGGGCTTACTTGAAAACTGAAATCTATCTGTCAGAAATTTTATTTTGATTACTTGCTTTGTATTTATGATGTTGGTTATATTTGGTTTGGAGTTGTCCTGGGCACACCAAGTTAATTTATGTTGCATTAGGCTCTGAATTGCACCCAAAGTTTATGCTTTCCTTGTTAAAACTAAGCTGATAACTTGTCTCTGTATAGACAAGTTTGCTTATTGCTACTCCTGGAGACCGTTGCAAACTGCTATTTCCTCTCTTCATGAACATTGCATTCTGCTCTTTCTTCCTAAATGCGTTTGGATTTACTTGGATTTATGAGTCCCCTGGTTATAACTTAACTAGTTGGACGTAATTTGATTTTGCTTTTGTTGTATATGTATTAAAATGTCAACCACATGCCCTATGTTTGTGAAAATGTTTAAAAAGTTGGTTATCCTTGGGATAGGGCTTGTGGAGAAGAATCAATGCCATTTATTTCATTAAAAAAAAGACCAATTATATGAATGCAAAAACTCAATGAATCATGTTGCTGGGATTGCTGTGCTTGATGTCAATATATCATTGTAGTCATATGTCTCGATTCTTATAATCTTTACCATGAGCATCATGTGATTCATATTCCTGACCTAGAATAGATATATGGTTGCAAGTAGCAGATGTCTTAGACTTCCTGTCCGCATGTGATTGGCTTTTTGCTACATGGATTGATTTATTAGCTAGCTGTTCATTTTGTCAAGCATCTGTGTACTCATACTGGTTGCTTAAACTTTTTTTTTTTGGTCCGAGGTTGCTTAAACTTATTGTTTGGTATTTGGTGGACTACTCACATTCTGATGTGCATGAACCACCAACCCCATCTAGCTAATGACTAGCCATCATGAATCATGATAGAAAATAGTGGTATTTGTCTAACAATATATGGTCATTGGAGATAATTGCTGTTATAGGAGTTATAGGATAGAACCTTTACTTAACCTGAAGGACAGGTTTGTTGTTAAATGACAAGGCACCAGAGAAGGAGTTGTTTTGTGCTGAATGTAAGACAATTTGAGGAGGGAAACTCTTGGCTTGAGAGGTTAGAGTATCATCTGAAGCTAGGAAACGTATCTTAATTGGCCAGGGCCTATGTGTTTCCTAATTTAACCCCGAGCTCCTTAAGGTTCTGTGTCTATCTTGACAGCATTGCAGCCAATATAGTGAAATCTGGACTCTATATAGAATCTTCATTACTCATTAGAGCAACTTGTTGTGGCCATTCTGGTCAGGTCCTGTTCTGTTGCTAAGCTGGAGGTCTCCTGCTTACCCAAGCATTATCTCCTTTAGGAAACTGAATCTGCATTGTGTTTAGCCAAGCATGTTGTTGTGCAGACAGAACGCAAAATGCCTTCTGTAATATACAACATTCATAATCCGGTCATATTGTTCTCAAGCAGTTCCATAGACTTTTGGTTTTTAATCACGCACATTGAAATAGTCATACTCTGATTTGTTTTTTTGTTGGTCTGAAGTGATACTCTGATTGAGTGTTGAAAATCTTTTGTTTAGTCCAGAGTTGCCTGGTGTGTGTATGTTTGGGTTTGCATCAAGTGTTTGGGCCTGGATAAGCTTAAGTAGTTCAGTACCTTGGGTAACTTGCGGTTGGCATTGGGAATAGTTTGTTTTATGTGTATGTATGTGTCTCTCAAGCATCACTGAAGGAAAAATAGTGATATACCGCTTGAAAATGATCGTCTAATGCGTATGAGCATCCAAGAACCTCTACAACCTTTTGTAGGCTCTCCTCTGCTGATGGTAATGAGTTGAATGTGTGGGAGAGCATTGGCGAGAACGTGCAATTATTTTCTCTTTTTGTTTTTGCTTTAAATTGTTATAACTTATAACATAACTAGTTGAATGTAAAAGCAACAGAGAGAGGGTTTCAAATAAATTTGGCTTAAACAAGTAAAATATAAATTACACGCACAAAAAAGAAAGGAACCTATAGACATAAATATTGCTCCCATGTGACCTGTCTTTCAAGAGGGAATGTAACATATGACGCTACAATTGGTATATATGACAATTATATGCCACATCAATTCTGCCGACCCATAGCTGCTTCAGTTCTAATTAGGTAAATTTCTGTGGACCTAAAAACCTTACTGAATGGGCTTGGCTTTGCCCGTTGCCCTTTGCCCTTTGCCCATTCTCTCTTTGAATGCAGAGGAGATGGTAAAGCTTCCCTGTTGGAAAGAATGGTCGTTCAGAAAAGTATATATTCCACACTTACTTTCGGCACAACAAAAGACCCACTAACCGTAAAAATGAAGCAGAGTTGATTCCCCATTTTATAGTGTCCAATTACCCTAGTACCCTTGAGTTCATCATAGGCATCCCTTTTGAAGGCAACCTGCGCAAGGGCACGACAGTCATCTAGTGCTAATTAAGCTGACAAATCTGTGTCATCTTTTCCTTTGAAGTGTCTTAGTGCACATGTTGTGCACCTTTTAGGCAAATCCATCTTCCTTATATTCATAGCCAGAATTGGAGTGTGGAGAGGCAGAGAAGAGAAGAAGAAGAACAACAAAGAAGAAATGGAAGAACAAGCGGAAATGGTGGGGAGGGCATTTGTGGACCATTATTACCATCTATTTGACAGTGATAGAGCTTCCCTCTCTTCCCTCTATCAACCCTCCTCTTTGTTGAGCTTCGAGGGCCAAAAGATATTCGGGGTTGATGATATATCTTCGAAGCTTAACCAGTTGCCGTTTGATCAATGCAAGCATGCAATCAGCACCATTGATTCACAGTCATCATCCACAACTGGTGGCATTGTGGTCTTTGTCAGTGGCAGCCTCCAATTACCAGGGGAAGAGCACCACCTAAGATTCAGCCAGGTTATTAATTTATCCTTGTACAGATGATCACAACTTTCACATTATGTCTTACCAATTAATGTTTGATTGCATTTACAATTTTACATTAAAGAAAAATAGAAAAAGGGACTAATTGACTTCGAAATGTTGTGATTTTGTTGCAGATGTTCCACTTGATTCCCACCCCACAAGGAAGTTTCTTTGTGCAGAATGACATATTTCGTCTCAATTATGGTTAATTTGTTCTTACTCTAACTGCTGGATTTTGCAACCTATTGCTGCATGAAATATTGTTATGATGACTTTGATTAAGAAAATAAATATTATAACTCTCTGTTTTATTTTTTTTGGGTTACAAACATTGTATCTGTGGGTTACAAACATTGTATCTGTTTGTAATGTTCCAACTTCCATGGCTTCCTGTATAACTGTTATATTTCTAAGCATCAAAAAAAGTGTCCAACATAGGTGAACATCCTTACATGTACGACACAGCAAATTTTTATGGAAGATTTTTCTACAAATTATAGTAGAGTATAGATTTTCAATATATGAGCAAATAGATACTTAATTGCTTACTAGAAGAACCATTGGCTACATGACCATAATCAGGAAACATGAAGCTGAAACAGACTTCATGTGCTTCTTTATTAGCGTTGGAGGCTTCATCAGTGAAACATACTACCCTTTAAATTTTAATTGGCAAGTGTTGACAATCAATGCCAAAACACCACTTTTCAATGACTGGTGTCTTCACGACCTCCAAAACTTATGATAACAGTTAATATACCAAATCCTTCACCAGGATCAGAAGGAATAGAACCTTAATTTGAATCCCAAACTCCAAGCAGACCACTCAAACAACCAATTCATTTCATCCCTTTTCTTTGAATTTAATCCATATCATAACCAACTTGAAATCGTATTTTAATTAAGCTCAACATTGGGATCTCAACCGAAAATCAAACAATTTTCAAGGATTAAAGAGCCACAAAACCCAGAAGAAGATTCAACACAACAAAAAATTTATCAACCACATTATATATAGAGGAAATTACAGATTTAGTCCAGTTATTTTATACCTAGTTCAATTTTGGTCCACAATCTTTTTTAAGTTCTGTTTTGGTCCACTAAATGTTCCACTTGTTCAGTAAAGGTCCATATTTGTTTTCTCAAATTTGGCATGCTTTTTATCCTATCAAATCTCACCCAAATTCAGCGAACATATACTTGTTTTAAAGCTATGTATTTCTTCTTTACAACCATATAAAAATCATTCAAATTGGAATTCTAAAACTCAAGATAATTGACCCCAAAGTAGGGTACCCGAAACTGCCAATTTTTCAAACTTCACCCAATATCAATTCTTTTAGATTATAATACTCCAAATTTGTTTTTATGACTAAGAAATGATGAAATATAACTTATAGTTCAATTATAATTGAAGAAAACACAACCCAAAGGATTTAAAGTCACAAATCTGGACCTTTACTGAACAAATGAAATAATTAGTGGACCAAAACAGAACTTAAAAAAGATTATGGACCAAAATTGAACTAGGTATAAAATAAATGGACCAAATCTGTAATTTCCTCTTATATATATCCATCCAATCAATCAATGGCATGACTCCAAGGTTCTTTTGAACCCCACCCAAGTCCAAATAGACTAGGATTCCTGACAATGGACATTTTGGTTTAATTATTGACCGGGAATGGGTTTGAAAAACCAATAATTAAGATTAAGATTAATAAGATTGATGGATCATTCTTATAGAAGGCATTAAACCGTTATGAGATATAGGAATAAAAAATAGGCAAGCACAATCATCAACAAGTGCAAGTTACACAATCATGAATGAAATTAATGTTCTCATATTCATATCATGTATGTATGTATGTAATAAGTCTGTGTACGTTTGTGGATATATGAATACCAACGTTGTAAAGAGCAAGCAATCCCAAAATTTCCCAAATCACAAAATATAAAAATATGAAAAGCAGTAGTGTAATACTAGCAATACTAAAATAGGATAGGAAGGAAGTTCTAAGTCTAGAATTAATGATCTAGAAAAGCAATAGTGTAATACTAGTAATACTGGAGGAGCTCTTGAAGAGGCTCGGTTTCAGAAGGTAGGTGGTTTCAGAAACCCTTTTCTTTAACTTGGTGACTTTTCCATAATTTTTGTCCATTAAATAGTCAAATTAGGCACTACCATGATAAACAATATGCATAGGCTTTGCAATTTTAGGAACAAATTGACATTCCTGCTCTAGTTTTGTAACAGTCTCGGTCACACAATTAATGACTTGTATCGAAAATATTACAAACATGGGCACACTAGTGCAAATTGTATGTCCAACACTTTTTTTATGCATAACAAATAGAGTAAAGTGGAAGGGCTTTAATCACTGAGTTCAATGGAAATGTTTACTCATCTACTTGGAAAATCTTAACTTCGGCGAAATACACCAAATGCTTCAATACAAAGTTTGAAATGATGCAACAGTCAATCCCTTGGGTGCATGGAGAAAGCAGACCACAAGAGTCAAATTCCTGGAAGCTGAACTTAGAGGCAGAGAAAAAGCAGAACACTGTATTGCACACAAGACTCAAAAGACTAGAATCTGAACTTGGCATGGAGAAAAAGAGACCACAAGACTCAAATTCCTGGAAGCTGAACTTGAGACACAGAGAAAGCAGAACACTGTATTGGACTGTTAATTGCCAAATTCAGGTAGCAAGAAAAACTCATAAGGAATTCATTCACACCCTTTTGAGTTTTTTTTGGGTTCTTATTGTTCATGGTACGCAGATGTTTGGGAGTACTGAGATATGTGGGTGCATTTATTACATTTTAGTTCTCATATGTGTTGTTAGTGTTGAGGGTATAGAAAAGAAAAGGAAAAGAAAATAGAGGAAATAGGATTATCACTACTTCATGTGTTTAGTTCTTGAGTGTTAAGCAGTTGAGGTAAAATGCGGATCAATATTATCTTGACAAATTGTGATACATTTTGATTATATGTATGTATACATTTTCTTCAAAATTTTGCAAAACTATGTGGACAGAACTAAATACCAACAAGTGGTATTTGGTGACTAATGAGTGGGATATCGGGTTTGAAATCCTCAAAATCTGAATGTCTTCATTTGCGATCGAGGTTAGACTATGGTTTAAAATTTGATTTGAAACTCATGATTTAGGAAAATAACCCTTGAGTATGATCGTTTGCTTGAGAAAACAGACTTCTGAAAAGCCAATTGCGATCATTGGACTCGAAATTGTCAAATTCAGATAGCAAGATATATTCATAAGGAATTCATGGATTTGGTTCTTATTTTCCATGATACGTACTTGTTTGGGAGTTCTAATATAGATATGAGTGTATATATAACATTTTAGTTCTCATATATGTTATTAGTGTTGATGATAGAGAAGGACAAGAAAAGAGAGGAACTTGGGGTTATCACTACTTCATGTAATTAATTATTTGAAGCACTACAAGTAGTTGAATGTTGAAGTAGAATGGGGATCAATATTGGCTTGAAAAATTGTGGATTTTGTGATACATTTTGATTATATGTATGTAAATATATTCTTCAAAATATTGTTTTAATTTGTGATATTTACTTTGGTTTTAGTTTCATTTAAAACTTGATTCAAATCTCTTCTCAATTGAACATCAATTGCCATATAATCGAGTTGGTAATCAAATATGGTACCAAAATGTGGTCTCCCTTCCATTATTCTATGGGAAAAAAAAGTAAATTAACCATTGGTTTAGAAGATTAGCCAGTTCTGTAGAAACCTGTTAAGGCTTGTTATAGATAATGTTATATGGATATTTGTTAACCAGTTCATAAAAAAGGAAGATAAAGATGTGCCATATTCTAGTCTTTGATCATCATAATTAATTCTTAACCCATGGCAGCCACCATGTTTAAGTAGTTCAAATTTTCTAAGATATTTTAAAAGTTTGATCCTATTTTAAAATATTTTAAGTTTAAAATATCTTAACCCATGGCAGCCACCATGTTTGATCCTCTTAAGAAATTTACAAAAAAAGAAAAAGAAAAAACTAATTACTAAAAGTTTCAAGAATTCTCACATTCATATCCCGGTCATTCGCACTAGATCCGGACTGGATTTGTACAACAATCTTTTATGCCAATTTTATATAAGAAGCTTTTCATATATAAGGGATTCATGTGTGGGATTTCGTTTAGACAAATTTCTTATGTATAATTAACCTAAAGAATTTTCGTATAAAATCTCTTCCAGACCAGATGTGAATACAAGAATTACCCATAAAAGTTTTATATATTAAAAAGGTTGAGATCACAACTACTCCACTAGTGTAGAGGATTAGAGAATGCAACTTTTAATCCACTGCCGGGTTTCCACATTACTTTCTACAAGTGCTGAACAATTGTTTCTCTTTTTCATCGACACCCATGATGGCTATTACAGAAAGAAGCTTTCTCAAAGTGAAAGGTACCGTCATTATGATTTATCACATGAAACATCACCAGTAAAATGCTTTCCTAAGCCTTATCCAAACATTGTCAACATGTAAAATGCCATGCCAGGCAATGTTAATGATGGTAATCATACACAAAAATCAAAACAAAGATTCTGCGTCTGCTAATAAATTGGGGTTTATGACAATAATGACAAACACTTCAATTAAAATACATTATCTTAATTTCATTTTCTAGTACATGTTGTGGTCAAAGAAAGAGGTCTATTTAAGGACTGTAGGACAAGAGAAACAAGCAAGAGCAGAGCTCAAAGCTTAATTAGCTGCTAAGCTAGAACTAATGGCAATCCAACTGCCTCTGCTAGAAGCTCCCAAAACTACTTCAGCTCACTGCAAAACTCTCTATCTATTAAGTCTCTCCTTAGCTGCTATTATATGCTCAACAACACTGGTTGTCATTCATGTGATGCCTAAAACCACCTCCTTCAATGAGTCCAATCCAATCTGTGACCAAGCCCATGACCCGGATTCATGCTTATCTATGCTCTCCGAAATAGCCCGGGACACAACCATGCCAATCAACGATGCTGATCTACTACTAAGGGTCCTGGAAAAATCCACACCACACATACAAAAAGCTCTTGAGGTGGCCAAAGATGCTAGCCTTCGGATCAACAGCCCTGTTGATCGGGCGGCTATGGTCGATTGTGTGGAGCTAATGGACTTGTCCATAGACAGAGTCATGGATTCTATAGTGGCTCTCCAAAATTTGACGGTCCAATATTATTTCCTTGAAGATGTGCATACATGGCTTAGTAGTGTACTCACTAACCATGTCACTTGCTTGGATGGACTAGAAGGACATTCAGGTCGGACCATGATGGAGCCTAGGCTCAAGGGCTTGATATCACGGTCAAGAGCCTTCCTAGCCATGCTGGTTGCAGTTGTTCCATCAAAATTAGGAAGAGTGACGATCGATGAGCCGGTTGTTAATGAAGAGTTTCCAACATGGGTCACAAGCAGGGACCGAAGGCTTTTGCAGGGTTTGGCAAATGAAATTAAGGCCAATGTTGTGGTGGCAAAGGATGGGAGTGGGAAGTACAAGACTGTGAAAGAAGCAGTGGCAGCAGCCCCAAATAATAGCAAAACCAGGTACGTTATTTATGTGAAAAAGGGTACCTATAAGGAAAATGTGGAGGTTGGGAAGAAGAAGAAGAATTTGATGCTTGTTGGAGATGGCATGGATACCACAATAATTACTGGTAGCCTCAATGTTGTTGATGGGTCAACCACTTTCAACTCTGCCACTGTAGGTAATGATCTTAATTACCTAGCTCTATACTATATATGTTGTAGCCTCAAAATATGTATAGCACCAAGAAGATGAGTAGAAGATCTGAATTCGTCCAAAATATGATATACCAATATAGTTCAAATAGTTTTATTGAAGGCTAATTCTAGTATGTTACCATGCAGTTGCTGTTGGTGATGGATTTATGGCCCAAGACATGTGGTTTCAAAACACAGCTGGGCCAGAAAAGCACCAAGCAGTTGCTCTCCGTGTTGGGGCCGATCAATCCGTGATAAACCGGTGTCGTATCGACGCTTACCAAGACACTCTCTATGCCCACTCCAATAGGCAATTCTATAGAGACTCCTACATAACAGGGACTGTGGACTTCATATTTGGAAATGCAGCTGTTGTGTTCCAAAACTGTAAACTCGTAGCGCGAAAGCCCATGACTGGACAACAAAACATGGTCACGGCCCAAGGACGTATGGACCCGTTCCAAAGTTCCAAAAATGTTACATAATTGCAAGCTCCGACTTAGAACCCGTGAAAGGGACGGTCCATACTTACTTGGGTCGTCCATGGAAGGAGTACTCTAGGACTGTTGTAATGCAGTCCAACATTGGTGACCACATTGACCTAGCTGGGTGGTCTATATGGAGTGGGGACTTTGCATTGAAAACACTGTATTATGGAGAGTATGCAAATAGTGGACCTGGTGCTGGTACTAGCAAGAGAGTGAAATGGGCTGGTTACCATGTTATTACAAGCCCATTAGAGGCCCAAAACTTCACTGTTGCTAGCCTCATACAAGGTGGGTCATGGTTAAAGTCTAGTGGGGTGACTTTTACTGAAGGCTTGTGATCTTTGTGACCCTGACATGACTTTAGTTTTTATATCTTTATGTTTTGTTTTAATAAATAAGTTGTTGTTTCCCTTAAAGTTTTTAATAAATAAATAATCAACTGACTGTTAGTTAATAATATTTCTCTTTTTAATAGCTGAAGAGATTTCAAGTTTAAATTTCATTTTCCGAAGATTAAAAAAGAGTCCTTAATAAATAAGTCAATATACCGCTAGATAACATTGAGTTGGTACTTGGCAAGGTAGACATCACTCTTTAATTTTCTTACTTTATTTATGTAACAATTTCACATGTTATACTACATTAGTCAATGATTATTTGATTTAGTGGATAACATAAAGGAGGAGATCTTGAGTTCAAAGTTCATGGACAATAGTTGATTTTGATCAAACAAAAAATATTATATTAATATTAAACTTTAAATTATATTCTCTCTGATAGTGTTATTATATTTCTTGTTTTTTATTGGAAATCTCGAAGTGGGAGTCAAACTCTTTCATAATCCCTAACTTTTTTTTATATTTATCTTCCACCTCCCGAGACATTTACAATTTTATTTTTTAATTTCTTTTAATTTTTATAAGGCTCGTAAGGGTTTATTGGAGTTTATTAGTATATGATTTAGTATAATTTAAGTGGTTTAGGGCTTAGAAAGGATTAAATATTTCAGAGTGTAGAATTATTGTTTAGAGCTTAAGGTTTAGGATTTAGCTCCCATATTTTGGACTTTTCCCAAAACTTAGTTTTCGTAAACTCTTTTTTTTTGGTCAGGGTGGTAAATTCTAAGCCATAAGTGATAAACGATTCTTTTGTCAAAATGTCGCGGGTCTCACGACTAGGGGTGGGAACAGGATGGAGGGGTACGAGACTTACCTCATCTCATGATTTGAGTTTGTGATCGGTACGGGATGAGATGGGGGTTTTGGGATTATGGTACCATCTCGTCTCCTACCAAACTGGTTCGGTATGAGTTCAGTACCATCTCGATCCCAGACCAAAAAAAAAATAAATTCAATTGACTGGTTGACTGCTTTGCAGTGTACAGCTGCACAGAATACTGGACATGCATTGATTAGTTGTGAATAAATGAGTGTCCAAATAAGTAGCAAAGATTATGAAAACAGAAGAGTTCAAAAGCCTATCTCATATGTTCCCTATTTGCTTGTCCAATTCAACTGTCTGGCAATGGTGTTACTTGGTAAGAATTGGGCTTAGTGTTATTTATTGGGCTCTAAAAACAAGTTAAAAAATGAAAACAAGTTGAAAAATGGATTGGGCTTAGTGTTATTTGGGCCCATTAAATGAAATAAATAAATTTTTAATTAAATTTTAATTAATCCGTACGGGACGAGACCATTTCGGTATTGAATATTTAGGACCGATCTCATCCCGTTTAAGATCGATACGGTACGGGATCGGTATAGGGTTTGAAAACAGAAAAACGGAATGAGATCAAATGATACGGAATGACATGGAACGGTATGATTGCAGTATTTTCGGTCTTAATGCCCACCCCTACTTGCGACCAAAGCTATGGGCTCAGCCGAAACCATATTAGGCATATGAGGGCTGCCAATGGGCAATGGCAGCCGCCAATTTTGAGCAGTTCAATATTTTACTGAAAGGTTTATTAAAAAGAATGGGATAAAAGTAAAAACGGGTACGAATAGTGTCATATTTTCTCCTTTTAGAATTATATATATATATATATGTTTGGAAATGGTGAATGGGGACTCCTCTACTACTACTAAATGTAGAATGCCATTATTTACCACAGCTGGGTTGTCCATTATGTTAGAGGAATACTAGTTGCTTTTTTCTTTGTGTCTTTTCTATTTTCTTGTTTATTCTGCATTGTAGTCTTATGAATAGATCGAATCGTTTGTTTTGGTAGATCACTATTTTAAAATCATCTTAGTAAAAAACTTAATTGAAAATTGTTTACTGATTTTATTGTTATTAGATAATAGGCAGTGAATTTAATTATTATCAAAACCGTCTTATTATTTTATAATAATTATATGACTAAATGATTTTCCATTTGTTTAATTTTTTACAAAAATAATTTTTAAAATATAATATAAAAAATAAACAGTTTCAATCATGAGACTACTATGCAAAATAGTCAGAAAAAAAAAAAGAGAAAGCACAAAAAAGAACACTACTACCATTTCTCTTCTAAAAAGGTTCAACCATAATTTCCCTCTATGGTTATTTACGGAAAAGCTATTAATTAAGCTTTAATAAATATCCACTAAAGTCTGAAAGTGATAGATCGCCATTATGTCATAAAAATACCACCCTGATGTTTTCCTATGGAGACCCTCTATTCATACTTTTTTGGTTTCTCCAACAAATGCTAGAATACATTGGAGAAATTAAAAATTAAACAAAATTTGAGCCCAAGAAGCTAGACTCCTAGAGGATCTTTGTAGAGTTTCTTAATGCTAATAAGTTCTTCGTTTCATTTTAAAAAAAGTTTTTTTGCATAAATACCATCTGAGGCTTTGCGAAAACACCATTCAGACTAAAAAAATTTCTCATTTGCCATCCAATCTTTCAAAATGGAGCAAATGTGTCAGTACTTCTGTTCAATTCCGTCCATAACCGCGTCATATATAGTCACGTGACTATCATGTGAAAGGGCTATTGAGTGATTTCATCTGATAAATGAATCACCTCCTCTACCTCAACCATCATAGCCAATATTGGCGCCAAACCAATGAACCCAAGATGAGATTCCCTCCATAAAAAACCCTAAAACTCATATCTATTTAAGCAAAAATTGCACATTGACCAGAAAATACCATAACTCATTCAATCCAGAAGCTTGCCCACCAGAAAATGATGGAATCATCATCCGCATCTGGGGGGACACAGAGCACTGGGAATCGAAGAAGGCCATTGTGTCACTGCGAAAATCTCGCTTCAACGAAGACTGCGAGGACTGAAGAGAATTGGGGGAAGAGATTTTTCAGTTGCAAGAATTGGGCTGTTAGTTTGTTTATCTTTATATTGATGTGAACTTTGGGTATTCGAAATGATTTTCTCATTTTTTTTCTTTTTGATTTTGTAGAGTGATTTGGGCTGTGATTTTTTCCAATGGAAAGATGAAGAAATGTCAGATGGTGAGAGGGTCCTAATTGCTAGCTTGAGGCAAAAGGGGTGAGTCATTTACCAGATGAAATGACACAATAGCCCCTGCACATGATAGTCATGTGACTGTATTTGACAAGGTTATGGACGGAATTGAACGGAAGTGGCACATTTGCTCTATATTGAAAGATTGGATGCAAAAAGGAAAATATTTTAGTCTGGATGGTGTTTTCGCACATGCCTCCTACTCTGGATGGTATTTATGCAAAAAAACCTTTAAAAAAAATATATATAATAGCCAACTTTTTAAGAATTTTATAAAGTTGTAATTTCGGATAATACTCAAAGCTGTTTTGAGTTGTGCTCAATTGTTTGGAGCTTTATGAAGAAGTGCTTGAATCATGTCAAGTTGTGCTTGAACCTAGAAGCACTACTTAAGGAAAACTCGAGATATCCCTTGAAGTTTTTTTTTTTCTAAAATTCTTAAAAAGTCCCTAAATTTTGATCGTTAATAGATCATTTTCTTTTATATATGAACTTTTTGATGGAACATTTAAATATCCTGAGCCTGATCCAAGCGTTGTCATACGTGTAAAACACATTGTTCCACTCTAGACTCTAGCCACCTAAAATATATCAGTCACTCTTAAGATTCTAAATTAGATTCATACAAAAAGCGAAATAAAGATACTATGCTAATAACTTTGAGATCAAGTGGTCAATTTTTTATTTTTGGCCTGCTCTCAAGTGGTCTATTTAAGGACTATGGGACAAGAGAAATTAACAAAGCAAGAGAGATCTTAATTAGCTCTAGAATTAATGGCAATCCAACAGCCTCTGCTAGCAACTCCCAAAACCACTACTTCTCACCGCAAACCTCTCTGTCTTTTAATTCTTTCCTTAGCTACCATTATAGGCTCAACCACACTAGTTGGCATCCATGCATGTGATGCTCAAAAGTCAAAACCACCTCCTCCAATGAGTCCAATCCTCCCTTAACCCAAACCCAAACCCGAATCTGTGACCAAGCCCATGATCCGAAATCTGTGATAAACCAGTACCGTATCGATGCTTACCAAGACACCCTCTACGCCCACTCCAATAGGCAATTCTACAGAGACTCCTACATGGTACTGTGTAAGTGGAAAACAAAACATGGTCACGACCCAAGGACGTACGGACCCATTGAATGCAGTCCAATATTGGTGACCACATTGACCCAACTGGGTGGTCTATATGGAGTGGGAACTTTGGATTGAAAACACTGTATTATACTATACTATTATGAAGAGTATGCAAATAGTGGACCTGGTGCTGGTACTAGCAAGAGAGTGAATTGGGCTGGTTACCATGTCATTACAAGACCAGCAGTGGCCCAAAATTTCACTGTTGCTAGCCTCATACAAGGTGGGTCATGGTTAAAGTCTAGTGGGGTGACTTATATTGAAGGATTGTGATCTTTTGGGACCATGAAATGACTTGGGTTTCTATCCGTTTCTGCTTTGTTTTAATAAATAAGTTTTTTTTTTCTCTGACAGCACATGCATGATGCATCTACGGTTTGTGAATAAACAGAACTAACAGTTTACAAATTTATACTTTAATATAAAAAAGTGAATCCATCAAAATTAGTTCAAGATATATTTGTATGTAATACCTGTTCGTATTATAGAAATTTTTATGTTTCTTTTTTGTTTCAATAACTAAGTTGTTTTGTTGTGGAATTTTCTTCTGACATTTTTTTTTGTTGCTACCCATTCATGTGGTGCCCTACTAACTTGAGGACTTGAGAGCGCGTTTGAGAGGACCTTACTCACCTAACTTAATTTCCTTCATAGATTAATTACTTTAATACCCTGCTTAATTACAAGCCAACGTTAAGCGCTCAGTAAATAGTCAATTAATTTTCTTAATTTAGACATTTTAATTGCAGCTAGTGTCAACCAATCAGTATTGACTTTCATCATATTCAATTAATTGTCTATTCATCCAATTTAAGTGTCAACCAATCAGCAATGTTTAATAATGTACTTAAATACGCAATCCAAATAAAAAGCATCCGTGAGGATAACGTTAAGATCTCCTTTACTAATAAAATTGAAAACCCCTACAATATATTGTCTCTAAGCTAGGTGAGCAGCTAGCACATTCCCCATATTGGATTGTGTAGCATAATTCTCATTCCAATTAAGAAAAGCCAAAATAAAACGTGCTTACCATCAACAAATTAAACCTCTACATGTTATATAAAAACAGCTAAGCCATTTCGGGAGATTTCCAAGGAACAGCAAACATGATTGCAAGAAGATACGCCACAAAGTGGTTGAGAATAATAAAATAATTCATCAAAAATATGATTCTAGAAAAATATATAGAAAATAATTCTAGAAAGGGTTTTCTTTTTTATCAATTAGAAATTCAATAACATAAGATACAATTATGAATTATCCATGAGAGAGAGAGAGAGAGAAAAGCGTGATTTTATAAAAAACAATTTTCTTGAATTGTTATTAGTGCAACGAATTCTTTAATCACAAGCAAAATGAGAGCTAGCTCATACCAGCTGCCCCAGCTGGCTGAGAAATTAATAAAAGATGGATAGAAAATTCTATTAAACAATGTTTTCCCATCAATATTATATAGTGGGAACTTGGAAGGATTCAATTTGGGTAATGTGTTAACCTGTTGCTCTCAGGGTAACTCTATATATTGAATTCATTTCTCTCGTACAAAAAATGATACTGTACGTGTTACCATTACTATATTGTTGGCTTAGGCTTTGGACACATATTCTAAGACATATATCCAGCGGGCATGTGATTAATTTGTCAAGAAAGAAAAAAAAAAACAAAAAAAAGCTCGATAGCAACACTTAATTTTGTGATATATGCCATTACAAAATTGGATTAATGAAAGAAGAGAAATGTTAGATTCACAAGACTTCTTTACAAAATTTTGTATACCAAGTGATAGGTAATAGTTTCTCATTTATTCAAATCTGATTCCACTCTAAATCTTATTTATTTTTAACACGTATAGTACCGATGCTAATATATGCACCATCCACATATAATTTAACATAATAAAAGGAAAGCAATTAGGCTTAAAACAAGACTAAGCACATAATTAAGTCCAAGGTGGGAATTTGTAAAGCATAATATATAACCAGAGTGCTTTGAAAGTGAGTCTAGTCAGACACACTAAACCAAAAAAAATAGAGCTTCTGTGTGTGTGTCTCTCAGATTTTTGCTCGCAATTGAATATATATCTTGGATTATTTGGGGAAAGACCCAAGACCCGCGCTTTACTCGCTCAACAACAAAAGAAGCCAATTATCTAGAGAATAGAGATGGATGACATGCATAACAATATGAACCTCTAACCAAATAACACATTCCAATTTGTTGTGTTCCACTCTCTTCTCTTTCATACTCACCCTTCGTTTTTGAGGGTTTCAATATTGTTGTGCTCACCCTCACCTCCCTTCCCTTTTCCTCTTAGCCCCCTTTCTCTCTCTCTCTCTCTCTCCCTCTCTCTGCCTTTCTTTCTTTCTCTCTGCACCCACATTGGCTCCTACGTACCCATTACAAGTCTCTCAAATCCCATTACATTATTTCTTTTCCCTTCTTTCTACTTTTATTGTTTTCAGTGGAGTCATGTTTGGCTTCAATCATCAATAGTTTCTGGTTTTGTTGGTGCATATATATATCAAGAGCTCCAGCAGATTCCAATTAACAAGAGCTCTAATTTGCATGTTTTGAAATCCATTTATCAAGTACGTGGTTGTAGAAAGATGGACCATGGAGCTTGGCTACCTTGGGTGGTTGTGGAGGAGAAGAAGTTGCTTATTTGCTTTTAAACAATTATCTACCTCTTGCTCTTTGTACCATCCTAATCATCCTCTCAAGGTATATAGATATTACATTAATGATCCATAAATCCATTCTAGTGTTAATTTGTAGAATTGTCAGAATCTTAAGTATATTTTCCATAAATGTTAAATTGATACCAATCTTCATACACAGGGAACAAAGTTCCTAAATCACATGCAAATATGCAATGAGCCTTATTTGATACTATTCTTACCCTTTTTTCTCATTTGAAAATAGTTTTCTTTCTGGGTGCAGGCAAAAGATCCAATATCTCTCCTCTTCCTCTTTATTCTGGAGTTTGCTTCCCTGCTGTTGTGTCATTACCTAAAGAGGCTCTGTTGCATTGGGCTGCTTGTAGTTTCCACCATGGCAACCAAGATTTTCAAATACATCTCTAACATATTTGGTAATCTCTCTATCAATCTCTTGGGTGTTGTTTAATTAATTAGTGTGGGTTTTGATGATTTTGGAGAAATTAATTAACATGTCAAATGGGTGTTGTTGTTGTTGCAGTTGTGAAGGAGCGTGAAATGGAAATCGGGTACCCGACAGATGTGAAACATGTAGCACACATTGGGTGGGACGGCCCATCTGCCGACAGCGCCCCCAGTTGGGTACGTATATGGCTCTACCACCCACCTACAAACTCTTCTTCTCTCCCTTGTTTAATTATACATATGTACCAACAAAATCGTGTGGTTCCAATTCTTTTTCTTAATTGTTTGGTCATTGATTTGATGGGGTTATGGAAATGTGGGTAATCATGCAGATGAACGAATTCAAAAACAAACCCGATTTCTCAACGGCATCGCGTGTTAACCACCAACGAATGGATTCTTCCGATCCTATGGCTCATTCAGCGTGGTCCTCTCAAGGTATGTTTTAAGCTTGATATACATTGTTGATTCATTCTTTCACAACATAAGTTATTAGGCCTTATAGTTATCTAACACGGTATAAAAGAGCCGGAGGTCCTGTGTTCGAACCTCCAATCATATCCCCAATTCTTTATTGTTTGCATAGAGCTGTATCTACATGTTTGTGTGTCTCCCTCCGTCTGTCTGCCTCTCCACCGGGTTGCATGTGAGGGAGGCTGAGAGTGATGTAAACTTGATACACATTGTTAGCCCACTTTTTACAGCATAAGTTTTTGGGGTCTGATTTAACAATGTATGTATAACTATGTATAGTTTTAGGCTAGAAGATACTACTATGCAAAAATAATGCACAACTGAAGGCTGGGACCTGAGTGTCGTATGAATGATTGGAATGCTTGAAAATTTGTTGTACATTATTAAACTATGTGTGCCTTGTATCATGTGCATTTGTGCAGTAGTACCACTCTAATCAGACAATTGTGGGCTGCAGAGTTTCGTCACGGGCTAAATAGTTTTAGGAAGAGTGTAGATATTAATGTGTCTGTTTCAGTTTATTGGTAATAGAGATTTATAAGGTGTGAAAAAGCTTTCAAGATTCTTTGCCCCAACTGGAGGATTTTGGCTCTTCTGTCACGAGACATCAACACTTTCCCACCTAGAGGAACATGATAGCTCGTGGCCCTTTTACATACGCTAGCTACCTAATTCTTGCTGGTCCACAAATTTATACCACTACTTTACTAATTTATACCACAAATTTTGATTTTGTTTTCATTATTTTAGCTATTTTTTAATTGATGGTTAAGAGTCTTAAGACATTTTAATGGTTTCTTGAACATTATGATTGGGATCATTGTATCAATTGTCTTAAATTGAAAGCAATGCAAATAATGCATTCATATCATAATACTATTCACAGAAACTTTGGCTTAATAACTTTTAGTGACAGTTTCTATCTCTCTGTTTTTGTTTATCTTTCTTTGATCTTTTGTGACAGATTTTGAGCAATCCATGGCACACCAACCCGCACCCGACTTGTTCTCAGACCTTCCTCCTACTGAACTTCCTAATGTTTCCAAGAAACCAAAGCGGAAAAAGGTCAAAACTCCGTCTTCCACAGCAAGATCCTCGCGACCATCGAAGACGTCAAAGGCTGCATACAACCAAATGGAGGCAACACAAAACTTGCTAATATAGAAAGAGTGCAAGATTATGAAGAAACTGGTCAAGTTTAAGATCAAAACTGTCAATGTGCATAGCAAAGATTCTGGATGCCCATATTTGCTTAGTCTGCTGCAATGTTCACAAGGCCAAAAATGAAGATTCAAAAATTTGGACATAGCTTATGTAAACTTAGAAAAGCATGATTCGAAATTAGGTGGTGGGAGAAACTCAGAAACAGAGGATGTGAATTTCAAAAGTGGATGATCATTCATCATTGTCCAAAGGGTGAAACCAGTTTAGGAAGACCCTTGATTTTTTTTTTTTTTCAGATAAATGTAATAAACGTGTAGAGAGGTGAAGAATTTAGTTGTGCTGGCGGATATATGGCTTTGTGATTCAGATTTTGAACTTCAACAAAAATACAAGATGTTCATTTTTACTAACTATGAATGGTCAGTTCAGATCAAAGGAAAAAAAAAAAATGTTTGGGTGGTCATAAACTCATAATAGCCGCCACCAAAGCAGAATGAATTATGAATTGGATAAACTAAACCCAATACATTAAAATAAAATAGGCACATACAGCCCATCAAGAATATAGTTTCCCCAGTGGATAAACTAGTTGGGGCCCGTTTTTGTTTTGGATAGCAAGATAGTGGGCTTTGGAATAGAAAGTTTGTATATAATTGTTACAAATAGGGGTGGGCATCAACCCGCCCAACCCGAAGCCCTCAGGTTGGGTGCATAGCAAACAAAACAAACCGTTTACATCAACCCGCCCAACCCGATTTTATAAGGGTCGGGGTTTGGGTATTGGCCCGCCCGATTAATATTTAAATAATATATATACTTTTTTGTATTATTTTTTATATCTTTAAAAGTAACCATTTTTATTTTTTTAATGCTTTTTATTGCAAAACTAAAAAATTAACTGCCATTATTCTTAATTCCATTCAGTAAAACACTAAAAAAAAAAAACAAATCCCCAATGCCCTCACCATCTTCTCCACCCTCTTTTATCTTCTTCTTCTTTCTCGACTCCTCATATTCTCTCATCTTCAATATTGTTCTTCTTCTTCTTGCTCCTTTCCTCTTCCTCTTCACTTCAGCCACTATCGAACTTCGTTGTTGCTGCCATCAGAGTTGATTTCTCTTCTCATCATCGATCGTTGTCGGCTCAAACCGACTTGCCCAACGAACTAAGCCGAACCAATAATGTCACAATCCGAACTGAGTTGTTTACATCTCGGGCAGTTTGGGTTAGCAGTTTTCGAACTAGATCATTCGGCTCAGTTGGCAGTTTGGGCCTTAACCCGACCCTAAACAACCGACGCCCACTCCTAGTTACAAACCCTTAAATGTGTTATCCCTTACTTATCCTTCATTTTACTTATCCTTCATTTTAAATTTCATAGTAAACACTTATAACAATATATAAGGGTTCAAATTGACTTTATGGTACAATCACCCAATCAATAGTTCACATTATCACAATGATTTGTGATGTTTCATGTTTGTGGCATCTCATAATTGAAAAATATATAGAGTTAATATGAAATTTATGATTATCAAGAAAAAAAATGTCGAATACTCTTGAAAGAGATGATTAATTAAAGACAAGGATGATGTGAAAACGACAAGAAACTATTTGTGACAACGATATATAAATTAATGTTGTTAATTTCTTATTGCAACGGAATGTCATACTAGTTCTATGAATCAAAATTTGAAGGGGGATTAAGGAATGAAAAGAAAGTTCAGAAGCATAAATACATTTGAATGGGAGTATTAAGTATGGAATGCTGATTGCGCTACTTTGCTAGTCAAACAGAGGTTGTGCATGGAGAATTGGATCCTGATAATACCCCAACCTCTCTTGTGCTTGTTAAGGCTATTTATCTTCTTGCCTGTCCTAAGTCCTAATGGTTCATATATATGTTGTAGGCGAACAGTAGAAGTGCTTTGTGGGTGTTTTGTTGTCTTTGTCTGTTTGTTTGTAGTGGAATTTCCTGTTGTTGGGCCTTCCTTTGGGATTTGATTAATGAAAGTATTTTAATACAAAAAACAAAAAGTGTCATAAACAACATAATTTTTCTCTAATGTGGGATCAACGCGAGATATGATTTAGCGTTTGAGCTGCGTCAACCATCCGAACACTCACTTATGTCCGCAATGTTCCAACATTCAAAGTCATATTGGAGTTGTATGGCATGCATGTGGAGGCAATAAAAGTGACCTAACGATTAATAAAATATATATAAGTTGAGAATCCACTATTAATAACATTGAGATTTTTGTAGATAAAACCTCACACCTAAAAGTGTTCACTGAATCTCACATTATTCAGATATAAAGATATAAACGTAGTCAATCATATTCAAGAGTGACACTATTTCCACCTACTTATCTTATTTTCTCATCCCCACAAAATTTTAAAATAAATTTTAATCCACTCATTTCGATCACCCTTCATTAATTTCAAATCGCCCTTTCTTTTTCTTTCACCATCGTCTTCCACCAATCTTAAGCCCAAAAAAAAAAAAAAAAAAGAATAGGAAGAGAACTTCTATGGCAGTGGTGGGGATGGGGATCTGCAATTATATTGGTTTGATGGATTATTTAAATCTATTGAAGAATTTATAATATCTAAGACTTTCTAATATATGCATAAACTTTTTATATAATCGAAGTAAAATTTATGCATGATAATTAAGAACATCCATTAATGATATTGAAGACTATGACTGCGGGAAGTTGTGCAGGGCTTTGCAGCCTTTGCTGTAAGAGTTTTCTGTAAATACTGCCATAGCCATCAGGTGAACCGGTGAAGTTGCTAAGTCGATCACTAGGTTTTTATTTATTTATTTAAGAGTGTACACTTATTAGTAATTTTATAAGAGGATCAACATGTAATTAAATGGGTGGAAATAACACCACTCTTATATTCAATTTTATACAAAAAAAAAAGCTAAAGGAAGAGGCAAAGTTCAATGTAAGAGTAACTACTCTCAATCTCAATCTCAATCTTTAGAACTACAAGTGTCCATTTGTTTCTTAAAAGGTTGAAAGTTGAAACCATGAAAATATGACAAGAAACAAAAAATATGGGGGTATTACCGCCATTCAAATATTTAGAGAACTACAAAGTTCAAATGACCGTTAACTATTGACTTGCCAAATACAGCACTCACTTAGAGGAGGAGGTTTCATACGACTTATTCTCCACAAATTCATCAGTCTCATCCAATCTCAATTTTGCGTTTCTCCTTCGGCACTCATTTCTCAATTACTCCCTCTCTAGTCGTCTGTCTACCATCACACCACAAATGAAACAATTTAGCAACCATACCAACTTTCATCTCTCAAATCCTCCATTAGAGAGAGCTATGTAAATTAGAATTTAGAAATTAACCATTTCAATCACATACATCGATCCTAGCTAGCTAGCTGTCAGACCCATGTCACATGATCACATATCATATCACCCTAAGATCTTCTCAATAATTCTGAACAAAAGTCATGAAAAGGGCTTCTTGGAGGGTTCTAACACTAATGTTTACCTTGTTTGCTTTTGATCAATTTTCTTTAACTAGAGCTCAAGATTATGGAGATGGTGATGATAAACCAGCCGCACCACCCCCAGCGCAAGATGATTGTGATGGCATCTTCCTAAGCTACATCTTCCTTTCCCGGAGAAAAATATACCCTTTCCTGAAGAATGCACAGAAACAAGCATGGGCCTTCAATGCCACTGCAACCATAGTAAACACCGGCACATACGAACTCAAAGCGTGGAAGATTTTCGTAGGGTTTCAACACAAAGAGATTCTAGTTGGTGCTGGTGGAGCAGTTTTAATGGGCACTAGTGAAGATTTCCCCGCCGAGGTTGGCAATGGGACTTACTTCTCTAGCGCCGGAGGGGCGGATTTGAAAACCTCTATTAGCACAGCTGGAGATTTCACTCAAATTCAAGCTAAAATTCAAATCATGGGCACTCAGTTTGGGGTGAAGCCCCCCGGGACCCCGATGCCTAAAACTATACGCCTTGCTAATGATGGCTGGAAGTGCCCCACGCCTGCCTTTCGTAGTGAGCATTTATTAGTTTTTTTATTACATGCATTGAAACACATCGAACTCTTAATATATATATATATATTCTAATCCTATCTTCATTCTAATTTTTGAGTTTTCTTTTCCTTAAACAGATACGTCAATGGAAGTTTGTTGCGTTAGGAATCTAAAATTTAAGGCCAAGGTTACAAAAATCAAGTTCATGCCTCGCCAAAAGGGTGATCTCACAATCTCATATGATGTTATTCAAGCCTATGAGAACAATTACCTTGCTCAGGTGACAATGGAGAACAATAGCCCTTTGGGGCGTCTGGACCATTGGAACTTGACCTGGCAATGGATGAGAGGAGAATTCATATACAACATGAAAGGAGCATATACACATCAAATAGAGTATTTGAATTGCATTTATGGTCCTGCTGGACAATACTACCTACAGATGGATTTTTCCAAAGTTATGAACTGTGAAAAAAACCCGATCATTGGGGACCTTCCGCGAGAGAAAGCAAACGATACTCAAGTTGGGAAGATACCTAACTGTTGCAGAAATGGTAGCATTTTGCCTCCTATAATGGATCCAACCAGAACCACGTCTGCTTTTCAAATGCAGGTGTTCAAACTGCCTCCTGATTTGAATCGAACGGCTCTTCATCCTCCGGAAAGATGGAAGGTTGATGGGGTACTTAATCCGGAATACAAATGTGGGCAACCTATAAGAGTGGATCCTACTCAATTTCCGGACCCGAGTGGCCTTCAGGCTACAAGCTTGGCCATTGCAAGTTGGCAAATAGTTTGCAACATCACAAGGCCAACACATAGGAAAACTAGGTGCTGTGTTTCATTCTCTTCCTACCACAATGAGTCTGTCATACCCTGCAATACATGTGCATGTGGTTGTAAGGACACATCAAAATGCAACCCTAAAGCCCCTGCCATTCTTCTCCCTCCAGAAACCCTTCTTGTCCCCTTTAAAAATAGGACAGAGAAGGCCTTGGCTTGGGCAAAAATAAAGCACCATCATGTACCAAAGCCATTGCCATGTGGTGACAATTGCGCGGTTAGTATAAATTGGCATCTCTTAGCGGACTACAAGGATGGCTGGACAGCTAGAATGACATTGTTCAATTGGGGCCAAATGAATTTTGAAGATTGGTTTACTGCTATCCAAATGAAGAAAGCTGCTCCAGGTTACGAAAATGCCTACTCTTTCAACGGGACCAAAGTCAAAGTTCCTAACCTCAAAAACATCCTCTTCTTCCAAGGCTTAAAGGGCCTGAATTTTTTGGTGGCGGAGACAAATGGAACGAACCCGGAAAAAGATCCCAGGGTACCTGGAAAGCAACAATCTGTCATTTCTTTCAAAAAGAAGGATACACCGGGCATACAAGTAGGTAAAGGAGATGGGTATCCTACAAAGGTCTTTTTCAATGGGGAAGAATGTTCACTTCCTACTCAAATTCCAAGTTCATATGGAAACCAGCAACATGTAAATTTTGTAGTTGTAATTTTCCTTGCTGTTGTGACTTTTGTTATGTAATTAATCTTAGGATTTGCATTATCTTATTGATCTTCATTTATGCCTTAGCTAGGACACAATTAAATTAGATGCAGAAACCTAGAGTACTAATCAAATTTTATAGTAGTAGTAGTAAAACACTAGAACTCTGTACCAACATCCTTTGTCCATTTTTTAACCAACCGACAATTCTTTAACTTAATTCCTCACTATATCCATTTCAGATATCTCTCTCTCTCTCTCTCTCTCTCTCTCTCTCTCTCTCTTTTTCTCTCTAAGTGTGATACCATGATACCACATGTCTCTATCACGAGAATATGTAAGTTATTCTCATATATAACAAGAGATACATAGAGAGAGAAAAAAATTTGTCATGGTTTGCCAAGCCTATGCAAGGAGAACATTCAAGTATTAATTTATGCCTGGCACTTCTTAAAACAAGTCCATTGTTTTACAATGCAGTGGTGACCACCTTATATTCAAGTACTAAATATAAGTAGGGGTGTGCACAATACCGCCCAATATACGAAAATTAAGATTTCACAATTACAAGTAATTAGTAATTACCACATTTTTTACGTATGTATTAGTGTCAAGATGGCTAATATGTCTGCAGCCCTGCGTTTCCTCCTTGTCGTCCTCATCTTGGACTATAGTAATTAATCTCTTGCTTGATCACTTTGGTCTGTAACAAGCTTATATATCATGATTCATGGCATATAAATACATTTCTAAGTGAAGTTAAAGATATGTACATGCAGCAGATTGAGATTGTGAATTTGGATGTTTCAAGTTTTTTTTTTTTTTTGGCCACTGAAGTTATTTCAAGTTAAATTTGTATGGGTATTAGTATAATTTGAAGTGAATAAAGTGGGCTTTTAAGTACACAAAGCGTTTTGGCTTTAGGAATTTGGATTGGGCTAAATTGTTTAAATGGGAATAAAAATTGCGCTCAGGCCCAAACCGAACCAAACTAACCTTTAAGTGGTGTTTGGATTGGTTTGTCAAGCTGAACCAAATCGATCCGTTATAGACTAAATGGTATATTAGTTTGGTTTGCAGTTTGACGCTAAACTTGAACCAAACCGGATGCCAACCCTACATATAAGGGTAGGTCAGCCTCCCTTACCGTTATATGTTGCGCACCACTTCTCAAATGACTAATAAATGAAAAGTAAATTAGCAAAAAAAAAAAAAAATTTTTAGTTAAAGGACTCCAACTATACCTCATATCTCTATCCAGGATATGAATTTCACTTTGTGTCAAATGAGAACTAAAACTTTCATTTTGTGTTAATGGACTATTTTTTTTTTTTTTTTAGTTTTTATCTCAACTTTGGCCCGACATTGGACCCATCAAACTTCTACCAACTTCAACAAAATTATACTGGGTTTAAAGCTATGCATCTCCTCTTTACAACCATATAAAAATCACTCAAATTGAACATCTACAACTCCAGATAATCGGCCCTAAAGTAGGGTACCCGAAACTATCTAATCGGACCTCTGGAAAAATATCTGAAAAATTGGATAGTTTCTGGTACTCTAGTTTATGGCCGATTATCTGGAGTTATAGATGTTCGATTTGGGTGATTTTTATATGGTTGTAAAGAGAAGATGCATAATTTTTTTGAATTTGGTGAAGATGTCAGACCTAAGTTGAGATAAAAACCGAAAAAAGCAGAGTCCTTAATTGACATAAAATGAAAGTTTCAGTCCTCAGTTGACACAAAGTGAAATTCATGTCCTGAATAAAGACATGAGGTATAGTTAAAGTCTTTTAGTTAAAAATTTTCCCAAAAAAAAAAAAAAAAACCCAAGAAGAAAGGTAAGTAACTTTGGCCTAGGCTTCAAAGCTTCATCCGGCCATTTCCTGGGCGCATTTATTGACTAATCATTGGTTTAGTAGTGCTATTAAATCCCAACAAGCCTACCAGCTATTAACATTGAGTCGAAAAGAGGGTACTAACCCTAGATCAGGCTACTAACTTTGAGTTCATTTTAAAGAGGTACTAACTTTGCATTAATTAACAACAAGTTTAATAAGCTTGATGAAAGGGTATTTGGGCTTTAAGCCCTCCCCTCCCCTCTTAGACTCGAACCGGTCGAATTCTAAATATTTCAAAAGTCCGACGGGATTAGCTTGACCCGATCCAAGTTCAAATTTTTGAGCTTGGACCAGCTCAGCCCGGTCTATTTTAGGAAAAATTATTGGGTGTATCCCTAGTTTACATCCCTAGTTGTAATCATTTTGTCTAATCCTTCACAAGAATTAGGGAGATTGAAAGGAGGTTTATTGCAATCTCTAAACGGCCGGCCCATCTAAGGGTGGGTCAGACTCTCTACTGTCATATGATGCACATCACTTTTCAAATGAATCAGACCAAAAAGGTGAGTTAATTAAACTTGGGCCTAGGCTCCACAGCTTAGTCCGACCCGAGTCTTGTTATTTATGGCCTAAGGTATTTAATTATCTGTATACACGTCAATGAAAAAAGGTAAATAAAAAATAAACATAAAAATTAGCCTCGATTGTATCTGTATCCAGATAAACAATAATGGAAATGATGCCGACAACCGTCTGCTTCTAAACTCATTGTAACACACTCCTCCATTTTGTCTTCAATCAATAAAATTAAAGATCGACACAACCCAAATAAAATAATAGTACCCTTTCCTTGTTTAAATCACAACCACCTTGTATATAACACTATTGTGACTATGTGCAACAAAGATTTGCAATAAAAAATCTCATGTTAGACCTTTCCATTTTGCTAAATTAATTGCAACTCGTTCATCCATCCAAACCAAATAAGAAATTCCCAAATACCTTTCATCATGCGAAAAGGCTTAAAAATCTGTGCTACGGTCACTGGCATTTTCTTCATCATCACTTTAGTGGTTCTAGTGGTTCTATTCGTTACAATCTTAAAACCTAAGGAACCCAATATTGTGGCCAAGCCAGTTAGCATAGAAAGCTTTGAAGTGGTGTTATTTCCAGCGATAAGGCTTAATGTGTCATTAGGAATTGTGGTCACAGTGAGCAATCCTAACTATGGAGGGTTTAAGTATGAGAAGAGTACATCTCATGTCATTTATCGCGGGAATGTTATCGCGGAAGCTCCGATTGGAGATGACACAATTCCGGCTCGTCGGAAGCATAACATCAGCACTTCGCTGGATATTTTGGCAGACAAGTTGGCAACTGATTCGAACTTTCGAAGTGACTTACTTTTTGTTGGGGTACTGAATTTTACTTCACACACCATCTTGCATGGGAAGGTAAACTTGTTGAAGATCTTTAAGATGAAAGCAACCAGTTATAGTGATTGTAACATCTCTATCATTGTCAAATACGAGAGCGTTGATTCCATTTGCAAATCAAGGGTGAGCTTATAGAATTCATGTTCATATCTGATATGAAGAGTTGTTTAATAGTTCACAAATCTAAACACTAGTTTGAAATTTAAAATAAATTTGTTAAATTTAAGAGTTAGAAAAGTAACCCTATGAGTGTATGACATACAAACTCACATTATATATAAACTTTTTTAAAATCTTCTCAAATAATATAATCTGTTATGTTGTCAATTATCATTCGAAAACACATTTTGTAATAAAAATCAACCTTGTCAATTGTTCAGATTGACAATTAATCTTCTGTAATTTTGGCAGTTACTAATGATTCATTTATTTTCCGGGATTGGTATTTTAGAATTTGATGACGTGGACTTACCCGTTTGTTGCCATGGAAATAAAGGAAGTTGTTGTATTGCTTTCAATATTCTTTATTAGATAAACTCTCGTTATATACAAGTATTGGTGTAAATTTATTCGAAGCACTTATCTCTCTAACTCCCAAGCCTAGCCCATTTAGATTCTCACGAACTCCAAGAACGATACCACCTAAAGCTATTAAAGTTCATGAATCATGAAAATGATTTAGCAGTTTTAATATTTATGCATGATATATATTAATGCAAAACTACATCATTCAATTGGTACATGAAATTAGAATATTTATTCCTTGAGAATGCCCTTTAACGCATCCAAATTGCAACGTTCCTTCCATTTATAAAAGTAAGCAAATCAAATCAAATTAAGAAGACAAGGATTCCCATTAATGTGCTAGGCCCTAGTTGATGTGTGACATGTTGTTAACAAACAACATCATGCACAGAAGAAAAATTTGTGACCCACCATGCATGTTAATCTTCAGAAATGAGAAATATTGTAATAAATGCAAAATGCCATTGAATATAATATGGTGGGTGATCGAGTGAGTACGTACATTGAAAACAAGGAATAGTAATTAATTCAAAGCTAGCTGCTCGGTAGCTCGCCTAACATACATCAGCATATATTTCTTTGCTTTCACTCCGAGTAGCAAGAATTGTTCTTGTTCGAATTTTGGTTATCCTTAACTTGCTATTGTAAACAACTTCATGAAACATGCATGCATTATTGAGTTTAGGAAGTACATTTGCTTTTGGAAGTAGCATGGATATACGTACTCAGCAATGCTTACTTAAGAAACTTAACATGAAAGGTGTGAGGGACAGCACATTTAAGGTTGGATTTAACACAATTATGAAATTCAACCTATATGTGTTGTCCCTTACATGTCCCTTCAGGTAAGTCCCTTAGAGGAGGATTACTCTATTCTTATGATCTTCTTCTCTATTTATCTATTTAGTGCTAATATTGTGTTGATAATTATATAAACAGTTAATTAAAAGTAGGTCCAATTTTGGAGGGTCAGTCAAACTAAAACCATATAAGAATTTAGATTTGTACTTAAATCCAATTTTTAGGCTAAGGTCCAAAAAATGAAATTTTTAAAATTTGACTCACATTATCTCTTAAAATTAAGATAATTAATATGTATTAATTTTAAAAATTATGAAAGATAATATCCGTTATGACATTTTTAATTTTTACATTTTTTAATTAAAACATTCAAGATTATCTAGTTTTTATGTTTTATAATTTAAAATAATAAAAGATAATATCCGTTTAAATTATACAAATAAAAAAAATAAAAAAAAGCATTAACCCACAAAATCTAAAATAATCAAACAAGTAAGAAAAAAAGTATATATAGGTACATTTCAATTGTACCAATACCTAGGTTTATATATATATATGTACATTTCAATTGTACCAATACCTAGGTTTATATATATATGTACATTTCAATTGTACCAATACCTGAGTTGGTATATATATATATATATATATATATATATATATAGTCCTTCTTTAGGAAGGACACTCGCAATTTTTTTTTCACGGATTTCCAGCGCCGAGAGCTTGACAGTCTCATTTCCTTTTTCTCCCAAGCGCTCGGCACTAGTTTTTTGGCTTTATGTTAGGTTTTAACTCTGAGATTTTGGGAGTGAATCATCGGGGAAATACCCTAAAAAATCGGCAAAGGAAGCGATGCCAAGCGCTTGTTGCAGCGTTCGGCTGTTATAAAAATTGGACTACCGAGCACTCGGTATAATCACTGAGCGCTCGGCGATGAGAATTTGTGAAAAAAAATACGGACACGTCTGCCTAAGTGGATACATATCCGATTAGGTTCGCACTAACGAACATATGCACCTGATCCGAACGCTTGGTTTCTGCCGCCGATCACTCGGCCATGTTGCTTCCTTCCCTGAGTTTTGAGAGTAAATCATCATCTTTTCATCTCATCCCTTCCTAGGATATAGAATGGGCTTGGTGGAGGCGTTATGTTAGGGTTTAGCTCTAGGCCAAAATCCCTGAGCTAAACCACAACATAAACGCCGACAAACCATCGATCGATTGGTACAATTGAAGTGTACTCATAACGAATTTTTTTTCTTTGTTTCATTATTTCTTATTTTGTGGGCTGCTGCATTTTTCTTAGATTTATATAATTTAAATTCCACAATTAATTTTAGGATAATATGATAATTTTATGATATTATAATATTATAATATTAAGATAATATAAAACTAGGATAATATTATGATAATATTAAGATTTAAATATAATTAATTTTAGGATAATATAATACATTTTTGAAATTAAAAACATCTGGACAATATTTTTCGATCTCAGTCAAAAATAAAAAAGCATTAATATATTAGGGCTTGTTTGAGAGTGCTTCTGTAGGAAGCGTTTTTTCTCAGTAGTGCTTTTGTTAGAAATTCATAGATTTTTTTGAAAAAAATTCAAGTGCTTCTTATTAATATACTTGGCAGTACTTCTTAAGGAAAAACACTTCACCTGTAAGCGCTTCCAAGTGTTTTTAGAATCCAAAAGCACTTTTTTATTTTTTTTTGCTAAACATAAATAAAAACGTTTTTGACTATTTGAAAGCATTTTTAATATTTCTAAAAATACTGCCAAATAAGCCCTTAATTTAAGAGTAGAGAAAAAATTGGACCAGCCTATATACGAAGCACCCTAAAATGACAAAAGCAGGATGGATCTAGCCATGGGCATCATGGGCTCGATCTAGCCCATGCAAATTTTGTTTTTCTTCAAATTTTCCTAGGTAACAACCCATCCTCAAATATATATAATCACAGACAATCTAGCACGTTCTAGCCCAACTAAATATCCTTGCCCATGTTAGTTTGAAAAGCTAGATTTGCATATAAGTACAAGATCAATATCATGAGGATTAGAAGACAATTCCTTTTTTTTTTTTTTTTTTTTTAATGTAATTTGAATTAATAACAATCTAATTCAAATATGGATACAAAAAGGAAAAAGAAATTTTGATAATATTTTTGTCGCTCTCTTTATCTTTCCACTAGCTCTACTAAGTACTAACAAGTACTGATGAATTCCCTTCCCTCCAATCTTTCCTTCATCCTACCAAACTTAGATAACTTAGATAGTGTTAATTAAAGTCTCAACTTTTCCTTTCTTTCCATTTTTAATTTTCATCCACCTTACCAAATTAATAAATAAGAATAGTGTTAACCGTACTACAAGAAATAATAGCCCTTGGGATAGCCTTTTAGATAATTCGAGTCATAAATCTGAAGGACATATTCAAGTATGGCTTGCGATCGAGGAGAACATGGCCGGGTTTCAACGAGAGAAAAGCACAAATTCAAAGAATGGGCCAGCGTAAAGGGAATTGCATTTGCAGGACAAATTAAAGACAAATGATGGTGTCCTAAAGTGTGCCCTAAAGTCAAAAAGGGCACAAATTTATATTACTTAATTGAAGGCATATCTGGGTGGACCGACTTGGCATGTTCCCATGTATGCCAAGAAAAAGAAAACTATAGCAACAACTTCAGGGCTCATCTTGTATTAGTTATAACGCTCAAGTACATTTATATTTACTAATTATATATTGGGTCAATTTATATTTACTAATTATAAAATATTTTAAAATTTCTCATTAACTATAGAGTTCATTTCAAGTTGGTCCACGAACTAACAAAAAACATAAAAAGGTATAAAGTGTTTTTTTTGCACATGCTGAGTTTGAACCCATGACCACTTGAAGAGAGATAAAATGTGAATTCTCACTACACCACTTAGTCACTTATGATATTTAAGTACATGTAATATATTTATAGGCATACTAATACTTGCAATATAATAATTTATAAAATTAAATATATTTCATATATCATTTCTTTTTTTAAAGATATTATTTTAGGTCTCTATTTAAATATTATCATTGCAAAAAGTCTAAAAATATTACTAGTTTATATTTTATATAATTTATGGTTTCTATATTGTAAAAATATTACTAAAATTCCAAAACTATAATTTATAGTTTATATATTAGAATTATTAGAGTATAGGGTTAATTTTTAAGGTATAAGGTTTCAAACTTTATGGTTTAGTGTATAAGGTTATGGTGTAGAATACCAATTATAATTTTATAAATTATTATATTTCAAGTATCAATATGCCTATAAATATATTACATGTACATAAATATCATAAGTGGCTAAGTGGTGTAGTGAGAATTCACACTTTCACTCTCCTCAAGTGGTCATGGGTTTGAACCCAACATGTGTAAAAAAGACCTTATTATTGAGACAAATAAAAGTTTAGGTATCATATTAAGACAATGGTCAAAGTTTCGGTACTAAATATGAAAAAAGACACTAAATAAAAAATATATAAATATAATCAGGTTCATTCTAGTTTTTTGCCAATTCGGTTTTGTCTACCATTCTGTATGTTTTTTATTAGTTTGTGGACCAACCTGAAATGAACCCTATAGTTAATGGGGAAATTTGATATGTTTTATACTTCGTTGACTAACTTGAAATAAACCCTATAATTAATGGAGAAATTTGAAATATTTTATGGTTCGTGAACCAACTTGAAATGGACCCTATAATTAATGGATGTAAATGTACTTGAGCCTAGTTATAATTTGCTTTTATCTAACTACCAAAAATTTCTTGAAAGATTTGCCCAAGTGTACACATCAATTTGAACAAAAAATAAGTATAACGAGGGCCATCCTTCCTTGCTCACATCAAATCAACAATGTGATCATTAATACATTATTAACATTAATATTAATGTTGATGTAACCCTAGCTAATATTGATGTATAGTTAGGGTACTAGACTGGATTATTGATATTCACATTTTGTCTTGTAAATATGAGTGTGATCATCTCTTTAATGTATCCAATTCGAGCAATTTATTCCTATCAGAAAAAACAAAATTGGGCAATTTGACTATATATGTGTTTAATTCAACTCAATTTTATCATTTTTTCGTCGGTGTGAGATTCAAACAAATTTAAAGCACGTACATGAGAAGGAAAGAAGAAAATTAATATACAAGAGTGAAAGAGAGATGTGTCTAAATCAGTAAATCCCATTAATTGATTGGACAATTTGAGAGAAAGTTAGTACAAGGATCGACCATTAAAGAGTTAGGGCGGTCAATTGATCATTCAACATGATTGATAAAATATAGGAAAAATTAGAGTTTAGTTCTTCTAACATTTCTTATTTGAAAAAAAAAAAACTTTATAATTTTTTTTCTAAAACCCTTTGAGAGTATACGGTATGTCATTGTTTTGTCAAAAAAATATGTTATTATTATTTTATTCTTTTGAGAGTATAGGGTATGGATTCACCTCATACCTTCCTAGAGTATAGAATGAGGTTTGTAGAGGCTGTATGTTAGGTTTTAACTCTGAAATTTTGGGGCTGACAAACCAGGCTGGGTTTCAGAAAGAAGTAAAAATGCACTGTCGAACACTAAAAAATAGTCACCGAGCGCTCGACGCATGATATGTGTGAAAAAATTATAAACTAATAGACCAATATTATGTAACATGGAATGATTACAATATTATTAGACTTTAGTTAGAATTTTAGGAGTCATAAGGCTTTAGTCAATAAATTATAAAATTAAAGGACCTAAATGGAAGTCTCCCTAAAATATAAGGTTCGTTAACTTTAGTTACCAAATTGTAATATTTTTTCATTTTATCTAGCAAAACGTTTATGTTATTTCACTTTAGATATATACTAAATTTCAGCTTATGTACCAACCTTAAAAAATATGGTTATAACAAGCTGTGACTGTTTAACAGTCCTAATTTTTTTATTGATTTGTTATTTTTTCAATATTTACAAGGCTTAAAGTTTAATGTTTAGTCTCTGGGTTATAGGACTTCATCCCGTAAGCCTAAATCAAAAGCATTAAATCCTTATAAATTTTAAATTTTTATGAATTTAAAACCGTCACAACTGTGACTGTTCGACAATTATAACTGTATAGTAAACCAATTTGTTACCTAATCCAAAATGTTTTACTTTAGGTTAGTACTTAAACTAAAAACAAATTGTGTTTTGCTGCTTTGCTGAAAAACTATTGATATTTGTTATTTAATCCTAATTTTCTATAAAATATATCATGTTAAAAATAACTAATATTCTACAAAACTCCAAAATAACATGACTAGCTCGAACACAAAATGATATGACTATTGCATGCCATCTCTAATTACATATGTTTTATCATCAGATAGTTTTAACGCATCATTGAACCAACTTCTCCTCAGACAAAAAAAAAAAAAACCAACTTCTTCACATGATTCTGAGCATCATAAAAAAAACTAATACATATTTAGAAATTACGACACGAGCATGTTGAAGTGCTGAACAATATAAAGATTAACTAGTGCTTAAAAATTAATAAACTTATTTAATGGAACTACCAGAAATTGGAGATGTATAATATATAATCTTTATCATTTATTTATGACAACCTAATTATAAAAAAGAATATTTACAGTACATTTTTTTTTGTCTGAAAGAAACTTCATAAAATGGCAAGCAGCTAGGGCAAAGCCCAAATAAAGAACCAAGGCAAACCAAAGATCGAACAAAACAACAGCCAACCCAAAAAGGGAAAGCCCAAAGGAAGCTAAAAACAAAAGCTAGCTATGGAGCAGACACTATCAAGCCAAACCATAAAGAAACCAAAGGAAAAACGTAAAAGAAGAAATAATATTTCTGTAACTAATTAAATATATCACTTATCCACTTGGTACCTCTGGTTCAAAAACTTTCATTCGGGTACCTCAACTTTAATATTTTATCAACTAAGTACCTCCGTTAGTCTAACCGTTAACTGCTGAGTTGGCACTGACGTGGCACATGCGGACCTACCACTAAACATTGACTTGTCTTTAAAAAAATCCACATGGACAAAAAATAATAAAAATGATATAAAATAGAAAAAAAATGGATTAATTACATATATATACCTCAACTATACATCATTTATCAGTTGGGTACCTCTGGTTTAAAAACTTTCATTAGGGTACATCAACTTATATTTTTTGTCAATTGAATACCTCTGTTAGTCTGACCGTTATCTGCTGAGTTGGCGCTGACATGGCATACGTGGACCCCACAATTAAATATTGACTTGACATTTAAAAATAGCCACATGTACAAAAATTAATAAAAAAATAAAAAAACCCATTAAAATTATATTAAATAGAAAAAAAAAAGACAAAAAAAAAAAAAAAAAAACCAGCCCCGCTTGCCCGACTTCACCTCCCTCCCCCTTCCTCCCCTACCAATCCCTGCCCCTCCCTCTGCCACCCAGCCCCAGCCAGCTCCATCGCACCCCCCCACCCCAGCCCGCCCCTATCCTGCCCAACCCAGCTCGCCCCTAGACCAGCACAACTACCACAAAACAACACAAAGTTCACAAACAGAACAAAATGTCGTTGGCTTATTAGCTTCGATTCACGAGCTACGGTGGTCCGATGAACGATCCAAAGGCACCAACATGCTCAAAACAACGAGAGGATTCAATTGGGGGTGGTCCGACATTGCATCGCTGCCGGGAACAGAAAGTCAACGGTGGAGCCCGACGGCCTTTCCTTTCGAATCGCCACCGTCGCAGCTCAGATGACCAAATTGAAGGTGCCAAGGGACTCGCCGTGCCGAGGAGGTGAGAACCCAGTGGTGTTGCTGGGAGAGGGGGCGCCGGGGGGGGGGTGTTGTTGGGGGTGAGGGGTGAAGGGCTCCAAATTGGAGGTCGGTGATGTCGCCGACCCCTTGGGTCTGGCAGTGTCGATCCCAGCAGAGAGAGATGCGGCTGCGAGGCTAGGAGGGGGTTGCCGACGCGAAGGAGGAGGTACCTGGTGGCCGGAGATTGGGAGGGAGGTGAGTGGGTTGGGTGGCGAACTTGGGGAAGGGGAAGGGGAGGGGGAGGGAGGAGGGAGTGGGCTGCGAGTTGTTGGCCAGAGAGGGGGAGGGAGGCAAAGAGAGGAGGGTTGAGGTTGCGAAGTTGCTGGGCTCTTAGCCATTTTTTTTTTTTATTTTTTTTTTAATATTTTGTATCATTTTTTAAACTCTAATTAGGTTTTTTAATTAATTTTTGTCCACCTATCTATTTTTAAATGCCAAGTCAATGTGTCACATCAGCACCACATTATTAGTTAACGGTCAGACTAACGGAGGTATTAAATTGACAAAAAACTTAAGTTGATGTACCCTAATGAAAGTTTTTAAACCAGAGGTACCCAACTGATAAGTGATGTATAGTTGAGGTATATATATGTAATTAACCCAAAAAAAATTATTGAATTTTGAAAAAAAAAAAAGGGCAAACAGAAACTCTCATCCCTCCTTCTTCGTCGCATCGCTGACCCAACCCACCCACCTCCTTCCCCTCTTCGGCCACTGGCCAGCAACCCCCTCCCCCGCGTCGGCAACCTTCTCTTGGCCACATCTCTCTATCTCTTTCTCTTTGTCACTCTTTTTCCCTCTCACTCCAGTTGCTTCGCGAGCTCGGTTTCCTGCCTCGACGACGACGGCTAGCTGCTCCGCGAGCTCGGCTTCCTTCCCCACCACCACTCCGTCCACCCCGCACCCAGCCCCCGTCCCCAACCCACCCTAACCCAGCCCTTCCTCAACCTTATATCTCTCATCCCTCTCTCACCTCTCGCTCTCCAGCCCCAACAACCAAAACCCAGTAAGCAATGATGGGTGGGAGGGGTGGGTCGGAGCTGGGGGAGGGAAAGAGGGATGGGTGGGATGGGGTAGTCGGAATGATGGGTAGGAGGGGTGGGTCTGAGCGGGGGGAGGGAGGGAGGGGATGGGTGCGAAGGGGTGGTGGGGGCAAGTCAGAATGTGGTGGGAGGGAGGGGGCTGGATGGGTGGGAGAGGTGGGCCAGAGCTGGGGAAGGGAGGTGGGTTGCCGACGCTGGTTTGGTGACCGGGTGCTGAGGGGAGGGAAAGGGCTGGGTGAGGTGGGGTGGGGGTTAGTGGCGGGGATGGGTAGGGGAGGGAGGGGGCTGGCATAGGTAGGGAGGTGAAGTTAGGTAGGGGAGGGGGCTGGTTTTTTTTTTTTTTTGTCTTTTTTTTTTCTATTTAATATAATTTTAATAGTTTTTTTTATATTTTTATTAATTTTTGTACATGTGGCTTTTTTTTAAAGACAAGTCAACGTTTAGTGGTGGGTCCGCATGTGCGACATCAGTGTCAACTCAACAGTTAACGGTCAGACTAACGAAGGTACTTAGTTGACGAAATATTAAAATTGAAGTACCCGAATGAAAGTTTTTGAATCGGAGGTACCAAGTAGATAAGTGATGTATAGTTGAAGTATATAATTGTAATTAACCTAAAATATAATAACATTTCTGCTAATTAATGCTTTTAGACGTAAAAAAAAATTAAAATTAATTAATGCTTTTCAGTACATATAATAACGTAGTAACGTGAGAAAATATAATAACGTAAAAGAAGAATATTTATAGTACATATAATAACATTTATAACTAATTAATACTTTTCATATGTAAAAATAAAAAAAATAAAAAAAAAATTTGATCGTTAATTTTAAGTACCAATTTCAATGTTTTTTTTTTTTTAATTTTAACTATCAAAATTTTATGTTTCTTTAACTTCAGATACTAAATTTCAATTTATGTACCAACTTTAAAAAACATAGTTTCACTTGGCGTTGGAAATTTTTTTTTGTTACCACAATCACAACTTTTTGACTTAGACACAACCACAACTTAATTCATTTATTATTTTTTAGTGTTTATGAGGCTTAAGCTTTCGTGTTTAAAACCAACGGAAGACCACTAAGTGCTCAGCACTTTGCCCGAGTGATCGGTGTTAAAAAATTCACATTTCGTATGGTTTATGACATAATTCAAAATGTCTTGCTCCAAGTTAATTAGTATTTGAACTAAAAAAAATTTAATGTCTTACTGTTTTACTAAAAAACTATTTGCATTTGATATTTAATCTGAATTTTTTAAAAGAAAATTCATAAAATACGAATATGCATAATCGTACATTTGCAACATATGTAATAAAATTAGTGATGTGTTAAATAAATGGAGTATTTTTTCGAGATGACAGTACCGCGATGTGATATTATTAATTCACTTATGTTATAATACATATATATTTATTAATAGTATTATATTCTAATAAGTATAAGTTCGTCATTCACTTATATTATAACTTGATAATTAATAATACCATATGAAGGTGTTACAATCACATTAAAAAAATTCAATTGTAGATGTGCATGGTATCAGTTTATAAATTATTTGTCTTAAGTAGTAGATTATTAATTTTTAGACACTGTAACTCATGAAATACCTATAGTAAAAGATCGAGGAAAGCAATTCGATCAATTGCGTATAAGTACAGTGTAGATAGAGACGGAGAGGGAGTGAAAAGGTTGAAAGTTTAGATAAGAAGCCGTAGTTCATCTCTCACCATACTCCCCTATATGAAATTTAAAACACGAGGATGGAGAGATGCCATTGCACCCTTCTCTCTCTCTCTCTCTCTCTCTCTCTCTCTCTCTCTCTCTCTCTCTTATGCTTTTTTGTTGGCATTTACACCTCTCGTCCCTCCATAAATGCTATTGCACCCTCTCAATACGCTCTGCAATAACTCCTCCCTCTGTCACATCCTCTCCACCAGTTCCTCTTTTCTTCTCCCCTTCCCTAAACTCTCTCTCTCTTGACCATTATTCTATCTCCTCTTTTTTCTCGTCCGTTTCATTCTCTCTCTCTCTCTCTCTCTCTTCTACATCATCGCATTGATCTTCTTAAACCCTGTTGTGCAAAACACTACAAACAACTCCTCCTACCCAGAAAGAACTTGGGAACAGATCTGATATCTCTCTCTCTCTCTCTCTCTCTCTCTCTCTCTCTCTCTCTCTCTCTTCTACATCATCGCATTGTTCTTCTTAAACCCTGTTGTGCAAAACACTACAAACAACTCCTCCTACCCAGAAAGAACTTGGGAACAGATCTGATCTGACCTCTCTCTCTCTCACTATCTAGTCTGCAAGCCTCAAAGGGTCAGCTCCCTAGCTTTGACCTTTAACCAGCTATCTCCAATTAAGCCACCATTTACTCCTAAGCTTTTCTTTTCATCTACACAATTTTTCCGTTATTTTCATCAGTCAGAGAGAGAGAGAGAGGGGGGTGGTGTTGGACGTTATAATCTTTGTTGAGTGTGTTTGGAAAGTCAATTGAGTTTAGTACGTAGGAACAAAAAGTGATTAGACTTTTTGAAGGCCCAAAAGCAAAACCCGTAGTCCTCTCTGCCCTGCTGTTACTTGTAACAATCTTATTAGCTTTGCTTTGCTAGACTAGACACTACTAGTGCCAGAGAATCTCTATTAAAAACCATAACCCACACCATCCATACCCACCACAACCTCATCATATTCAGAGAAACGGAGAGAGAAAGACAAGAGAGAGATGAATGGTGACTTTCTAGGGTTTCTTTGAAATCAGTCAAAAATGGCATAGCCGGAAAAATGCTTCCGGCAAGTGATAAATATACGACGACACTTTCGTTTAAGGGAATAAAGTGGTTGGTGTATTTCAGTCATCTCCTCAGCTAATTTTCAGGTCAGTTCAATTTTATTTTGGTTAATATATTCATTTCTCTGTACGTATATTTAGTAATACCAATTAAACCTTCATTCTAGGGAAGAATTAGATTAGTAGTTTTGTGTAATTAGAAAGGGATCTAAGGCATGCATTTCAAGTAAAATCCTTCTCGGTTGAAACGCTTAATCTCTCTCTCTAGAGAGAGGGAGAGAGAGAGAGAGACTACTGGTGTAGGTATGGTATATACATGGTTTACAGCTTTATCTTGTACATTTATTTCAACTTCCACAGTGGAATACAGATCACTTGCCCTTTAAACTTATCTACCATTTATTGTCCTCCGTTTTTAGCTTCTCTATTTCTTATTATTTTCTCCAAGGTTCTTTTTTTTTTTTTTTTTTTTTTAAATAAAAAATTCTTTCTTGGTCTGAGTTCTTTAAAATGTTTATTTGAGTGTACTTTCTTTGTATATATGATTGACCCATATTTATTTTTGTTTGGCAGATTGGAAAAATTAACAAAGAGAAAGACAAAGAAATATATCTTCCTAAATTTTAGGGCTTTGGAGATAGACTGAGAAACTATGTTTCAGCCAAGCATGTTCGAGAACCACCATCCTCTGCTAGACATGAGCACCACCCACAAAACCTCTGATAGTGAAGTGATGGGAATTAAGAGCCGAGGAGGAGGCATCGACGACGATTTCGAGACCAAATCGGGTACCGAAACCACGGAAGCTCCGTCCGGAGATGACCAGGATCCCACCCAACGCCCCAAAAGAAAACGCTACCACCGCCACACCCAGCGCCAAATCCAGGAAATGGAAGCGTAAGAGAAAAGACAATAATATTCTTTCTTTTCTTTTTGGTTTTTTTTTTTAAATTCTTTTAGGGGTTTTGAAGTAGTAGCTTGCTTCATTCCATTTCATTTGTGATGATGATCGATCAGATTCTTCAAGGAGTGTCCTCACCCAGATGACAAGCAAAGGAAGGAGCTGAGCCGTGAGCTAGGGTTAGAGCCTTTGCAAGTCAAATTTTGGTTCCAAAATAAGCGCACCCAAATGAAGGTAACGCCCACACCCACATAACATGATTACATATATATGCCCAAACCCCAATTAATTAATTCACGCACTCTAATTTATATACATACGTTTCCAGTTTAAACACATTTAAATACTTTCAAATTAATGTATGACGTGCTAGCTACTAGCTATATTATCTTTGACTTTGAAGTAATTAAGTGTTTTTGTGCAACCTCTACACACATTAAGCTTGAATAACTTGTCCTTAATTACATGTAACGTCTTTGGGTTTACTTTGTTTATCAATTTTGACATGGATTATTATATTCTTAGGCCCAACATGAACGACATGAGAACTCAATTTTGAAATCTGAGAATGACAAGCTCCGCGCTGAGAACAATCGATACAAGGAAGCCCTCAGCAATGCCACATGCCCCAACTGCGGAGGCCCAGCTGCTCTTGGCGAGATGTCGTTTGATGAGCAACACTTGAGGATCGAAAATGCTCGTTTACGAGAAGAGGTAGATCGTCATCATTAGAAAATAGGAGAAACTTTAGTGAGACGATCCTATATGCTCATTGTATCTATTTCTTGCATTACATGACTTTCATGTGATAAAAGAAATAGACCTACAAAACATATAGGACAGTCTAATGGAAGTTTTTCTCTTAGCAAACACATAATACATATTTGAATTCTCAAATGGCTTAATGTGTTCATGGCTGGCCTCCAGATTGATAGGATATCCTCAATTGCCGCCAAATACGTTGGGAAGCCTTTGTCCACCTCGTTTTCTCACCTTTCGCCTCACGTGCCTTCCCGCTCTCTTGACCTTGGGGTCGGGAGCTTTGGGGCTCAATCTGGTTTCGTGGGAGAAATGTACGGATCCGGTGACCTTCTCAGGTCAGTTTCAGTGCCCACCGAGGCAGATAAGCCGATGATCGTTGAGCTAGCGGTGGCGGCCATGGAAGAACTAATTAGAATGGCTCAGGCTGGAGACCCCTTATGGGTTCCTGGTGACAACAACTCAACTCATGAGATTCTAAATGAAGATGAATACTTGAGGACGTTTCCAAGGGGAATTGGGCCTAAACCATTGGGCTTGAAGTCTGAAGCTTCAAGAGAATCAGCTCTGGTCATCATGAATCATGTTAACCTTGTGGAGATTCTCATGGATGTGGTAATATACAAGTTTAAGTTTGTATAAATTAATATTTGAATATATATATATATATATATATTGAACTATATCTAGCTAGCTAATTAAATTTGTCATGTGTAATATTTCAGAACCAATGGTCTACTGTGTTTTGTGGCATTGTTTCAAGAGCAATGACCCTTGATATCCTATCAACTGGAGTAGCTGGGAACTACAATGGAGCCTTGCAAGTGGTACGTACACACAAATTAATTAGAATTTGGATTCAATCACTTAGGGCTGTTTGGTATCCTTTTCGATTTCTTTTAATTTTCGTCAATAGCATTATGGATGAAATATATGAGGAAATTTTTTTTCGAAAACAGTTTTTGAGTAGGATACCAAACGCACCCAAGTCAAATTAATCTTAGTCTAACATGTACAACATAATTTTTCAATTATAGATGACAGCTGAGTTTCAAGTGCCCTCACCACTGGTTCCGACACGAGAGAATTACTTTGTAAGGTACTGTAAGCAGCATTCTGATGGGACTTGGGCAGTGGTTGATGTTTCCTTGGATAACTTACGCCCAAATCCAATTTCAAGAAGTCGAAGAAGGCCATCCGGCTGCTTAATCCAAGAATTGCCAAATGGTTACTCAAAGGTAATTAATTTTTCTCACTTTAATTTCTAACTAAGTTGATTATATATTTTCTCTCAACTAATTAAAATGTGTCATGGTAACATTTTATATGTATGTGATTGTTTAGGTTATATGGGTTGAACATGTAGAAGTGGATGATAGAGCTGTTCACAACATATACAGACCCCTAGTGAACTCTGGTCTTGCCTTTGGAGCCAAGCGTTGGGTGGCTACACTTGATAGACAGTGCGAACGTCTTGCAAGTTCAATGGCCAGTAATATACCTGCTGGAGATCTATGTGGTAATTAAACAATACTATTTACTTAATTTCAATCCCTTTGGTATATAACATGATAATTTTCATAATTAATGGCAAATTAATGAGTATTCTTATACATCTTACAGTGATAACTAGTCCCGAGGGGAGGAAAAGTATGCTGAAGCTGGCGCAGAGAATGGTGATGAGCTTCTGTACTGGAGTTGGTGCTTCTACGGCGCATGCGTGGACGACATTATCAGCAACAGGCTCTGATGATGTGAGGGTCATGACCAGGAAAAGCATGGACGATCCTGGCAGGCCTCCTGGGATTGTTTTAAGTGCTGCAACTTCCTTCTGGATTCCAGTTCCTCCCAAGAGGGTTTTCAATTTCCTGCGGGATGAGAACTCCCGGAGTGAGGTATATATAAATGAGTCCAAATTCTCTGTTGATCTTTTTCGTGTACTGATCGATAAATGTCCACTAAAACTGAAAAGTCGATCAAAACGTTCTCTGAACTCCAACTAATGTATACAAGTACAATATCAACACAAAAAATATGAATCTCAGAATTAGGGCATTGTTAATGTGTGGCATTTTTGATTTCCAGTGGGACATCCTTTCAAATGGTGGGCTAGTGCAAGAGATGGCACACATAGCCAATGGTCGTGATCCAGGAAACTGTGTCTCCTTGCTGCGCGTGAATGTAAGTCTATCTTCAGCAGCATGTCCTCTTCGATCACAGTACAGTATATATTGTCTTTAAAAACTATACATATTAATTAATGTGGAAAATTCGATGGTCTTAATTTGTAGAGTGCAAATTCGAGCCAGAGCAATATGCTGATACTGCAGGAGAGCTGCACAGACTCAACAGGGTCGTACGTGATTTATGCTCCAGTTGACATAGTGGCCATGAACGTTGTGTTAAGTGGGGGTGACCCAGATTACGTAGCACTTCTGCCCTCAGGTTTTGCGATCCTACCCGATGGGCCACCTGCCGGAGGATCATCAGGAGGAATTCTAGAAGTTGGGTCTGGTGGCTCCCTACTCACCGTAGCGTTTCAGATCTTGGTTGATTCGGTTCCCACTGCCAAACTCTCTCTCGGATCTGTGGCCACGGTTAACAATCTAATCAAGTGCACGGTGGAGCGGATTAGAGCTGCAGTCACATGTGATCCGAACCCATGATGATATATCTAAGAAGCCTCATATATATGGTGAGCTCACTAATCATTAGCTTAGTTGATTAATTAAAATAGATAGCATCTTCACATTTTGTGGATTTCCCTACTTATCTCCCTTATTTTAATATTTTCATTCTCTTTTGTTTGTTCAATTTACAAAATTAGGGTGTGGAAATCGTAATCCATTAATCTTACTTGGATTTATTGTTGACCTGGACTTAGTTTTTAATTGTCTTGTATGTTTTCGATTAATGCAGTGGAAAAGGAAAGAGGTAGAGGAAGAAAGCAAGAAGGTAGTTTACTGAGAAGTTGAGAACAAGGGGAAGAAGTCAAGAACGCACCTTAAAATATCCTTGTCTGGTGGTGTTTTGTTGATGAGGCAGAGAAGCAAAAAAGCAAGTCACCATCCAACAAGGGTAGTGGGTTCGGGTATTGACTTACCCTAAACAAATTAAGATGAAAGTAAACTTGATCAGGCGTATGTACCTTAATTGTTAATTATAATGTTAGAATAACTCTATGCTCACAGCCCTAGTACTACTGTTTTGTCTTTGAATTAATTAGGGTTAGGGTTAGGATTAGGGTTTACTGTAGGTTGGTAATTTTATAACTGTCTAAGCCCTCCTGGTCTCCTTCTAGCTAGTAATTGTCTGTCTTTAAAAGAGGTGTTAGTTGGACTTCTGAAATCACATTAACAATTAATGGTTTCAATTTCAAGTGTTTGTAGCTTTCAGAATGATCTTTCTTTTTTTTTTATGGGATAATTATGATATTGCAAATGAATGTTGGATTTAAGGTGGCCGGAGGAATTGAAACAGATGATCATCTTCGATATTACTAACATTTTCGAACCATAATTGCCAACTTCAGTTTACTTGAAGCCTCAAGCCCGATGAATTATTTAATTTAAATCAATTTGATTTTTGAACAATATTCTCAAACTCAGCCATTGCTGCACAAAGTATAATTTGAACTATATATAGAAGAATGGCTTTATTACACTTTACCCACCTGAATTTTACAGTCAATCTCACTTTACCACCTAAAAAAAAAATTGTGTTAGTTTATCACCTGAATTAAAAATTTGTTGCAATGTACCCACCTCTAGCTCATTTTGTCTAAATTTTTATTCAAAAAAAATGTGTTTTGGTCTTTTCAAGTTAGTTCATATTGTATCAAAGTGGGTAAAATATAAAAAAAATTATTTTTATTGTAAAAATAGGAACATAAAAAAGATCAAAACACCCTTATTTTTAACAAAAGTTTAGATAAAATGAGTAAGAGGTGGTACATTGCAACAAATTTTTAATTCAGGTGGTAAACTGACACAATTTTTGTTTTTTGGTGATGAAGTGAGATTGATCCCAAAATTCAGGTGGATAAAATGTAAAAAAGCTTAGAGGAATATATAAAAGAATATTAAGTATATGGCGAAGGAGAGTTGTCTGGCTATCATAATTCCTAGCCACCCTAGTCAAATTTATGACGCCTATATATGGTAGAGTACGTAATTAAGGAATTGGTATTTTAGATTCAAAATTTATGTTTTGATTTAGTTTTGTATTGTAAATCTAAAAATGTGTGAACAAGAGAAAATATATTTGGAACACTTTTTGAGTATGTCAAGAGTTACATTTATAGACTCAAATGATATGCCCTTAATTTTGTAATACAGAACTAAAATATAACATGATGGTGAATGCCAAAGATTCATCCAAAATAAAGGTAAAAATTATTGGTTGTCCTTCAAGTTAATTTTGGTGAATCATAGGAATATTTTTCTAATGTGGTGTCGTCTTTAATTACGTTAAGAAGTGATAGCAACATATATTGACAATGACACAATGATGCCGGCCTGATGGAACTAGGAGGGCACAATGACAATGTTTAATTGGCATTGTATCGGACTTTGTAGACTAAAGCTTTCAATTTTTGCAGAAATGATTTGAAAAGGGAAGTTGAAGAGGATAACGTTAAGGCCAGGTTGTTGGTTCCAAATCTCTACATGAGTTCTACTTTTGAGCCATATTATATATGTGAGGTCATATATATAATTATGTGTGGAATATTATTAGGTGGTCTGCAAGTACTGATCGAAATCACGTACGTACCACCTCGATTTTAATGAGCTAGGCATCAAATTAAGACCAAATTGATGGTTTTAACCAAACGGTTGTTGAAATCATTGAATGTATACAGCAGTAAATTTCCAGGGGCCCCCCTCAAAAATTTGAAATAGGTGGTGCTAATTGCTACCCCTGCATGTGGCTGTTGTACTAGTTACTACTATCAAACGCATCCCTCACTTAATTATGTCCAGCACCTGCGTACCTGTAAGGGAATAAAGTCCTACGCTTACGTTACCAACTGAACAAACCTGCAACCTTCATATTTAATTTATCTGATTTCATCAGCTGCCTCGTTGTCTATCTCTTTAATTCTTTGTATACAAATAATATGATATCATTCCTCAAATGAAGTTGCGGATGGCAATCGGCTATTACTTAGAAATTAAGTTAAAAAAAACTCTTGAATTTTAGAAATACATGCATTAAATCCTATTAGGAATGGGATGAAAAATAAAAGAAGTAATAGTCAATATTGAAGCAACCATGCATGCTTGTGGTAGAGTAAATTTTACGGCATCGTTCATCCGATATAGACCTAAGAATAATTATATATATACATATGAAGAAATTTTCTCTTAATTGTCTAAATGTCAATTTGAGTCATTTATCAGGTGGACTCTAGTTTTAATATGTAGTACGTATTAATTAGATTGATAGTATGTTGAGCATCACCAATCGATGGGGTAAACTTTATTTGTAGACTTGTAGTGCCATGTTAGATTTTGGAATTCTAATGGATGCATGTGAGGCAAATTCATGGTCAAATTTGATCTAAGAGAAAATTATGGTATATCTGATCTAATGTCAAATTAGAGCAAATTAGGCCTCACTTACTATTCAACCAATAAAAAATATAACATTTTTCATCAATTTCAATAAATTAAATAGCTTTTACTAAATCAATAAAATAATATTTGCTCTAAATTTTGTCTCATCCATTAGAGTGACAAACTTTTAACGGAACAAATTTTTATATTAAAGTGCTACATGAGTTAGTAAATGACACTTTTGGCCTATATATTTGCCCCATTCATTGGTGATATATGCTCTTTAGAAGGAGAGAATACGCCAAATATTTAGGAACAAGCATTTATACATAATGAAGACTCAATGCATGCATCCATCAATTTGAGATGAATTTTGTAGATTTTTTAATATTTTCCATACATGTATGAAGTTCTTTTTTTTTTCGGTGCGAATGTGTGAAGTTCTTCAATAAATCATATTTTCCTCAATCATTAATTATAAATCATTTTCCCTTTTTTTATTATAAATTATTTTCACCTTTTGTCAACAAAATAAGGATGCTAATTATAAATTATTTTGACCAAGTTATCTTTAAACGAACTCATTTTAGTGTGCCTAGGCTCCTAGCTATAGAGTTAGGGCACTAGGGCGCCATTCCCATTTATATTTGTTAATTTGAATATTCTTTTTCAGATTTATTTGCAGTAGTACTATAGATAGATAGACACCAACTACGCAGCCAATGAAATGCCTTTTTATTTTTGGCCGCTAGCCAATGAAATGCCTTAATGGCCGTAGACTGTCAACTTTGTACAGATTACAAAGATATAGCATTGACTCTGTACGTACCACACTACCACCCAACAAAATTAAATAATTCTGACCCAGAAACATATATAAAATAAAAAATCAAATTTCATTTTCATGCACATATATATGGTTTAGGATAAGCTATTATGGTTCTTATACAAACAAATTCATATGTGCATAAAATCAAAGTTGATTCAGATTTACGATCTTATAGTTGTGTGTATTGTTTTGTACAAAGCATATAATAGTAAAGAGTACTGCGCGCCTACAATGCAGCAACAGTGTTAATTAAAAACGATGGTTGTGAAATGCAGTGACCATTTATTTTGGCACTAAAATTTGCTTCCAGAAATTTATTATGGCATGTCGGAGGAAAATAATAGTATTGCTCTAGCTTTAAATTAAAGAGAGATATATCGACCAAAGAAAATTAAAATCGTGTGCGTACCTTATAATAAGTGTCAATTTATATCATATGCTGAGAGGACGTACGAGAGAAGCAGTGAATGCATGATTGATATGAATATAGGAAGAGCCAATATATTAGGTAAGCATGTATTTGGAAGAGAGAATTTAACAACTGAAGCTTTTGCTGATACGTACCCACTAAATTATTGTATGTAAGCTTTTCCATCATCTTCTTCTTCTGGGATTCTTTGTTTTTTTCTTTGGGTTGTTTAATTTCTTGTAATTGTGTAACATATTAGCACAGAAATAGATGGTGGTTGCAGATACAGTTGTTGTGCTTTTATTGAGTTCATGGAGAAAAGTGGTACTGGTTAGGTTTGTTTAGGTACTTTTTTACTGGCTGAGAAGTACTGGAAGAGAAGGAGTTGTTGAACCACTAAACTAATATATTGAACAGGAATATTATCTGTTTAGTGTTGTAAACAGGAATATTTATATACTGTTAGAAACATCAATGTAAAAATTATCTCGGAAATTGATGTGACAGAAATGATATGAAACAGGTAACAATTAATTTCTTAATTAAAAGAAATATTATTTTCACTCTAAAATAATTAATAAGCTACCCTTATATGTTGGATTGGTTATACCACATAACAGTATATCGGTTATATCCTATAATTTTTATGAGCGATGAAGCTTCCATATGGTTGTTCTAGCTTATTGCTCAATATTTAAATAAAGTGAAATGATATGCCTACATTGAAACCCATATGAGCAAGAGTGAAAGACATTGATGGAACATATGGAGTACAATAGATACACTATCATTTGAACTTCCATGCAAGTCTTGTATGCTCCAAAAGAGAAACTACAATATATTAATGAGCTAACTTAAGTCTCCAAGACTCCAACATAATTATGTCATATTTTTTTATTTGGCCTCTTTCTCCTTTTCTTCTAGAGCTTCTAATTAAATGCACTCAAAGATCTAATCAGTGCTTCTAGCTTAAGACAAAAAAGAAAACAAAATTTCAAATTTTTCCCTGAATGTATTGAAAAGAGAATCTGAAAAGATGAATCCAACAATTAAAATAAGAAAGAAAATATTTTTCTTTAGATATTTTGATTTGTGCACCATAGAGGCAAATTTGGAAAATTCAATTTTCTTTGAGAGCTGGGGTCTACTGATTAAACATTTGGGTACATTCAGAAGCTACCCATTTTGTGGAGTGCACCAGCCCATACTGTAATGCAATGCATGGGGCAGAGTCCAATTAGGAAGCTATGTTGTGGGCTCTATCACCACACAAATAGTCTAGTATTGTGTGCATGTCATTGGCCCATAAAGTACATAGTTAGGCAATGTGAAACAGTAATATGAAACAAGTTTAAATCTTGGTCATCACGGAAACAGAGGTTTGACAGTTTGAAGTTGGTGTTTCAGGTTAGTGCTTAAGTACTAGAGCCAAACTAATCAGGTTAGTGCTTAAATATTAGAGCCAAACTAATCAGTTTAATGCTTAAATACTGGAGTCAAACTAATAGTGTCGTGCTCGTGTCGCTATATATATCCAACCCAAAGGCTCAAAAAAGCCTGAAATTAGGGTCCGAAACTTAGTGCTAGAAATGCTGGCGATAGGATTGTAAGTTAATTTGTAACTTTCGGGGTATATCTGCTGTGGTGGCAGATTATCCCCTTTCATAATATTGCAGATACATTACAACAAAAATGGATAAATGATCAACCTACATCCTTTTCTTTTTTTTTTCTTTTTTTCTATTTGAGAAATATTAGATTCTTCTCTTTGTGTTTTTAATCTTCTCATGTTTATTATGCAGTGTAGTTTCACGATTGAAATTGTTAATTTTCAAAATCACTTTTTAAAAATCATATCTGCAAAAAATTGATCAAATTAAAAATTATTTAATCATCTAATTGTTTTTTTTTTTTTTTTTACTTTTCCGCTTGGTTTATGATAATGTAAACTATAAATATTTTAGACAACAATTGTTATGAAGTTTCTGGAGTTCATAATAAAAGTTTATGGTGTCATCTCTAATTTACTATTGGTGCATTGACTCCTCAGTTTGACTTGGCTTCAGTTGTGTTTTCTCAAATACATATAGACCCATATCAGAATTATGTTATGCTGAGTATTGTGTTGTCGTGGCGGGGTATGTCAATAGAGATTATCCACTTATAAAGATGTGATGCAAAAGAAAAAGAGGAATGTTAGCTGTCTTTTTTTTTTTTTTTCTTTGTTCATTATGCAGTATAGTCTCATAATTGATTATGTTCATTTTTTTAAATTATTTAAAAATTATCTCTATAAAAAATTAACCAAATCAAAAATCATTTAGTTATTTAAATATTATCAAATATTGATAATTTTAGTAACAATTAAATTGTCCGTGTATTAGTAAAGCTTTCACGGAGGATTTCAGCACGTTTACACTTGTTTGCTTCCATTTACTTAATATTTTTATAAGAGCAAGCTAAGGAGCCTTGAATGTCGTTCCTTACTAGAACTACCACAACTGTAGTGTAGGGTAATCCAACATTATCAAAATTAGTGTTGACAATGATTGCATGACAAAGTTTTTTCGAATTGAAAGAGAAAATTAAGGAGGCACCGATACATTGTTTACAAGATTCAGGGAATTGGGATCGAATATGGTTTTTGTTGACAGTGTCAGTATGCGAAATTTATAGCTTAAGAGACCTTGTTGTCTTCTTCCTGCAGATAAATGCAGATTTGTTTTGTACGATCATGAATTTTTTCAAGACCATTGCTATGATTTAATTTTTATGTTCCGTTCAGATATGGAAAACAGAATCTTTTTCATTAACTGGGCTCCTGGTGCAGCATCTGTGACCTATATTGGACTATATGCATGCTATAAAGACAGATTTATGAGATACAGTCTGAGGTGATAGCAGTGGGTTTCAACGAGTGAATACAATTCTGATAGAAATGTGGTAGCAAATAGAAAGTTGATGTGCTTATACATCTTGAGAATCTAGGTATTAACTTGCAAAAACAAGAAAAAACTACCACTATACATTTCCCTATATAATTTATAACCAAGACAGCCAAAATATGTATTTCATTAAGTGCCTCATTTAGTTGAATGGATCCAACAATTTTGTCTCTTTCTAGGACATGCAATAAAGAAAACAATATGCAATTCTGTCTCTTTCTTCTACATTGATTTTCTTGTTTGTTTAAGGGTCAGTTCTTTAAGGTTAAATCGGAAAATACAGTGATAAACAAGAAAGACACTGAAAAATATGATAAACCGGTTCACTTTGAAGTGGGATGACCGATCAACACCAACACCGATCGATTGACAACTTATTTTTTTTATTTTTAATTAAAAAGGTATTGTAACTATCCATTAGTTGAATCGCCCCGTAGTATTTTACAGCCTAACAATGATACTTATAAGAATGTCTTTTATCTTTTTGTTACAAATACATGTGAAAAATAAATATTCAAATACAAAACACAAAAGTACAAGTATTTGGATTCATGCTAATTTTGTAATTTAATATTTGTCAGTTACAAACGTGTGATTGTGTGATAGTTACAATGAATTTAACTCTATTGCCAAACTTAAAGATGACAAATCAAGTAAAAGGTATGTCATCCATCTCTCAAGCAAAACTTTCAAACAAAAAAAATAGATATATTAGGTTGATTGACACTCATTCATCATCGCTTAGAGCTTAGGATTTAGCTTTAAGGTTATGTACATATCAACACGCTACATTACACCACCCTATCGAGTACAACTGTACAAGCAAAAAGAAGCAAGCCGATTGATCTACCTTGTAAAATATCAGCGGACTTTATAACATGGGCTTTTTAACATTAAAAAATAATACGGTGGGCGTTTTTTAAGAGAAAAATTAAGTAGATTATTTTATCAATGCAAACTTAAAAGTGAACTTAATGATGAATAATTTTTTATTTAATACTTGGTAATTTTGAGTTGATGCTTAATTGTTCATGGGCTGATTGTATTACATTAGTATTTAGATTAAGAGAGCTTTAAACTAAGAAAATGAACTTGGAAGATGATATGATTCTAAAATTGATCAATATGTTCCGCCACTGATCCAGTTGACAACAAAGAGAAAAATGCAAGATCACAATATGGCAAGAGAAATTGTATCCTTTGATGCAAGATAATGTGCATGGTACAAAGTTCGACTATACATGTACAACTAAAAGCTGGGTTGAGCCAATGTGCTGCATGCTCCAACAATATTGTAAAAAAAAAAAAAGTTAAATAGTACCATAAAAATGAAGAAACTCATATTAGGTTACACTGTTACAGTGGCCATGGAAGTCGACCAAACTATGTTAACTCTTCAATCGTTTTCTTTGACTACCCTCTTCAATAACTCCCTGCAAGTCAGAAGAAAAAATATCAAAATAAATACATAATTTTACAGCACAGCTTGCAGAAAACAAATGTACCTCCACTGCATGCAAATATATATGAAAATCAACCAACTGGCATACAGACATGCATTCCACAAAATAGGATCATCCCAAAATGAGAATGTCACAGGTAAAAACAAAAATGGCAAAATGAAATACTAACCTATCCACCTTTTCCATTTTTTTATCAGGATATCACTTGTACACCTTTAAATTTCCAATCTTTGTAAATTATTAACATCCTATAGTAGATCATTATCCTAAAAATAATTAAAGTCAAATGCACACCCCAATACTTGACCAAAACTAGGCATAGGCATACCATAAATGAACTGTAGAAGATTGTGATCTTCCAAAGATCAAAATGCTTATTGATGCAAAACATTTTTAAAAATAATAAGGTTATTGAATGTTCTAAGATAAGATTTTCTGGAAAACATATGTGAAAAAGTAAAAAGTTTAAAGGAGTATAAGAGATATACCCCTTCATCTTGTGCAAAACCTCCAGGGGATACCACACTAGACTCGGACCTGCATTTAGCATGCACTATCGGACCTAACTGTGACCTATCCATGCCCGCTGTTGAGCCGTCAGGTGCATTCAAGTACACAGCACCTTTATACATCCACTCCTCTGTCTCATCACTATAAAAATCATCAAACGGCTCTCCACATAATGCACATGAATTCTGATCCTCATCAGCAGGAACAGCCATTTCTTCATCACTCTTCTTTTCCACAATGGTCTCAGCAGGCAAAAATCCAGGAACTGCATCAGTTCCCAATGCCTCTGCACCACTGAGCCACATGGTTGTATTTACAAACCATTTACGAGAGGGCTTCTGCTTGCGGCTTTTTGACATACGGTTCTTTGTTACATGCCAATCCATATGACTGCTGTGCTCTTCTTGGCACTTGAACCGAAGGCCACAAGTTGTGCATTGTCTTGGGAGATCAGCATATAGGGCATTTATTGCAGATTCATGACGTAGCTTGAGAATGTCGGCATTAAACTCAATTCCTACAGAATCCTAAACATTTAATAACTTGGTTGAGATACGACCCAAAATTGCATTAGAAAATCAACTTATCAAAACTAAAACAAACATAGAGCGATATCATTCAAATACCTGCAGAGGGCTTTGATTTGTCAACGAGATCAAACCTTGAGCCATGAGAGAACTAATCAAACCAGAATATGCACTCCCTTGCTGGTTGCTAGAGACAACTGGACCAGCATTTTGGACAGGAAGTATGCCTTGAGAGGAAGGAGGTGGGGGACCAGGTGGTAGAGGAGGCAAGCTTTCCCCTCGTATATGCAAAGCACTGCTTGGGATATAGTGCATTGGTAAGCTCGACTGTAGACGAGGTACAGGGTTTGCTAAAACTGTACTAACAGCACCACCATGCCCTTGAAAAGAGTATCCATGATTTAAGGGCGGTACCGCTAAATAAGGTGGCACCTGAGTTTCTGCTGATGAAAGAAATTTTTCTCGTGCCTCCTGAGGTGAAAGAAATTGTGGTTGTAAATGACTGACCTGCACCTGGTTTCGCTGATTAGCAGGTATCAGTCTGGAATTCTGACTAGTCATCTGAGTTAACTTCGACCTCAAATCATTGTTTTCAAAACCCTCTAACTGCTGGTCAGGCATATATAAGGATTTATATGGACCTTGATTGTTGACAGCATTGCTAGAATTTATTGAACCATATTGACTCCTCTGGTTCGGCAATGGAAAAATTAGTTGCACAGGAGGCGGTTGAGAATTATGCACGTTTACTGGAGGTCTTAAACCCATTGATACTGGTATAACTGATCGAGAGTCAGCATCTGGAAGCTTGTCAATAAAGGGAGACATTTTCTCACCACCTGAAGATATACCACTTGTCACAAAGGGCATCTGGAAATTCCTGCCTCTTCCTTTGGAATTAAGGAGATTCTGTGAAGACACAGAGAGATGAAAAGGCGTGTTCCAGGCTTCTTGAGGATAGTGAGAACCCAGTTTATGATTTGTCTCAGATTGGAATCGAGATATCTTACCCATTGATCCACGACTGAACTGCAGGGGCAATATAGAATTTTCAGAGATGAGCTCAAATGAATCAGAACTATTTTTCACATTGCTCTTCAGAAGAAAACTTGATGCAGGACAGAAGCAAAGGCTGCTATCCTGCTGCAGTAATACAGCAAAACACAGAACTTCCAGCAACAAACAAAAGAGAAAAGAAAGAGAGAGAGAGAGAGAGAGAGAGAGAGAGAGAGAGAGAGAGAGAGAGAGAGAGAGAGAGAGAGAGAGACTATAAGATCAAGTAAGGAACGTAGATAGATGAGTTCTAGGGTTTGGAAACCCAAGAGAAACTCTAAATCAGAATTCTCTGAAAAAAGTAATGCATAAACTGCCTTTTACAACCTAATGCTTAAGTTTATATAGGAAAACATATTCCTCAACTGACTAGGAAAACAATAAAGGCAAATCTAAACAAATAAGGGAGCATAATTACTAAAAGATCTAATAAAAGCAGGAAACTAGACTCCTAATCAAACTAGGAAACAGAAATTAGAAGGTTACTAAAAAACCTAAATCTTGGAAACCCTAATAGATGCTCCTGCATCAAAACTTGAGAGCGAAAGTACCAATTATTGAGGGCAACAGTCAGGAAACATATGACAGTACTTTACCATGTTTTACTGATCATTGGAGAACCAAAAATAGCATCAGTTTGGGATAATTTAGGCAAGAAAAGCTAGGTAATTATGGCCTGAGAGAAAAAAAGACTGTTTTTTAGATCTTCTGATGCTACAGTTTCTGATCAGTTGAGTAAAGGGTTGGGATTTTCAAAGAAAGGTTCTCAAGGTTAGGAAGGGTAAGTGCACCTAGTTGTGGACCTTGTGGTATAAACTTCAAAGTAGTCACAGATGCACAGAAGAATCAAAGAAAGGCATCTGGACACTGAGAGTATTAAACCCAAACTACTAATGGCACACAAAGGCCCCAAAATGCAAGGCACAGTAGCTAGAAAATAATTTTTGCAGGCCCTAATAAATAAAGTGGAAGAATCAAATTAAGTGGGAAAAAAAGGTTCAGAGCCTTAAGGAAAGGCAGGAATAGCCTATAATATCAGGGAAGCAATTATGAAAAATTGTGATCCAAATAACTAAATGAAAAACACTTTTGCAAACATTAATATCATTTGACGTTCATCTTAACTAAACGAAAAATGATTAAAAAACAAGTAGGAAGAACATACACCAAGTGGGGGAATTGGAGCTTCAGCTATAACAGAGGACTGTTCGGATGATGGTAGATGTGCCTGACTAGACCAAGTACTCCTAATATCCGACTCCAAGGGGCTTGCATTCAGTGCTCCAAGGCTAGGCCTTGCCCTGTAGCTTCTAGAAGGTGGTACAGTTGAAGGCATGAAATCATTACTCCTACTGTGATCTGCTAAAGTTGGGCTCATATCTTCCCAATCAAACTCTTCCTCTTCGGTATTCTGCCATGGCATTGGAGTAGCCTTATGGTCAAGTCCATTCAGGCCCAGCCGCCCAACCTGCAGAGGCATATCATTTGAGCTTCTATCCCCACTGTCTTTTCCATATGCATCAATTAGAGCTCTTGGTCTTTGATGTTCAAGTCCATTACTGAGATTATTATATGCAGAAGAAGTGTCAAACCGATTCTTACTACCATCAAGATAGTGTTTTCTTCGCCATTCAGTCGCCTCCTCATCTCTACCAACTGCTCCACCAAGTCTATAATCAAACACAGAATTAGATGAAGATGCCCTTTCGACAAACCTTTTAGGAGAATTTTCTACTTCATATTCATCAACTGCAGATGGTAGAGACCTATCAATCCCAATATTTGAAGGTGATGATGATCTCGCAAGTCTGGCAGTTGAAGATGAGTGCAACTGATTGGACCCAAGGGAAAAAGGTGTATGACTACCACTTCCTGTTGAGCTCAATCTTTGGGATCCAACCTGCAAAGATAGAACCACTGCATGATCAGAATCATACTTGTCAAACATAATGGCGGGTTTCTGAACATATAAAATTTAAGTTGAAGCTCCTATTACATGCTGCATATTCAGCAGGATGACAAACAAATTACAGATTTGAAATGTCACTGTTGTCTACCGTTTAGGTACAAAAATTTGGTGACAGAAAGCGATATATATATAGCACTAACAGGTTTTCCAGTCTAAGGACCAGTGAACAAAGCAATGCTTTAACAGAAATATTGTTTTTTAAAGGAAGTATTCTAGTCACTATTATTTAGAAACTCTGTGCAAAATGAGAAGAAAAAATTTAATTAGATCAATGGTGGTAAAGCTAAAGAAATGATCAAATAGTCTGGATTCTAGAACCCCCAACCAAAAAACTTTAACCAACAGAAATATAAATAAATTTTCCACTACTACACTAAATGCAGGCTGCAGTCTAGCCCATGTATATTCAGATCAACTGAGGGATTTCAAAGGAAAGCTTACACTATCTACATTTGAGTTTTCCAACTGACGCAAATATTTTGGATTGACATGGATGCCATGAGTCGGTCGAGGAGATTCAGAGGCCCTCAAAGGAGGTAATCCGGATGATTGTTGGTTTACTTGTGGGGAAAATTGCAGTTGTGCTTCAATCCTGCTAAGGACAGCAGGTGGAAACACTGCTGACCAAGTTCCAAAGAGGTGGCGCATGGAGGGATATTGGTTAGCGGGTACTTGCCTGTATGCCTCGCAAAAGACCTATGCAAATATAAAATCATGTGAAACTAGAGTAATGTGATTCATAGAGAACTACTAAAGCATACTTAGAAAATCGGGGAAACAAAAATACATCACATTCTGCAGTTAGATTAGATCACCTCAGGTAGACGCGAAGAGAAGTACTTGACATATTCCCGGCCAATATTCTTGACAATACTGTCTAAAAGATATAGTGAAGGCAGTTTTTGCTCAACAGGGACCTGCAATAGACAAGTATTAAACAATTAAGGGAATCTTCAAAATTGACTACCATAAACAGCAGCGAGACTTCTTTTGTGGCTTGACACAGATATTCCAATTCAACTGCAGTTGAATGTTCAACATTCAATAGAGAAACTACAATCGGACTAAAGCTGCATCATAAAAATTCGATCCTAGTTCTTACTAAGGTGGTTAATTAGAGTATTAACTATCAACATTGGGAAATTTCACTCGTAAATTGTTTCTCAAAACCAAGCTTCCCCGTAACTCATGTTTTGCGGGCGATTCTGTTCATAATACTCATAGGGACAAGAGGGAGAGAAAGGAAGAAAAAAAAAAAAAAAAAAAAAGATTACAACTTTCGAAGTTGTTATTCCCAATTGAGCAACATCGAGAATCTAAAGTTTAAATTTCTACGAAACCAAACAGAGAAAAAGATCAACTCGGGTCGCCTGGTGGCAATTAGAAGAACACTTTTTTCCGATTGCAGCAGAACTTGTAAGGATAGCTATTTACAATTCCTAGAACCCAAACAATTACACGAGTTCAATCTCCAAAGTTCCTAATTCATACAAATTCATTCAGCAAGCTCCGCCCCAATAATCAAAATAAGAGGTAGAAGCAAGCAACCCGCAGATACCGAAACAGACCTCGAGAATCCGGGCGCAGATGGCGTTGGCGATGCCCTTTCCGTGGTCTCTCTGCTCGCCGGCGATGATGGTGAGATCGGTGATGATGGGCTTGGAGTTGAAGATGAGCTCCGCCAAGACCATCTCGTAGAGCTGCACAATCTCCTCGGTGCTGGGCGGCGACACGTCGTCCTCCGGCGAAATCCTAAGGTCGTCGTCCCGCTGCTTCAGCAGAGCCCTGAAGCGGTCCAGCGGAGTCGGCGGCGCAGGCCTCTGAGCCAGGTCATTGGGCATGGCCCTCGCCGTCGAGGTTGTGGCTGTGGCGGCGATTAAGCGCTCGTTGTGTGGGAAAGCGAGCGTTCTAGGGTTTTCTCGGGAAAGTATGAGCCTTTCCGAGGCCATTGGAGATTGGAAGAGAAGAACAATAGTGAGTTTTTAGGGTTAGGGTTTGGGTTAGGATTGTCTGGGTTTTGTCCCACCGCGGGAGGGTGAGGATTGCATTAGGGTTTGTTCCCACCACCATAGAAGAAGAAGAATACGGTGTGTTCCGATTCCGGACTCGGCTACTTTCCTCGTGACTCGTGGTCTTGGCGTCCTTCCCCTTCCTCTTTAATTCTCTCTTTATTCTACATTTCTACTTAAACGACGTGTTTTTTACTATTTATTAAATAAACCGACACGTCGTCTACCAATTACCATGTGTTTTTCTTTTTTTTGCTTTGACAAAAAACACAATCATATTGTGATTAATATAGGTCCAAATTTCACGTAATGCCCATGAAGACCAAATTTTGATACCATATTGCGTATCACCTCTCAAATAAGAGGTGGGACCACCAATATAAGTAGGTATCACCTCTATTAGAGGTACACAATGTTATACCAAAATGTTTTGTTGTTTCACTTTTGATCCATACAGCTAGCCCAAATTTCACTTTCATCCTTATATTTTCAATTGGTTTGATTTTGGTTTTATAATTTACAAGTCATTGCAATTTAAAGATGTGTTAGTATTTTCGTCTATTAAGTTAATAAGTCTTCAAATCCATTGTGATTTTGATCCTATATTTTACAACCATTGTTATTTTGGTCATGTATTTTACAAATAATTAACAATTGAAGAACAGATTTAACAATTTAATGGACATAAATGTTAACATGTCCATGAGTTGAAACGATTTGTAAATTATATAACCAAAATTAGAACAATTGAAAGTACATATGGACAAAGTGAAACTTTGCGCAAACTACAAATACCAAAAGTGAAATTTTGCCTAAATATTGACATGTTTAAGTATACAACTGCCAAACCAACCATGTTGCATGCATGCCCATTTAAGTTGGTCTCATTCATACTTTATGTTTTGTTTGTGCTAGCCCAATAATAATCGTATCGTGTTTATGTTGACCTAATACATAATTTTGTTGTGCTCGTATTGGCTTAAATTAAGGATGGTATAGGTTTGGTTAGCTGAACTGATAGGTTCAAAGTTCAAACTGATAACCAAACTAGCTAGTGGGTTCAATGCAGGTTTCACCAACCATATCCAAACTATCGGTTTGATTAGTTTGATGGGCTTGAGGCCCATTTCGTCCAAGATTTAATTTGAATTGAAAAACTCCTAATAACAATTAAATCCAATATTCTACAAATACAAAATTACGTGTACTAAAAGTATAAAATTCAATTCCATTAATTAATAATGATCGTAGTTTTAGTTCTAACCATCGGTATTAACGTTTCAAACCGGTAACCAAATTGATCCATCTTTGTTGTGCCATAAACGGACTATGCTCACAAATCCTTCTCTTTTTTTTTTTTTTTTTTTTTTAAATTAGAAACTTATCTCATGTTCTTAAATATAAATATCTTTTTTTTTTAAATTAAATTTTCTAATTCAAAAGCTTTTTGTAAAATAGAGAACTAATATTAAATCAACCGTGTCTAGTTTGAATTTTTTATACTCTTAGGGCCCATTTGGTTCAAGTTTTAAAAGAGTTGAGAATGAGAAAATAATTTCATTCTCATATTTGGTAACTGCAGGCATGAGATAGTTTCTTGGCCCAAAGGAATCTGATGTACATAAAGGGGGGAAAATGAATCCCTCCTTTTAGCTTGGAAAAATTATAGGGTATAATCAATATACCGCCACGTGGTATAATCAATCCAATGTGTAAGGGTATTATTAGACGATGTGTTTATATTAGTAAGGTATAATATTAATAACATCCACTCATATTATAACACATAGACTGGTTATACCACGTGTCAATATATCGATTATACAGAATAATTTCTCGTTAGCTTAGATTTGTTTTATTTTCTTTTGGGAAACCATTTGTTACACTTTTTCTAGACAATTATAGCCATTTTAATATTTAATAATACCAATTTTATCCAAAAAAACTTTTCGCATTATATATATAATAGATGAGTGTACAATTAGAAAGCTGAACAATTTTTATTTCATATTCTTGCACAAATAAATATGGGAATGAAAATAAAAAGTTAATTACTGGTTTACTTTCCTAGTATTACTAAATATAAAAATAAAAATCTTACATTCCCTTTTCTCTGAAAAATACATAAAAATTGATTTTTAATTTCGTAAATTAAACGGAATCTTATTGTTAATTTGTATGGTGTCGAACCGTATTAGGGGCTAAAATTTTTGGCTTAACCCAGCCCAATTACTTTTGTTGTAGTCGTACTGCTTTGACCCATTTACCCGCGCAAGCATCCTCCAAACACGGACTACATAAGAGAATTTTGGAGGGTGGATTGCTTACACTTCTACTTGCAAAGCCAATTAACCAAGCAGACTACTGAGACTACGAGTAGGGGTTATGCAAGGTGACGTCTGATCCCTTTTCGTGTTTGTTTCTTCCTTTCCTTCGTGCATTTCTGATTTCTGATGCTGAATATATGGTCAATGGCTCTCTTATCTCTGTCAAAGAAAGTTTTGGTTTTTATTTTTTCACTTCTAAATTTGATGGGTACCACTTACCATGATGTTTGTAGTAAGATAATCTTACCTTTCTTTCTTTTTTTTTCATGAAGAAGTTTTTACCTTTACTTAGGCATTTTGAGGACCTGGTGTTACTTTTCAAGAAGATAACTTTATAAGATATAATGGTTTGAAGGCATTACTTTTTTTGATTGAGTAAAAGCATATGGAAGTTCCTGTCAGCCTCAGCCCAGAGATGGGCACTGGCACAATTTTCTGGAATTAGGGTTGTCTTGAGGGTTTGTGGAGTTGGCTTAAAATGTGGGTTTGCATTATTTAAGCACATTCTGTTGAAATTATGGGAGAGGCATTGGACAGGAATAAAAGAAAAGTGTTCATGAATTTTGTGGAAAGGTCAATCATGCTTCACAAGTGTATAAATATGCAGAAGTTCTCACTCTCATGTGATGTGCTGAGTGATGCATTTTCATGTTAGTGCGGTTTTGTTTTAGTGTTTGATCATGAACCCCATAAGTTGATTATACTCATGATCATCAACTTGCCCTAATATTTACCAAGGCAAGAAAAATTTAAAAAACTATGATTGCATATTTGCTGTTTGTGTGATCACCGTGAAAAATAAGATTGGTATCACTGAGTACCATAGTGCTATATTCTAAGATTTCAGGCCATGTAAGTTATTCTTTTCACTTGGTTATCTGTGTTTAACTAATTTCACTGGTAATATTTGAACAATTTTGATATAGTTGCTGATGAAAATGTAATCAATGAACATGCATGTCCATCTCTAAAGCCTATATTTATGAATTGTGTATCTTTTCATGAAGCTTTTGTTCATGGTTGAAATGTGTCCCTCCAATTTTAAAGATCAAATTTAATCTGGAATGACTTGATTGGAAGCAAAGGTTAAAATTTTCAAACACCAAGATTTTAAAATGTGCTATACTGTGGCTCTTGGAGGTTTTGAGAAAAATATTGCACTTCCATATGAACAAAATTCCAAAAGGTGGGCATTAGTATTACTGGAATTGTAATGCTCTATTTAATTGTTCCTGTTTTGAGAAATAAGTTTTGGATGGCTATATTTCTGTGATTCATTGTTAAAGAGTAATAAAATTGTCAGAAGTTGTAGGCCCTTTGTTGCAATTCATTTCTTTAGCTGAATATTAGGTTTTCAAGTTATGTTTGCTGACAGATTGTTTGGTACAGTAGGGAAACTATCTGAACTATGGATGTAAGTTCTCTAATACCAGAACCCAAAAGGCAGAAGTTGGATGGAGGAGAAGAGATGGAAGGAGGCAGCAAAAGTTTAAACATACCTGCGGTGGTTATTGAAAAAATTCTCTCCTTGCTTCCAATAAAAGATGCTATCAGAACAAGCATACTGTCCAAAAGATGGGAATACCTATGGACATCAATTCCCAATCTTGAATTTAGTCAACGGCTGCATGCTAAGAGACCTCTCTTGGTGAATGTTGTGGAAAGAGCACTTCTTTTCGTGGCCCTGCTGATATAAAAATATTTGATCTTGTGTTTCCAGTGCTAGGTGATGCAGATCGTGTTAATGCGTGGATCTCTGCCATAGTAAGGCACAATGTTGAAGAGCTTTATATGAGCCTGCTTGGTGTCAAGGAACCATTTTTGTGACCGCATTCCTTATTTACTTCCGAAACACTGAAGGTCTTAGATCTAGTATTTCCCTATATTTTCAAGGTTCCTTCTACTATTTGTTTGTCAAGTCTAAGGATCTTGACTCTTAAGTCTGTGGTGTTTTCTGATGACTACTTAACCCAGCAGCTGTTTTCCGGTTGCCCAGTCCTGGAGGAATTATCTCTCAAAGAGTGCAACTGGGTGAATCTCAAGTTTTTGAGTATTTGTGCTCCCAAGCTCTTGAGATTGACCATATATGAAAGCGATTTGCAAATTTCCAGAGGTTCAGATGGTTGTCAGATTATGGTATTTGGAGTTGTCTCACATATTTTTATTACATGGGTGGGTTTCAAAATGACTATTGCTTTTATAACTCATCCTCACTAAATGAGGTTGAGATTCATTTTTATTCTGCTGAGAGTTTGCAACGTACTGCTTACCGGTCGTATAAGCTTCTTGGAGGGATCTCTAACGTGAAGCACCTGACTATCTGTTCTTTTCCCTTTGAGGTATGTTTGCTTCCCTTTTATTTGATTACAATTGTTAATTTGATCTATCAATATATTGCGTTTGTTGCATTCACATCCTATGCCACAAATAGCTTGTCTAAAATCACTTAGTCTTGATGATTGGCTTCACCCTGTTCTTAGGTGGTTCTAACTGACTAACTGAGGCGTCAGAACTCCTTGCCCAGATGCCCTTGTTCAACGATCTAACAACTTTTGTATTAGAATCAGGGCCAGATATTGGTAAAAAAGCACTATTGAGGATGTTCCAAAACTGTCCTTGTCTTCAAACTCTGTCATTTCCTGAGGTACTTCACAAACACTACAATGTTTTCTCTTGTATTGTGTTTTCTGTAATGTTGTTAAAATCGCTGAATTTTGATGGTTTAGGGCCTGTCCTTGGATCTTGCAGAAGATGATGGGGTGTTGGAACCACTGCCTCCATGTTTCTTGTCATGCCTTAGAAAGATTAGAGCCTATGAAGTTTATGGAAACGAGGAAGAGCTTTATGCATTGAAGGTTTTGCTAAAGAATGCAATGGTCTTGAAGAAGATGGTTATATGCTTGGAAAATTTTAGAGGGGGGGGCCTGAGAATATAATGGATGTTAAAAAACCGTTATCAGATCTCCCCAAAGGGTCGGAAAGCTGTGCAGTTGTTTTTGTTTGAGCCCTTGTTAAGTTTTTAATTTGTACTCTAGACTTTAGCTTCTTGCTTTGATATGCCTTCCTTTTGAACCTGCTGGTTGTGCAATGATGTGTTGTACAAGTTCAACTAACTACTAGCTTTGCTTATTAGTCAAGTGGTATATCGCTTTGGCTGATATTCACAAATGGATACTGGCTATTTTGAGAAACATCATTCAAATATTTTAATCTATAAGAGAGGCATATAGGCCAATTATACAATTGCAAAAACACTTGGCACATGCACATTTTCTTTAAACAGTCAATGGCAAGTCTTCACCATACCAGATCATAACCAATGGTCAAGGGTACTTCCTGATCATTTGATGGCTTGATTGTCTCATTAATTCATAGCTAACTAATTAACAAAAAAATTTCAATCCAAAACTCTTAACATTATGGCCTGGCCAGCCAATTATACACTGTTGTGAACGTTAGATAGCATGAATCAAGCAAGTATATATGCCATGTATCCCACATTCCCACCTAACATAAAAGCGAACCGAAAGCGAAGGTCCTCTCATTTCTTTCGAAAAATTATTGTGTCTACTTGTAACACCGCATGACATTCATAGTATCACCAATTCACATAAATTATAAGACATATATAATCATTAACTATCTAAATCATAAAACTTATTCTTAATTCTTGTATGCATATTACAATTTGTATGAATTGGCAATACCACATCAACGCGGATTTCATCTATGTGAGGCATCACCAAAAACTCATGCCTGTGCAAGTACAGCTCTTGGGTCCAGGGTCAAATAAAGACACCCTTTAACTTAATGCATACAAAGCATACTGTTATTATCAGCCAGACAGACCCAACTAGTAACACCTTGCACTTGCACCAGAGCCGTCAATAAATACCCTTTAATTGCAATTTCTCTTCCATCGTCCAAAATTAATGCGTGTAAAAGAAACATTGGAAATCAGCATCAACATGTACTAAAATAAAACTTACTTGGCATGTATTTTCAGCTTCATGCCTAAAGTGCCTTACAACAAGGCCCCAGGTGGTCAGTCTTTTTCAATGAGATTTTTTTTTTGCTTCTAGTTGTCAATCATTCAACTCAGAGTGTTGTCGTTTACATGCAGATCAATACGGACTTGCAATGAACTTGCGGTCTAGAATTTGCAACAGATGGAGAAAGTGTTGTGTTTGGTTACATCAATCTTGGAGGGCTTGAATGGAAGTAGGTGAGTGAAAAAACAAAGGGGCAAGTTTTGTTTTTTTTTGCCATTATTGGAATTTGATGTTGAGTGGTGTCTGCATTTCCAAATAATGATGGCTGAGATTTTTTTGGAAAGAAGAGGGAGGAAAAATCAAAGGGAAAAATATTTCCTTAGCCGACAACCCTGAATCAATCAACCAAGTTGTTATGAGATTTTGGGTAGAAAAAATGTGATAAAAATAAATTGTTCAAGAGTTTTTGCATGTTCAATATTCTAAAGTTTTGGTCAGAGGCTCAGACTTTGGAGGAAATTTCAATACATTCTGTTTAAAAAATATGAAAAATTATTCAACAAAACAGAGGTAATGCTGAAACAAATTTCGAACTATAAGGCCATGATCTTTGCTAAAGAAAATAACTGAAATAATATATTTTTATCTAGTTTCATTTTTTTTGAAATTTTGGAATCATGTTCATTGAGATAATTAAGATGTAGGGTGGGAAAGTGGGATTGGATATATAACTAGCTTATTTACCTCAGACCAAAAAAAAAAAACTAGTTAATTTACCAATCAACAAACTGCAAACTCAAAGCAAAGTGAACCTCCTAGTTCCTCCACATTTGAGGTTAGAAAAACATTCAAGCAAATCAAAATAGTATACTTATTTTTTATATTAATTTTGTATTTATGGTTGAAATAATGTTGTTTCGAGTTTTATTATAAGTGCAATATCAATACTGAAAACATAATATGAGGAGCATGAAAAACTTGGTGTCTATTTTGCTCATCACATAATAAAAAATATAGACATGTCGACTGTATATCTTCATCGGACCTGGATCCTCTGCCTTGCTTCCCTGCAAGGCTGGTACCAGGTTCAATCTGAGCCTTTGAAAGACATAGTGTCAAGGGCTCATATTTGAGCATGGTACCTGCCTTGCAGGGAAGCAAGGCAGGGGATCCAGTTCCATCTTCATCAACTTAGAACTGCATGTCCTAAGGATGAAAGAGACGCAAGGGTATTTTAGTAATTTGAGTTATAAAATCTTACTAACAGTTTGTCACCACCCCAACACCAGTGTGAAACAGCCCTTAATCTCGCATTACCGAATGGTCAAAATTCCAATGAGGAGTCACTCATTTATAAATAAACTCTTCTCTCCTGCCCTCTCACTTCAAGCCCAGGAAAGACCGTTTCAAAGCTCTTCTTTATCAATTATCACCACACTTTCCCTCTCTTTCTCTTCGGCTTTCTCACCCTACTTTCTCTCCAAGCCCACCAACCCCTCTTCGGCTCTTCCCCTCACCAGTTTATAAAAAATCCCATCACTTTTCTAAGCAACCAAACAATCCCAAGAAACCATTTTTATTGCCTCTGGACCTCAAAGTTTGCACCTTTGGTGACTTCAACATAAACCAACAATCACCCACCATGATCTCTTCAGTGAGGCTCAGAACCTCGACTTTCACAACGTCCTCAGAGCTCTTGAATAACCAAAGGCCCTCGAGAAAGGCTCAGGCTCAGTTTCCTTCACTACCCAATTCCCAAAGTGCCCCAAAAAGGCCGAACCTGACCTCACTCTGCTCCCAAAAGCCTCTTTACATTTCTTCCACTGAGAATTTCGCAAATTTCGAATTAGTAGCCAAAACCCAGAAGCGTGTCACAGAGTGCAAGGCGTATGAGGCTGACAGATCGCGTCCCATCAACATTCCGCACCAGCATTCTGGGCACGAGGCCGCCCAGAAGGCCAAAATCGGTATTTACTTCGTGGCCTGGTGGGCTTTCAACGTGGTGTTCAACATCTACAACAAGAAGGTTCTGAATGTGTTCCCATTTCCATGGCTCACCTCCACGCTCTCACTCGCAGCTGGGTCGCTCTTGATGCTCGTTTCCTGGGCCACTGGAATCGCCGAGACCCCAAAAACCGATATGGACTTTTGGAAGAGACTGTTTCCCGTAAGCAAAAACTCATGTCACTTTTTTTTTTTTTTTTTCAGATCTTTATATTGGTCTGTTTTAATTTCTTTGCAGCCAAACAAAGCATTTGGGGTCTGTAATTGTGGTTTCTTATTTGCATTGTTTGGTTTATGCGTGTGTGTAGGTTGCGGTGGCACATACAATTGGGCATGTAGCAGCGACTGTGAGCATGTCAAAGGTTGCGGTTTCGTTCACTCATATTATCAAGAGTAGTGAACCTGCTTTCAGTGTCTTGGTTTCGAGGTTCTTGTTAGGCGAAACGTTTCCTGTGCCAGTTTACCTCTCACTCTTGCCAATTATTGGAGGGTGTGCGCTTGCTGCTGCAACTGAGCTCAATTTCAACTTGACAGGTTAGAGAACTACTTGAATTATGAAAATTGTGTTTGATGGAACTCATTGGATATTGTAATGGAAAATTTTGAAGGGTGTTAATGAATAATGGTTATGGTTTAAGTACTTTCTGGGGGTGTTAATTTGTGTGATCAGTACTAAATTATGCTGCTTTGTGCATCAGGGTTCATGAAAATTTTGTTTAATGGGACTTTACATTTACCATCTATTGATTTATAATGAAAATTTTTAAGGGTGTTAATGGTTCTGGTTTTAGTACATTTCGGTGGGTGATAAATACTAAAGTGTTCTGCTTTCTGCATCAGGGTTCAATGGGGCTATGATTTCAAATCTGGCATTTGTGTTCCGGAACATATTTTCAAAGAAAGGAATGAAGGGGAAGTCTGTCAGTGGAATGAACTACTATGCTTGTCTGTCAACGTTGTCTCTATTGATCCTGATACCATTTGCCATCGCTGTGGAGGGCCCCCAGGCCTGGGCTGCTGGATGGAATACAGCTCTTTCACAGATCGGTCCCAACTTCATATGGTAAGATACAATGCCCTACAACTGTCTGTAAAATTGTTGTTCTGCCTTTTATCTATAGCATTGTTCTTATAATTGTTGGTTTCGTTGGTTTGTTATGCTTGATCCTTGATTCATTCGTTAATATTTTATAAATCTGGACAATGAAATTGGATTTCAATTTCTCAAAATATTCTAAAAAAAAAAAGCATAGAATTTCATATATGTGGAAGAGTGGAAAATAAGATGATATGATTTGCACAATTGGGTTTCTGAATTTCTTGCTTTAAGGTGACTCCCTTTCACTGAGTTGCAGGTTGTTGTTTTTGTTTTTCTTGCTTTATAAAGCAGGTTATTGTTTTGGTCCATTTAGTTGCAGCAGTAACTTTGTATAGAAGGGCCTATAAACTGAGTTTTTATCATCTTCTATAATATTGACTCCCTTTCTCCTTAAGTGTTTTACTCATGAAATCTGTACATTTAAATTGAAACAGGTGGGTGGCGGCCCAGAGTGTCTTCTATCACTTGTATAATCAAGTTTCATACATGTCCCTTGATCAGATATCTCCCTTAACATTCAGCATTGGGAACACAATGAAACGGATATCTGTCATAGTGTCCTCCATCATTATCTTCCACACGCCTATTCAAGCCAGCAATGCCCTTGGAGCAGCCATTGCAATTCTTGGCACCTTCCTCTACTCACAGGTACATTCCTCACCTTTTTATATAAGTATGTTTTACTGAGCATTGTAGATAAAATAATTAGTTTTACATCAGATAAAATATTAAGTGTCATATTTCTTAAATTGAATTTTGAGTAAAGTTCCACATTCATACAAACTGAGTGGTTAAGTTAGAGATAATATTGCTTCAAGGTGGAATTGGGTCATGTAACCCCCTAAGAATTGGTATCAGAGTGTATAACTATTGCAGAATTGGAAGTCACCCTGTATATGCCACCCTAAAGATGGTTAAGGTGGGGATAAACTTGGACTAGTGTAAAGTAGGAATCTGAAGTTTATCTTGGAACCAAAATGCCAAATAGTATGTGTAGACAAAAAATTTTCTTTTGTTTTCATTCTGCATTCTATGTGCCACTTGTCCATATGGTGATAAGCCACTTGTCTGATGATCACAAAAACCACCAGAAGGTAGCCACTTGTCCATATGGTGAAAATGTTTCATGCTTTTTGAATTCTCATGTTTTACCTTGGTGATGTGAGTGAATTTTTTCAAGGCATGGTTAGATCACACTGGCATGTGCAGACCACCCGAGTTACAGATATAGAAGTGAACAGCAGTGACATATTCATTTATAGGGATGATTACGATGTTTTATTTGCCAGTTCAACTTGTAAAATGATCAATCTTTAAATTCTTTACATCGTGCATTGACAACCCTTTTGAAGGTTGGAATTTTCTATGTAGTTAGAGATTGGCTCAATCTGGCTGACAATTTCCTATCAACTTTGCTTGCAGGTCAAGCAGTGAGGAATTTAAAGATATCAAAGCTAGAATGTAAACATAGATGATGAAGAGAGACATGGAGACTACTCGGCCTATAGATATATGGAAGTACTTAACAATCAATCACAGGGTGCTTGGTTATGGTCAATTGAGCAAATTGGTTGTGTCATCAAGATCATAGTGATGAACCATTGACTTGGCTCAAACAATCATGCTCTGTAACATGGGGGAAAGGCTAGATGATAGAGATTTCCTTCTGTTCGCGGGTTGAGAAATTGTATTGTAGATTTTTGTAATAGTTGAGGACTATTAGGCTATTCCCTTTTTGAGGCAGAATATTGGTTGGAATTTTTTGGTTTCGTTTCTCATATAGACCCTGCCTATAATACTTCAAGGCATGTGCATTGGCAAGATATATATGCTTCTCAAAATAATGGGTTTCAAGTCTCCCAAGGCCAAGGGTGAGACCCTAATTGTGTTTTTAGTTTTAAAACGGGCCGAATTGTTTTGGACACAATTTGAACTCGGCCGGTTAAAAGCCTGGCAGGGTGGTCTGTGTCATATTGAGCTAGTCTATCAAGGCCTGTCAAACAATATTTGACACAAGCTCCGCACAAGCCAAACATGAAAATTTAAGAGTATTACTATTTGCACACCTATCTTCTTCACGGTACACACCCTCTCCTTCCAATTTGTGAATTACCACTATCACCCATACTAAAGAGTAAAGACAATAAAGGATATTAGGTTTTTTTTTTAAAAAAATAGATTTTTTGAGGAAAAAAAAAAAAACTCAAACCCATAACCTAGCCTCTACCACCCCGCCACTGCCACCGCCACCACTCTCGTTGTCGGCGGTCGAGCCCTATGCCACCGATGCCCTCCTCTCTCTCTCTCTCTCTCTCTCTCTCTCTCTCTCTCTCTCTTCGCACCTCCCCTACCAGATGAAAAGGGCAGCCGGCGACCATGTCGGCCTCTAGATCGGAAGTGGTCAACCTTTGACATGTGGCCTCCCTTTCAGTCCAGCAGGGAGGGTGCAAAGAGAGAGAAAGAGAAATATAGAGACATGGAAAGAGAGAGAGAGGGAAAAAGAAAGAGAGAGAGAGAGAGGAGGAAGAGACGCTCCGCCGCACAGGCAACAAGGAGGGAGGCTGCAGACTGGAGTGGTCTCTGTTATTGGGATTTTTGGGAAATTTAAGGGTGTGTAATGAGAAAATGTAAAAAATAAAAAAGAAATAGAGGTGTGTAATGAGAAGAGAAAAGGTGTGCAAATAGCAGCACTCAAATTTAAACTTCATTAAACAAAACAAAAAAAACACAACTAAGTACAACAATGACATGATTAAGGTTGTACGGGCAAGAGGCACAAGTACAAACGAGTTTGGAGTCTGATTATCCGATACAACACGAACATAATCTGTTTTTTACAAGAAAAACTTGCCTGCATATATTTTATACAACAGATTTCTCACGTCTAATACATTATACAGTATGTGACTAGACCAGATAAATGTGAATATATATATAACGATGGTATACAAGTTCCTCTACAGTCTTTATACTTTTAACCAGCAAAAATTGAGAACCAACATACTTGATTCCAAAAGCAGCCTAATTCTACAGGCTATGAGCCAACATAGAATTTCGGCGCCAATGTTGACCATGTAAGCATATCATGTACATTCTTTACATGTACGTTGAATGTGAAGATTCATTGTTATGGAGCTTTTGTCAATACTTCATGTTCATGCTGAACTTGTTGAGAAAGCGTGAAAAATCCTGATTTCTATTTTGAATACTGCTAAAGACCTTATAAACTACTATGCAAGACTTCAAATTTCCAATGTGGGATTCTCTCACAACTTGTGCTTCTTCTTAATGATGATAACAGTACACGTGTATTATAGTTTTCAGTCAAATGCATACATATTTCTCCATTAATCCTTTTTTTATTTGTTTATACTAGTCATTCATCCAATTTTTGTGTGTATCTTTTTTTTTCCGATCTATATTCAGAGTTAACCACAAATAATGGCAACAAGTTATTGTCCAAATATCTAGCAGATACTAAAACAATTAAGCAGGGTTGCTTTTAAAATCCTCTGATAACTTTGCTTCAGGCACAAGGCCTAATCTGAGTTAGAATTGCATCCCAAAATTCTAAACACTTGTAGTATTCACCATGGATGTGTCCCCATAAGGAGATAAGCCAAATTCCCTTGTCTGTAAAGAAAATGCATGGCATAAATTGTGGGCATGACTAAAATGCTGGTGCTAAAAGTTTGTGAGCCTGACCTGCCCCTCAGAATTTTAAGATTGAATGATAGACTATGAACCCCACCCCACTTGTCATTCCCAGCTTGTACCTCTTGGCGATTGTATTCCAATTATACAGAGTTTTTTAGAATCACTTGTCAACGACTCATTTGAGATTGTAAGGTCGTTACTGATCTATCTATGGAGATGTAAAAATTGAACGGTTCGGATCGACACAAAACGACTCGTGTGGGCTCTAACAGGGTATACCTCAATATAAATAAGTTGAGGTATACCTCAACAGAATGAGCCTGTATATATATATATATATATATATATATATATATATATGCTTCTCAAAATAATGGGTTTCAACGTCTCCTAAGGCCAAGGGTGAGACCCTGATTGTGTAAGGCCATCTTTTTTCTGGGTTGGCTGAGTTGGTAAAACGGGTCGAATTGTTTTGGACACAATTTGAACTCGGTCTGTTAAAACTAAGACTGGCAGGGTGGTCAGTGTCATATATTGGACTAGTGTATCAGGTCTGACAAACCATATTTGGCACAAGCTGACAAGCTTAACTCAAGCCAAACATGAAAATTTGAACTTCATTTAACAAAACAAAAACAAAAAAGGACGATAATGACCCGATTAAGGCATGGTATGAACAAGAGGCACAAGCACAAATCAGTTTAGGGTCTGATACAACACAAGAAAAATTTACTTACACTCATTAATTGTGTACAACGGGTCTCTTCCATCTAATATATTATGTGACTAGACCAAATGAATGTGAGAGACTCATAAGCAAGTTTTTCTCTTGTCATTTTTAACTAAAAAAATAAAAAATGAAACAAAGATACTTGAATCCAGAAGCAGCGTAATTCTACATGCTATCAGCCAATCAACTGTTGCACTACATAGAAGTTGCGTGCATTGATGACATGACCATGTAAGTATATCATGTACATTTTTTGCATGTAGCTTGAATGTGAATGCCTTTGGTATATGGTCGTCAGAACAATGAGAACACACTAATCTGCTGTAGTATGGCAAATTGACAATGACCCATTGATTTGATTTTAAAGCAAAAGAATTACCAAGGTATTTAACCATTTCGAGCCATGATTGGTTTGGTAACCATTTCGATTCAGATGATATGCAAATCTCTTTGATGTGACTTCCCTGCTTATAATTGGAGAGGTAGACTGCCAAGTTTTTTCTCTGATGCAACATGTCTGCTACTGTTTTCTGGTTTTTGTCAACCTGATTATGATTCCAGTTTTTCCTCGTTCGTTGACGTCACATCAGACTCAATTTCTTCGTTTTAATTGGGTATTCCCAAAGACTTTTGTTAAACCAGCTAACCGACCAATATCTCCTTTGGAGTGTTGCTAGCCCTGTTACAGCAAAACCAACTTTAATGGGGGCTTTGTCACTACTTGGTTCATCTATGGCTACCACAGATGTTGCATCAAAAGAGCAATTTATATTATAAAGATCAAATTATATATAGGTATACACTTCATTTGAAATTAGTATTTCAACAAAAAAAATTACTCAGAGGCACCTTAACTACTATTTTTTGACACCCACATACTTTTGTCAAGTTTTCTTTCTAAGAAGCTATTAACCGCCTATGTGGCGCACTGACATAGCTTTAAAAAAAATGTCACGTGAACAAAAAAATAATAAAAAATAAAATAATTATTAAAAAAAACTAAAAAATAAAAAAATTAAAGAGGTGTATACTTGAGATAGCTACGTGTTATTTGCTCTATTATTAAAGAAGATTATTTCTCATTCTAATACAAGTTTCTGGAGTTAACTCCACTATTTCACTCATAGGGCTTAGGCATTCATTGTTATGGAGCTTTTTTCAGTACTTCATGTTCATGCTGTGCTTCTGGTTGAGATGTGCTTTGCAATTCTTATAGTGTCATGTAATCACATATCCATGAAAGGAAACTCAGGTTCATCCCCTTTCCCAAGCAACTTCCTCTTTGGAACTGCATCCTCTTCTTACCAGGTGTGTTGCGTTGCTTTCTTAGTTCTTATCCACACACACACTTATTAGAATCAGTTTGTTTGTTTGTTTTGTTTTGTTTTGTTTTTTTTAATATTTTTTCATATATATATTTTCCCAGTTTGAAGGAGCTTTTCTGAATGATGGTAAAGGCCTCAACAACTGGGATATATTCACTCATAAGCCTGGTTAGATTGCTTATGTTTTACTCTTTGATGCATTAATTACTACTCCCTACTCCCACTCTCCTTGTCATCCAATGGTCAGAGTTATTTTGGCATGTCACAGGTCATATATTGGATGGAACTAATGGAGATATTGCTGTTGATCAGTACCATCTTTATCTGGTTAGGCTTTTGAATTAACCTTATTTGCATGTGCTTCTTAATGATGATAACATTACATGTCTATTATTTATAGTTTTCGGTCAAATGCAGACATATATCTCCATTAATCCTTTTTCATTTGTTTATGATTGTCATTCATCCAATTTCTGTGCCTTTTTTTTTCCACTCTATATTCAGAGTAAAAAAATAAGAGAGAGAGAGAGAGAGAGAGAGAGAGAGAGAGAGAGAGAGAGAGAAACAGTATCTAGTCCAGCTTTACTGAAGTTTCACAAGTTATTGTCCAAATATCTAGCAGATACTAAAACAATCAAGCAGGGTTGCTTTTAAAATCCTCTGCTATCTTTCTGTGTTGTGTTATAGCCGGATATGTAGATTCTGTCTTAATCCAGCTCAAGCACAAGACCTATTCTGAATTAGAATTGCATCCCAAAATTCTAAACACTTGCTGTATTCATTCTTTCATGCATTTGGAGGGCAATAGGTTCTCCATGGAATCCATGGGTGTGTCCCATAAGGAGATATGCCAAATTCCCTTGTCTGTAAAGAAACTGTATGGCATAAATTGTGGGCATGATTAAATTTCTGGGGCATAAAATATTGAATCCTTCCAAATATTTGACATAGACAGCTGATTGTGAGCCTGACCCAACCCTCAGAATTTTATGATTAAATGATAGATTATGAACCCCACCCCACTTGTTATTGTCTTGTACCTCCTGTCTGTAAGGTCATTACTGTTTTTAGTGTATGTGTCCAAAGGTGTTTCCTTCAAACTTACACTTTTGGGGATGGCTAAATTGATGGAGCAGCTGAGCAATTGGTGTGCAAGTTGAAACTTTTCACGACTGTAGCTAAAAAAATAGTGTGTTTGATTTTAAGGCTAATCTAGATTAGATACACCACTGATAAAACCTTGCTTTGACATTCATATGAAAAAACAGGAAGATTTGGATCTTATGACTTACATTGGAGTCAATACTTACCGTTTTTCTATATCATGGGCAAGAGTTTTACCCAGTAAGTTTTTCATTCCTTGAGTGAGTTTCCATTTTGATTATAGCATCCAATCTTCTCATCTCTAAGTCATTATATTTCAACTATGAACCAGAAGGAAGATTTGGAAAAGTGAATAGAGCCGGCATTGATCACTATAACAAGTTCATCGACGCTCTTCTGCATAGAGGTTTTCTTTGGTACCATTGTTCGTGTGTTCATCCAAGTCATTAATTGCTGCTGCATCACCTAGTCCAAAATTATCAGTGTGATCACATGATTTGTAGTTCCTGAACATTCTTCATGTCCTGTTCTAGGAATCCAGCCCTTTGTGACATTGACTCACTACGATATTCCTCAGGAACTTGAAGACAGATACGGAGCTTGGCTAAGTCCCAAAGTGCAGTAAGCAGCAAGAACAGTTCCATCACATTTTTGTCTGAATATTGGAGATCACTAACATGGAATACAATTAAATTTTTCAGGGAGGATTTCAAATATTATGCAAATACATGTTTCAAATTCTTTGGAGACCGAGTGAGGTACTGGGTCACTTTCAATGAGCCCAATGTTGTAGTCATTCGTGGATATAGGTCAGGGATTTACCCACCATCTCGTTGCTCTGCCCCATTTGGGAATTGTAGTAGTGGGGATTCAGAGAGAGAGCCTTTTATTGCAGCTCATAACATTATTCTATCCCATGCAGCTGCTGTGAAAATATACAGAACCAAATATCAGGTTTTTAATCAGTTTCTTCTTGTCTTCATTAAATTTATAGATTCCAAAACTCATCAAATTTATGTCTTTTAACACTCAGAAAAAACAAGGAGGTTCCATTGGAATGGTCATGAATGCTGTGTGGTATGAACCCATCAGCAACTCCTTAGAAGATAAATTAGCAGCTGAGAGGGCTCAATCTTTCTATATGAACTGGTAAGAAGCTCAAGGTCAAGATGATGCATTAAGTTGTTCTCATATTTCTCTGGCTATACAACCAAACTGAAGCATGGTTTGCTGCAACTAAAATGTTCAATGCAGGTACTTAGACCCAATTGTACATGGAAAATACCCTGCAGAAATGCATGAGATTCTAGGAGCTGATTTGCCTGTGTTTTCAAAATCTGATGTGGAGCTGCTGAAGAATGGACTAGACTTCATCGGCATCAATCACTATACCAGCTTTTACTCAAAAGACTGTATGTTTTCTCCATGTGAACCAGGACCAGGAGCTTCTAGGACAGAGGGTTTTGCTCTGCGAACTGCACAAAAAGATGGAGTCTACATTGGAGAACCAGTATGTAATCTCATCTTATCATTAGCACCACAGGTCCACAGCACTTTTGAGCTTCTGCAAATTACCTAAGCTTTTTATTGATGTAGACTACAGTTGATTGGCTGTATGTGTATCCTCAAGGAATGGACAAGATTGTGACATACATAAAAGAGAGATACAATAATACACCAATCTTTATTACAGAAAATGGTAAGTGCAAACCCAGATCTTTGATTAAAAAGTGAACCCATTTTTATATCTTAAAAAGTTGCTGATATAACTGGAGTGGGTCTTGTAGGGTATGGTGAGAAAAGGAATCCAAATTCCACCAATGAAGAATTATTCAATGATATGAAGAGAGTGGAGTACATGAGGTCCTACTTACACGCACTTGAAGAAAGAATGAGGTATACACTTAACTGTCCAAGACAATAAAGACCTCTTGCATTTATTTCTCTTTAACTAATAGTCTGCTAGTCATGTCAATATGCCTATTATTTTGTTTCTTGAATTTCATGTAATATCTATATGTGGTATTGACATTGTGATGTACTAACATGCACAAACCTTTTGTGTTATCTGTTTGTTATTAGAAACAACCAAACAAAGTCTAACATATGCAAAATGGTTAAAATGTGCTGAACGCTAATGGAATCTTTGAAAATATGGATAGAAAAGGAGCAGATGTAAGAGGGTACTTTGTGTGGTCCTTGCTTGACAATTTCGAGTGGACCAGTGGATATACTGTACGGTTTGGACTTCACAGCGTTGATTATGCCACTCTCAAGAGAACTCCAAGACTATCAGCAGCTTGGTACAAACAATTTATTGCTAATCATACGTTGCAGAGTTTGAAGTACCCAAGCATGATCAAGAAGAAGATGTATAGCACTTAAACAGCTATCTTGTTAGGAGGATCCATGTGCTAATCAATCAATGAAGCCTTTACTTGAGTTCCCAAACATAGTAGTTTGGGAACTACTATGTTTGCCAACCCAACATTTTACCTTGAATTCCTTTGTACAAATGCACTAATAAGTGAAAAAGTGGCAGAGAAATGTAGGTAAGTGGAAATATATTTTAATTAATTAAAATATATGGATTTCCAACTTTCAGCGTGTTAAGTAAAATCTAAGAAAAAGAGAGAGAGAGAGAGAGAGAGAGAGAGAGAGAGAGATGTGGTCTGACAAAAAACATTCATCATTGCCCTCCACTAAAAATATGAGGATTTATCACAATCTGAATTTATAAGCTAAGTTGTAGACACTTTCTATCTTCTTATAATTCCAGAAATCACACATGATACAGAGTTACACACAGGTACCCTAATGCCAAAGGAAAATAGCATACCATGCAATTGATTCCTATCCCCATCTTTTCTAAACTTGTTGACACCTCCACCAAGGAGCTCTAGCCTCAAAAGTGTGTTTGCCATCATCCCATGATATCTGACATGCTTGAAGACCAATAGCAACATTAGGTTCCTTTCCATGCTGTGCAATCCACTCCATCACTGCTTCTGCTTTATCATTTTCACTTGCACAATGTTTCTTATATTTGCCAAATGGGTTCAGCCCGGGATTTGCCATCTCTGCAACTGCAGCTGCCATGTACATGGAATCACCCACTATAGGTGCACCGCAGGCCGCCAGTTGTGCTCGAACCTGCATCATAAATGTATTTATTTCCAAAGCAATATTCCTGATCTCACCTTATTTGTAACACCAACTAATAAGAGAATCTTCCATGCTCTTTCACTATTAGTATCCACTATCCAATGAGTCAATGACACAAGTTACTGAAACATAACACAATAACCATGACAGAGTTGTGTAAAACATTCCTTGGGACAAAGAACCTAAAAAACATGGTTTTCGGAACAGTCAGTTTTTCCAATTTAATCTTGTCAAATCTTTTAGTTATATCACATCCCACAATCTTGAACTCTGAACTACTGAAAATTTTCTGCCTCGAAAAATATTATATACTTGACTTGAGGACCTTGAGGTAGCTGGACCTCTCTTTAAAATTCATCCAGAAGCCACAATTAATTTCTTTTTTTCTCCTTTTTTTTTTTTTTTTTTTTTTTCTTTTGCCAACGAGAAGCCACAATTGACAAACCATATCTCAGGGATTGCAGATAAACTAATTGAGGCAATGATCACCATCTTACTCCAAATCTGAGTGGGAAATGAAAATGATACTAATTAAATTCCTATATATGTATAATCTTTTACTCCTAACCTGATGAGTCCGCCCAGTCAAAAGATTGATTTTACACTCGTATGCATAATCTTTTGAAGGCCACCCACAGTCTTCAACACAATATTTCTCTCCAATGACAGCATTTGGCCAGGGAACCTCCTTGCATTCAATGACCTCAAGTTGACACAAACTCCACCCTTCAACGAAATCTGCACATACCACATTTTGTGAGCTTCATCCAGAAGGACAGAAAGAGTTTCCTTCGCCCAGTCAAGCTAATTTTCATGCACTGCTTGAGATAGACTACTACCTTCTGACATGAGTTTTGGAGCTCTGTTAAATGGACGCATGTAGTGAGTAATTCTACCAATTGGCACAGGAGCAGCGACAAGAGCAAGATAAAGCTTCTTCACTTTTTTCTCCTAAGTATAAGAAAATAAAATTTGACTTAACGACCTAGGGAGACAAGAGCTCCAGGTTGGACCACAACTGAGTTATCGGAGTCTGCCCTCCCAGTAGTTGAGGCTAAACTTACTCTGATTTTCCCATGAAAAACTGAGCAATACTCCTTGGTCCTACCTAAGACAACACTGCAAGTGAGTTAGAACTTAGTAGCACTACCCTCTATGTCTCAACAACAAGGGCAACAACTAATATAGAGGGCTGCTATTTGCACACCCTCTTTTTTCTTTTTGCACACCCCTTTTGAAAAAAAAAAAAAAGCCTCAAGAAAAATACCACTTTAACCCTCCCCTCACCCACACATCCCATTCCCATCCCCCCCCTCTATTTTTTCTCACGTTCACACCCCCCTCCCCCTGTTTTTTTTTTTTTTTTTTCTTCTTCTTCTCCAGCCAGCCAGCCAGCCCCTCCATCTTTCTCAAGCTTGCACAGCCACGCCCACCACCATTCTCCCTCTCTCTACCATCTCTGCCGACCACCCCAGCCCCGCCCCAGCCCACCCCAACCTAGGCCCGACCACCCCAGCCCCGCCCCTTCTCACCCCAACCCAGCCCCGACCACCCCAGCGGCTTCCAACCACCGGCGTGCCCTTCTCTCTCTCTCTCTCTCTCTCTCTCTCTCCGAGTAGCTGGTTCGGCGGGCACTTGCCGAACGGGTCCTTGATGTTCGGTGGGTACCTACCGAACAACACTCACATCGTTCGGCGGATGCCTGCCGAACGAGTGTGACATTTTCGGCGGGCCAGTGTCGAACGGATGCGCAGCTGCGCGCGGGAGGAGAGAGAGAGAGGAGGTGCTGCTGCTACAGGGCTGGGGTGCGGGAGGGAATGAGGTGGTCCGGTGAGGGGCTGAGTGGGTGGGTCGGGGCTGGGGTGGGCTGTGAGGGGTGGTCGGAGCTGGGTTGGGGTGGGCTGGGGAAGAGAGAGAGGAGGTGGTGCTGCGGGGGGGGTCGGTGCAGGGGCTGAGGGGCTAGGTGGGTTGGGTGGAGGGGGGAGGCCGGAGGGGGAGGGAGGGAGGGGTGGGTCGGGTGAGGGGGTTGAGGGGCTTGGTGGGTTGGGTGGAGGGGCTGGCTGGCTGGTTGGGTGGAGGGGCTGGCTGGCTGGCTGGAGAAGAAGAAGAAGAAAAAAAAAAAAAAAAAAACAGGGGGAGGGGGGTGTGAACGTGAGAAAAAAGAGAGGGAAAGAGGGGAGGGTGTGTAATGAAATGAGGGTATTTTGGTAATGGGTTGGGTGTGTGTTGAGAGGTTTTGAATTTGAGGTAAGTGTGTGGGGTGTGTAGGAGAAAAAAAGGGAAAAAGGGTGTGCAAAAAGAAAAAAAGGGGTGTGCAAATAGCAGCCCTCCTAATATAATATACAATACCATCCTTCTGTGCAATTATCAATCTGATGTGTAGTCATCAGGGGGGTTGTTAGTCCCAAGGCACGAGTGGCAAAGGTTGCACAACTTTCTTCAATGTTGTTTGTAGTTCCTCCTACCTGACAAAATTTGTCAAACAATCATAGATGATGTAATCAACTAATTAACTGATCAAAATAACATTTGGCAGCGCCGGATAAAAGATACTGAATGGACAAAATACCGTAAAAGACTGTTTCTGTAGTGATACATACTGTTGTACCAGCAGGTTTGTCCAAAACCACAAAGCCTTCTGTTACAGCTATAATTCTTGATTTCCAGTCAATTTCATAGCACCTGATCAAAATGCTAATGTGAACAAGAATAACTCTGTTAAAAGTATGGTAAAGGCCTGTGAAGTTGTAAATTACCTAGGAAAACGTTTTGGGTGAACGTATACACGTAAGTATGTTCCAGCTTCAACAAATTGGTTTACATGTGTTACCCGGGAAGTATTCTGTGCTTCTCTTACAGTTATTCCTTTGATGGAAGTTCTCTTTTTCAGTACTGATGGTGCTGTAACTTCTTTAAATACCCTGATTTGCTCTGGGCTTGCAGTTGGAGGAGGCTTCGGATGTACGAGGGCATAATATACAGCTCCAAAATGGATGAGATCTGCAACAAACCTTCAAAGAATGAAATTTTTTCTATTTATCACCCCAACTTGATATTGAAAAAAATCATATGCCACAAATGAATATGGGAAGGAAAAGAGCAGCACTCACAGATGAGGAAGATCCAGAGCTTTACAGATATATTCTAGAACAGGCCCCCCTTCTGAAACAGCCAAGTGCTCAACTCTTGGCGGTACATGGTATGAGGGACATGGAAGCAAGCGAGTATATTCAGGGTAGCTGATAGAAGATATAGTATCAAAGTCAGCAAACCAAAAGTGTAGGCACTAAAAGGTAAGCATATAAAGAATGTAAAGTTTCACATTGATGAGAGAAACGGATAGAAGTAAGTGCTAAAGGTACCATAACATACCGCTTAAGAAAATTTGGAATAGAAGGGATGCTTTAACTAGATTCTCAAGCCATAAAAAAATGAGGAAAATGAGCACCATTGACAGGGAGAAGTTATAACATTCTTTTATATATATATGATGGGAGAAGTGAGCATAAACAACTTGAAAACTTCATTAAAAAATAGTTTTTCTCAGTTTCTCCATAACCCAGCTATGCGAATCTGAAATTACAATAAACTAACTTTCTTTCAAGCAAAAATTTAAAAATTAATTGTTACAAAGGAACTTTATATAATGGAAAGGACTCATCCTCAGATAAAGATATACGGTAAACAAATAAACTAAAATCTGTAGGCACCCATTACCAAATTGGTAATACACTTCCATGCAACAGAAAACTACGAAATGAACTCTGTCTGGTTAAAAAATAAAATGGCATTCCCATCAACCAAGAAAAAAATGGTATTCTGAAACAATAAAGCATTAAAAGTTTCATATTTATATTCTTTCGCTTTGCTCAGTTTCTCCGGTAACCAATACAAGTGAACCACATTTCGACCAGTTTAGCTAAACGTTCACTTTCAACAAAAACTTAAGCCAAAATCTCAGACACCCAGAAACAAAAAAGCATTAAATTTGGAAAATTTCAAGGTACCCATTTACAGAAGAAGCGGTAACGTCTTGTTTCAAGGATTCACATGCAAACGTTCTTTTATTTGAACTCCGAGAAAGCCAAGCAACCTTAGCATGCTTGTAGCTATTGGAGTGTTCACCGAGAGCAACATGGGCGAGTGCTAACGTGCGCACAAGGGCCACCGGCGCACTGAAACTCCGGCAACCATTGGGCAACATCGAGGTCAAACTCGTTGACCCCATCTTCATTCGGAGCCTGAAGCTGAGAGTAGAGCTTGATTTTGAGGTGAGGTTTAACTGAGATTTTGCTGTCAGAAAATTGGGTACGAATCGGGTTTTAAGATAAGATAGGTCCAGGTCCGTGAAACATATGTAAGCTCGATGTAGTCAACATGCGATTGGGCCTATGTAACAGAACGGGTTCGACATGGGTTCGTATCTTCTTTTTTTTTTTTTTGGCCAATTGGGTTCGTATCTTCATAACTGAGTTCAAGTCATATTTGGGATGATTTAGAAGTCACCAGCTGGTCCAGCTCCATGAGAAAGTTTGAAGAAATGTGTCTATGTCTCTTGTTATGTGACTCGTCACGTAAATATGGTGAGAGGGATAAACACATTAAGCCTATACACATGTCCCATAAAAGATTTTCACCACCAGCTCTACTAATGGAATTGAATGTTGTCAGAATATGAATTTCCAACATTTTAGAGAGAGATGGTGTGATAAGAAGCATTCTTCAATGGCATCCACTAAACTATGAGTATTTATCACAACGTGAATTTATAAGCTAAGTAGTAGTCTAGAAAAAAATTCTCTATCACTGTTGTATACACCTCATTGTGACACAATAACTGTATACAGTCACGACATGAAAGTTTTACTCCTAGTACACACATTTTGATAATTCCAAAAATGATACACATGATACAGACAGGAACCCTAACTTCACCGAAAGGAAAATACCATGCCATACAATTGATTTCCAACCCCATTTTTTCTAAGTTTGTTGACACCTCCACCAAGGAGCTCTAGCCTCAAAAGTGTGCTTGCCATCATCCCATGATATCTGACATGCTTGAAGACCGATAGCAACACTAGGTTCCTTTCCATGCTGTGCAGCCCACTCTGTGACATCTACTGCTTTATCATTTTCACTGGTATACTGTTTCTTATATTTGCCAAAGGGGTTCAGCCCAGGACTTGCCATCTCTGCAATTGCAGCTGGCATGTACATGGAATCACCCACTATAGGTGCACCACAGGCTGCCAATTGCGCTCGAATCTGCATCATAAATGTAGTTATTTCCCAATTACATCTTGTTAAATATCTTCGTTATATCACATCTCACAATCTTGAGAGTTTGTTATGGTACAAAGTTTGTACTGTCATACAAACACATATGATGGTGAAGAATATACCCTAGTAGTGGAAAAGTGAACTTATCAACATCCAAGGGCTAAAAATGTGAAAATGTGTTTGTATGTCATACATTGTTAGTATGGTAGAATTTCCCCTCATTTAGATCAAAAGATAGTTTTATCCAGAAGATACAATTAAGAAACCATATCTCAGGGATTGCAGATAAACAAACTGAGCCAATGATCATCATCTTACTCCAAATCAGAGTGGGAAATAAATATGATATTAATTAGATTCATATATTTGAATAATATTTTGCTCCTAACCTGATGAGTCCGCCCAGTCAAAAGGTTGATTTTACACTCATATGCATAATCTTTTGAAGGCCACCCACAGTCTTCAACACAATATTTCTCTTCGATGGCAACATTTGGCCAGGGAACCTCCTCGCATTCCATTACCTCAAGTTGACACAAAAGCCACCCTTCAATGAAATCTGCACACATGACACACCACAACTTTTTGAGCTTCAGCCAGTTCCCAATTAAGCATAGAAGTTGCATAAATTATATTTTCATTAATTGAGCTTGTGAAGAAAATATCTCTGAAGTTGTAGCTACCATGTCACAGTAAGTAATACTGTAATAGAAAGCCTTATACCACGGTTGGCGTGAATTCAAATTTACTTTAGTCTTTTGAACAACATTTGGAAAAAAGACAATAAACTATAATCCTAAAACTGTTTGTATACATCGGTTATGTCCTGTATAATTGAATAACCACACCGAATGCCTGTGATAAGAAAGTAATGGTTTTCGAATTGTACTTGCACATACTGAATATATTTAAAATACAAAACAAATCTCCATGCACTGCTTGAAATAGACTACTACCTTCAGAAATGAGTCTTGGAGCCATGTTAATTGGACGCATGTAGTGAGTAATTCTACCAATTGGTACAGGAGCAGCGGCAAGAGCTAGATAAAGCTTCTTCACTTTTTTCTCCTAGGTATGAGAAAAGAAAATTATAACTTAATGACCATAGGAGACAAGAGCTCCGGGTTGGACCACAGCAATAACTAATAAGGAACAGAGTTATCGGAGTCTGCCATCCCAGTAATTAAGGCTACTTCAATCTAATGTGTACCAATGCATGAAGTTGCAAAACTTACTCTGATTTTCCCATGAAAAACTGAGCAATACTCCTTGCTCCTAGCTAAGACAACACTGTAAGTGAGCTAGAAGTTAGAACTTAGTAGCACTACCCTCTATGTCTCAACAACAAGGACAACAGCTAATATAATATACAATACCATCCTTCTGTACAATTATCAATCTGATGTGTAGTCATGAGGGGGGTTGTTAGGCCCAAGGCACGGGTGGCAAAGGTTGCACAGCTTTCTTCGATGTTGTCTGTAGTTCCCCCTACCTGTCAAAACATTTAATAATTCCAGAGAAACGACATTGAATGGATAAAATTCCATAAAGTATGTTTCTATAGTGATACATACTGTTGTACCAGCAGGTTTGTCCAAAACCACAAAGGTTTTAGTTACAGCTATAATTCTTGATTTCCAGTCAATTTCATAGCACCTGATCAAAAATCTAATGTGAGCAAGAATAACACTAAAATGATTGGTAAAGGCCTGTCAAAATATTTTGTATTACCTAGGAAAACGTTTTGGGTGTACATGCACACGTAAGTATGTTCCAGCTTCAACAAATTGGTCTCCATGTGTTATCCGGAAAGTCTTCTGCGCTTCTCTTACAGTTTTTCCTTTGATGGAAGCTCTATTTTTCAGTACTGATGGTGCTGTAACTTCTTTAAATACCCTGATTTGCTCTGGGGTTGCAGTTGGAGGAGGCTTTGGACATACGAGGGCATAATATACAGCTCCAAAATGAATGAGATCTGCAACAAACCTTCAAAGAATGAAATTTTTTCCATTTATCACCCCAACTTGATAATGACAGAGATCGTATGCCATAAATCAATTAAAAAACAATGAGAAGACAAAAGGGCAGCACTCACGGATGAGGAAGATCCAGAGCTTTACAGATATATTCTAGAACAGGCCCCCCTTCTGAAACAACCAAGTGCTCAACTCTTGGTGGTCCATTGTCTGAGGGACATGGAAGCAAGCGAGTATATTCAGGGTGGCTGAAAGAAGATATAGCATCAAATTGAGCAAACCAAAAGTGTAGGCACCAAAAGGTAAGATATAAAGAATGTATAGTCTATTAGTCTCACATTGATTAGGAAGAAAGGATAGAAGTGAAAGATGTATCATTACATACCATTTAAACTAGTAAAGATTACCAAATTAGTAGTAAACTTCCATTCAGCAGGAAACAACAAAATGAACTCTGAGCTTTCCTTAAGATTTTTTTTAGCAAACAAAAACTTTGCAAACAGAGCAATTAGTTAAAACATCAACATATAAGCAGTAAATATGGATTTTTTTTCTTTTTCTTTTTTGACATTATCATAAACCAAAAAGAAAAATGTGTATTCCCAAACAATAAAGATTCAAACTTTCATTTTCGTCTTCTTTTGCTTTTCTCAGTTTCTTCTGTAACCAGTCACAGTGCAACCAAATTTCGACGAGTTTAGCTAAACTTTCATTTTCAACAAAAAATTAAGCCAAAGTCTCAGACACCCAAAAACCAAAAAGCATTAAATTTGGAAAATTTTGAAGTACCCATTTACAGATGAAGCAGTAGCTGGGTGGGTAACGTCTTGCTTCAAGGATTCACATGCGAACGTTCTTTTTTCTGAACTCCGAGAAAACCAAGCCACCTTAACATGCTTGTACTTGTTGGAGTGTTCACCGAGAGCAACATTGGTGAGTGCTAACGTGCGCACAAGGGCCACTGGCGCACTGAAGCTCCGGCAACCATTGGCCAAAATTGAGGACAAACTCACTGACCCCATCATCTTCATTCGGCGCCTGAAGCTGAAAGTAGAGCTACTACTCCACCCAAAATTTGAGGTGAGGTTTAACTGAGATTTTGATGTCAGAAATTCGGCTACGAGTCGGGTTTATATCATGGGTCGGGTGAAATTTCGGTGGGCAAGGGCAAGCCCATTAACAATGATGTGATATCTTGACCCAATGAAAGTCTCTGTTTGTTTTTGTGCCTCGATCAATGCGTATATCATAGAAATCCACTATATCTGCCTATCTGGGTCATAAAAGTCCTCGTGATTATGTGACTTGTGTCATGGTGGATTAAGCTACACACAACACACCACAAAAAATAACTAGTAGGGTGTAGGAACCAAGACATAGAGAGAAAGAAAAGCATGGAGGGTTGGGTGTCAATGCCAAAGGTGGAACTTCATGCTCATCTCAATGGATCCATTAGAGACTCCACTTTACTGTTAGCTCTCTCTCTCTCTCTCTCTCTCTCTCTCTCTCTCTCTCTCTCTCTCTCTCTAACACCCTCTTGTAGTGGGTTATTTGCTGTTTTAAGCTTTGCTTTGTTTTTAGGAAGTATAATCTATTGTAGGTTTTGTTTTTTGGCTACAGAGAACTTGCGAGAGTTTTGGGTGAGAAGGGTGTCATAGTTTTCTCAGATCTGGAGCATGTTATACTGAAAGGTAATGCCCGTTTTCTTGTTTTTCATTGCTTATTGTTGTGTTTGGTTGCTGAGAAAACGTAGGAAAGAAACTCAATTACGGGTATTTATCTTTCCAAACTTTTTTCAAATTTTCTTGCCTGGGTCTGAAGCCTCAACTAAGGGTCTAATATCATATCAATTAAAGATTGGAAATGATTTTATTTCTTGTTTTTTCAGTTCATTTGTACTTAAACATATGTTTGTTGACAGTTTATTTTCAGTATTTTCTTCCTGGCCAAAAAAAAAATTCAGTATTTTCTTGAATCTTAATGTTGGAACTCTATCTATTCTTGGACTCAGATGATCGTTCTTTAAGCGAAGTGTTCAGGTTGTTTGACTTGATCCACATTCTTACTACCGACCACAAAATTATCACAAGAATTACCAAAGAAGTATGATAACTTTCCAATTTATGTAATCTTTAGTTCCAACACTTCAATGTGGATACTTGATATTACATTTTCTCCCAAAACAGGTTGTTGAAGATTTTGCTTCAGAGAATGTTGTGTATCTGGAGCTAAGAACAACTCCTAAGGTGATTTACTTAAACAAGCTAAGTGTGGGATGAATTATTCCTTCTAAAATGACATTTATTATATATTTGATTGATGAAGAAAATGATGGGTTTCATTCTATACAGAGAAATGATTCCATAGGAATGAGCAAACGCTCTTACTTGGAAGCAGTTTTGGAGGGTATAAAGGCTGTCAGTACAGTTGATGTTGATGTTGGCAGCCCCAAGAACTCTCCACCTATAAATGATACATGTAATGGAAGTACAAGAAAAAAGATTTATGTTAGACTTCTCTTGAGCATTGACCGTCGGGAAACCACAGAGGCTGCAATGGAAACTGTATGTCATGAAAATGCATTCTTTGAAGAAATATTTGAAAGCGTGTTTGTTTTAATGGACATTGCATTTGATTCTTTTCTCACTTACTGTAGGTGAATCTTGCACTGGAAATGAGAGATTTAGGGGTAGTTGGTATTGACCTATCTGGAAATCCGATTGTGGGAGAATGGTACTTAATCAACATCCCGAGTTCGTCGCAGAAGAGTATTTCATTTTATAAGTACAGTAATGATATAGTCCTATATGTATTGTTTCTGTGGCAGGATTACATTTTTGCCAGCATTAAAATTTGCTAGAGAGCAGGGTCTTTATATAACCCTTCATTGCGGAGAGGTGTGTTTGTTCTTCTAATTCTTACAGCTTGTGCCATTATAATTCCCCTGATTAATTTATTTCTTTAAGCGCTTGTAGGTGCGTAATCCAAAGGAGATACGAGCAATGCTAGATTTTCTACCACAGAGGATTGGCCATGCCTGTTGCTTTGAAGAAGAGGAATGGAAAAGGTTGAAATCTTTAAATATTCCGGTGAGATGTTTGTGCAACCAGTCATTCTCTTGATAACCTTGATTAGAACAGAATTCTAAATAAGTCCTTTTGACTGCCATTATGCCAAGGAGAAGTCCAAAGTATGATTGGTCTGGTGGATTTACAAGTTCAATCTTCAAATATTCTTATTGATGATGATAATGAGATTTAGACATCAAAGGCTGTGTTAGTATTTCCAAATAGGGCACTGAATTTCTGGTCAGTTCCATCTCCTGCTTATACACATGATGAGGAAGAACCATAGACAACATCTTTTAGTTTGCTCTTGTGCAACAATGTACACCATCTTTTATGCCCTTGTTTTTATGTTCATTGGTGTGACTTATACATTGTTACCTTAAAAGTGTTAGCTTTATAGTTTAAGTAGATTTGATATCTTTTCTGTATCTTTATTGTTGTTTGCATTTGCTTTTTTCAGGTTGAGATTTGTTTGACATCCAACATCAGGACTAATACAATTCCTTCATTTGATGTGCATCACTTTGGTTAGGTCTCCTGTTTCTATTATGGCTTAAAATCTAAAGTCAAAACAACTTACAAAACTGTTCAATTTCCTCTCTCCTAAGCAAGCATCTAAAGTAATTTCTTGGTGGTTGGAGCCTATGCTTTTCTTTACTACAGATGAACTTTGAAGTCTCTTGTAACAATATTTATTTGGTGATGCAGCTGATCTGTATAATGCAAAACATCCTTTAGTCATCTGCACTGATGATTCCGGGGTGTTTTCTACCAGTCTTTCCAACGAGTACTGCATTGCTGCTTCTGCATTTGGTAGGTCTGATGTCACTGGTGCATGTATTGTAAATTAGACTGGATAGCTAACAATTGCAGCCTTTTTCTTGACTTCTCAGGTCTTGGAAGGAGGGAAATATTTCAGCTAACAAGAAATGCGATTGATTTTATATTTGCTGATGATGGGGTGAAGGGAGAATTAAAGGAGATTCTTAATTCTGCTGAAACCAAGATTGATCAATGATTACCATCAGCATTTAAGGGGCATGCATAACTGCTCATAGTATGGTTGTTCAAGCACTACAATTATAATGTTTGAGCAGCAAATATCATATTTCAATTGTGTCTGGACTACGCTGGCGTTTGACTTTGCAGATTTGTTAGCTGAATCATGCATGTCAAGTGCCCTGGATGCCCCCATAGATGATTTTTAGAGTAGAAGTAAGTTATTAAAATGTCCTAGGGAACTCAGAAGTAGCAAGTCGACCAGGGCCTCCAATTCTTTCAGGCATATGGTCAAGTGTTATCAAAATCTTTAAAATGATTCTTTCTTTTGCAATCGTGATTGAATATAACAAACTTCATGACAGAAGTTTCATATAACAATTTATTTCTCATGTTTGGAAATGGTGCTTCTGATGACGCCTAGGCTAAAAAATGAGTGTGATGTTGGTGGTCATTATGCGACTTGGGTATTGCCACATGATTGGAATTTCATCATCATGTGGACTGAATGATGGGTATCCTTTACCAAAAGAAAGCGACATTTGGACGCATAAAAAATCCTAGGCACATCTTACTATCTTAGTCTATGTTACAAGTAGGTATAAAATTTTGATCAGGATCAGTGATTTACTACTGAGAGAGGTAAGATTATGTGATAAGAGAATGTACGAAGTTTCCCCAGGAGGATTCCTAATTGCCCATGTTGAATTTGTAAGCAAAAGGTTTGTCTGAAATCTGAATTGGTCAATGATATCTAACATTCAAGGGGTATTGCCGGTAGACACAAGTTAAGTTGGTTCACTTGATCGTGTATTGACCAACTAATTATTGATTTAGTGGTATATTTTTCAGAATGTTTGATGAGGTTTTAAGTTCGAAAGTTCCTTAACTACAAGAGTTCCAGAATAGATTCTGTTACCCAAAAGAACATACATTTTTGTTTTACTTTTAAGGACACAAAGTAACACCGATAGATCGGTGTTTCATGTCAATAGCTTCGGGCTTCACATCGATCAATTGACGATTCCCAACTAGCTGCAATTAATTGTATTGACCAACTAATTATTGATTTAGTGGTATCTTTTTCAAAATGTTTAAAGAGGTTTTAAGTTTGAAAGTTTCATTTACTACATAACACCGATCAATCGGTGCTTCATGTCAATAGTTTCGCGCTTTACGTCGATTTCCAACTACAAGTGCAACTGCAATTATAGTTACACTTATTATCTTCAATGAAAAACAACCAGTAAATCCATAAAACATATTTAAACACACTAAAAAAACTCTAGTCATATTAAGATTCAAATAGAAAATAAAAGAAAAAAATGTTGTAATTGTAGCTACAGTTGCCAACAATAGGCAGTGTAAGGACATGCGCTTGACGCATGCGAAAATTCATTGATATTATTGAATTTAGTTGTCCATGTCCTTAAAGCTAACAAATCAAATTTAGGTCATTTTGAGTAATTTTATGAAATGTCACATGTCATGTCCAAGAGAGTAATAAATTAAAGTTCGAATTATCTCCTTCTAAATAAATAAAAGAGAAAATTACAATTTAGTACCTTAACTTTACATGTTATTTAAATTTAGTACCCCAATTTTGAAAACTTGCAAAAAAGTACCTCAACTTTCATTTTGTGTCAAAATAGTACCTCCGTTAGTTTTTCTGTAAAATAAACCGTTATCTGCTGACGTGACAAGGGTATTTTTATCTTTTTCTCCAAATTAAAAAAATAATAATATTTTTAAAAAATTTTGAATAAAAAATTTCATAAAACAAAAAAAAAACCTTTCCCCAGCCATGCCCCACGCCCATCCCACCCTCCCTTCCTCGCCCCCCACCCAGCCCCTTCCCTTCCCTCCCCTCCCCTCCCCTCCCCTACCCCTCATCCCTTACCAGCCCCTCACTCCCTCTCCCCCTCCCCGCCCCACCCAGCCAGCCCCCAGCCAACCTCCCCATCTCCCTGTCCCGACCCACCCTCTCCCCGACCCCAGTCCTGTCGCACCCCCTCCCACAGCCTCAACCCTGTCGCGCCCCCTCCCCACCAGCCCCAGCACCGTCGCACCCCCCAGCCCTAGCCCCAGCCCCAGCCCTCGTCGCACCCCAGCCCCAACCCCTCCCCGCCCCGCCCCCACCCATCCATCCCCTCCCCTCCCCTCCCCTCCCCTTCCCGCCCCCACCCAACCCTCCCTCAGCCATCCCCTCCCCTTCCTGCCATCCTCCCCCCTCTCCATGCTCGACCCACCACCAATCCTAACCCCCTCACCCCTTACCCAACCCCCGAGCCTTCCCCTGCCCATCTCTCCCCCCAATTGGTTTTTTAAAATTTTTAAAAGTTTTAATTATTTTAGAAATTTTTTTATTCAAAATTTTTTTAAAATATTATTATTTTTAAAATTTGGAGAAAAAGACGAAAATATCTCTGCCACGTCAGCAGACAACGGTTTATTTGACAGAAAAACTAACGAAGGTACTATATTGACACAAAATGAAAGTTGAGGTACTTTTTTGTAAATTTTCAAAGTTGGAGTACTAAATTGAAACAACATGTAAAGTTGAGGTACTCAATTGTAATTTGTTATAAATAAAAATAACTTAATCAATGTACTGAACTAACTAAAAGAAGTAGAGAAAAATTTATTAAATATAAGAAACAAAAATACATCATCTTACCATTAAAACCCCGTTTATAACTTCATTTGATGGCTGCCTTGCTTCTTCCCTAAATTGGGAGATTGCGATTTATCATTTGATAAATATATATAAAAATGACAGGATATAAATGTGAAACGATAAAACGAAACATGTACGACTTCATTCCATTATTAAAACGACGCCGCTTCACAGATACAAAATACCAGACGAAAGAGGGAAAATAAAAATAAAAAAACAGAATCGGAATATGTATATATTCCTTCAGTTTGTTTCAGTTCCACATTTGTCTGCCTCTCTGTGTAAAACTCCGAAGCTCGCATAGAGACAGAGCCTTCTCTTCCTTCTCTCCCGCCATTAATCCCAATTTTCTTCCTCCAAAAAACCCTAACATCTAAACCCCCATTTCTCATCCAAATCTTCACAATGACCCATAAATCCCATCTCATGCACACATAAGCATGACCACGATCACGCTGTGAAAACCAAATGCCCACTCCAGCTGAGCTCCCTAGTTGCGATTGCATTGATTTTGAACCCTAATTTTGATTTCAATCACAATGTCTTGGGGATTGGGCTGGAAGCGGCCCTCGGACATCTTCCATCTCGCGCTCACCTACGGCACGGAGGAGCCGGCGGCGGCGAGCTTGGACCGCACGTCGTCGTCGTCGTCTTCGGCAGTGTCGCTGGATCAGGAATTGGGTTTTCAGATCGACTTGGAGTGGTCGGCCGGAGACGACGAGGACCAGGTGGCGCTGAGGCTCCAGTCGCAGCTAATGGTGGCTCTGCCGATGCCGCAGGACACGGTGGTTGTTGAATTGAGGGCCGTGGAAAAAGAGGAGGAGGACGCCGAGGCAGCGACCAATGTCGGTGTGGATATGAGGGTGGTGAGGCGGAGAGAGCCGTTGCGAGCCGTGACCATGACCAAGACAGCCGGCTCCGGCCAGCAGAGCGATGGCACTGGGGTCTTGACTCGCTTGCTGCGCTCCAATTTCACATCGTCAATGCCTGCACTTTCCGACGGGGTGGTGGGTTGCGGTGTGCATTGGCAGTGCGTCACCTTGGTCAGTCTCCGTGGTTGTGGGTTGTCGGTGAGTCTTTCTTTTAATCCTTGTTGATGACTACTGATAACGGTTTTTTGGTCATTATTGTATTTTTTTTAATGTTTTGCATAAATATGTAAGCGATCTATTAGGCTATTATTGAATTCTTTGTGGTTATTGAAAAAAAAATGGCATGGAGTTTTTGCTCATGAATTTACCTATTTGGTTTAGCTATAATGTTAGACTCGCCAATATACATGTCAGTGTCTTACCTATTAAAAATATGTTGAAAATATATGTCAATGAAGTCTAGAGTGGGATCAGATTTGAATAAATAAAATACTGCCACATGAATTTGGTGAGTGTAGTAGTGCTCTTGGTTTAGGTTTTATTAATTTTGAGCAGAACTAGAACATGAGTTTCTATTCCAAACTTTGTAGTACTTGTTTTTCTAATAATAGCAAGCTCCATTCGTTTGCTAACTGTATTTTTAGACCACAGCTAGTTGGTGCTGTACGTGCAGTAGTATGCTTTTGTTTTTCAGTTGAGTTAAAAATGATTAGGGAGAGTAATTTGCTTTTTAGTGATAAATTGAGATGAGTTGTGAGTTTTTATCTCTGTTGCTTGCATACCACTCACAGGTATTCCCGGTAGAGCTAACTCGACTGCCTCTTCTTGAGAAGCTATACCTTGATAACAATAAGCTGACACTTTTACCTTCTGAGCTTGGTGAGTTGAGAACCTTAAAAGTGCTCAGGGTTGACTACAACATGCTGGTTTCAGTACCTGGTAAGTTCCAAATCACTTTGTAAATTTATTCAGCATTATCTCATGACTCTTGAATCAAATCAAGTTCAGATGGAGCAGCAGAACTAAATTCTTGGAGGATCATTGATGTATTCATTTGTTTGATTTTTGTTGGACTTGTAAGCAGTAGAACTGAGACAGTGCGTTGGATTAGTGGAACTTTCATTGGAACACAATAAGCTTATTCGGCCTCTCCTTGATTTCAGGTCATTTCATAAGCACTTCAACATATTTAATTAGTATAGACTTTCTTTCCACTATTAATTTCAGCCATGCTTGTCAAGCCTATGATTTTCTTAGGGTCTAATGGTTCCCTCCAGTTTTATGGCAGGGCTATGGCTGAGCTACGGGTTCTTAGGCTATTTGGAAACCCTCTTGAATTTCTTCCTGAAATCTTGCCACTCCACAAACTTCATCATTTGTCTCTTGCAAATATCAGGATTGTGGCAGATGACAATTTGAGATCATTGAATGTGCAGATAGAGGTAGTGATTAATGCAATATCTGTAGAATTTTTTTGGCTTTAAAATTTTTCATTTCAGACTACATATTCTTAAAAAAAAATGGTGGAATTGCAGATGGAAAACAGTTCTTATTTTGGTGCATCTAGGCATAAGCTAAGTGCCTTTTTCTCCCTTATATTCCGTTTTTCTTCATGTCATCACCCTTTACTAGCATCTGCACTAGCAAAGATAATACAAGACCAAGGGAACCGCGTAGTCGTCGGTAAAGATGAGAATGCAGTGCGGCAGCTTATAAGTATGATAAGTAGTGACAACCGTCATGTGGTATGTTGGTTAGCTGTCCTGAAAAAGGTTTTACTTGCTTATGTACTCTTATGTTGCATACTGCTTAAGAGTTCCAACTTCTGGCAGGTTGAACAAGCATGTTCTGCTCTTTCATCTCTTGCTGCAGATGTTTCAGTTGCCATGCAATTGATGAAATCTGACATCATGCAACCCATTGAAACAGTACTGAAATCCGTTCCCCATGAGGAAGTAATTTCTGTATTGCAAGTTGTGGTGAAGTTGGCTTTTGCATCTGATGCCGTAGCTCAGAAGATGCTGACCAAGGATGTATTGAAGTCATTAAAAGTGTTATGTGCCCACAAAACCCCAGAGGCAAGTTCTCTACTTTTTCCATTAGACACTGTTTTTCATACTTGTATAGTGTTGTCAATTAATTTTAGGTTTTTCTTTCATTAGGTGCAAAGGTTAGCTTTGTTAGCAGTGGGAAATTTGGCCTTCTGTTTGGAGAATCGCCGTCTTCTGGTTGCTTCTGAAAGTTTGTGTGAACTTCTCATGCGCTTGACCGGTTCAGCTGAGCCATGTGTGAATAAAGCTGCAGCTCGTGCTTTGGCAATTCTTGGTTTGTCTCTTGGGTTTTTTTTTTTTTTTTTTTTTTTGCGGTTTTAGATTCTTAGCTTATAGGCTTGGTTCATGCCATGCCTTTTTTAGGGGAGAATGGAAATCTACGACGTGCCATAAGGGGGAGACAGGTGCCAAAGAAAGGACTGCGCATACTCTCAATGGATGGTGGCGGTATGAAAGGTCTGGCAACTGTGCAAATTCTGAAAGCAATTGAGAAGGGAACTGGAAAACAGATACATGAGTTGTTTGACCTTGTATGTGGCACATCAACGGGTGGCATGCTTGCTGTTGCCCTCGGCATTCAGCTAATGTCATTAGATCAGTGTGAAGAAATATACAAAAACCTTGGTGAGTATGCTGTATTAGGAATGATTCTGCACAAAGCATTTCTCATTGATCAATTTATTTATCAGTTCTGATATCATAATTTGCAGGAAAACTTGTCTTTGCTGAACCTGCACCCAAGGACAATGAAGCTGCATCTTGGAGAGAGAAGTTGGATCAGCTCTATAAAAGTTCATCGCAGAGTTTTAGAGTTGTTGTACATGGATCTAAAGTATGTTTTAATGCTTTGTTTGTAAATTCCATTAAATATGCCTTTTATTTCCATACTGTTTTGTACTTTTTGTTGTATAGAAGTGCATATATTTTTCTTGTAAAGTGGTCTCTCTTATTATATTATTTTTTTCTTTTTTGGTACAATCATGATTTTCTAGTCTGTTGTTTACCTCTTAGATTCTAGAAAGAATAGAATTTTATAATTAGCAAAGTATTTAGTTGAACAAGTCTAAACATTAAAGCAATAATTTTTTTGTATGCTGTTGAAAGGATAGCTATAACATATTGCCTTGCAGCATAGTGCAGATCATTTTGAGAGATTGTTGAAGGAAATGTGTGCTGATGAGGATGGAGATCTGTTGATAGAGTCCGCAGTGAAAAACATTCCCAAAGTTTTTGTTGTATCAACTTTGGTGAGCGCAATGCCAGCTCAGCCTTTCATATTCCGGAATTATCAGGTTTGAGACCAGTTCCTTTAATATGGAAACATCATCACTTCACTGTTGAGATATTAACTTGGTACTTTGTTGCATATTATCTTTCTTGAACTCAATTTCTAGTACCCTGTGGGAACGCCAGAAGTGCCCCTTGCAATTTCAGAGAGTTCAGGAATCACTGTGCAAGGAGCACCTACTGTGGGTGCTCAAGTTGGCTATCAGCGCAGTGCTTTTATAGGAAGTTGTAAGCATGAAATATGGCAAGCTATAAGAGCATCATCTGCTGCACCATATTATCTTGATGATTTCTCAGATGGTATTCTCTTTTGTACTTGCGGAAATTTTCTCATCTCTAGGCACTTAGGGATTACGTTGAGCATGTGCACATATTACCTTTTTTCTTGGTGCTAATTTTTTTAATATGTTTAAATCCTACAATTTATATAGATGTAAATCGTTGGCAAGATGGTGCAATAGTGGCAAACAATCCTACGATATTTTCCATTAGAGAAGCACAACTTTTATGGCCTGACACGAGGATTGACTGCCTAGTTTCCATTGGCTGTGGTTCTGTTCCAACAAAGGTAAACCATAACCTTTCCTTTGTTTTTGAAGAGTTAATTATGAAATTCTGGCCTTATTGGACAGGTTTGAACTTTGCTGACCAGTTATGGCATTTCATAATCACTGTAATCTTGAAAATCTCCAACACTCTAGTCAAATGTTTCTTTGAAAACCCTTGATATCATTCAGGGAAAGCTTGTTGGTGATATGTATACATTTTCTAATTTTCAAGATTTTCTTTGAAGAATATGTTTTGTCTTTGCATGCCTCTTACTTTCTATGCTCTTTAAGAGCAACAAAGGTTTAGTTTAGCTTTATAGGAGTCTTGCTGGAGCTTTCCTATTGAGCAAGATCATTATGGGATAAAGGGTCAGCATGGTGGTGCAGGCAATAGATCTGGATATGTATGTTGTTCTTCTGCACCTGGTAGCTTGTCCTGATGCTTTCCTGGTCATAACACCATTCAAGTGCTAAAATTGAGGTTCTGAGAACCCTTATATTGCATTAGTATTATTTTTGGCGAGTATATATTATTGGAACTTGGAACTTGGAACTTGGAAGTTCTCATTTTAGCCGAGTTATTTTCAAGCAGCATAGAGAAAACAGTTATGAACATTATATTGGAGAACTTTTGGAATTCTAAGAAATGCATAGCTCTACTTATTTTGATGTGCTAACTAAATATAAGTGAATAACATTGTAGCTGGAAATCATTCTAATATTACAGATTATTTTGTGCAAACATTTAAGAGTCATATCTCTGCTTTATCGATTCATACCAAATCTGCTAGTGTAGGTGAGAAAAGGTGGTTGGCGTTATCTGGATACTGGGCAAGTATTGATAGAAAGTGCGTGCTCTGTGGAACGGGTGGAGGAAGCTTTAAGCACATTGCTACCCATGCTCCCTGGAATACAATATTTTCGGTTTAATCCAGGTATGTGTCAAGTCTGAAGTAATATAACGTCTACAGGAACTAATTCTCAATAGGCACTTTCTATGTTTTGCGCCTGCAGTTGATGAACGCTGTGATATGGAATTGGATGAGACTGATCCAGCAGTCTGGCTGAAATTGGAAGCTGCAGTTGAGGAATATATTCAGAAAAATTCTTCTGCATTTAAGGATGTCTGTGAGAGACTACTTCTGCCATTCCAACATGATGAGAAGTCGTCAGAGAATTTGAGATCTCAGCATTTCCCCAAGGAAAAGGCCTCAAATGCGGGTATTGATGCTGACATTATTTCTTTCTATGCATTGTTAGTTTTTGTACAATTTTTCTAAAACTTTAAATTCTATCGGTACTTTGCTGTAGTGGATGAAAGAAGCCCATCTCTAGGTTGGAGGCGTACTGTACTACTTGTTGAAGCTTCACATAGCCCCAATTCTGGTCGATTTTTGAACCATGCTCATGCACTTGAGTCATTTTGTGCCCGTAATGGAATACAGTTATCCCTAATGCAAGAAGTACCAGGGTTTGCAAAAACGGGGCAAACAACAACATTCCCAACACCATTTACATCACCGTTGTTTACTGGAAGCGTTCCATCAAGTCCACTTTTCTACAGTCCTGATTTTGGGCCACAGAGGGCTGGACGAATTGATATGGTCCCACCTCTAAGCTTAGATGGTCAATCTGGAAAAGGAGCTGTATCACCACCACAGTCTCCTTTAGGACCTAGACAGCTTTCTTTACCTGCCCAGTCATTGCATGAGAAGTTACTGAATTCGCAACAAGTGGGCATTGTACATTTGGCCCTTCAAAATGACTCACTTGGCTCAATATTAAGGTCAATACTGCTGCGGGTTGATTTGTTATATTTACAATATTTAATTTCAGTCTTCGTTCTAATTTGCCAGCTTTTTATTTCTGTAGTTGGCAGAATGATGTATTTGTGGTTGCTGAACCTGGAGAGCTTGCAGATAAGTTTCTGCAGAGTGTTAAATTGAGCTTGTTATCAGTGATGCGAAGCCGCTGCAGGAAGGCTGCATCATCTCTCCCCAATATTTCAACTATTTCTGATTTGGTTGCAAGTAGACCATACTTCCAAATTGGAGGCATTGTTCACCGTTATATGGGACGCCAAACCCAAGTATGTTAAGCGTTATTACCATTATTTTTGCTACTTACCGGAAGTTGCCAAACTATTAATTCTGGTTTTGTTGTATGATGGCATTGTTTTGAAGGTTCTGGAAGATGGCCAAGAAATTGGTGCGTATTTGTTTCGTAGAACTGTCCCTTCTATCCATTTAACACCTGATGATGTTCGTTGGATGGTACGGTATCATCTCTCCATTTAACACCCTTCTCCCTCAAAATGTCGTGGAGCTTCATATTGACTGATACTATCCAACTACCTAACTCTTGTCTTGTGGTTAATATATCTTTACCATAATTTCACTTTAGAAATTATATTATATATAACAATTACTATGACTTAAATATTTTAACATAAGATGATTTCCATTAAGTTAAACAAGTATTGATATAGAATGTCATATGGAATCCCTATGAACAGGGCCGTCAGAACTTGAATCAAATATGGATAGAAATTGAAATGAAACTTTGGGAAACAGAAAAACTGAACATAGTAAAATTTTTTAGGTACTACCATTGCACCGGTAATATGTATGATACATAGGCTGTGAAAACCAAAGTTATGGAAGTTGGAGCTCACTGCAATTTCTTAAGTTTGAAACTGAAAGCAAAGATCTGATTTTTTTTTTCTTTTTGTCAAATTTAAAATTTAGACTACCCTAAACTATAGTAGAGATCTCTCTTTTCAAGAAGAGGTTGCTATTTATTTGGAGCATTTGCCCTTTGTTATGCTAAATGTGCAATATGGGCACATGAACTAACTGATAATTGATGCTTTATGTGTGTGATAACTCTAGGTTGGAGCTTGGAGAGACAGGATCATTATTTGTACAGGAGCATATGGGCCCATGCCAGCTTTGATTAAAGCATTTATAGACTCCGGAGCCAAAGCTGTTATATGTTCTTCAGCTCAGCCCTCAGAAACACAGCTGACAACATCCCATGGACCTGGGGAGTTCGGTGTTTTTGAAAATGGGAAGTTTGAGATCGGTGAAGAAGAGGCTGAAGATGAAGTTGAAGATGAGGAGGCTGAACCCGTCAGTCCGGTGAGTGATTGGGAAGATAGTGAAAATGGGGACCGCTCTATAGGTTCTTGGGATGATAATGAGGAAGAAGTGTCACAATTTGTCTGTCAATTGTATGACTCACTGTTCCGAGAGGGTGCGAGTGTGGATGTTGCTCTACGACATGCTCTTGCCTCACATCGGAAGCTGAGGTATTCATGCCATCTCCCCAATATACACTAGAATGTTAACTAAATCTCATACAGGAAAATGAAAAATTAAAACAAAAAGCTTAGGAAAAAAAGAAAAGAGAATAAGAACATAGATGAGCTAGTGAATATTAAGAAAATAAGAGGGAACTTCCAATTTTGAGGCTACAAACTGAAAAGAAAAAAGAAATGTTGTTTGTTAGTTGTTGGATGAATGAGTACAGTGTTCTGCATTTATAATATGTATATGGGCTCAAATTTTCTCATTTCCCCTTCTTTATGATATCTCTTTTGCCAAATTTTCACTTCTATTTATGACAACTTTTCTGTTTCTTCATTAAGTACTGGTTTCTTCAAATAAATTAACGTAGAAACTACGTGGCTGCAAACATCCTCTTAGGACTAATGCTTTATGGGGTCTATTCTTAGCTGGAAGAGTTTGTAAGATGGTTTTACATATTAAATTTTCTGGGAAATGTATCCGGTAAATTTGGGAGACGGATAATTGTTGATTCATTTGTTCAGTGAAACACATGCTATTTTGGACAAAAAAAGCATGAGAAAAGTGAGTATATACAAACATGAGAAAAAGTGAGTAGTTGGATTGCAAGATTTTAACTCAAATAAAATATATAGGTGCTTTGCAATTCAATTGCTCACATTTCTCATGCTTATGTGTGCTCAAATTTTCATGTTTATAAGAAGATTTCTCATACTTTTGGACGGTAAAAAACTAAAGTCAGGTGTTAGGGTAGATTTTAAAGACATTAAAAATATAAATAGGTTAGTTTTTTTTTAAGGGAGGATGGATGTGAAATTGTGACCTCTCCAACATTGTGGAGAGAAATTCCAATCTACCAATAGTTAGTTGATTAATAAGTTTTTGTTGTAACGGCTATAGTTAGTTGGGGACTTGAGGGCAGACTTGGAAATAGCCATTTTTAAGTGCTGGCTGAAATTAAGAAGGTAGTCTTCTTTTCATAAACTGCACCTGGAAAAGAAAAACCCAACGAAAAGGAAAAAGAAATAGACAATGTTGGCAAGGTGTCATCTCAAACAAGCCTAATTGGAGCGCAACCAGCCAACCATAATGATGGATATGGCCTTAAGATACTGCATTAGAACGCACATGGTGACATCATATTCTATAGCGTCCAAATAAACACTTCAATGGAACACTTGGGCTTCAGAATAAACACAATTAATTGGACCAACCACCATTACCAGGAAAAGAAAAAAACTATTAAATTTTTAAAGTATTTCACAGCGAATCATGTTCCATTACCAAATGGAAGAAATTATTTTCTTCACTGCACTTTGTGAGTTCAATCAATTGCATGCCTGAACCTGCATAGTTTATAATTTATATAGACAATCATCTTCATTCAAACAATTGCATCATTCCACTTCTCATACAGAATAACAATAAGTAAAAGAAATATAATGAGAATAAAAATATGTAGAGTGTCACCAAGGACCCCATACCTAAAAAGCACTCTAGCAATAGAGTGAAAACTTCACCTCTCTTCCTTTTACCCTAGGCATTGGAGAAAAGGAGGTTTAACCTTGCAGAGATTGCAAGGAAAGCATAAAGGCGTTGGAATTTTGTAATGTAAAGCAAATAATTTAAATCCCATATTTTAAACCAATTAATCAACCTATCTAAATGCCACATAAGAACATTCTATTGATTTTTAGAAAATTGTTTTCGCCCTACCATGATGATGATTTGAGGTATACAGTCCAAAGTGTGCAAAAGGAATGCCTAAGCAGTGAAAAGGGTAAATTATTTATCCGGAGATTATGCATGCTTTTATTGCAAACACAAGGATAATATGATGGCCATGTCCTAACCGCAGCACTAATTATGCCAAATCTCATGCTGTCCACTTTTACCAAAAGCACTGCATTAAGAGTTTTATAAAGATCAAAGCAAAGATGCCCCAAATTTAAAGCAATCCTTATTCTTTCCCTCAAGAAAAAGACCCTGCAGGGCCACCACTTTCTTCACCCAGAAGCTTCTTGCATCACCACACTTTATACATTAAAAAAATTAGATGCAGTATAAAGCCAGAACAACAGAAACCAAGTTCCCTGAAACAATGGCTGCAACAGCTCCAGTTGCAATAGGCACGCGAGGCACTGTAGGATCTCTTGTGAGGAGGGAGATTGAGTATTTCAGCAAGCTTGAGCTTGACCGGCGTGGAAGCTCAATGAAGCCTCGGGGACGACAAATAGTAGACATGGCTTCCAGTTCCAGCAGTACTAGTCATTCTATGAGGTCCAGTTTCTGGTTCTTGATAATGACCTGGAAGAGGAAGAAGCGCAGAGGCAGCAGGGGATTCTTATCAAGCATATGCTCTGCTGCAGAAGTTGTAGACACCAATCGGCTAAATGGCATTCCTGGGTTTAATTACAGGACCCTCAATGATGACATGAACAACTTGAGCATTTAGACCATCTCTCTTCTTCTCAAACAGCTGGTTTATTGAGCTTCCTATGCCCACTTTGTTAGGACTGCACCAATGAAACTCTCTCTCTCTCTCTCTCTCTCTCTCTCTCTCTTGTCAGGGTTCCCTCTGTTAATAGCTCTTTTTCTTTTCTTTTTTCTGTTTCTTTTCATGGGAATTGGGATGGATATGCTGTCCGAGAGAGCAGCAGGATATAGTGGGCAGGCCAACCAGAAACTGCATCTTGTTTCCTAACTACTTTATTACGACAACTGTTGCTTATGCTTCAACTATTGCTTACTTGACTCAATTGCAGATTTCATGATTATTGTTTTGAAAAGACAGCATTCCATTTCCTTGACACAAGTACCACTCTTTTTCCTGGAAAAACTGTCTGGTTCTGGTTTCTGCTGCCCCTTCTCAGTATCTGGTGTCCATTTTGTTACTCTCTCTTGTATAAGTTTTAAGAAGGGGTTTGGGAATTGGGATTCTTCCCTCACACCAAATGACTGTATTGTGAAGCTTGCTATAGATATGTAATATGTTATTCAAAGGAAAGTACAAACCAATTATGCAGCAAAAAGAATTATGTGTACATTTCTGTAAAATGTTTAGACCTCTCTCTCTCTCTCTCTCTCTCTCTCTCTCTCTCTCTCTCTCTCTCTCTCTCTCTCTCTCTCTCTCTCTCTCTCTCTCTCTGTGTGGAGAAAAGAAGGGGTTTAGTCTAATAATATAGGTTTCAATTCTCTAAGAGGCTCCAAATCACCAAAAAACAAAGGAAAGAAAGTGGCTCCAAGCATGATAGCTCTATCTATTGAACAAGCTAAGTAGAATAGGTACATGAACATATAAATAATAAGATCCCTTCTGCCATCAAGTCGTTTGAAGTTCGAGGGACCTGGGGAAGGGCACTCATTTATGCAATGAAACTTAGGTTGAGCTTGAATCTGCAGGGCACCTTCTTCAGCTTGCATCTTGATGCTATAGCTCTCGGTCTCTATTGAATCTTCCTCTTTTTACTGATTTGACATGCCCACCATTGTTGTTTGATTCATCCTTGGCTGCATGTACATGTTCATCATCTATTGGCAAGGCTAGATGCTTAAGAGCTGTTACAACGTCAGCCATCACAGGTCGGCACTCAGCTTCCTCATGGAGAGACATTGCTGCAACTGCAAGAGCATGTTGCAGACCCCTTACTGGAAATTTTCCTTCAAGCAACGGATCAGCCATTAGTGCTAATTTTTTCCTGTCCTTCAACAGTGGCAGTGCCTGCATCATGAACAATAGGATCAGTATCAAGGTTGCATTATTTGACAATTAAATTGATCAAACCTCAAAAATCTGTCAAAATGAAAAGGAGAGTATTTTTCAGAAGGCAAAACTGAGTCTGTTGGAGGAGGATGCATACCCAACTGACTAGTTTCTGCTCTTCAGTTGGTCTTGCATCATCAAAAGCTCTCCTTCCTGTGATTAACTCCAGAAATACAACGCCAAAACTGTAGACATCAGACATAGTTGTCAGCTGTCCTGTTAAAGCATACTGTGGTACACAGTAGCCATAGGTTTCCATCACCCTTGTAGACACATGGTTCTTCTCTCCTGTTGGATCTAACTTAGAAAATCCAAAATCAGAGAGATTTGGACTGAATGTTTCGTCTAATTGTATGTTTTCTGCTTTGAAGTCACGATAAATCACTGGTGGGTTGGCTGTGGCATGCAAGTACTCAAGTCCTTTAGCTGCTCCTTCAGCTATTTTCATCCTGGTATACCAATCAAGAGGCTCCTGCTTTGAATTTAGATCTAAAGAAAAAAAAAATGTATTTGGTTTCATGGTAAGATTGCAATGAATGGCATGTATAGCAATGAATTTTCACTAGTTCAAGCTCAATATATTATCGTCAAATTAAATTAGAGACCTAAATAGTAGATTATGTATAAAAGGGTTAATGTGGAAGAAACTTTTGGGTCAAGTAAGCCCCATGGTTTCAATTGAAGCAATAATACAAACTATATTTCTGCATACCTAGAAGGTGATCCTCCAAAGACCCATTGACCATGAACTCATACACTAAAATTCTCTGGTCCCCTTCTGCACAGTACCCAACCAGATTGACGAGGTTCGGGTGTTGAGCCAGCAGACTCAACATGACAACTTCAGAACAGAGAACTCTCTACTTCCCTGAAATCCTTCCCTGTTGAGTTTCTTCACAGCCACAACCTGAAAGGAATGAATCAAACATAAATTTCAAGACCACGTAATGACGATCCGCATGTAAGCATGTGTGTATATATGCACGTCAGAAGTGTATGTGTGTGTGTGTGTGTGTGTGTGTGTGTGTGTGTGTGTGTGAGAGAGAGAGAGAGAGAGAGAGAGAGAGAGAGAGAGAGAGAGAGAGAGACTTGATTAATGTCTCTATGTATCCTTTGTATACGCTCCCAAATCCACCTTCTCCGACCAGACGAACAGGACTAAAGTCATCAGTTGCAACAGCTAGTTCATCGAATGTAAAAACCCGAGCAGATGATTTTGCATTTACCATCTTAGCTAGCTTCTAGTTTAAATTCCTGCATTTGCTGCTACCTGCACATTGATCACATATTCACATGCCTATCAGCCTATCAGGGACTTGTCCACAAAAAAAAAAAAAAAAAATTCACCAAGTAAGAAGCATGTATGGTCCATATCAGGTACTTGTTTATCCATCAAAGCATATAACAAATCTACAATGACAATTTCTCAAAATAATTCAAGGGTTTTTCAATTCAGAAGCATAATCAAAGCCCCATTTTCTAGAAAGCAAGAATTCACTACAATTAGTACCCAAAAAATAAAAAATCTCTATCTCAAATTAACCTTCCAGAATATTTTGACAATCATTGCTGATCAAAGAAGATGCTCATCAATTGGTAAAACAAATATGTATATATATATATATATATATATAATGTCTTGAAAGAGAGAGTTGAAAAGATCAATCATATATTGTACCCACTTGACTGAATGGATGTTAGAAAGGATCACTTTCTTCCCATATCCCCTTGTGCTCTTCTTGACAGGCTTACCCACCTTGCAACAAAAGAAGCAGATCACCTCGTGAATGAATCCCAATGAATGTATGAATATATATATATATATGACATATGAAATGGCAATAAATTTTAAGGAGAGAGAGCTTCAAGTTGAAACCAAAATTGTTGAAGACGGACCAAGCTGGTCACAGCATGTACGTGAATGAATAAGTTTTGTACAAAACAGTGTTAGTTCGTTCTAGGCTTCTAGGCTTCTAGCTATCTACTTCGTTTTTGTATATACCAGTCTTAGTTCTAGCTGCTTCATGTCCGCTACAACAGATGCATGCGCCACCGCGCACATACTTCTGTTCCCTTTAACCAACTTAACTACGTACTGTTCATTCCAGAAAAACTTTGGTTGAACCTCTCTTAAGTCTTAACACAAGGAAACAAACTCAATAAACATATCACATCATTATATTGGATCTAATTACTTTTAAAAACTACAAGTTCATATTTTATATTTTATTTTTCGCTTACAATACATGAATGACAATTATTACACCCAAAAAACTTAACTTATTATATCAAAATATACGTGGGGAGAAAGACAAACAAATGCAGACAGTATAAGTGCAACACAACCAATGCAGTGGCGGATACCAGAATTTGTCTTTGTAAGAGCGTGATAAAAAAGCTCGTAAGTATTAGTTAACTTAAATTACTTGAGGTGCACCCTTACCCCTAAGTCCTAACTTAGGAACTACATTTTATCAAAAGTTTTTGCTCCCACCCTTTGAGAGGAAAAAGGAAATTGATAAAGTTATAAACAATAGCCTAAATTTAATGGAGAAAAACAGTTTGCTGCTTTGATCAAGAAATTTGTTGGTAAGTCAATGTACCACGTGTATAATATGACCTCCAATAATATAATGGGATATGTTCTTATTTCAAGTAAAGTTTACAATCTCTTAAACAAATAGAACATATGACGTTATAATATTGAGTGATTGTACCATAAATGTTAAGTCAAAGGACCTTTAAAATCATAGTTATAAGCCTATAATTTCTTGTTAGGTAACCATTAAACCTAAAAAGTTTAAATTATCAAATAATAAACCAATAATATAATCAAAATAGGAGCATCATTATTTTATTTTTCGATATACCTTCCTAGTTCCTACACATTATTTTCATTCTTTTTTTTTTTTTTGGAGAATTTAAATAGTCTTTTAGAGAATGCTTCAAAGAGAATTCAGATTTTTAGTGACAAGGGAATTGGGATGGGCTTAAGTTCATAAATCATTAGTCATTACAAATTTACAACTAAACCCCAGCCAAAAAAATTAAAAATTAAAAATAGAGAAAAATGGGAAATCCACGTGTAAAGAAAATCGAGAGCCATGCACGTGTGACGTGTCATCCAGACCGGAAAGGTCTAAACCCCTGCAAAACCCGAGTCTCACTGTCAAAGAAAAATGCTACAGTAATGGCGGTCTTCAGGTCCCTGAAAGCCCTAATTCGAAACCCTAAACAATCGAAAACCTTCCTTACAACCACCGTTTCATCGATCTCAGCTCCCCTACAGTACGCCACTCTCTCGTACCCAATCTCCCATCCTCTCTTTCGCTTGCCTTCTCAGATTTCCAGAACCTTCCTCTCTCCTCTCTCCAATTGGGTCGGTCCCTTCCACGGGCCGCTGTTCCTCTCTTTCCCTCCATGGAAGCTCTCGCAGTCCGCCACTCCGCTTTACCTCCGCGGAAACGCCGTCGTTCTCAGAAAGATCGAGGCTTCGTTGAGCTTGAATCTGCTACGGAGGAGAACAAGCTTCCCGCTCGAATTGGTGTCCTTGTCCGGGTCACCCTCGCCTTCTCCGGCCGTGTTGGATCGGGTCGGGACGAATGAGGCCGGTGGGGATTTCGTCAATTTGCCCAATTTGATCTCCATGAGTCGATTAATTTCCGGTCCTTTGCTTGGATGGTACACTTTCTAAAATACTGCAATTACTCTAATTTAATTTTTAGAACAGAAATTTATTTCAGCTTCGTTTCAACTTTTGATTGCTGCTTATATGGAATTGAATTTGTAAATGATATACAGGATGATTACGAATGAGTGGTACTCTTCTGCAATGGTGGGGTTGGCTATCTCTGGGGCAACTGACTGGGTATTAATATGAACCCTTTTGCATAAAAACTCATTTGGTATTTTTCTGCACTGAGATTTTGACCTGATTTTATTTCTCCTTGCATTGTGTAGTTGGATGGATATGTGGCTAGGAGGATGAGGATCAATTCTGTTGTTGGCTCCTACCTGGATCCCCTTGCTGACAAGGTAGCTTTTTTTTTTTTTTTTTTTTTTTTTTTTTATGCTTAGTTTTCAGGTTATTACGTTTTATGATAGTTTCCTATTTCATTATGATACAGGTTCTTATTGGATGTGTTGCTTTGGCGATGGTACATAATGATCTTCTTCACCGTAAGTACTAAGTAGTCCCTTTTTTCTTGTGTGAGACTTGGAAGGAGATTCATGTATGCTTATGTGTTTTTGTACCACATCTATGATTAGGCTGTTGCTCATTCATACACAGCTGAAATTTCAAACTGACTATCCACCAATGGTGGAGAAGCAGGATGAAAGAAATGTCTGAAGAAGGGTGATCCACACTCTTGAGTCTGGTCATGAGCTATATTCACCTGGATTGGATGTTTGTTAGCAACTTACCTATGTCTGTAATTGGCAATTCAGTGCAATTTTGGGGGAGCTGTGCCATGATACTTTTGTTTCATAGTTGCATTCTGGGCCTACCACTCTGAGTACATACTTTGCCATGTTGTTTGCTTAATTTGCCTTTAGCTTCTTAGCATCTGGTATCTGAAGTCTTTATTGGTTTGCTTTTTAAAATGTTAAAAAATTGTGTGTTAGGGAAACTAATTTGGTACAGAGACTAATCTTATTCAATTTTGGGGTTCTGAAGCTGGACTTGTTGGAATCATTGTGTTGCGGGATGTTGCCCTCGTTGGTGGTGCAGTGTATCAAAGAGCTAGTAGCTTGGGGTGGGAGGTGAGATCTTTTTAATTTTTTTTGTCTTATCAATATTTTAGTTACTCATGTAGCCAAAATCTGAATTTGGCATCGTTGAATTTTGTCAGTGGAAAAGTTGGTCGGACTTTTTCAACCTTGATGGAACCCATCCCCAGAAGGTTGAACCTCTCTTTATTAGCAAGGTAATCTTAATTCTTTTATGACTTTTCATACGGGGCTCTAGGCTAGAGATTTCCTTTTTGTTATTTAGATTGAGAAAAATGGAATCTAGAGCTGGAATTGGGTAAATATATGATAGGAAGTTCTCAAGTGCAGAAAAAGTGTGGAAGAAAGTGCTACTCATTCTCATTCTTGTTTAAAAACTAGCAGTATATTAGGGTGGAATTAAAAATTGAGACATTATTTATTGGAAAGTATGAATCAATGATTAATGACGTAAACATATTTGTGCTGTTATGATTTAAGCTTTGCATTAGATAATGTAATGCTAAAAATGTGTATAAGCTCTTCAAAGGTGATTTATAGGATTGGGTAAACAGCATTTCAATTTCCAATTTGTTTCCAGGCCAACAAAATTCTAATTTGTTGGAAAAGCATTTGTATATTTATCTGAAACTTTGTTAGACACTTTTAGCCAGTTTTAGGTGACAGGTCAGTGTGTTGTTGTTGAGTCTTATAGCTTGGAAGGAAGTAAATTCACTGTGGGGCTTGTAGTTGTTTTTGATTGAGATAAAGGCCTTCTCTAGTTTCTAACAAATACTATGGATGTTGACAGCTTAACACAGTTTTCCAGTTGATTTTAGTTGCGGCAGCTCTTCTTCAACCAGAGTTTGGAACACAAGAAACTCAGTCATACATTACATACTTGAGGTGACTCAGCAGAACTTAGCTGTCTGTAATTTATCTTTTTTTTTTTATACGTGTATATGCACAGAGAGCCCATTTTCTATATCAAATTGGTGCAGTTGGTTAGTGGCGTCAACAACATTGGCTTCCACCGCAGCATACGGAGCACAACACTTGAGGAAATCTGCATTCAGGGCCCCGTCATAGAAGGGACTAAGAAGGGCCACGGTGCCTGCAAACTTTTGAAAAAAAAAAAAAATGTGTTGAGCATATGCATCACTTGTAAATTGGAATTCTCAGTAAATTAAATCAAATATCACCTAATTTAACAACATTATTTGGATACTTGATCTGTATAGTTTTTGGTATTTAATTGATTAAAATTGCTTTTGTTTTTTTATCAAGAGCGGGTTTATTTGAGTCATTTATTTTCTACCTTGATTATTGGACCAAGTGTATTACTCTTTTGTTAATCTAATTTCTATTTTCTTCTTAGGAACAAAAAATTAAATTGTACCTCAGACCAAATATGTAAAACAAAAAGAAAGGTTAAGTCCTTCTACATCGTACCAAATGTGTAGAACAAAAAATATTACTTCTACACGATTTATCAAATTTTTTAGCATATGTGTCACTTGTAAAAACTATTATCTTCTCTTCTACTCTTTTCATGAAAATACAGAGCTTCAATTTCTCTAAATTGAGATTATATGACTATTCAAACGCTTCAGATTTCAAGTAGAAAAAAACAAAATTATGAACTCTACTAAAGATATAAAAAAATAATTAAAAAAAAAAAAACATTCTAAGTAAAAAAAATTAAGTCTTTAAGATAATGACGCCAACCCAATAGTTCGTCGTATCTTTTTAGTTTAAAGCCCTCTTAATCTAAACATTAATGTAATACAATCTGTCCATTAACAATTAAAAACTAATCAAGTATACAATTAAATCAGCCTAGAAAATCAAAGATTTAAGAACTGGGTATCACCCAACGAGTGAAGGACAATCAGTGATGACCATTAGTGCAACAAGCTAACGTGTAAATCTTTGCATTTAATTGGGTCATATTTGGGGCTGCCAGATTTGGGTCTGTGGGCCCATGGATAGAGAGCTTTAAACTCAAATTACTAATTTTATTAAATAACTCCTTCAATATACAATAAAATTTTTTGACCCTCACCCAAGGAATAAAATTTCGGGTTTCGAGGAAATTTCGATGAAAATTTCAATGGAAATTTCGACAAAAATTCGACGGAAATTACTATCAAAATATGGAAATTTTGAATGAAACTTTACCATATGTTTATTAACATATTATCTACTACATTGATAAAAAACATTGAAAAAACCAAGTTATATGGTAGGTTTCATGTGATATGTGATGAATATAATGCGCGCTGGAGACAAATACTGTTAAAAAAATGCTTCACTAATTAATAATTACTTCAATAACACCTCAATTTTATTTTTACTACAATATTGCCACATGAATTACAAAAGTAATCAATACCACATAAAGTTTCTAGGAGGTTCAAAATTTCCGCTGTCTTCAGTATCATCATGTCTAGAGTAGGTGTAATGAGAAGAATAATCATCCCAAGATACTTCTCCAGCATAATTTTGCATGTAATTGCCAACATGCCAACCATATGGATCAGGAACCTGTTGTGGTTGAATTTGCCCATAAGCATACTCATTTGAAGAGTTTGTCTCTTATTGTGCCAATGAGTTACTATCAGACTCAACCAAGTAAGGCAGATGTGGTGGGTAGAATATTGGAGGGTTTTGCCTATAATTGTAATTGTCACTTTCTACCCCCATAGAGCCAAAAGTGGTGGATAATAAATCCCCTTCTTCTGGTGCCAAACTCTCATGATCTCTTTGTCTGCGACTATAGTCTTTTCCTATGGCACCAATTCCTGGTCTGGCACGCCTACTCCCATGATTCTCATCTTGTGTTCAATGTGTGTAGTTTGCTTTGACAGAAAATGGGCTCATATACTCTTGAGAATGTCTAGTGACATCTTCATTTCCACCACCACCACCACCACTACCTCTACCACCACCACTACTTCTACCTCCACTGTTGGTAGGAGTGTCTGATCTTGTGCTAGAGTTGCCTGATCAAGAAGGATTAGTGGGAACTGGCTCAGTACGATGTGTCAACCTTGGTTGCATAAGTTCATTGAAACTTACAGTAGGGCTCACCTCCTCATTTAGAACTCTATCCACATTGATACCTTCCTGGCGTACTTGAGCTGCAATATCAGGGTCTGGATTGCCTGCATCATCATCTAAATGGAAGGGCCTAATCCACTGATAAAGCTGGTTTTCCTCCACATCATCATCCCCTATAGCAGCATCATATATATCCAGCGGATCATATTCATCGACGCGATCCTCATCTGCTTTCTTGTCTCGAAGTGCAAGCCTCATATTATAGTAGTAATACACTGTAACACCCCGAACCTCGGGCCCATGAAAAATACTAAACATCAAACTGTTAAATCTGTTTTCTCTTACTTTTGAGCCATGCACAACAACATAAGTAAATATAATTCTGTCAAAAACATTTTAAACAAACCACTGAGTAAAAACAATTAAATAAATCTCTCTGGGTCCCACTGCCTCGTCTTCTCCACACTGCTTCCTCAGCCTGCTTAACCTGCAAAACACAAATCCTACACCACATCCATGGTGTATCAGGTTATACGACAAACCCGGTAAGCTCACTAGAGCTCGTGTGAGTGAAATGACTTAAACCATAATCCTCAAATAATCCTTCAATTTCCACGCTAAAAAAATAATCCACAACAGTATCCATAATTACTCAATCACATCACAATTTCATCAAAAATAATAATAATCATTCTGCCGTTTAAATGCCTAAACGTCAACTATTAACCTCAATCTCGAATCGTTCACTTCCTAACTCATAACCTCAATGCATAATTCATTCATCAATGTCCATCCTCAAGATTCAAGCCTACACTTTACCAAGTTCTAGCCAAACCAAAACCTAGCAAACAAATGCACACAAGCACACAAAGCAACGAAATAGACTATCTAATTTCACTCACGTCGCTCTTTGAAATCCCACAGCTTTAAAATCTTTTCACAAATCCATTTTTAAATCATCTCAAAACTGTAAATCAAACCCTGAAAAGCAAATAGTGCTCTGAAGCTGTAAAACTATTAAAATATCTTAAACAGTACGCAATGCCTTTATGAAACTGTCATTTAAAACATTTACTGGTGTAATATCATTTCTCAAAATACTCCACAACTGAAATCTCACGCCACACTAGTACCCGGGGAACTGCTGGTCATACACTGCCGAGTCATCTCTGGGCAAGTGCAGAGCAAATCTATACCTGCTGTGAAGCTGGTCATACACTGCCGACTAGGCAAGTGCAGAGCAAATGCTGGTCGTACACTGCCTACTAGGCAAGTGCAGAGCAATTGTCATGCTGGTCATACACCGCCAACTAGGCAAGTGCAGAGCGAGTGCTGGTCGTACACCGCCGAGTCATCTCTAGGCGAGTGCAGAGCAATATATACCTGCGTACTGGTCGTACACCGCCGAGTCATCTCTAGGCGAGTGCAGAGCAATATATACCTGCTGAAGGGGGTACTAATATGGCGGTTGGAAACCGCTTTTGTATATCTCAATCAACCACATCTCAAGACTATCCTCCAGATAAAAACTGAAATTTAATTCTTTCCATAAATTCGCTTAAATAAAATCATTCTCAAATTGTGAAAGCTGCTCGATCAAAATCATTTTCCAAAGGACAGAAATTCATTAATAAAACTTCCCCAAAATAATACCAAAAATCATTTCCAAAAACTATCCATACTCAAATAAATCAAGAAAAGAGTTGAATTATAAAATGTGTAAAGCATTTCGAAAACCCAAGATCCACTCACAGTCTATCCCGAGCTACAGCGAATCCCTTCCGAAATTGATTCCTACTCACGACTCTTCACTTGTTTGTCATTCCTACTCACAGTCTATGGTATGATAATTGCTTAATCCTCACTTAATCCTTTAGTCTCAATTTCCGTCAATTCCTTCTCATGATCTGAACCCTATACTTGGCTTCCTCTAACATAGAGCATCAAATACACAAAAACAGACAATACATTAACAGTACTCTACATTAAAGTCCGATAAGTATCACTCATAATTTAACTACGTAAAAGACCGAAATACCCTTCACGGTGTCATTGCTCGGATACCAAATCCGGCAGCATAACGGCATCGGGAATGAGATTTCCCGAGCCCATGTACCTGTTAAGACCAGACAACCAACTTAAATATATACATAATTCACAATTGGTCGTTTTATCGTCCAAAATGGGCGGCTGCCACCACACACGGTGGCTGCCCGGCTTATACAACACATAAATTTCACAGAAACTCACCAAACAACCTCCAAGGATCTCCTAGAAGTTCAATGTGGGCAAAAAGAGACAAACGGCCACTGTCCCGCCGCCACAAATGGCGGAGGCAGTGGTGGCACAATATAAGAAAATGATTTTTTTCAACTAAAAATCAACCCAAATTCAACCTAGAACCTTCAATTGGATGAAAAACAACTCATAAATCATTCAAGTAGGCTCAATTCAAGGCAAACCCGAAATGGGTACAAGCCCTAAAATTCCAAATTTTTAGATTCTCAAAATTGACACGCAATAACAAGGGGGAAAGAAGGCCCATACCTCGAGGATCATTTTTGACAACTTGACCGACGGCCAAATGTCACCGGAAATGGGCGAAAACGGCGGCGGAAGCTGGCGGCCGACTTGGCTTCCCAAGCTCATTGCTCCGTCGTGGAGCATCATCGGAGCAGGAGGACACCACGGCTGAACTCGCCGTGGTGAGGCGAACAAGACCCAGGTCCGGCCACCCAAATCTCGCCGGAATAGTCAGATCGACGGCGAGGCTCAAATCGTGTCTAGGCTGGGTTTCAGGTTTTCGGGGCTTTTCTGGGTTAAACGGAGGCCAGGGGTAGAGAGAGGAGAGGGCGGCGATGGCGGGGAGCCAAAGCCCGACACCAGCCGCCGCCGGACGCGCCCTCACGCGCCGGTGGCAGGGGCGGCGAGAAAAGGAGACGCGCACGCGAGAGAGAGAGAGTGAGAGAGAGAAACGGAGAGAGAGGAGAGATAGTTAGAAAAATCTGACTTTTGGGTATTTAAAACCCACTTTTATAAAAATTACAAGTTTGCCACTCGCTTCAAATGCTCGTATATTTCAAACCGTAGCTCTGATTGACGCGTGCCGCGTGTCTACCAACTCGTGGACTCGAGACCTTTCCAACGTGCCCAAAGTCAAAGACGAAAGTCCATTATTTTTAAAAGTCAACTTTGGGTCGGGTCGTTACATACACCATCTTTTCTAACCTACTATATGAGAGCCTGTTTCGTTGTTTGGTGTGTATGATTCCGAAAGTTGTGATAAAACTTTGATGGCTAACTTCCTCACAGTAGGCGCATCACTCCCATACATGATCCACCATTCACCTGAAATGAAAAATTTGTTTGTGTAAGTGTAACTATAAAAATAAATAATTAAGTTAATCTAACTAATACAAGTACGATGTATATTCACTAGGAGACATTCGTGATCTAGCGGCCTTTGCAGCTCGTTCTCCGAACATTTTCCGGGCATCTTTAAAATATGTTAACTATATACAAATACAATACAAATTATACAATATCAATCAAATATATAATTTAAGACAATCAAATTCTATAAAGTATTAATATTTTTCGTAAGGATTCTTATGGGACTTATGGCAAATTATTTTTACCTCATTTCCAAATTGGCCAACTTCTGGTGAATAGGGATCCAATTTGGAGAATACGTTGTGCACAGCCCGAATAAGTTTACCATCATCTCCAACACCAGGTCTATATTGATAGCGAGGATTCAAATAATAGGCTGCAATCATGCATCAAGTAAATATAGAAATACATAATTAGTAATTTAGTTCATTAATTGAAAGCTAAATCAATTAAAAAAAATGCGGAACCAAAATAACAAATAAATTATTGGGTTACCTGCTACGTGCAAATCGTGTTGTAACGTTTTAAACCATCGATCGTTGATGATTTTTATTACCCACCGTGCACCCTGTTTTTTTTCTAGCTCTTCCTTCACGACACGCATCAACTCATAAATTGATCCCATTGTAGGATACACTTCTGTGTTGACAATACGTAAAACTACGTAGAGAGGTTCAAACAGACCGCACACCTTACGCACTTGTTGCCAAAAAGAGTGATCAAGAACTATATTTTCAACCGTGATGCCTGCATCTGAACGCCGGAAATTGCTACGACCCCAATCATCACTGGTGAGCAATTGCTTCAACCCCATCATCTTACCATACAAATTATCCAATGCAATATAGTTTGTAGCAAATCGAGTGGCACCAGGACGAACAATATCTCCCTTCGTGATCTCTCGCATCTTTGCCAACAACCAGTTATGGTTGTAAATATAATTCGTGATCATTCTGGCTTTTTTAATCACATTAGCAACCTGCTCTTTCTTCCCCATCTCTTCAAACATTAGATCAATGCAATGTGATGCACACGACGTCCAGTACACATTGTATTTGTTCATTAACTTCTTACCTGCTTTGACAAATGCGGAACCATTGTCGGTCACAACTTGAACAACATTTTCCTCTCCAACCTCCGTGATTACATCCTTCAGTTGCCCATAAATATATTTATGATCCTTTATGCAATCTGAAGAATCAACGGACTTAAGGAATACCGACTTCCCTCTTGAGTAGGCCATGAAGTTTATGATAGACAGTTTGGTTGGACCTGTCCAACCATCGCACATGATTATGCAACCATAAGTTGCCCAATCGGTCTTCAATTTGTTAACATGCTCTTGTATTTCTTGAAACTCCTGGTCCAAAAATCTGGTGCGTATCTAATAGGGTGTTGGAGGTTCCACTCCTACTCCTGCCTGTTGACATCCTATCACCAAATTTTTGAAATGATGAGATGCTGCTATTGAAGGAGGAATATTTTCATATATGAAGAACTTGTTGATCAAGCGTTGCATCCCATCTTTGATTGACCCTCCAGAAAAGAGATTTTTAACACTCTTTTGGCTTGCTTGAGCTGCCTTGTACAAGCTTGGTGCTACTGGAGGTGTTAGTCGTCATTCCCTCATGCTTGATGCTCTTTGCATCTGTGCACCACTACTAGACCCAGAACCTTGTCCCCTATTTGGGACTTTATGTAAGTGTTTCCTCTCCCATTCTGTTGCTCTAGAGGCTCGAAGTGCAGCTCGAAATTCTCTTCGCTCTTGAGGCCCCATATCATCATTATGATCTTCATCATCATCATCATCCTCATCATCATCACTCAGCTCAATCTGACCTTGTCCTCGAAGCTCTTCTCTGAGCTCTTCCATCCTTTGTATTTGTTTGTTTTTTTGGTGTTGTTTGTGTTGCATCTCTGCAATGATGAATTGTCTCACTTCTGGTGGGACACTATTGCATCGTTGCACATTGTGTCCAGGATCCAAACCACTAAGGTGGTATTTCAATCGTGTCACTCCAGCACCCTTCATTACAAGGCCACAATATTTGCATATTGAACCTTGTCTGCTACCCGGTAATGGATCGGCATGATCCCAAGCTGGATCACGTGATCTCCCTCCACTGGCCATTGAATCATAAATTCCTAATAACAAAAAGACATACACAATAACAATTAAATTCCATATTAATATCATATCAGTATATCACCAAGAAATTAATATCATATTAGTTATTAACTTATTACTAATTAGTAATTTCATATCATATTCATATTACCAATTGGCAATTCCATATTTCCATATTACTAATTTGTAATTTCATATCATATCACCAATTTCATTTCCATATTACTAATTTCATATTAATTATTAATTTATTACCAACTCCATATTAATTTCACTAATTTTAAATTACCAATTCGGCAATTCCATACATGATACATATTAGATACTATTAACAAATCATACAAATTTCATATTAATTATTAACAAATCATACCAATTCCAATTCCATATCATATCACCACTTTCAACTTCCATATCAATAATTATATATCATAAAAATTACACAAATTATACAAATCAAAATCAACCTAAAATTATACAATCAATTCCAAAATTATACGATTAAAGATTCAAAATTAACCCAAAATCATACAATTATACAAATCAAAATCAACCCAAAATTATACAATTAATTCGAAATCTATATAAATCAACCCAAGATCAATATAATTTACATGTAAACCCAAAATATGATATTGATCAATTGATGTTAGATATTATTTAAAAGTGGGTAAATGATATACTCATACATACAGATATACTCATAGTCTCATACATACAGATAAACCCAAAATATGATACTGTTAGTCTATTAGACTATTACTCACAGTCACAGACTTCGCACAAACTGATTTCAGTAGGGTTAAGAGAGAGAAACGCCGGGGGCTTCGAGGTGGCCGGAGGCTTCGAGGTGGCCGGAGTTGCTGAGAAGACAGAGACGTCCGAGAACAGCAACAGAGAACGGCGCTGCAAGCCGAGAAGACGGAGGAGAGAGGCGAGAGAGAAAGAAGAGAGAGAGCCGACTAGCAAGCCGAGAAGACGAAGGAGAGAGGCGCTGCAGATCGGGTTTGAGATCGATAAAGGTGTGCGTCGACGACTGTGCAGGTGAGATTGTGAGAATGTGAGGCAGTGAGGGACTGAGGGTTAGGCTGGTTAGCTGGGTATTTGAGCGAAATTTCGTCGAAATTTCTCTCAAATTCAAAAAAAATTTTCTGTTAGGGTATTTGAAATTTCGAATCTTTCGCCGAAATTTGGTAGAATGGGTGTTACAATTTCGAAACCCCTAAAAATTGAAATTTTCGGCGAAACTTCGAAATTTAAACCCTTGCCCTCACCCCCCTCCCAAAACTTACATTTTGAGGGATTCTATTTGCATACCTTTTTTTTTTTTTCTTTTTGCACACCCTTTCTGAAAAAAAAAAAAAAAAAAAGACACTCAAGAAAAAAGATCACTTTGGCCCTCCCCTCACCCACACACCCCATTCCCATCTCCCCCCCGTATACACCTCATTCCCATCCTCATCCTTATCTCCATTTTTTCTTTTTTTTCTTCTTTTTTCTTCTTCACCGTCTGAGTTGATGGGGTCACTCCGCCGCCAACCTTGGCCACACCTGCCATCGCTGGCCACCTCCCCGCGAGTAGAGACTACCAGCAGCTGCCAACCCAATCTACTAGCCTGCGCGCACCTCGTCTTTGCAACTGCCTGCGCGCAGCACCCAGCCTCCATGAGCTCGCTGTCCTCCCACACGCTGCTACACCTCCGCCCGCAGCACCTCGAAGCCCAGAACTAGGCCCACGCTGGCTCCAACTCCAGCCTCTGCATAGCGGCGGCTACTCAGCCTCTCGGGTCACCGCCTCCCCGCAACATCTCTCCTTCCCTTTGGCAGACAACCACCGAACATGGCAGACAACCACCGAACATCCACCATTAAAAAAAAATGCAGTTCGGCAGGTTCGGCGGACCAGTGCCGAACCGGGCTGTTTCGTTCGGCAGTCATCCGCCGAATATAACAGGATTGTTCGGCGGATGAGTGCCGAACGAAACAGCTTAGTTTGGCACTGGTCGCCGAACCTGCCGAATTGCAATTTTTTTTTTAATGGTGTTCGAAGGGGAGGAAAGAGATAGGAGGGCGGTGCTGCGGGGAGGAGAGAGAAAGGGAGGTGGTCGATGAGGGAAGGAGAGAGGGAGGGAGGTGGTCAAGTGAGGGAGGGGGAGGGGCTGTGTTTTTTTCTTTTTTTTTTTGTCTGAGTTGATGGGGGTGTGGTGGGTGAAAGGGTGTGTTGTGGTGAGAAATTTTATGAAATGTATAAAATAGGGGTATTAGGGTAATTGGAGGGGTGTGTTAAAGAGAAATTTAAAATTTTAGGAGAAAATAGGAGGCGTGTAAGAGAAAAGTGTGTGCAAAAAGAAAAAAAAGAGTGTGCAAATAGCAGCACTCTACATTTTTAATCCTTTTATATTTTTTCAGACCAAAATACCTCTTATATATCATAGACCACATATTCGATAAAAAAATCCATCAGTTGCTTATACTCCACATTTTTCCTGTAGCAACCATGCAAACCTTAGATCTGGAAAATCGAGTCTGATCGATCTTATCTGAACTTTAGACATTGGCGAACACCCTGTGGGAGAGGTCGATGTCGCGGATGAAGGGATGAAGTTGCCAATGAGGTATTTGGCGGAGAAGCCCAGGCCCGATGAGTTGGCGAGAGCTGATTGGTGGTCCCATAAATGGGTTGGGTGCAGACTAGTGAGATTGCGTTGCTAAGAAATGGGAGGAGGTTGTCTAGTTCAGTATTTCTTTGTTTAGTACTTTAGTTTACATGAAAAGTTGGTCTGGGAAGTCATTTTTGGGTTTAATTTGGGTATTTCTTGTTTTGAATTTGGATGTTCACTTTTTTGTTGTTTTTAGGAAGGAGTATAGACCTTTTTGGCACTTTTGTTGTGCTTGGCCATGTAGTGTTTTATTTTTTGTTGCACAATCTCTGTCTGGTCCAGTTGTGGAATATGCGGTCGCTAGAAGAGGTGCAGTTGTGGAATGCGCGGTTGCCGAAAGAGGAGAAGAAGATAGTCGAATTTTTAGTCTAATACGTTGTGGAATGTGCAGTCTACATAAGGTCGGTTTTTTTATTGCGAGGGTAAATTCGACATTTCACCAATAAAAAGGTTAGAAAAGTAAATTTTGGGAAGGAATGATCAAAAAAGTTTATTGTATATTAAAATGACTTATTTAATGAAAGGGTCAATTACATTTTGCATCCTTCAAGTATAAGTCATTTTTTACTTTGTACCTAATGTTCAAAATGTTTCAATGTAAAACTTAAAGTTTATGAAAATTGCAATGTAAGATTTATTTAGAAAGTGTCAGATTCATTTACACTAATGTGGACTGTAAATTTACGCCGGGACAAATAAAATAAACCAAATAAGCCAAGTAAATTTACACTTATGTGTAATTGACCCTTAATAAAATTACCCAAATTACTACGTGGTCTGATATCCTAGCCGGTTCGGACTCCCGGGTGAGGTCGGTTGGCTTTGGCAGTTAAAAAGCCTCACTCTCCCTCCCTCCCTCGCTCTAGTAAGAGCTTTAAGGGATCTCCGCGGACCTCTCCCTCTCTCCCTCACTCTACGAAACAGGTTAGGGTTTTAAGATTTTAGCGTCCTGCGTAAAAATTAGGGTTTTCTTTTTTTCCTAATTGCCTTTCTTTGTTCATATTGCTTCCATTGAAAATTAATCAAAACCCCAGATTAATTCTTTTCTCTACGTCCGTTTCTATCATTTTGTTTCGGTTTATCAGTCTGATCCCTAAGAAATTTTGTGTCTTTACCGAGAAATTGTATCAAATTGAAGACTTGCAGTTGCTTACTTTCTGTGTAACTTCATCAGGAAAAAGGTTTTTTTTTTTTTTTTTTTGAGAATGCAGGAAAAGGGTATCTTGGGTTTTTTTTTTTCCCAAGTGTAAAAACCAGAGAATTAATATTAATAGGGTAATTGCGTAGTTGGTTTTTAGCCTACTTCCACAGTTAAACACCACCCTATAGAAGTCTACTTCCATTAGAATTTGTCCCATTTCCATTTTATAGGAGTAGCTAGCTTTAGGGCTAGTTTCATTTCTCATAGAATATGCTTTTGTATATATGTTTCTTTAACCAAACAAATCGAAATTAATTTAGCGGTGTTGTTTTGTTTTATTGGCTTGGTTCAGGTGCCACACCTAAACATTATGTTTGAATTTTTTTTTTCTTTATATATTTATTTTCTTAATGCACTTTTGCGGCTACCAAAGGGGCAGTTTCAGTGTTTTTATAATAACGGCTTTGATAAATAACCAATCCCTATTTTTGTGTTTCTTACACGGAGATCAAAAGATCATGAAGTTGCAGGTTTGACAGAGATGGATACAGAGCAATGGATGGAAGAGTTTCTCAGGAAACTCGAAGTTCAAGATCAGGAGAAGTTGGAGCTGGCTTATGGTGTTGAAATCCAAGCAGATGCTGTGTTACTCGCTTGTCGCATCATTTTGCAATACCCTGATGGTTAGTTAATCGGTACAACTGCTCCTGTCATAATCATTATGTTTCTTTCAATATTTGGTTGACAGTACAATATTATTTGGAGGGCTTCATTAATTTGTCATGGTTTTGAGGTTATTTTTGTTTTTATTTTTTATTATTGTTTTAGTTTTTCAGTTTGATAGTGGAGGAGCATTTGATGATACCCAGAAGACAATTTTGCAAATCAAAGTAGTTGAGCTTCTAGAGGAAGCTTCTGCAAACTTGAGGCATAAATTTGAGTACTTTAGAGAAGAAGAGGATGATCTAGATGTAGGTGAGTACCTGTTGCGACGCACACTTGTTGAGTTAAACGAAATCAAGAAAGAAAGAGAACCATCCACCCAAAAGTGGAGTGACCGTGTAAGTGAAGCTTATTAGTTACAAGCAACATTGGTCTTTTTCTCTAATTATTTTGAGTATGCAATGCTTTCCCAAGAAATATGTAATGTGGTGATTCAGGTGACAAAGGAACATGAAGAATTGAAGGATAAGTGGAAACAATTGGAGACAAAGTGGATGCAATTACAAACTTCACGACAGAGATATGATATAAGAGCTCGAGAGGCGCTTTTGTTGGAAAGGATGCACGAAAGGTTGGTTTTCTGTTTAAATGAGGCAAGATTAAAGAAGGTGAACAATTTCTCTGGGGTGTTGCAATGGATTGATGACCATGTGACTGAGCTTTTATATACAACTCGCAAAGATTTTAAGCATGAGCTAACCGTAAGCTCGCATGTTGTTGCTAAGGTGTATATATTTTCAACTTTCTCCTATGCTAGACTTTCACTTCCTTTACTGACTATACGGAATAACAATCTAGGTGACTGGTTTTTTTATTTATGAGAAAATTCAAAAGTGGTCTACTTCTATGGTCTCAATAGTTTTCACATTAATGGTCATGTAGGTAGCAATCCCCTTGATTGGTGCTCCACCACCATGGTTTCTTTTTGAACCACCACTGCTTCAGAACCTTCAACAAAGAATTGCTAAGAGGGTAATTGGACAAGAACATGTTCTGGTTGCAGTCACCGCTGCTCTGTCAAGGCAGAGGCCACAGCGACGCCCTATTGGATCCTTCCTCTTCATGTGTGGCTCTGGTTATGGGAGGACAGAAATTGCTAAAGGTTTGGCCGGACTACTTTTTGATAATAAAGACTTGCTAACAGAGTTTGACCTGGCAAAATACACAGGGCCAAATTCTTTCTCACGCCTCATTGGTGTTCTCTCTAGGTAATTTGTTAATTTACTGGTATGTTCTTATTTTTTTTTTTTCAGACTGAAATTTTTCCTAGATTTAATTTTACTTTATTTTTGGATTTTTGTTCCTGTAGTCACATGGGGCCGGGCAAGAAGGGGGAGCTCTCAGAAGCTGTTAAGATGAGGCCTGTAGGTGTCATTTTGTTTGACAATGTTGACAAGGCTCATACATCTATCATTGGCATTCTGGCTGAGATTATAGGTTTTGGTTATCTAATAGATGGTCAGGGGAACACTATTGACTTCACTAAAACATTAATCATCATGACAACAAATGTTGGATGTGATAAATTTTGGCCATGGCAATGCAAATGCGCAGATGAAGTTCAAAAGTTCCCTATCAAAGAAGGATTATATGATGCTGAATGGGAAAAAGAACATAATTTCTGTTATCTTTCTCTTCTAAGGGAGGTAAGATGTGGGAAGATCAATCTAAATTATCTTTGTTTAAGAGCAACCATTATCATATTTACCCAAATCACCTTTGCATCTTCTCTTTTGCAGACCAAACAGCATTTCAGACCTCAATTGCTTGAATATGTGGATGATGTGATTGGATTTAGGTCTCTTTCCTTTCAACAGTTGAAGGCTGTTGCTAGGCTCCAGTTAAGGGACATTGCCAGCTCCATCACACAGAAGGGCCTCATTATATTCCCATCTGAAGCTGCATTAGATATGATTGTGCGGCAATCAACTTTGCGTGGAGATAGAATTGTATGTCTTTCATAAATTATGATCTTTTTTATTAACTGAACTATCAAGAGGGGGAGACATGATAACTTTATATAAACAGATAAACATAGACATGAAAAATAGATAAACAGCTAGTTAAACCAAGTAAACAAACTGAGATGCATTGTGGAGAGTAGAAAAGGAGCCATAGTCCATTTAGGATCTCTATAGATAGATCACCACCTTGCATCCTGCTAAACCCCATCCTCACCATTCTGCACTACTCTCTCCATGTTACTGCTAAATTAGATTTTTCATCATCATTAACACCTCACTGCAGATCATACAATGCCTTTCAAGATTTATAATAAGAAATTTATATGATTTATATTCTCTTGAACTAGAGAAAAGTCATTGTGAGTCATTGTGAGTAAGAGTTAACTGAGACCACCTCCCTTCTCTTCATCATGCTTTTAAGTTTCTAATTCTGAGGATATTGCCAACTCATGTCAGAAATTATGAGTACATGAGTATATGTTTGATTTTTTCCCTTTCTGTTGATCATAATTATCCAACAGTGTTTTTACAAATAATGTGTGACATTGATCAAATGCATGTTCATTACACTTATATTAACTGGGCTTTGGTGTACAAGTATTGATTGCTTCCATTATTTTACCAGAAAGGTGGAGAGACAATAAGGATGTGGCTCGAAGAGAACTTGGTTCCTATGCTGTTTGAGATGCTTGGAAAGAACGGAATAATTGATTTTTCTATCATATATATTGAAGCCTCAGTTGAGACAGACCAAGTGTCTTTCAGATTGGAAAAGAATGGACGTCCACTGGAAGAACAAGATGTTAATCATTTAGCATCTTTAAAGGAATTGAGATTAATGTACCGTAAAGAGAAAGAACGAGCAAAGAAAATCTACATCCTGAGAAAAATTTGCAACAAATTAATTAGTAGTGCAAATGCTGGATTGGATCATGTTATTGATGTTGTTCAAGATCTGGTTAATACAATTCAGGATCTAATTACAATACCCAGTAGTATCAAATCTTTTCTCGACAATCCAAAAATGGTAAGTAATTTTGTTTTCACTGGCACTCCTCTTTCTGAATGATGGTTAATTGACCAAGTGTAATGTGGGTGCATATATAATACTAAAATTATTCTCGACTGTTTTTAGGTGGCAGTGGCTGCCTTGAACGAGGATGAGAGGCAGAGCAAGAGGGCCAGAAAGGGTACTAATAGTTGAGTGGCTGAAAGATTGCCTGCGAGGTGAACTACAAAACTTCTGATCCGAGTAAGTTTATTATATGCAGAATCCCCAAGATATGATCTTTTAAGCTTCTTTAAATGTAATTAGCTAACCTGCTCTCTTTGGGTATGATTATCTCTATGACCAAATAGGTGTTGCTGCATCCCATTACTCAGTGAGACTCAGCAAGGATAGGATCAGCTACCAGGATTCTTTAAGTTTTTGCTGACTTGGCAAAGCTGACTGAGGTCCCAAGTAGATGTATATTAAGGCATCAGACTAACAAAAAGAATGTAATTTTCCCCAAGTGTAACAGCAAAGGATTTGTTATGGAATTTCACATAGAAAATTAGATTTGCATTACTGAACTTGTTCTGTTGTCTTGGCCAAGGATTTACATTGAACTCTGCATCAATATTACCCTCGATAAGGGTCAACTCCAAGCCTCTCTGGATATCTCAGCAGCATTCATTTCAAGCAACAAGATCAAATGCATATGTGTATACCCAGCTGCCCTGCCACATTTACATTGGCAAAGTCCCTCCCAGCTATGTGTATACCCAGCTGCCCTACAAATACAACAAACACTTTTGTTCCATTTCATTTGCAACACAACACACCCATCATAATCTGATTTTGATTCTTGATGATCGACTTTGGGAGTCGCTGTATACAGTATTACAGTGTTGTGTGTCCGGGTTGATACTCAACGTCTGATTAGCCAAGACCGTACACTAGGTCGATAATATGCCTTTGCAAATTAGCATCCCCTGCTGTTGTCAGTTCAGGTCTGCAATCAAAAGTTTTGGCGTCCTGTGAAGAAAATGGGGACTTATTCATGGACATGCTAGGCTTGCAAACTTATTACAGTGACAACATGAATACTGTAAGTTTATACACACTTGATGTGCTCAAGATCAGTTTTCTGATTATGCCAAGTGGTTAACCTGCCAAATGCACCGAATTACTCCATAAAGTGACCAAAGCAACTTGGTAAACAATGAAGTTGAACTGGAGATGGAAGCACACCATTCAATCCAAGAAACAAGTACACCATTGAACTCCACTTATCAAATGGGGGTAGGGTTCATAAGTTATGGTCATGGTAATCATATGGTAATTTCCAGCATGCAACTAAACCAAATGAAGCATGGCAAGGCACAACCTATGGTTCATCCAAGTTACAACTTTGTTTGTAGAAGATTAGTTTGACAACCTAATTAGTAATGCGGCGCTCTAAAAACCTCCACAGTAAGGTTGACCACCAAAGCAGCACATAATAAAACTCTTAATGATCCATAACTGGAAAGTCTGGAATACCAGTAAAACCAATATTTCATGCCAGAAGTGCAGGAAACTAACATTGCTCCACAATGCCATAGTTTGAAACAGCCTTGCCATATAAAGATTGTATTTAGTTTCACTAAAGACCGCACCACCCATGTCCAACACACTAATGCTAAAAATCAGATTACTTCTCTTTTTCTTATTTTTTCTGCACATTTAAGCTTCTACATGAAAAAGCTCTGCAGTACATAGAAATCTAAATTTATTTGTCCAGATACAAATGTAATAAGCTGACTCATCAACAAAATTTCCCCAACAAAAAACATCCAAACAGAAGATTAATTAATTCAGGAAAGAAAAGCCCATTTCATACATCTGTTGTCCCCATTTCAATTCAATGTTACTGGCCTAATCAATGTCCACTAAACCTTCCTTGCTGAGTTACTGTGGCAAGGCAGCTTCAACTTCATTCCACTTATCTTGATTTACAGTGAATTTCTCCTTCATTTGGCCAACAAGCTCCTTCGCCTCTGCTACCTTTGAAATGCTCACAAGCCCATCAACAAGCGACTTCATAGTCGAAAAATTTGGAACCCAATTCTTCTCAATACTCTCCTTAGCAAACTGCAATGCACTCTCAAAGTCCCCACCTTTGCACATAAAGTAAACAAGGGTATAATAGCAGTTACTGTCCGGCTGTAAACCCCTATTCACCATATTCTTAACCAGCTTCTTCGCTTCATCCAAACTCCCTTCTTTGCAAAACCCATGAATCAAATGGCAATACGTGACTGCATTCGGCTTAATACCCCTAGACAACATCCCATCAAACAAGGCCTTGGCCTCCGCAGACCTCTTCAATTTACACAAGCTTTTGATTCTAATGTTGTAAGTACTAAGCCCCGGATGAAACCCATGCTTCTCCATCAAATTCATCACCTTCCCAACTTCTTCAAACTGCTCCTCGCTGTAAAACCCAGAAAGTAAATGCCCGAAAGTATTCGCATCCGGCCTCACATGCTTCCTCTCCATCTCGGCCAACACCGAATAGCCTGAACTCGTCGAACCCGACTCCGAAAACGCCTTGATAACCAAATTGTAGGTATCCATATTGGGCTCGATCCCATAAATCTTAGGGAACTCGAGAAAAACCCTATTGACCTCGTTGTAATTCTTGGAGAAAATGCAAGCGAGCAACAAAGCGTTGAGCATTTTCACATTCCGAGGAATACCCATTTCCTCGCACTGCTTGAAAGTGCGAACGGCGTGGTCGACCATCTCGGCCTGGCCATAGAGCACTATGGCATGGGTAGCAAAACGCTGCGTTTTGAGGTCGGGGCGGGAGGCGAAGAGGTCGTCAAGGAACTGGCGGATGGCGTCGAAGTTGTTGGAGTCTCGGAGCTTGGAGACGGCGACGGAGAAGGCGATGCGGTCGAGGTGGGACTCGGGGGTTAGGGACGCGGTTTTACAGATCTCGATGATTTTGTAGGGGTCTTTCTCGGACTTGAGGAGGGAGAGGGCGGCTCTGGTCTTGTCTTTTGAAGAGAGTGGGGCGGCGGTGGAGAGGTGGCGCGTGTAGTGGGAGAGTGAGGCTTGGCGGAGGCGAGAGATTAGAGACATGGCTTGGCTTAGAGAGAGAGAGAGAGAGAGAGAGAGAGAGAGAGAGAGAGAGAGAGAGAGAGAGAGAGAGAGAGAGAGAGAGAGAGAGAGAGAACGGGGATCGCAGCTGGCTAGGGTTTTGCAGAGGGTTGTGAGAGAGTGACTGAGACTGAGACTGAGACTGAGACTGAGAAAATAGTTTTAGGGATGTGAGATTTTGGTGAGTTCGTTATGAAACGGCGGGGAAGAATAAAAAAAATAACAAAAATATAAGAGGGAATGGGATTGAACCCGACGTGAATCGAACACGCAACCTTCTGATCTGGAGTCAGACGCGCTACCATTGCGCCACGGATCCCTGACTGATTATTGATGGACTCCTTCATTAGTTATATGTGGTTATATTGAAATGGGATACTCAATTTTGTAAGTGGCTCGCAATGACAATAATAATTTTAGGAATTTTAAATTTTTATCCTAAATTTAGATCATGAATGATGTGTCATTACACATGTCAATGATTTACTTGTAAAATAAATGATGATTAAAGTGACCCATATTTGAATAAATGACACTCACTTTCTTTTTTATAGGCAATAAATGACACATTGACACGTCATTTGATATTTATAGCACTATTCTTGTAATAAAATAAGGAATTATAAGTCTAATTTATGCTTTAGTAATTTCCCTAAAAATGCCCGTCCATTTTTTTGGTAAGATTGTTAGGATAAGATTAGAAGTCTAACTAAAATTAACATATCATGTGTCATATAAGTTTGTAACTAAAAGACACCAACGATTGAAAGAGCTTCAAGTGCGAACATACATCGAGCGCTCGACACTATTTTTTTTAAAGTGCTAATCACTTCTTATAGCAATCAGTGCCACTTCCTTCGTCGCTTTCTTGACGAGTTCATCCATATAGGATATATGTAGAATGACTTGTGAATGCTTTATGTTAAGATGCTCAAAATTTTAGAGTTAAATTCTAGCATTAAACTTGAAAAAACTAAATCTAAGCGCATTGTAAAATTTTATACTACCGAACCCTAAGCAACAATTGTGAACGCTCAAACCTGAAAAGGCCTAACCAACTATTATCATAATTTTTTAGATCCCAACTAATGTGTTATTATAAATGTCATTTTTTTCATTTATAAATTTATTTTGAATCTTATATGTTTACGACAAATAAAAAACTAATATATCACGTATTAAATAAGTTGATAACTGAAAATTGGGATGATAGTTAGTAGCATTTTTTTTTTCTTTAAAAAAAAAAATTTAATTAAGAGTAGGTGCTCTATCTATTGTAGCTTGTGGTATTAGAATAGTATCAAGAACAAGGTATGGTATTAAACTAGCAAGCTTATCATAATCAAGCTAGCTATAGCTGAAGTGAAATGTTCGATCTTCTTATCTCAAGAGGAATTTCCTTCCATTATTCTTTGTTGTTGAATTAATGATTCAACACAACTGTCACGTAGCTTACATGTGCTTGATGTGGTCTAATTATACCTCTTTGTATTCTGAACAGCATTATAAATTTGTAATCAATTTGCAAGCTAGCTTGATGAGCAAAGAGACCATTATGTTGGGACTGTTGCCAAAACAGCATTAATATATATACTATATTCTATTGATATGTCTGGCTTTCAAATAATTTCCATTTCTCTGTTTACAACAAATTGCAAGAAGACTGCATCCACATGCACGTGGGGAACGTGAGGACATGAATATGACGATTAAGATTTAAAATATTAAATATTAAACATCTAAACCACACCCACTAATGATTTAAAATTTATAGTTTTTATTAGAATACATAGTGTAATTCTACGTAATTTTGGGTGCGACTCGACATTGACCGTTAAATTATTTTTAAATTTTCAATTAAATCTTCCAAAAAATATAATGTAAGTTTCGTTTCTGAATTAGAAAAATATTTTTTTAATAAGAGTCCCTTTAATATACTAACATATATGTCATTAAGCTGGCCAAAAAATAATACATGTATATGTGAAAGCATGATGATCGAATGATCGAGTGTGCAACCGTTTCTACTTCCTTTATTAGGTATATGTGAGACCGTGATGATGGAATGATTGAGTATTCAATTATATCTACTTCATTTCTTTAAAATTCAGGAAGTTTATATAGCATTTTTTTTTATTATAAATTTATAACCATATATTTATATATTTAGCATCGATGTCAAAGTGATGAAAGGCACGATAGCCAAAAAGAGAAAAAACAAATTATTGAAAGACAAATTTAGTGGATTAGTTAAATTCGATAATTTTATTCAATAACCCTTTTTAATATGTAATAATTTTTTTTACCCTAGCCTTCTCCCCCCAAAACTAACATTTCTAACATTTTTACATTTTGTCGAACCAAAATACCACTTATATAGTTATATATCATATGTAGACCGTGTATTTGACAACTAAACCAGAAAATAGACTTTTTGGTTCTTTCTCCACCTTCTTCGCCTTTGAAACTATAATGTTCGTGTTCCTGCAACAGCTCCTTTGTCAATTCTTCAGCTGGCGAAGTGTTTACACAATTGTTTGTTTGTCAAAATATGCAACAATTGGTGGTGGTACAACAAAGTAGATGTTGCATGAACACGACTGTCGGAGTTTCAAAGGCGAAGAAGGTGGAGAAAAACCAAAGAATCGATTTTTTGGTCTAGTTGTCGAATGCACGGTCTAGATATGATCTACATAAGAGATACTTTGGTCCGAAAAAATGTAAAAGAGTTAGAAATGTAAGTTTTGGGAGGGGAAAAAGGGTTAAAAAAGCTTATTGCATATTAAAAAAGGTTATTGAATGAAATAACCCTGGGGGCTACTTTTAGAATCAACCGGCCAATTTAATATTAAAGTAAATAAAAATGTTCTTTTAGGTTACATGTGAAAAGTTTTATACATATTTTACAGTGTAACTGAATGACAGATATAAGCACATGGATGTTCTTGCTTAGTGTTCTTTTCTGGGCTTAAGCCCACCATTGTTTCAAAAGAAAAAGAAGAATGACATGTATAGTGTTGTTGGTGAAAATATTATATTAATTTTTCGTTCTATTGATAATTAGTTTCAATTAATCATAATCTAAAACAAGATTGTATGATAATTTAAAAATATTAAATTTTACTTTTAGTTCTTGTAGTTGAGTCAAATTTTATTTGGTCTTTTTAGTTTTAATTGTTTAATTTTGGTCATATGCTTTGTAAATTGTTGCAATTCATGAACTTGGAGGGTATTTTTGTCTGTTAATTCGTCATTCAATTGTTAATGATTTGTAAAATACATGATCAAAATCACGATAAATTGTAAATTTTGTAACAAAAAATATAACAAACTTGTTAATTTAATAAATGAAAATGTTAATATATTTTTGTAATGGAATGATTTGTAAAGTACATGTTCAAAATCAGAGTAATTGATATTACAAAGATTAAGGTGGAATTTGATTCCAATTAGAGGGAGCAAAAGTAAAATTTGACATTCTAAACAACTCTACTGGGCTCTTTAGAAAAAACACCTACGCTTCCATGCAGTTTATATACGTGACCATTTCCTCTTAGGTAAATGAGGCAATTATCTGAAACCTTCAATTTTATAAATTTCTGGAGAAAAAATCATATGAATGTACAAGAGATATTAGTGACCTCATTAGTAAAATGGAGATTTAGAGTTTAGTCCATTTTATGAGTCTTTCTTAAACTAACATCGGTAGTGATTTATGATTTTTAATTAAGTTCTTTTATTTTTTTTCTTTGACGGCTTTATATTATGTTTTAACTCCAAAATTTTGGGTTCCGCTCAAAATGTCAGAATTAAAACCTAACATGCAGCCTCTACAAATCTCACTTTACACCCTAGGAGGGGAAATATCATTCAAATAAAGAGAAATACCCTTCAAATTGGAGAATGACTTTATTATGAATTAAAATGATTTTCTTATAAATTAAAATGACTTTATTATGAATTAAAAGAATTTTTTTATAAATTATTATAAATTTTAAAACACCCTTCAATCTCCATCTAAAAATTATCCTTTTAAAAGACCTAAGTCTAATTATCTTTTAATAAAATTTGTGCGTGTAGCTAAATTAAGACAAAAGAAAGGGACATATTCTTCGTCTAATCAATTAGTTTGTGGTTGATTTGCAAGGGGGCATGGTGTATCGTGTTTGTGGTCGTACCGCAGAAACCAACACCGCCTAACCGTCCATGCCACGTCATCAGTCAAGAAAGTTCGTGTCACATTCGTGTGAAAATAGTATTGTATGCTGGCCAAATCAGTGGTGTGCGGGACCCACCCATCCGCGAATCTTCTATCGCATCTCCTCTCACCTGCACGACTGCATCACCTTGGTGCAGTTATAAATGAGGCTTGTAATTGGTAGCTACGTTTTAAATTCAAAGCAACTGATTCGCCGCTCCCGGTTAAATTTCTTTGCCGCCTAAACAATTGGCCATTCCTTAAAATCTTAGGTATAAAAAAAAAAAAGCCAAACACACATATTTTAATTTATATTTATCCAATCACTGGTTTAAACTAAATAAACCTTATATCTTTCTTATACATATATATAGGAAATTTTAAGTAAGAATGCCCTCATTTAAGAAAAATAAAGACATTATGTCTTGGGTTTATAATTTAATGATCGAAACCCTCCTTATTTTAAGGCATCTTTTAAAGATTATTCCTACAAAGAAATTAACTAAATCGAAAACTAAGCAAATTTATTACCATTACCATTATTTCAATTTTATCTAATCAACTGTATTTGTACGCATATTTTAGATGACCAAAAGTTACGTAATTGGCTGGAGATGATCCTTAAAGAGGGTGATTCCAATTAAATTATCATAATATCAAATTAACTTTAATTTATATTTAGCTTGTTAAGTCAATAAATTATCGAATGTTCTTGACTTCAATTAATAAATTATAAAATTGAAATTACCATTTGGTCCTTGGTTGTACAAGAAATTACCAAGTGGTCTAAGCAATCAATTTAATTATATTATAATTTTTGTTTTATGGAGAAAAAAAAAAGATTCAAAGTTATAACCAAGGAGTAAAATTTCGGTTTCGAGGAAATTTTCGATGGAAATTTTCGCGGAAATTTCGATTAAAATTTCGATTTTGATAAAATTGGACAAAAACGACGAAAATTGCTATCAAAATATGGAAATTTTGAATGAAACTTGACCATATGTTTATTTAACATATTATCTACTACATTGATAAAAAACATTGAAGAAATCAAATAATATAGCAGATTTCATGTGATATGTAATGAATATAATGTGCGTCGGAGACAATACTGTTAAAAAAATACTTCACTAATTAATAATTACATAATAAAATTATACGAATAAATCACCAATGTGGCAACGAAAAGTAGCAAGCTTACTTAAAGGGACTTGGAAATGGTCTTTGATAGTTAAATTAAGCCGAATTGGGTTAAAATAGAACCAATCCAATGACAGTAGCGGCGACAACGGTTTACCTAAAATTTCAATTTTACAAATTATCGTAATTAGAAAACCAAATATTAAGAAAATGAAACTTCATTATAAGAGGATAAATTTGTTTTTCATAATTTATGTTTACAACTAAACGAAACACCAAAATGATCAAATCAAACCCCAAATAAATCTCAAACATTTTTTTTCTTTCCAATTGCCTAAAGACTCCAAATCTCAATCTATCTTAAAAAAAATTTCTTTTCTTTTTTTTTTCTTTCCTTTTCTTTTTCTTTTTTTTTTCTTTTCTCTTCTTCTTTTTTCTTTCCTTTTCTTTTTTTTTCTTTTTTCTTTTTTTTTTCTTTCCTTTTCTTTTTTTTTTCTTTTTCTTTCTTTTCTCTTCTTTTTTTTTCTTTCCTTTTCCTCTTCTTCCCACGTGACTTCCTCTTCTTTTTCTTTACTTTTCCTCTTCTTCCCCCAGTGGTCTTCCTCTTCCCCTGTGCTTCGTCTTCTTCCAGTTCAGCCTTCCTCTTTTTTTTTTTCTCCTGTTTTTTTTTCTTCTCCCTTCACCATTTTTTCTCCTCCCTTCATAATCTCTCTCTTCCCTCTCCTTCCTCCCTTCCTAACTCTTTCTTCCTTCTCCCTCCCCGAATCTCTTTTCTCCCTCCGACGATGGCGCGCCTCGAGCTGCAGCTCTCTCTCCAGCGACGGTCTCTGCCTCCCCTCTCCGGCGACGGTCTCTGCCTCCCCTCTCCCTCCGGTCTCTACCTCCCCCCTCTCTCTCCGGTCTCGACATCGAAAATTTCGCCGAAATTTCGAGGATTTCGGAAAATTTCGGCGAAATTTCGGCGAAATTTTTCGAAATAATTTTGGTATGGTGTTAAAATTTCCATACCCTTAAAAAACGAAATTTTACTCCCTAGTTATAACATCTAAAATATTGTGTAGACTAAATTAATAATTAATTATTATAATTTGGTTCACTAATATGGCCCACAAGGGCCACAACATCTAAAATATTGTGTAGACTAAAATACACAGAAAAATACATAGAAATTTTGAAAATTAATTAATTAAAATAATTAAAAATAGTTTCGGACTAAAAACAAATACATAATAATTCCTATGAACTCGTTTTGACTAGTTCTAATTTACTATAATGTCAAATTACTCATTTACGCTATGAGAGTTTCTAAAAAAATTTGGGAAGTCCAAATTTATTTATAGAAAATTAAAATAAATTTCTCTTTATAAAAATTCTAAAATTTCCGTAAAGTCTTGAATAGATTCTCACAAATATTTTAGAAATTACCAAAAACCTGTTTTAGAGAATTCTTCTAAGACTTTACAGAAATTCTAAAATTTTTTTAGAATTTATTTTATAGAGGGAAATTTATTTTCCTCTAAGACCGAGAGGTCTGGGTAGCACGTGTTCACAAGAAAGTTAGTGTTATTGTTTAAAAAACCAACGGTGTAAACCTCATATATTTTGGAGTTTTGAAGATTATTCTATGAATTTTTAAAGAGTCTAAAATATTTTAATTTTCTGAAAACACTCATATGAAAAATTAGTAATTTGACCCCATATTAAATTAGTATTAGTCAAAACGAGTCCGTAAAAATTTTTCATGTATTTTTCTGAATCCGAAGCTATTTTTAATTAGTTTATAAAGTTTGTAAAAAATATGAAGTGAACAAAATGATACACGATAATTAATTTCAATTAATATGATACAAAATAAATCCTAAGGCGTAAAGTGAGATTTGAAATTACATTCAAGGGTAAACTTGTAATTTTGTAAAGGCTTCACTAGACTATAATTAATAATTACACGAATCTTTATATCGAAGGGGATTCCAAAATCTTATTTAATCTGCTCAAAACTCCACAAGCTACTATTCTCCAAAAAAAATTCATGATCTAGAAAGATATGGTAATATGCTGAAGTTCGTTGTCTATCCATCCTAGTGTAGTCTGATTTGGTCAAGATTAGTTTTTGACATGTATCAAATCGGTTTGTCCCGAAGACATAAATTGGAATATTTCTTTTCAGGCGTTAAAAAGAAAAGTAGTTGTAGCTCACATGTTGACGATGATAAGTCATAAGAGTAGATGCAATTTTTCTTTTTATTTTTCTTCGGCTTACAAAATATAACGCAAGTGTCTTAAATTTAAGTGACAAATAACTGCATAACAGTGTGTCCTAAACTAATTCGTAATAGGACCGTGATTCCTATAGTTTAGGAAATGGAGGTCTGCCTCAAGTTTTTTGTTTCCTTTTGTTTTTAGGAATTAAAAAGCAGAGAGGATAAGAGGCTGCTAATTTGGTAATAAGAAGAGCACAAGTGTACAACCACCACCACTTTGAATTCTAAATTTGTAAATTGTAAGCGTAGAAGCTTAGGTGAGAGCGACCAAAAAAGGCCTCAAAATCCCCAAAGCCCTCTCTCTCTCTCTCTTGGACCGTCTGGTAGTGGTTGGTCTGAGACTCTGAGCTGTGTGTGCGCTTTGAGCACTTCGATTTGAGCTCTTCTTTCTCCGCTTCTCAAACTTTTGACTTTTGCAGTAGAGCTTCTCAGAGGAGGAGGAGCTCCAGCTCGCCCCAAATGACGAGAATGCCACTGACCTCTACCCCTGCCGTCGTCGCCGCTTTACTCTCCAATTGGTGGGACGAGATCAATGAGTCCACTCAGTGGCAGGACGGCATTTTCTACGCTCTCTGCGCCGCCTATGGTCTTGTCTCCTCCGTCGCTCTGGTCTGCTCTCTCTCTCTCTTTCCATCTCTTTGGAGCTACGTGTGCACACTAACACGCATATGTTCGAATATATATACGTCTGTGTTTGTTTGTGTAGTCTATTGATTGGATTTCGTGCTTCTTGTTTGGCTAATTAGCATCTAATTTCCCATCAATCTGACTAGTGTTTGGGGATCCAAGTTTGTAATAATCTGGGAAAGTCCCCAAAATCACATCAAACAATTAACATGACTCGATTTTTTATTTTTGATATTTTTAATATCCATACTTCAAATTTGGGATGAATCAAGTACCACCAACTGTCACTTTTGATGTACATAATTCAGTTCACAAGTTACGAATGCTACTTAATTGTTCATAGAGAAAATTTTGAAGGGTGTTTATGAGTATGTGAAGTTGAGTGTTTTGTGCTCATGATGCACAGATTCAACTAATAAGGATTGAATTGAGAGTTCCCGAATATGGTTGGACGACGCAGAAGGTTTTTCATCTCATGAACTTCATTGTTAATGGAGGTGATGCTCCGCGCATTACTGGCATTCAGCTTATCTCTTATTGTTTTGTCATTTAGTTATTTTAACTTCTTTTGGTGTTGTTGTTGTTGCAGTACGCACAATTGTTTTTGGATTTCACAAGCAAGTGTTCCTTTTGCATCCGAAGGTTAGTCTTCTGTTGCTTCAGTTAGTTAAAAGCTTACATCCACTGAATACTCTTGCGTACAATTATAAAGTATAAAAGCTTTCCTTATTTCTTGTCCACAATCCGTTTTACTTGGGTGTACTGAGGGACATTAAGGCTCCATAAAATGAAAACAATGAATCTTGGGCTTGTATTCTAAAATGGGGCAGCTGCATCTTGAACCAGGTTCTAACATGGGTGTTATTGGATCTTCCTGGACTGCTATTCTTCTCTACGTACACTCTTCTTGTCCTCTTTTGGGCAGAGATATATCACCAGGCAAGTGCATGTTTTTCTTATTGTTACTGTAAGCTAGACTTCAATACTGGTGAGATGACGAGATGTAGAACTTCAGAGTGGGATTATTTCTTTCTGACTTCTTTTGTTACTATTAATGAGCAGGCAAAAAGTTTACCAACAGATAAACTCAGGGTTGTTTATATTTCAGTCAATGCTGGAATGTACTTTATACAGGTGCGCTCCATCTCACTTATACTCTTATACTGCATAAGTTGCATATTATATGTATCTATTGATCAAGCATTTTTGGGATCTCCAGCTAAAAATTTCACTTTCCAATGTGTATTTCCCCTTTCTTTGCTTCATCTCACATATTCTTTCAGAGAAGGTTAGGGGACAAAAGTTTTTACGACTGTTAACATAGTAGTTTTAGCTCGCCTAGGTTAACTTCTTTACCCATTTTATGGCCAGATTACATTGAAGAGAAAAGACATCTTTCTGGTTTTCCTATATAAAATACAATTGTAGTGTTTTGTGAGCAACCTAGCCACCTAGGCATGACACATGTTTGTTTATGATTTTATTATGGGAGTATGATTTTATTATGGGAGGTAGTTCTTGCTTGCCTCCTTGGTGGATGGAGGAGGTTGTATTCAACTCCTCGCCACTGACATATCTCTACATAGCTGTCCAGAGTGTGGTTTGGGGTTCCTAGCATAAACAGCCATAAGTCCCTTTTGGGGCACTTCAAAATTTTAATTTACCTTATGATAAATGAGGGTTTGTCTTCAGGTTTGCATCTGGATATACCTCTGGATAGATGACAACAGCGTTGTGGAGTTTATCGGAAAGATATTTATTGCAGGTAAGGCCTGTTTCTAGTCATGTGATAGGTTTCACAAGCTCCAATTCATGAGATTGATACCTCGTTTTGTCATCATATACTAGATGTTTCATGCATGCTGATTATTGCTTCTCTTGTTTAATCATGCATACTCATTACATTGCACCTTTTTTTGTCCCAGCTGTGTCATTTCTAGCTGCACTAGGTTTCTTGATTTATGGAGGAAGGTGAGTGTTCAGCATCATATAGTTTTTGAAGGATCTGGAGCTGCCAGTTCTGTATTCACTGTTATTTCTTTTTGTGTGCCTGTGCATTTGCATTTGTAATGGGTGGATTATTGTAAACGATTCCTTCAGGTTATTTGTCATGCTGAGACACTTTCCCATTGAATCCAAAGGGAGAAGGAAGAAACTTCATGAGGTTTGTACCCTGCCTTTACATTTTTTTTTTTTTTTTTATGAGATTACAACACCCGATTGCTAGATTTATTGCAGTGAATCTTCTTGGCTAGATTTATCGCTTGTTTATTCAGTCATTGATGTGAAATTTTATTTAGCGAAGTTTACTCTTTATGAATACGGCATTCAGATGGCAGTGGGTTAATTCCTATTCAGCTAAAACACACATATAATGCACAGAAATGGTAGACTTTAGTAGTACCTTGAAGGCTTGAACTATGATACTATCATAATTCCCTGCAACCATTTTTGTTTTGAATCTCCCTTTAACCAATTTCTTTTTTAGTTATAAAATATAATTTAACAACAATTTTTCCGGGTGCATAATTGTGTGTGTCTTCATGTAGACCAGTTTCAGGGCTTTGAAGTAGAAAGAAAAAAAAAAAAAAAAACCAAACAAGTTATTCTATGAAAAGTAGTTCAATTAGCTAACAAGTGGTTACCGTTGCAGGTTGGATCTGTTACAGCTATATGTTTCACCTGCTTTCTCATAAGATGCTTTGTGGTAAGATTCAAATCATTCTATGCTCTAGTAATTTGAAGAACCTTCTCTTGTATTCTCAATCTCATAGAGGGTAGTTAACAATCCAGTGGCAAAAAAATTCTCTTTGTGCCTGTCATGTGCATGTTACTCTCCATAAATAAGATGTACGTAGCAGCAGTTAAGGAATAATTGAATAGTTCCATAATCAGTTATTTTTAAGATCTTCCCAGGGAGGGGGAGGAGAGGACACACCTCCGCCCTCCAGAAAAAAAGAAAAAAAAAGAAGGTAAGAATTTCCAAAGAGAACACAGAACACCCAATGAATGGGATAATCTCTAGGAAGTTTAGTCTTGTCCATAAATTTTGATTACTATGAGCTTTTGTCTGAGAAGCAAAAAATAAATAACTTTTCAATTGTAGCCAAAGCCAAACAGAAACAGAACTAAGATTCCATAGTTGTAATCACTAGAACATCAATTTAAAACTGAGAGAGACCTATAACATTTCGTCAATAATTTTTAGGCTATATTTTCAGCTGAGGCTACTGGGGTTGAATTAAGATTACCTCTATCAGGAAACAGGTTACAGATACATAGTATTTCTGATTCAAACTATTCATATTATCAGCTTTTGAACTTTGACCCAAGCAAGTATGAACTTTTGACTTTTATTTCTTTATTCCACTGGTAAGATGATAGTCCTATGTGTATACTGCTTTCTTGATTTGCTTTGTGAGGTGGTGCTGCTTTCATTAGCATATATTGAATTTGCAGGGAATATCATTAACTTGATTCTCAAAATGCAGGATGTCTTATCTGCTTTTGATTCAGATGCATCACTTGATGTTTTGGATCATCCAGTTTTGAATGCGATCTACTACATGGTAGTCTACTAAGCTTGTTCATTTGGAAATCTAATTTTCTTGTCTCTTTCTTCAAACTATTTTTCATTTTTGCCCCTCCAAATTTGGAATATCTATCCTCTGCAGCTGGTTGAGATCCTGCCTTCAGCGCTAGTCCTTTACATCTTGCGCAAATTACCCCCCAAGAGAGTATCAGCTCAGTATCATCCGATCCGTTAGCCTGGTGCATCTTTATTCTTTGTGTTATTTTTGCCCCCCTAAAATTATTTTTTATGGATTGGGAGTTTGATCCTAAGGAGATTGAGCTACAGTAGGAAAGCCAGAAAAATAGTCCAGATTTAGTATTCTGGTGTGGCTCATGATGCCGGCATTTTTTTTTATGTATGTATATTACACAGCTCTCTGTAGCTTGCCAAGGAAAGATAGTTTACATTAATTCCATGGTTTATTTGATCATGTTACAAAAGGAAATTTTCATGTAATTTTAATGTTGTAGGTGTTATTTCTGTTTCGCTCAAGATTTTCACATCATGGTGTGTTCAATCTTTTGCCCTCAGTAAACGATTGGTGTGATATAATATATAAGTTCATTGTTTATGCTCAGTACTTGAGAATACAAGGTTACATATGAATGTACTTTATTAACAGCTCGACTTTGGTAGCCAGTCAACAGCAGACTAGGCTTCTTGTGTATGGTTCTCTCTCTCTCTCTCTCTCTCTCTCTCTCTCTCTCTCTCTCTCTCTCTCTCTCTCTCTCTCTCTCTCTCTCTCTCTCTCTCTCTCTCTCTCTCTCTCTCTCTCTCTCTCTCTCTCTCTCTCTCTTCGTTAAGTCATCAAGTCTTAATGATATATGAGCATAGAGCACTGGAAGTGGAGTGGATAAGAAAAGCAAAACATGGTTGAGATAAAGCAATTTTACAAGTGGAAATTGATATCTAAATATTTACTATGAAAGTTTATTTATTATAAGCATGTTAAAAATTGTGGAAATACTAGCTTTTACACATTTGTTGTACTAATCTTCATCACCAATTGACTCTTTGTGTATTGCTCGGTTCTTAAATATTGATTTTCTTGTTTGATTTAAAGTACCCTTAAGTTTATACTTTTTTTTTGGCCAAGACCCTTAAGTTTATATTATTATTTTTAATTTATATTTAATTGTTCATGAGTTGATTGTATTACAGTAGACTTTAAACTAAGAAGGGTAGGTTCTTAAAAAAAAAAAAAAAAAAAACTCTTTATTAAGGCTATTTGGTGTTGTCACTGTTGTGAAGAAAAATTGGTATCATTATTTTTTGTGTGGTCATTGTGGTGTCATTATTCCAAAGGGGCTGAATTTTTTTGAGTGACTCAACAAGTTTATTTGGTTCCAGGTAATGATGATGCTCTCGAGTCTTGACGCATTGAATAATTGGCAAAAGTCTTCGAAGTAGTCATGTTCTTAGGAGATTTAAGATTTTATTATTGTCTACTTTATGATTTTAGTCTAAATTATAGATTTCCAGACAATTAGATAAAAGATTTGGTATTTTGAAAATGTAAGACATAATTTAGTTGATTATATTAGAAGAATTTTTTTTTTTTTTTTCAAATTTACGTTAAGTGAAGTTCAAACTACATCTTCAAAAGCATACGATTGTGGTCGTGACACTTCAATGTCTGATAGTAATTTTTAAACAACTTATTTTCTCATTTATGTGGACACACAAATCACATAAATTCACTTACTTGAGCTTAATTTTTGTGATAGAAACATTTAGATTTTGACATTAATTTGAATTCAACACATGGCTTAGAGATTGACATTAATTTTTACATTCATGCAGAATGTACATTGGCCCCTCCAGTAATGGAGCCAAGAATTTCCTATAGCAAGGGCCAACCAAGCAATAGGAAAAAAAAAAAAACAAACATTTAAGTACTCTACGAATGCTAGAACTCATATGTAGAACATGGAGTCATGGCCCTCCCGTCTATGCTTCGCCCCTGCCAAAAGCTAGCTTCCATCAACCTGGCTTTCCTAAAGGTCTCATTAATCTTGGTGAAGTTCCTCAGGAAATGGAGCTGCAAATCTCACGTTTGCTGGCCGCGCCACCACAACTGCGTCATCCGCAAATAGGGCTTTGATAAATGAGGGTGTTCTTAAGGGCCGGCGACCTGTCATTCGTGGATAAACATCTTCCAGGAAATAATAGGCATGGCCAGCAATCATTCCCTAATTCAAAACCAATCAGCATGAAAAGAAGAGATTAATACTTGAAATCCTTTGAAAAAAGAAGCAAGTTTTTAAAATTCTAATGAGAGGGTGTAAAAAGATCATATGCGAGGCATTGGATATTTAGTTGCCATCATGACTTGATAGAGTTTGATTATTTATATTATTTTCCATTTCCTATTTCTTGAAAACTAGTAGTAAACCCCATGATGACAAGTAAATATAAAGTCAGGTAGTAACAAAATATTTGTGTATGTTGAGATGCTCAATTCGTATCTCAATATTAGAATTGTATGATGAGATAACGCACCAAGAGATCCACCCAAGCGCTAGCCCCAACAAGGACAGAGAAGCCTAGAAGAACCTGGAGGAAAAATGAAATGGACATTACACTCGCAAACAAGGAGGCAAAGATTTTACCCATAATACCATAATTATTTTTCAGGAGAACTTGTCTCAGATTAATATCAAAAGATGAAAATTTTATTTCAATAAATAATGTTAAAGTTATATTACTAATAATTTCAATGAAATAAAACAAAAAGATATTTAAGCTTACTGACCCATGGTAGGTAAGCTGCTGTGAAAGTAAAGAGGCCCAGGAAACTCATATGTATGAATGGATTTTGCTTGCTCCACACATAGACCTGTAAGATAGGAATACAAAACAATGCCTTAAAAACAATAATAACATACCAAGCTTTGGCAACAAATCCAGTTTTACGATCAAACAAAGAAGTAACAAACCATCATGAATGTTAGTGAATTGCTTAGGAATATAATTTTCGCAAATGACTCTGACAAATAAGGTATCATCCCTCCAACAAGAACTATCCCAGTTAATACAGTGGCACCAAAAACGAGCATGTAAAAGAAATCAGCAGTCCTTCCCCTGAAGGAGTTCTCTTCAAGAAGCTTGCAGTACCGAGCGAGGAAGAACATGTGGAACATAAAGTCTAAGTCTGACAATGCCAAGAAAAACCATGTTAGGAAAAACCAACATAAGAATTGATTGATACAATAAACTCCCAATTGCAATAACAGTTAGAATGGCCTTCAGTAATAAATGGTAAACCAACAGCATTAAGCTAGAATTAGTAAGTTACATGGACTTCCTTCTTTTATATATTTTTAATGAGAAGGGATTGAAGCAAGAGAGGAAGGTCTGGAATGACAAGAAGCCTTCATGCAGGGAAGTCCCACATACTCCTAACAGGCAAATTGGCAGAATGAAACCCAACATGCAGATTGGTTGACTATGACAGCTAATAAAATGATGACTGCATGTGCTAAGCCTAAGACCTCAAAGTATTATTATACCATACGGATTGCCTTTTAGCACGCAACTATAATTCCTGCATATGTTTTTCCAGTATTGTTATTTTTTATATATGACAAGCAGGGTGCTTATTGAGTTAGCATTCTAGAAATAACAGCTTGATATCTTCAATGGACAGGTTTTGGAATACATGCTCTTGTTTCCGCTCTTTAAGTTATATGGGAATGAAAGAACTGTTGTATGTCAACATATAAGAGAAATCTACATAAAGCTGGAAACATTTATACCCTAGGTACTTTTTACATGTACAGGCTGTTCCGCTAAACTTCAATTAGCAAACACCTACACAGAGATTTCTCTTATATCATTTTCCGAATATAAGAGGAACTTTTAACACAGGACAAGATAACAATTTCGTTCCTAAGCAGTGAAGTTATCTAAAATGGATCTTAACAATTACCCATTTTCCGGAAGTACAGGAAATTAGTGACGAGGCGCCAGAATTGATACTGCTTGACCACTAGTATAGGATTCAAGTACAGATTGTGAGGAGAGATTATCTGCGACAGTTTAACCATTAAAAAGAGAATGAAGAGTCATCAGTAATTAAAGAGAAAGAAATAACCATAAAGAATTCCTAAACCTTCCAATATATCCAATGAAGCATTAAAATCGCAATAGAGGACAAACTCAAATGAAATCCGAAAAGGATCAGCCAAAACTTTTATAAATAATTAAAACAAACCCAATACAAATATGCCTTGATTAATTAACCCCAGCTGCCAGAATTAAAGTTCAATGACATGAGTCATTAATAATAACAACAATCGCATGTTTAGACACCGTAATAAAGTTCCAAACAATTACAAAACAAATGACATTTAACTGCCCAATTAAAAATCAAAGAAAGAAGAAGCCAATTCCTCAAATTCAGAAGAAACCCAGTTGAAAACGGACATAATCAGACATACCCATTTGCATAGAACCAAAAATTTCGAAGCTAAACCGTGAAAACGAAAACCCCATTAACCCTTAAAATGAGGTAAACCAAGAACGAGAAAGATAGAAAGTTTCAATGAGAGAGAGTCATACATCGAGGGAGCAACCGATATTTGTGACAACAGCGGCAGTAAGATAGAAGCGGGTGATGATAGGCATCTGCTTGTACCATTCTTCAACTGCTTGAGCCATGGCTATTATTCAATTGCAAGCTGAAGCAAATTCTTGCAATTTTCTTTTTCGGAGGTTGAATCGGAAGCTCAATTGAAGCCCAAAAGGGTTTGGGAATTTTGCAGAGAGATTTTAAGAGACGGAGAATTGGAGGAGATTGCAAAGAGAGAGGGTGCGGAAAGTGGAAGAAAAGACGAGACGGCCACAGACGGGTATTGCAACTTGTGTTTGTCTTGGGCTCACACCAAGGCGGAGTGACAAATGCTGTACGAATCAGAGCGCGCGTGGTTCTCACGGACCAACCATCTTATTCCTCCCTTGCTAGACCTGTAGATACAAGATAGTATCGGAGTTCCTTCAGTTTTTTGGGCTCAGCCCATGGGCTATAGTTGGGCTTTTGATCGTCATGTGGTTGAGAAGTCCATACACTACCAAGACCGACACAAGCACGATACAGTACAACACGACACAATGGGTTGAGCTGACATGAATACACTACAAGCATATGGTCCAGGTTTGATAGCCCATTAGGCACGGCACAACATGAGCACAAGCACAAGCTTGAAATACGCTTGAACTACGCACAACTCAATTAATATAATTTTGTTCTTTTTTCCATAAAATTTCAACAAAAAAATCAATTTCAAGCAAAAATGTTATTTTTTCTTGTAAGAAAGTAAAAATAATAAAAAGAAAAAAGCTCATAGGCCCATTAAAGTACAACATAAGCACATATGGATTGCGTATTGTGTCAATCCTAGGTCTTAGCTATTTGGTTGGTATGAGTATGATACAATTGTTAAAAGAATCAACATTATATATCACGAAACACAAATGGACATAAACTGAACCAACATGGCAAGATTTGTTTAACACCTCTGCCGAGTGTTCATAGAATGTTGTGGTTGTTTTGCAGTTTTGCTAATTGAGGAATGCATTACCTTCTCCTTTGACATTTTCTTTTATTTTGATCATTATGCAATAGAATTTTATAATCAGCACCGTTTATTTTTTAGATAACCCTTTAATCGAAAATTGTTTGTTTATGTAACAATTATCACATTAATAGATAGTTTTGGTAATAATTAGACTCATCGTTTGTTTATATAATAATAGTTACATAACCAAAAATTTTATAATTTAGTTGAATTTTTATAAATATAAATTTTAAAGAGTAATCTTAAAAAATAAACGGGTTCATATCATACATCGAAGAACGAGAATAATAAGACAAAAAGGTTGAAAGAGAAAGTAAATTAGGAAAGGTAGTTAAATTTGCTCAAACTCGTGTAAAGCCTCTCCCTTCCGGCACGTGCGACGCTTTAACAATCATCTCCTTTCCCGCTTCTCTCCCGCATTTTCAATTTCAAATCAAACGCCCCTCGCGTCGAAAATCTCAGACAAAGCTCAGAAATGGAAGGCGAAGAGCCACCGTCTTGTCCGTCACCGTTGCCGTACAAATACTCCTCCTCCTCCACCGTCTTCAAAGACGTTTCGAACTTCAAAACCCCAAAACGCCCCTCGCGAATCTCCAACATCCACTCTCCCTGCCCCCAATTCTTCACAGCCTCCAAGCAAACCCCGCGTACTTCTTCGTCATTTCGCCGCCGTCCCTCTCTGGCTCCTCCTCCGTCGAGCTCGTCACGGACCAAGGCCGCGCGTAAACTCAAGGCCGTCGAGTTAGAGCAGTCCCAGTCCTCTCGCAAGGCCCAAATTCAAAAGGAGCAGTCCCTCAAGTCACTGGCCAAGTCTCTCACTGTCTGGCTCAATTTCCTCTTCGAGAACCCTAAATCCTGCGGCTGCAATTTGCCGATCGATGGGGACCACCGCACTGGAACACCGCTCCCCAAGGGGAAGAGGGACAGCGATCCCCCCGGCATTGGGGTTCGGGTTGATGCAGCATGGCGGGACCCAAAGCGCCAGAGAGACTCGTCGTGGCGGGCCGTTGGGGACGAAGATACCGAGACTTCTATGGCTTTTTCGAGCTCCAAGTATTTGAACTTGCGGTCCTCGTTGAAACTTGTGTGTAGTTTTGATGATTTGACGCAGAGGATGAGACTTTATTTCAGCTTTGGCAGTTGCAAGGAGGTTTTTGATGTGATGACTCAAATAGCTAAGGTTTGGATTCTTATACTGCCATAATAATTTTCGTTACATGGTTTCATTTTAAGTTTTGGTTGCTTAGAAAATTTAGGACGAGTCAAAGAAAATGTTTGTGTGACTATCTCCTAATCTGTTTGTGTTCATTTCATAGTCCAATTGTTTTGTTTTTGTTGCTATCCTTAATGCTATATATTTTTGCTCGAATAGTTGAACCACGTTGGCTGACTGTTTTATTATCTCTCAGAATATTGATGAAAAGAGATTGAAGATGAAGGTGCATTGTCCCTTAGTAACTGATGTTGGGTTGAAGGAGAAGGCCACTAGGATCCTCCTGAGTTATAACCCAATTTGGCTTCGAATTGGATTGTACATTATATTTGGTGGTGATTCTTTGTTGTCTGATAGAGATGTTATTTCTGATGATGAAATCACATTTTTGAAAATGATCATTGAGAAGCAATTTTTTGCACATGCGGGTCTAGCAAAAGATTATGCTTATAACAAGATGGTTGAGGGTCTTTACAGACCGGGTTATTATGAAGCTCTGGGAAATGTCATTTTGAAGAGATTTCTGTTGCTTGTTCTTATCCTTGATAGAGCTAAATGTCAGAGCAGTCTTTCTCTTAAGTATGGTATTGATGGTTTGGATGGGGGTTCTCCTTTATTGTTTACGGTGCAATCAAGTATTAAATCAAGTCATCAGGTGATCCATGGTAATTATCGATTCACTCCCCTCTTGCACTTCCCATTAATGGTTTTATAACCATGCTTTAATCTTTATCAACTGTAGGGTTGACTTATCTCTCTTTGTGGCTCAAAACTAGATTTTCTCTCATCTGATGTCATGCTTGGAGAAGGTAATGTGTTAGCACATCTGGTGATTTTAGGGTACAAAGTATCTTATCAGCAGGTAGGTGGTTCATTCCATGTATGACACTCATTTGCATGAGATTTGGTACATGTGTGTGTGTTTTCAGTGTGTGAGGGAAATGAGTACCCTTTAAGATTGATATAGATAGACGGTCTACCTTAATGTGAAGGCATGAAGTCCACTGAGAATTTAGTGTAAACAAAATTATTTTTCCATTGTCTATTTTATTAATGAAATTTGTTACTGTGCAGTGTCCCCTTGTTGAATTTGACTTTCGAGTTACAGATTTATTTGCCGATCTTAAAGATGGGGTGCGCTTGTGTAGAGCAATTCAACTTTTACAAGATGATGCATCTATCCTCATGGTTGTTATTTTCATTCTTTATCTTAGAATGAATAAGCAGATTCAATTATTATTTAACTGGAAATTTTATATTATTTAGTGATTTCATGGTTCTTTTGCAAGTGCAGAAAATGGTTGTTCCAGCAGATACACTTAAGAAGCGCTTGGCAAATTGTGGCATTGCCCTGCAGTATATTAGGCAGTCTGGTGTTGTTTTACATGATGAAGATGGAATGATGATTGCGGAAGATGATATTGCTGACGGGGACAAGGAACTTATTCTTTCCTTGCTCTGGAACATGTTTGTTCATTTGCAGGCCCGTTCCTTTCCTCTCTCTCCCATTGTCTTAGAACTGTTGCATTGCAGGTTTAGGAATTTATCATTATCTACTTGATACTAACATTCTTCATATAACTTTATCATTGAACTTGCAGCTGCCTCTTTTGGTCAAGAAAACAGAATTAGCTGAGGAAATTTGCAAAATTTGTGGAAATGAGGTATGCCTGTATCAATGTGGATTAGTTTTTTAATTAGTTTCCCTGTTGGTTATATTTCTATCTATCTTTTTTTTTTTGGTGTTATTTTAAATTTTTGAATTGGTATTATCTTTACTTGTTCTAGAGTTGGAATAACACTCGACTTTTATTCATTCTTTTCCCTTTCATAGGATAATTTGATCAGTTTTGATTCCTCTTCCTTGGAAATGCTTTTAAATTGGATTCAGGTATTGCTTATTTTGGGATTTTTGTGGGTATTCATAGCTGTTCACAATTGAAATTAGATCTCTGACTGCTCTGCACTTGACAATCATTATCATTTCGGTTTTCAGGCAATTTGTGCAAATTATGATTGCAAGGTTGACTGTTTTTCTTCATTGGTTGATGGAAAAGCCATATGGTGCCTTCTAGACTATTACTTTCGTAAGCAACTTTGTTGTGCTTGGTCATCAAAGGTGCTATATTTTTTTTTTCCAGCCTTGCTGACTTTGTGAATATAGAGATATAGTTTCCTTCACTTCACTCTCATTAAACCATATTTATACAGGATCCTAATAAATCAAGTCACGAAGAATCAATCATGTTAGCGACTGATTATTCAGATGCAGTGCACAACTTTTTATTATCACAGAAATTGATGACATTATTGGGAAATTTTCCGGAGGTTTGTGCTAGTTTTCTTTGCTTCGTTCCCATTTGATAAAAAACGTCCAGTATACTTATAATTTTTCCAAATCTGGACCATTTAATTACCTATAGGAATAAGTAAAACTAATGTTGGAATTGCATTTAGGTATGTTATAATGTCTTATGGTTTGTAAGTTTGTAACACATCTTCTGGAACTATTTCAACAGGTTCTGCAAAGAAGTGACATTATTGAGTATAATGGTGCACGTAATGACCGGAGTGTGGTGATCCTATTGGTGTTCCTTTCATCTCAACTGATTGTCAAGAAGAATATGGTAATGCCTGATATTATTGTCGTGGAAGATAAGTGGATACAATTGTTGTCATACTTTAAAATTGATTATCTCCTTTGCAGGATCAGTTAAATTTCCATAAACTTTTGGGTTGTGATTGCCAGAGTCCAGAGAGAAAATTTTCATGTATGGGATGTTCTGTAAGACCCAAAGCAGCACACATTGAAGAAGAAACATATGACCACAGTACTGAAGGTTTCTTTCTATACTTTCTGGTAGTTGTCTTTAGCATAGGATCATGTAGGTAGAACTTGTCAGTTTTCCATATATTGCCAGTATGAGAATAGTATTCTAAACTTGTAGTCTGCAAAAGAGGTGGTACCAGGAATCTTGACAACTCAAAGTAGATAATCACATTTGGAACAAAATTTGCATTAATCTATTATGGATTGTCCTTTATTTTAAGCTTTGTATAATTTTAGGGTAAAGCTATGGTGCCTACTATCTACAAGGATGTATTACATAAGAAGTTCGTTGTTTCCTTTAAGGAGATCTGTTTTATGTAATCAATAACATCATTGAAAGAAATAATTTTCTATGAAGTCGTATCCTAATTAGAACCTTTTTATTCCTTTGTTGAAACTGATTGTTTAATTTAATTTAATTTAGTCTGATATTTGTGTATACAAACAGATTCTTTCAGAAAGTTTAAGGCCATCCAGGCCTGGTGGCAAGATATGGCTGAAAGGAACCATAAATCTGTTGGAAAACTGGCTGCTCTTACTTTGCATGGCCTCTCTACAGACCAAGGCAACAATAATATTCCAAGAGGTAATTAGTTTTATCTTTTCTAGTTCAATGCAACAGTAATTTTCATCATTATGCCATGTTTTATTGTTAGCAGTTTCTATGTCAGAAGTGGAACATTCTTGTCAATATTCTGTTAATTTATATTAATTTTTTTATTTTCTTATAATTTTGTCTGTTGGTACTATGTTCTAATGATTATTTTGTCAACTGTGGTTAAGTTTTCATAATTGTAATTATTTTTTGACTTCCGGATATCAGGCAAGCACAATGTTGCGTTTAATTCCTCTCCCTCTCCACTGAGTTTTCTGTGTCCAAAGTCAAATTGTTATGTGATTCATTTATTTATTTTCTGTTTTCTTCTTCTATTACTCAGGAGATTAGAGTTTATTGGCAAGCTATAATTTTATATGATCATTTTACTCCTGGTCCTGATATCATAAGTTGTAGTACGTAATATTTTCTTCCTGTTCCTTATCCAATACTTCCAGTAAATGCTGCAAAGAGGATACAGTCTCATTTCAGACGAGCTATTGAACGTCGCAAGTTTTTGAAGATGTTGAGTGCTACATCTTTTTTGCAAACAGTTGTGCGTGCTTGGCTAAGTGTGAGGCAGAAATCAGCTTGCATAAATTTCAGCACTACTCAAGTTCAAGAGTTTCCATGTGGTATCTTCTTCTTTTCAGCAACTCTTTCATTTGCATTCATGTATGGAATTTCACATGAACATGATTTACTTGGCTAATCATACAGAAAGGTGGAGACAACCAGAAACATGGAGGAGATATGCTATGTTCATTGTTGACAGACATGGTTTTGTCAAATTAAAGAAGTCGGTTTTGCTCATCCAACGAGCTGCAAAGAATTGGATTGTTCAAAGACATCAGGGTGGAGGCATTGTAAATCGTGATGTATGCACTACTGATCTAGTCAATGCTGCTATAGTTGTCCAAAGATATATTCGTGGGTGGCTTGCAAGGTCGAGATACATTCATGGGGTTGCTCTGATTGATAAAAATTTCAAACTGTGTGAGGAAAATGGTGCACATGATCTTCAAATGCGGGGAGCAGTTAAAATCCAGCTTGCTTGGAAGAATTTTTCTGTCCGTCATTCTCTTCGTTATCAGCACCTTGCTGCAACTAAAATTCAAAGTCATTTTCTTAGTTGGCTATTGAGGAGGCGTTTTCACATTCAAAGGCAAGCAATAATAAAAATCCAAAGTGTTTTTCGAATGTCAAGATGTTGGAAGGCTTATCAGAAATACAAAATTGCAACTGTGTCAGCCACCATCATCCAATCTTATGTACGTGGGTGTGTTGCCCGGAGAGAAGCCGATCAACGTAGGCATCTCATTGTTGCAATCCAAGTAAGTAGTTCTCCATCTCTTCTCAGCATATAGGGTGTTTCTGTTTACACTTTCCCTGAGGTAGCTCCCAAAGAGAAAACCTTATCTATATTAATTACGGTCATCTTATGTGCGAGTATATTCTGTTGTCCTGATATTTCTATTATCTAGATGAGCGCCTATTGTGTTCTTTTTTTTGTTGTGTAAATATTGTATCTCAGTAGTGTACTTAAAATGAATTCAGAGATACTGCCGTGGTTGGTTGTTAAGAAGTTACTTCTTGTGCCAAAGAGAGGCTGTAGTAAAGATCCAGCGTGCTATTCAATGCCTGAAATGTCGTCAGGCATTTCATCGCCTTAGACAAGCTGCAGTGGAAATTCAACGGATAGTCAGAGGGCAGATTGGTCGAAATAGGCTCTTAGGTATATTAGTACAATTTTCCCCACTGGTTACCCATTTGACTTATTGAATGTTGCATGTTCTAGTTGTGAGTTAAAATTTACTTCAACTTAGAAATGTTTATGGTTTTGGTTGTTGCAGGCTCTTCTTCCCTACGTCCAGTCATCCCCAATGGTTGTCTTTTAAAGAGCACAGGAGCCTTCTATAAGAGTGTCGAATTAAATATATATTTTTTCTCTGTGTTGAAACTGCAAAGGTGGTGGAGGGCTGCTCTGTCACTAAAATTCAGAACAAAGTCTGTAGTCATTATTCAGTCTCATATTCGAGGGTGGTTTGCTAGGCAAAAAACTACAAGAGAGAGGCAATGTATTGTTGTGATACAAGTAAGACATTCTATATTTGTTGCAGTTTCCCATATCCTACCTGTAATGTTTTTTTTTTTTTTCTTAATTTCTTTTATTTGTGATCTCTAATGTCACTTGATGCGGCTAAAGTGCGATTAGACATGCTCTCACACATATACTGGCTATATGTAGCTTTTGGTTAGTCTCAGTACATTCCTGATAAATTTGGTTTGACATGAATGCTGAAAGCATGTTTTAGCAGTTAGAACTTAGATTACTATATTAGTATGATAAATGTTTATTGAGCTGTTTCTTACAGGAATTGTGAAATTAGTTTTTGAAGTGATATATCATGTTAAATTTATCTCGTGTTTCATTTTTATCTTCTAAAGGGGAAGGTCAGATGGGCACAAAAGATTGTAGTGTATATAGTTGTCTTTGGCCGTTTTGTATATATTGATTAGTCATTATTTCTGGCCTTTTTAGCCCATAGTTGTCTGTTTTGAATTGGGTTGCTGAAATCAGTAAATTTTGTAAATTTTTTTTGAGTGACAGTCATACTGGAGAGGTTGCCTTGTAAGGAAAAAAGAGTCAGGTAGTCAGCTACTGGATTTGCGCTTGAGAGTGCAAAAGTCTGCCACAAATGTGGATGATAGCATGCGTATTATAAACAAACTTGTAGCAGCGCTTTCAGAACTACTAACAATGAAAACTCTCAGCGGCATTCTTCATACTTGTACCACTTTGGGTAAGTGTTTAATAATTCTGTGTTGCAAAAACTCCAATTCTTACGTCTGTCTAAACGAATGTGATGCAACAAGCTAGCTTGTGTGTGGTTTTACTTATTTTTGCCTTGTACTAGAGTTGCAGTATTTTATTTTTTCATCTTATTATACATAGATTGGTGAAGGCCCCAAGAACATTATGTGCAACATATTGTATTTTAGTGTATGGATTGATTGGCTTACCTGTTCATGGTTTGTCACTGATACTACATTCAGTTAATTGATATAATACGGTGTAATCTGTGGGATTTCAAATCAACGTTGTCTTCCAATTAATCCTACATGAAAAGGAATCCTAGCGTGATATACTTACATTAGAATTGTATTATATAGATATGGCTACAACACATTCTCAGAAATGTTGTGAAAGACTTGTGGAAGCAGGAGCTATTCCAATCTTGCTGAAACTTATTCGCTCAGCCAGCCGAAGTATACCTGATCAGGTGGTTCTAAAGCACACGCTCTCAACATTAAGAAACCTTGCTCGCTATCCACATCTGGTTGAAGTGTTAATTGATAGTCAACAGTCTGTAGAAACTGTTCTCTGGGAGTTGCTAAGGTTTGTATGCCTTTCATTTTGAAAGTTGAGTGTATAAGCCTTTTGACATTTTAAGCTATGGGGCTAATTTGCTTTATGTTCAGGAACAAGGAGGAGGGTTATTTCATTGCTTCTGAACTTCTGAAGAAGATATGCTCTAGTCATAAAGGTGTTGAAGCTGTACGCAAGTCACCTGCCCTTTTGAAAAGGCTACACAGTCTTGTTGAGGAACTTAGTAGGAAGGCAGCCAATGAGAAGAGGTCAGATTTTCAGCAAAGATCTTTTCTAACTATACTTAAATTCCCTGGAGTTTTGGGATGTTATCATATATGCATATATGATCTCTGTTATATCAGTCAACCTTAATCCCTACTTTCTTAATGCAGGAATGGCCGAGCTACAATTGCTAGAGAAAATACAGAGAGAAGACTAAGGGAGGCTGTTGAAGTTCTAAAAATGGCAACATAAAGCTAGGGTTTTGAATTTGCATGTCATGTGTAGAAGTTATGTTTAGTTAGTGTATATTTGGGCATTGAGATTGAGATTACCTATGAATCGTACCCCGTGTGTCATCATTTTGTTCTTCTTCTTTTTTTTGGCCACTTCATCATTTTCTTCTTAAATGTTATCAACTCGATGCTTGCATTTTCTACAGTAAATGTGGGAGTGGCATGTGAATGCACATGGATGACTTGGCCGAACAATTTACAACTTCTCTCTTTTATCATCTTGATTTTGTGTGTTGCATATTTTTTTAATTATTAATTAATTATTTAATTAGACAAGCAAACACAACTCTGTGTTAGACAATTAGACATTGAATCTTGTGGTCCCCATGGCTACTGAGAGTCTGAGACTGCCATCTGCAAATTATCTTCTTCAATTATATAGTTATGGTTCATTTACAGGTGCTGCACTTTAGATGCTCTCTTTTTTTTGTTCCAGATATAACAGTCCCTTTTTTACACCTGGTGAATTGCAGAAGCCATCTCTTTGGTGGCTGGAATTTATAAACTGGGGTCTGGATAAGATATTTTGCTTTGGCCTAGATATTTTTGCACCAGTATAATTTACCGAGGATTGCCCTTTCATAATTACGTAAAAGGCTTACTACTAAACTCCAAATTAGTCCAAATAGTTAATCAAGATCATAATCTTCTACATACAGACTAAGCACCAAAATCACTTTGAAAGATATGAATTTTGAGAGAAACCAATATAGATTCTAAAACGTTTGTACACAGGAATGCGAGAACTCAAATCCAGCACAACCCAACAAAACCTTAGCACCTAATAATGATAATATAAGTACCATAATGTTTGAGATCAATCAAGCTTATTCGTTTTCAGACAAAAAAAAAAAAAAAAAAGATCAATCAAGCAGCTCTTGCAAGAACTTCAAGCCGTTCTGGCATGTCAGCTGGGTCAATAAAGAAGCTCCTCCTCAAAGACCTTGGCACTGTGACTGTCAAGACCCCATCTTCATACCCAGCTGAAATTCGGTCGATGTCGACCCGACCCGGAAGCCTAAACTTCCTCATGAAGGTCCTGCTAGGCTCTGCAGACTCATCAGTTTTCTGTGTTCGAATTATGAGGTACACTGAGTCCTCCACTTCTACTTTTATCTCCTCCTTCCTCACACCTGCCCACAACAACCAAAGATGGACACAAAGTTTTATTCTAAGGACTCATAAGAAGAAAGTGAAAGAAGAAAAAGGACCAAAAGAAAAAAGTGATTACCAGGGAGGTCAGCAGAGAAAATGTGAGACTGTGGAGTCTCAGTCCAGTGCACATAGTTTTCTGGGGTCAAGTGATATGGATAGAGGAGATGAGAAGGGAAGACATATTGGAGAGGGTGGAAAGTTGGGAGCTCCATTGCTTTGTTTGCAAGAGGCAGGGTTCGTAATCAACAGTGGTATGATAAGGCGGTGGCTTAATAGAGAGGGAAAGGAAAGGAGGTAGTTGGTTGGCTTTTTATAGCCCAAGTAGGCCAAGTTGGGGTTGGACTTAATGAGGGAGGTTATATAGGCTATTCCCTTTCCTTTTTCGATCTTTTCCTCGTGATTTGGCTATTCAAACTTTGACAGAAGGTCATAAAAAAAAAACAAGGCGTAAAGTCACTGTTAGTCCATGAACTTTGCCGTAAGTTAGACTTTGGTTCTGTAATTTTAATTTGCAAGTTTGTAGAACAGTATTTTTATTTGTGTTGCCATCAGATCTAATTTGTCAAAACTAAGACAAAAAATGCTTATGTGGCACCATATGATGGGCTCTGAAGTAGACAATTTTAATGGATTAAATCTGATTACGACATTAATAGAAATACAATCCTTAAAAAATTCAAATTAAAATGGTGGGATCAAAGTACATAGACTAAAAACGTCTTTTGGCCAAAAAAACTTTAACAGAAGATCACGTAACATTGTCTTTCTATCTTTGGAAGTTGATAAAAACTTTGAGCGCTGCTATATGCAAGTCTAATGTCCTCTCGCTATACATCTCTTTCTCATTACACACCCATTTAACTTTTTAAAATTTGAAATTTCTCATAACACACCCCTCACATTACCAAACTACCCCTATTATATTCAAACTAATTTCTATCACCAAATTTTCTCACTAGTCACTACACACCCACCCCGCACTAACTCCCAAACCACCACACAACCATAGCCATTTTAAACACTTGGAGATATGCCCTAATTTCAAGTTTTTTTATTCAAATCTAAATATAAGGGTTTTCTATCTAATTTCAATAGTTTAATCTGTCACAAGACTCACAACTTTTTTTTTTTTTTTTTCTATTTGAAATGATTTGGACTACAAGTGTTAAAGGTGTAAGATTGAAATTTCGTGTTGGGGGGTGAACATGTTCGCGAGTCATTAAGTACTGGACTGTCGAATCTATTGGGTTCATTAAGCAATAAAATGCCGAATAGTTTCTAATTGTTCAGTAGATTGCTATCAAATGAACCCAATGGTTCGGTAGACCAGTGCTGAACCTTTTATCTAACAGAACCTTTCCTTCTCTCTCTCTCTTTCCCTTTCTCATTCATTTTCTCTCTCCTTCCTTCTATGGCTCTATCTTTTTCCCTTTCTCCCTTTCTCCCTTTCTCCCCTTTCTCTCTCTATTTTGTCCGGCCGACCACCGATCTGGAGGCCTCTGCAACAAATCAGATTGAGAGGGAAAGAGACAGAGATAATAAGAGTGCACAGGTTGAACCGCTGGCGGCGAGGGTGGGTTGATGGCATCAGCGGTGGCTGAGGGTGGGGTGTTTTGTTGGTTATTTTTTTTCCTTTTGTTCTTTATTCAAATGAAGGGGTGTGTGTGAGAGGAAGTGAGGTGTGCATATAACAATACTAAAAAATTTTGAGGAAATTATAACTTACACCCCTGAGGAGGGAGGCGTTGCCTGCCAGTGGGGGCAAGGAGTGGAGAAAAACTTTCATGAGATGGTCCTATACTCCTATAGTGTATATCTCTATCTCACCATGTGATGATACCAGAGATAGACATATAAAACATATCGGAAGGTTATATAAAAGTTTTTCTCGAGAAGTTTGGTGTCAGGTGGGGACTATCAGTTTTGGTTTGTTTGTTTTTCTAACAATTGAAGGTAAAATCTTGGCAAATAAAAAAAAAACAGTTGAGGGTAAAATAGGAAATTGCAGATTTTTTTTTTTTTTTTTTTTTGGGGTGGGGAAAGAAAACTGTGTGGGCTTTCTTTATGAGCCCCCAGTATGAACTATGAAGGCAACGATGGACCACAGGCCCAAATCCATTACAAATGTGCCACGCGAATAGATTACGTGCCTGTCCCTAGTTATCCCCTTATATTTAAAAAAACCTCTCTCCTCACTTACACATTCATAATTCATTCTCTCTCTCTCTCGCCGAGGACCGGGTCGTCCTTGCGGTTAGGGTTTCTTTCCCTCTCTCTCTCCGTCTCTCTCTCTAAACCCAGATTCACATACATCATGATGCAACCTGGGTCAGGTGTGGCTCCGTCCGCATTGGGCCAGCAGTCGGCCCAGCAGTATGGTCAGCAGCCCACTCAGCCCTACATGATGATGCCACAACCTCCGCCGCCAACAGCCCAGGAACCCACCATGTGGGCCCCGCCGCAGTCTCAGGTGGCCCCACCGCCGCCGCAGTTCGTCCAGCAGGCTCAGCCCACCAGCGCCGACGAGGTCCGCACGCTCTGGATCGGCGACTTGCAGTACTGGATGGAGGAGAGCTATCTTTATAGTATTTTCATTCACACCGGCGAGGTTCATTCATGGCCTTTCTTATTTATATTTATCTTTAATGTTAAAGCTCTAATTTTTATCTCTGAGATCTGTGGTTTTAACCCCGCGAAAGGTTCTTTTATTTTCCTTTTGTTTCTTGTTTATGTACTTTCCTGGTTCTTTATGATGTTTTATGAGTTGGATTATTGATGTTTGTTCTTTGTGTTGGTCATGGTACTGTTCTTTTTCTATATTTTATTCTTATGCATTTTATAGCTTAACTTAACAAAACTCTTGAGGCATCATATATGATTTTAACACTACTAATTATTCTTATCTTTCAGTTATTTTGAAATCCAGTGGAATGGTAAAGTGGGAAAAATTGAGAATAATACATTGAGTTACGGAAATACAATTAAAGATCATATTTTTTAATATTAGATTTTGACTCACAGTATGAAATTTATGTATTGAATACTTGAAACTAAATTAAGGCAGTGGTCCAACTATTTAGGAAACAAAAATTCATAGTCAATGCTCTAAGAGTGTTTCATATTCATCAATTATCATGTTTCTATAAGCTACACTTGCATATTTCTAAAAATTTATTTCTTTGTATTTAGATGGTTATGGGTATACAAATGTGTTCCCCACCATCATAAATATATAATTGGAGAGGTGCAGGGTTTATTGATTTGTTTTCTAATTATGTGATTGTGCTTTCAGGTTGTTGCTGTGAAAGTCATCCGCAATAAGCAAACTGGTCAATCAGAAGGTTATGGATTTATCGAATTTAATAGTCGTGCTGCTGCAGAAAGAGTACTTCAAACATACAATGGTGCCCCTATGCCAAATGGTGCCCAGAATTTCAGATTGAACTGGGCCTCTGCAGGGGAGAAACGCTCTGATGATACGCCTGATTACACAATATTTGTAGGAGACTTGGCTGCCGATGTGACAGATCATATGCTTGAAGAGATATTTAGGGCACGCTATAAATCATGTAAGGGTGCCAAGGTTGTTATTGACAGGCTCACAGGGCGTACCAAAGGATATGGGTTTGTTAAGTTCGGAGATGAGTCTGAACAGTTACATGCCATGGCTGAGATGAATGGGGTTCACTGCTCAACGAGGCCTATGCGAATTGGGCCAGCTGCAAACAAAAACGCTGGGGGCAGTCAGCAATATTCAAAAGGTATTTTCTTCATGTTTTTGTGTATGTGTGGCCATTTTGTTGTGGTTTTCGGTGAACTTTTTGCTGCATTTTGGGAGAAGAGAATAATTACTTTAACTGGATGTCCTGTCTCTAAGACTAGTGTTCCTTCTGTTACTTTTCCCAATGTGCATTGCTTACTTGATTATGCCATTGTAAGGTTGTGTGCTCCAGTTCTTATATGATTTCCAGTGTGCCAAATGTTACTTTTCAGTTGGCTAAGTTTGCTTCCTTTCAGCTATACTCTCGATGATGAGCAGTACTTTCCAAAGTCATTTAATTCCTATAATTTCTTTAAAAAATTTGGGCAAGGTAAATTATATTAAAATTTTGAGAACTTATAGAACTCCTGTTGTCTCAAAGCAGGGCGTCAAGAGGCTCTGTCATCTACGGGCCTGCTACTGATTTCAGCCGAAATGGTTTCCCCTTTAGTGCGTGGCCTCGCTTAGGTCAGTTTACCATTTAATGTATTGGCCTTTATTCTTATGTGGCATTTATTATGCTGCATTTTTGAATATTTAATTTTTTTTTTCCAGCTCGTTCAGTTGGTTAACTTTCAATGAAGTTACATTTTGTGACTATTCTAGTGTTCCTCCAGCATGATACCAGTTTCCTTTTAGAAAAGTTCTCTTCTGTTTTTTTCTAGTAACGTGTCCAAACATATAAATCGTTAATTCCTTATGCTTCGTTTCCTTGTTCCATTTACATTTTAGTTGAATTTGATGTTCCCTTTGTGGTCCCATATAGCTTAATTTTGATTAAGCTGTGTAGTATTTATCCCATGAAAAGGGATTCTGTAAGGAGTGCTTGTTGCAACTCATTGGAAATTCCAGGAACTGCATCTAGCAGGCTGGCGGCCATTCGATATTGCCTTCTAATTTATTCTTTGTCATGTTATTTGGCTAGGTTTACCATATTTGGCTAGGTTTACCATAATTTTCTAAACTGTACTGTATCAGATGTCCGTCTGACTGGGTTATCATACTGGTACTTAATCTGGGTTGGTTGATTCTTTGTTAAGTGATGTTTTTTGTTTGGTCTCTTAACCATACTGGTACTTAATCCGGTTAATCATAGGTTTTACCATTATTTTGCTTATATGCTGAGTTTGGTCCTTATTTTTATTGGTTTTGGTATGAATGCAGAATAAAATTTGTGACCAGATATTTCTGTCAGTAATATCTCATTGTTAAGTGATGGTTTTCGTTTGTGTAAGAATCAGCCATACTGATGGAAACTCATATTCAGATGAATAACCTTCTCTCTTTATCTATTGGTTTCATTAGCTAATCATACATCACTCACCTGGTTGGATAGGCATGTGCAGTTTCACACTATCTTTTGGTTAGAGAACATGCAGATTGTGATTGTTTAGTGATGGGAGGCTGCTGGCACTGAAAGCCTTGTCCTGCTTGTTATTTTTTACCACACGTGTACTCCTGCTTGTTGTTTTTAGTGAACATGTATGTGCATGATGTATGTTGGGTCGCTTAAACATTGGTACGAGGTGGTTACATGATACTAGTCCTGAGGCTTAGTCTTTGAGTTGTCGTTAGAATGTGTCTTCTGATTGACTTGTTCGACAATGCCACTCTTAAGCAATACAGTGAGCACCCCGTGAAAGAATGATTAAGTTGTATTAATGTAGTGATCTATCTTTTCTTGTATATTCATGTACTTTATGCATTATACTAAGTAGTTCTGGTATGGATTTATAGGATGTTGTGTTGGGAAAGATGATCTTAATTGTATTTTATTCAATATATTATTGTTTTTGTTTGATGGGAACTTGCAAATTTGTCAGCTTATTTCCTCTTGAATTCATTTTGTGAATTGATAGAATCAGGGGATATAAACTGTTATACTTCAGCTGGTATTAAATTTGATTTTTTCACATGCAGCTTCGTATTCTCCAGGTGCAAAGAATGAGAGTGATCCGAATAATACAACTGTGGGTACTTTATGCATTTTTCCCAATATGGAAATTACCATTTTAGCAACATGTCTGTGACTGATGATTTTTTCTTCAGATATTTGTAGGGAACCTGGATGCTAATGTTACTGATGACCATTTGAGACAAGTTTTTTGCCAGTATGGTGAGCTGGTACATGTGAAGATACCGGCAGGCAAACGATGTGGGTTTGTTCAGTTTGCAGATAGGTAGGCAGATCTGCTAGTCCTCTTCTTCAAAATGCTTTGGGATAGAATATCACAGAATCTAACTGTTCTGTTTTATGTTTACCATCAGAAGCTGTGCTGAAGAAGCTTTGCGAATGTTAAATGGATCTCAGCTGGGTGGACAAAATATCCGACTTTCATGGGGCCGCAGTCCTTCAAACAAGCAGGTGCTTTGCTTTAACATAACATCTTGGGTATTTGCAGATATCCCTGAACCTGACTGATAATTTCTCTGGTGGTTTTTTTCAGCCTCAGGCAGCAGCAGATCCAAGTCAGTGGAATGGTGGCTACTATGGATATGCACCTACCCCCGATGGTTATGGGTACACCCAAGTTTCTCAAGACCCTAGCATGTACTATGGAGCATATCCTGCCGGATATGGGAATTACCAGCAGGCGCAGCAGGTGCAGCAGCAGCAACAAGTGGGATATAGCTGAGTGTTGTTGAGCTTTTTCTGAGTGTTGTGGGATATAGCGGCTGATGATAATACTATGATACTGGTTGAGGCTGAATATCTTTCTATGTTTTTTGAGAAGTACTTTTTGGGATGTAATTTTGTATCGTGGAGATTATATGGATTATATGTTACTTATTCATGTAAGCCTTCTCGAATATTTCTTCTTTTGAAGTTTTGCAAGTACTGTTTTCATGAACCCTGGCCTTAAATTTACAACAATCTTCTTTAGGGGGGTTATGGTAATGCAACAATTTCATGCTGTATGTAATCTGTAGTGGTCAGACATGACACCCCAGGCCCCAATCCCGGGTCTAGAAGATTTCTATAAAGCTAGAAAGAAAGAAAACAAATGAGGTGAGTAAAGTAAAAGGTTGGGGATACTTTTTAGTGCAAAATTATTGTTTGGTGAAAATTATGTTAAAATGTTAAAATCTGATTGGTAATTTGATTATCTAATGGGCATAAATTATGACGATTTAATTTAAAATAAAAAACAATCTTCTCATGGGAAATTTTTCTATGTCAGCTGTATAGCAGTGCAATTAAAGGATGCATAATGTTACGGTCACATTTATTGTACATTGTATAATATTACGGTCACATTCATCATGGCCCCATTTAGCATTGAATAATATTATGGTCACATTTATCATCATGGCCCCATTTAGCATTGAATAATATTATGGTCACATTTATCATCATGGCCCCATTTAGCATTGAATAATATTATGGTCACATTTATCATCATGGCCCCATTTAGCATTGAATAATATTATGGTCACATTTATCATCGCCCCATTTAATATCGTAATATTACGGTCAGATACAAATTTTTTTAGTCCATAGTCAATGTCAATGGTTTCTGAATCTTGAGACTTGAGTGAGAAGGGAGTCCCTCGTTGAAGTTCTTGAACCTACACTTTTTATTTTTTGGGCTTGAAAAGTCCATTCAAGGCCCACAAGGCCTAGAAAATTCCCGAAGGCGTGTAGGCTTCTACCGTAACAATCAAATCAGCTCTGAGAAACCACCCTCTCTCTCTCTCTCTCTCTCTCTCTCTCTCTCTCTCTCTCTCACACACACACACGCGCGCGCATTCGTTGCTGCGACGCTAACCTCTTTCAACGGCTGAGAGTCTGAATAGCGAGGTGAATTCTTCTCTTATACTAAAGTGCAGAGCATATGGCATTCTATTCAGTTGATAATGTTTTGTGCTCTTAAGATTTTAGAAAGCTCGCTTTAGCTCTCTAGTCTCTGTTCATTGGAGTTTCAATTAGCTTCCCTTTTTCCCGCTGGACAAACAAACATTTATTTTTTTGCAATATCGTATCTTGTTGATCTTTTTGTCACTCTAATTTTCTTCTTTCCTGCCTTTCTTTCTAGAATTTGCCTTCGTTTGGTTTTTTTATTGTTTTCTCTGTAGTTTCATTGCCTTTTGTTGACTGTCAGATTACATTGTAGGAACTAGGAACTAAGTGCATTGTCTAGATTCTTTTTTTTGCTTAAAGAAATATAATATTAATAATAATTTCCAAATTGTGGTGGGAAGCTGTCATATGAGCATTGTTTTATGCTTTTGTGTTGTTAAAGATGGATAGGAGAAACCCATTTGCACTGTGTTTGGAATATTGCTTAGCTAGGTGCATCTAAATTTAGTGGTGGCTTCTTTCTTTCATTGTGCCCACAAGAAAAGGGTTCACTTGTTTATCAGTTTTTATCAGCTTATATGTCCATTAAGTTCCATTGTAACTATTTTGACAATTTCTGTATACTCCCTTAAAATGTTTGTTTAAAATTTAAATTGAGGATGACGCTGCTTTTGAGGTGATCTCTTTGAGATTTCATTTTTATCAAGGAGTAACTGATAACTTCGTAATTAATAACGAGAAACTAGGTACATTTGGTATCCTTTCTGGGGATTGATTTTTGTTTTCATATATGATATTTATAGATGAAAAGGAAGAAAATTTTGAAAATCAGTTTTTGAATAGAATACCAAATGCCCCCTTATGTCTCTGAGTGTAATCATTCAGCCACGTTAAGGATATTTGTATTTATTTATCTTGAGTTTTTATGCAGTATTAAAGCTCAATTACCTTTTTAGCTTCCTTAAAAAAATTTCCTTGCAGGGCAAGCTTGCACGATGGACATAATCTCCCAATTACAGGAACAAGTCAATACAGTTGCTGCTCTTGCCTTCAATACCTTTGGAACGATACAAAGGGATTCTCCTCCAGTCCGACTTTCTCCAAATTACCCAGAACCACCTGCTAACCCTACAGAGGATGCAGCAAATTTCGCTGAACAACCCAAGCTCATGAGTGCAGCTCTGGTTAAGGCTGCTAAGCAGGTACAACATGTTGCTGTGTTTGATAATCTATTATCATGAATTCATTGAATTGTGCCAATTAATCAAAATGTTGTTACTTAAGGGGGTTTGAGGTACCATCTTCTAAATGGATGGATCTTGCATGTAATGTTTCCTGAATGAACTGTGCTTTTATCATCCAAGATCCATATTTTATGGTTCCACAAAATTTGAGTTTTCGGAGAATTCATCAGACGAGAAATATTGTCTTGGAGTTCTATCTCAATCATTAATGCTGATTTAAGTTTTATGTGCATTGGTTTTAATGCCAATTAAAAGTTGTGTGTATAGTTTTGGACTTTAATGTTCACTTTGACAATGTTATGGTTTGGGTGTACAGTAAAAGGCATATTCCTGGGTATAACAATGAGTAGAATTTGCAGAATAGCAAATAATTAACAGTAGTCCTGGAGTTGGCTTATAAATTTCGTACAAATACTGAGAGGGTGTATGCTCACAAAGATACTTGAGTGGTATTGGCATAGTGTAATATTTTATGTTTGTATGTGGTCAAATTGTTAAAATAGGAACCTTTGGCATATATACTGGGTCCTTTTATCAGTATAATCCTTCTCGTCAGTATTTTCTTTCCCTCATGTTTCTGTCATTATGCTTTGATAACGTGAATAATATCTAATTCATCATTCATCCCCTTCTTGAGTGGTTCAACTAACATACCACCGCCTGATTCTTGCATAGTTTGATGCATTAGTTGCAGCACTTCCATTAGACGAAGGAGGTGAAGAAGCGCAGCTGAAAAAGATTGCAGAACTGCAGGTATGGGGGAGTTCACTCACGTTCTCCATCCAAGACCTGTATTTTCATATTCTTTCATTTGACTAGAGTTCTCTCTCTCTCTCTCTCTCTCTCTCTCTCAATTTTTGGTGAAATTATTTAGGCTGAAAATGACGCCGTTGGCCAAGAACTTCAGAGGCAACTGGAAGCTGCAGGTGTATCCTTCCCTTCCATCTTGCTAATTTTATTGTAATTCTGCTTTTTAGAACTCCTTGTACTTCATATACAAATTTGTCATGAGCTATTTTTTATGGTTCATGCTGCTTGTGCCAATTTGTTTATCTTTTTCAATTTTGTCATGACTTATGAGATATAAATTTAGTTGCTACTGTGATAACTAACAATTTCGATCATATTGTGGTGTCAGAGAAAGAATTAAAGCAGGTCCACGAATTGTTCAGCCAAGCAGCAGATAATTGCTTGAACTTGAAGAAACCAGATTAAAGACAAAGTGATTATTCTTGTCTTTCTCTTTTTTTTTTTTTTTTTTTTTTTTTTTTTTGTGGCCAACTTGTCTTTCTCCTGTTAGTTTGATTCTTTGTTCCCTGTCTTCCGTAAATGTTAAAAGAACCTACTAGCTGTAATCTGTGTGTCAGCTTCATTGTTCTATAAGATTGGGCTTCATAAATATTAAATGAAAAGAGGTGATTCATGTATATGCTTAGGCTTTTGTTCGTTTTTTGGTCGAAATTTGGCTTTTGTTGTTTAATCTTTCGCATGACCAAGACATAATGACCTCAAATACGAAGAATACCCATCTACTTGAGGAGGTGGTAACTGTGGTGAAAGTTTCAATTTCAATGGCGGTGGGCGAGTGTTGGGGACCATTGAGATTGTGGGTAAAGAGAAGCACTGGACGGTAGAGATGGTGTGGCAACCGTGCTGGGGAGTGGTGGCAAGTTAAATAAAGTTCAACATAATGACTCAATTATAGTTCAACCGTGCTGGTGAGTAGCACGTCATTTGGCCTTACAGTCAGCAAAAATTAATGTTATTAATTAACATATAATTAGAAAGTCAGTAGTAAATTGTAAGTAAATTAAAATGTTATGTATTAAATTAAAAAATTAAAATGATAAGGTGTTAGTTGTTAGTTGTTAAACACTCCAAATCTTAAGAGTGTAAATTGTAATTTACTTTATAGTTTAATATTCTAGAGGGGGAGCACCAGCCAAAGATTTGAATGTCCAATTAGTCTAGAGATATTTCTCTTCCCTCTATTATAAAATGTCTTGAGTTCCAATCTCTCTATCCTAGGCAAATATGATATGTCCATTGAAATTGGCAAACTCAGGACCATTATGGAAAGGGTGTTTTTAGGTTAGGTTAGGTCAGGTCTTGTTATCATTTTGAATTAGTGTCCTCTCAAGCAAATAAGAAAGATTGTGTGCCAAAAATAAAAGAACGAAAGATTTGTTTCATCTGAGTGCATACCTTTGTAATTCAAGACATCCTTTTAACTTATGCACTATTTGCAATATTGGTCATCTAAGCTATAAAACGTAATAATAATACTAGGGATTTCAACTTATTTTTCTAATTTTTCTTTTATACTTTATGTATCATTACTTTATTGGACATAATATATATATTTTTTTTAGATTTTATTTTTTATTTTTTAGTGTCCAATGTATAAATACTATATAAGTTAAAAAAAAAAAAAATTGGAATCCCTAGCACTACTGAAAACGTAACAAACTGATTCAGTATCAACTCAGATTGATACATGAGAGTGACATTTTACTAACTCAGAAAAATTGATTTTGAGCTCACTCCATGGTCCATATAAACAGCTTCCAATATTTTCCCCCCAAGGAGTCATTATATCACAAAAATCCCATTTTTTTAACAAGTCCTTATTGATCAAATTACTTTTAAATCAATGTCACCTTTAATGTAAGTTGCAATTTTATATAAACGCAGCCAAAATCCATCCAAAAATTCAGCTGTAACAAAGGCAAAATGTCTAGGTAGTTGGCAATACGTATGATGGAGGATGGGGTTGCCTGCTGAAATATGGAAATCATATTGTCAGAATTTATTATCCATGATCATCCAATTTCTAACTTATCCTGTATGAAACGAACGCAGGTTCCAAATTCCCAACAAAGTTATCTGTATGCATTCTCTTTTCAGTTGTACTGCCTATATAATGTGCATCATTCCTCAAACTCCAATAGTCACCCTGCATTTGATACTTTTTAACACGGCGGAAAGCAAACAAGATTTAGGAAAGAGAAACAAAAAGGTGAAGAAACTTCTTAATTGTCTGCAAGAAAGCCCTCCAAAGATGGTGGAGAGATAACCATCAAACAACTGAACAAGTACCAACATCATCCAAAAGGTATAAATTGAAACCAAAGTTGAAATGCAAAAACTGATATTAAAAACCATCCTGAGCTGTCAATAGAAAATAAACTATGACACTATAACTGTGTCTTTCTCATACTCCTACGAATTGAGGCCATCAGCAACTAGCTTTACCTGTTTATTCCTAAAGCCTTGATTCTGCATGCATCATCTGTCTATCTCTCCTGCTTTTTGCTTCACAAACAAAACTCAGACCCAACCAGATTGTTTAATGCCATGGCATAAATCTAAGATTGTGTAGGTGGAATGGCATCTTCCATATCACAGTCCTCATTGCTAATAACACCAGAAGAACAAGAGATGTGAGGTTCAACCATTCCTGGTGGAATAGATCCTTCAGATGCAAGCTTGGATTCAGATGGAAATATCTCTCCCCCAAACATCTGACTGGGCTTTGGTGCAGAGTAAACCTGTTCTTCCATCAAATTGTCGGCTGATTCATTGATTGGATCAGAAGACACACATGCAGGTTCAGCAAATACAGGAGTTTGGTTGAGTTCAAGATTCAGGCTTGTTACTACATCAGGAAACAATGCACTCTTTTCAGAACCCACATCCTGAGGTTGAATTTGAGGATCCTTACATACGATTTCAACGCCTGGTATGACAGAAGTTGCTGCAGGTTCAGCAAATTCAGGAGCTTGGTTGAGTTCAAGATTCAGGCTCTTTACTGCATCATGAACCAATGCACTCTTTTCAGAATCCACTGCCTGAGCTTGAATTTGTGGATCCTTACATATGGTTTCAACGCCTGGTATGACAGAGGTTGGTGCAGGTTCAGCAAATACAGGAGTTTTGTTGAGTTCAAGGTTCAAGCTCTTTACTTCATCATGAACTAATGCACTCTCTTCAGAACCCACAGCCTGAGGTTGGATTTGAGGATCGTTAGATATGGTTTCAATGCCTGGTATGTCAGCAATTGATTCAGGTGCTGTTTCTCCTTTGGATACTTTATTGGCCTCTACATCATTTGGTCCTTTCATTATTGTTGCTGCTTCAACTTCATCCAACACTTTATCCTGTTCATCGACTTTATCATGCTCTGACTGTGCCATTACAGGGGCAGACTGGCTATCAGGTATAGGCTCCAAAAATTGCTGTGGCATGACTTTTCCTCCCAAGGAAGGGACTGGATCATTCTTTGGAAAATTATCAACCAGAGGAATCATAACAGAGGAAGATTGGTTTTGAAGTGATTCTGGGATTTCAGACTGAATGGTAGAGGCTTGAGTTTGGTCTGGAACTGCAGGTGTTTGGTTTGAAACTGGAGGTGTTTGGTTTGGAACTATAGGTGTTTGGTTTGAAACTAGAGGTGTTTGGTTTGAAACTAGAGGTGTTTGGTTTGGAACTGTAGGTGTCTGGTTTGGAACTGTTGGTGTCTGGTTTGGAACTGTAGGTGTCTGGTTTAGAACTGTAGGTGTCTGGTTTGGAACTGCAGGCGTTTGGTTTGGAACTGTAGGTGTTTGGTTTTTCACTTCAATAGGTTGCCTATTACTTTGTTCACTTGGGCGTGCAGGTATGGGAAGCTCTTTTCTTTTGCACATCTTAACATGAGGAGCAATGTCATTTGCTGCAGTAACTGGGGTGTACCTTCCCGGCATAAATACAACACCCCTCAGCTGAGTGTTAGTGTCTGCTACCTTAACATTGAGAAGATAGCCAGCATCAAATGAACCTTCAATGACACCAGAAACCATTTGACCCACCATTTCATCCTCAACGTCATCAGTTGTACCCACACTCGGTTTGTTTTTCTTCAAACCGTCAGATCCAGGCATTGCAGTCATGCTCTCTCCATGTACCAAACTCTCATCCTTACGTGGGCGTCCACGTTTCCGCTTCATAGGGGGGTCTGGCGAAGATAAAGAGCTCGTTCCTTGATTTTGTTGATTCATACTGCACAGAAGGATGCAAAATGGCAGATTTCACACTGGTTTTTAAAATTTTCCCCTGCAAGGAAGAAAGTAATCTCATAATCTTTCCCATCTGTGTTAACAAAATGGGGACTGAAAACAATATGACTACGGTGAAATGAATTGGTCATGTATTCCTATCACTCATTTTTAATCCAGAACTGATAACCTAGAACAGTCAAATTCTATGAACTACACCAGAGCCTGAATAGTCTGGTATTTTCTAGCAAGGAGCAATCCATGTCACTGCCTAGACATGCAAATGTTGCACTAAGACTTCTCCAAGTAGGACCCTCAGACCCAGCATGACTGTTGCATGAAAAGATAATGAAGCAGATATACACCAGTTATATTTGTATCTAGTTGAAAGATGGTCCCTATTAAAAAACCTATGGCATGATGAACACAGCAGTAAACTAAAAATGAGGAAGCAGTTCCTCTCTTATGTTAGATGGGCATGTCCATTTAACCTGTGTCCAAATGCAAAAATGTCTGATACAGTACAAATACGTATAACCATAGCATACTGTATCTGATACAGCCTCAAATTTACATTCAGATAAACAATCCTGATGATACAGCCAATGTCAAGAGAACCCCAGCAGATCTAAGTAATTCCCAATTGAAAGGCCAGCCAACACACATTTTCGATATAAAATAAAGTAGAAGGCAAAAAAATTTCTTTAGATATCAATAATATGCATAATGTTTTACAGTACAAAATGCTAGGTAGTCAAGAAAATCCATAAGTTGAGCATAACTAAATCGTCAATCGGCATGACAAAAAAGAAGATGGAAGTTGGATAAAGGTATGAAGTGAAAGATAACTAGATTTGGAACAAAATGAAAGAAAAGCAACTGAAACGAGTGCCAATTATAACAGCAGATGTAGTTATTCTTTCCTTGCCAATTTATAACAGCATAACACTACTTTACCTTAATAAATGTACAAATCTATCAGAAGTTTAAAGTTAATACAATAACCAAACAAAATAACAATTAAATTCATTTAAACATAAGATCGCACTGGAAAAATGCTAAGAAAGTCTAATTTGCAATAGACCTCAGACAGATCCACAAACATCCTTTTCATAAATAATATTAAGATCTCTATGGATCACCAGATCTCCACTGATTTCAGTATAAAGGAAATGATTATTTAAAATTAAAAAAAAAACACCTCAATCATCATTAGTTAGAACCAAGATCTCAAACTTCTCACCAAGAGTATGATCAGGATTGAAGGATTGAGCTGTAGATCTAAACTCTTTCACGCTTGTGCCATGGGGCGGCGGAAGTGTAGAAACATAGACAGAGACAGAGAGAGAGAGAGATATGGAATTTTTTCACTTATAAAGAACCCTAGTAACAATGGGAAGGATCCATGTTTAATGAGCCCATTGAATAATAACAATTATACCCAAAAAGAACAAAGAATCTATAAAATTTGGGCCGGGAACTTGGGAAAGAGATTGTGTCAGGCCTGTATAGTAGTCCAAACTTAGCCTATTATCCTAGCCCGGTCCATCCAAACCTCAGAAGCAGGAATGCCCTCCTAAAGTGACAGTCAGAACCTGAACCACCCCCGCCCCCTCTCTTGTTCCCCAAACCTTAGGAATTTCCAAGTAGAGTTGTTTCCCAGCCCGCATTCGTGCAATTTCATTAGCAAAAATATCAATAATCAGAGTAGTGCCTAATTTTCCTTCTAGACCCAAACTTCAGGCTCAAAATGCAAGCATTGAACCAACTCTACCTATATGCATAAATGAATGTATCTTATTGAAAAACAAGGTATGATTTCATGCATATATAGAACCATGTTGGCTTCATCTTTTAAATCATTGATTGTTAAATTTTGATGGAGGTAATGAAAAGTTTACAATGTACTGAATTTTTTTTTTAGAACAAGGAACGAGAGAGAGAGAGAGAGAGAGAGAGAGAGAGAGAGAGAGAGAGAGAGAGAGAGAGAGAGAGAGAGAGAGATTTGGAAAATTCAATCATCACCTCACCCACAGCTTGATTCATTTTTCCCTCTTCCTCTTTAAACAAAATCATATGCTTCCATTTTTTATTTGGTATTTGATTATGAATCTTACAACATGACAATGCTAAGGAGCATTTTTCACAACTAAATTCCCAAAAGCCACTGAAGCATTAAGACATTTAAGAAAATTCTATAGGAACCCAGAGTTTGATATTTTTTTTTATAAGTAAGATTTAATAAAATAAAATAAAAAGCATCACGGAAGCACTACCCTAGTACACTAGCTGCCTACAAGAGTTTAAAAAGGAAAGGAGGCAACTAAATCTACCAAAGAACATAAAGAAATTGTAGGAGCACTATTTGACCGCTCAAAAAGCCATCTCAACAACTGAACCATTAATTTCATCATTGAATGTTCTGAATCATCAATAGTTTTTGTATTCCTCCCAAACTTCAAGCACAACATAACACACACATGAGCCACCTTCCAAACAGCCTTATCAGATTTTCCCATGAAGGTTCAATGCCATCCTAAACACAAGTTGTGAACAGATCCTGACATAATCCAATCAATACCAAATAATAACAAAATAAAACCCCATAACTCCTAGGCCATATGATGATGTAATAACAGATGATATCCTGATTCCCTTACATCCTTGCACATGTAACACCTAGTAATCAACACTATCCCCGCATCATCAAATTATCAATTTTTGAACTTAATGATACTATCAAGGTTTGATTTTATGCACTACTATAAAGTAAGTTAATCTGATATTTGAATCTCCTTATCGCAATGTTTTCTTCATGCTCACTGTTACATACTTGTTTTCCCTATTTATGCATTCATATATTTCTCAGTCATAAAACGTTTTATTTATACTGTTTACAATGTCCTATGTTCTCTACCAAAAAAAATGTCTCATGTTCCAGATGATAGAATTAGAGCATTCAACCCAAAACCAATTGACAATGGGTGGAGAGGTCCAAGACTCATAAGCACATATGCTAAGCTCTAGTTTTCCGATGTGGGACATTGCTCCACATTACTCTCAACACGCCCCCGCACGTGTGGCAATATTTTGAGCCTTACACGTGAACAAATTGTATTAGGTGACGTGGGAGCACGTGTGGCCGTTAGGCCTTACACGCGGATAACCAAGCTCTGATACCATGATACCAGAAACCTTGAGGTAGTAATGATAGACCTCTTATTCAAAATTAATCTAGAATAAGCAGATTAAGAAAGAATGGATAAATGAGATGAAGAGTCGATATTACAAGCAATAACACGCATAAATGAAGGAAATAGTTTACCGAGTTTATGCAAAACAAATTTAGACACCAAAATAATACAACGGAAAAAAAAAAAAAAAAACAATAAAAATTCATAAGGCAAATGTCAAAGAGGCAACATTCTGGCTTTTAAGTGAACTAAACGAATATTAGAATAGAAATAAACCCAAAAACAGACAAAATATGAATAATATAGCATGTAAAAACGTAAATCCATAAAATAAATCGCATAAGCACAAAAAAAATCTCAATCTTCACAAAAAATAATAAATAGAAAATTGTTTCTGATGGATGCAGTCCTTATTTTCCGCTATATTACTGATCTCACTCAACCCAACAAACATGTAATTTCAGCTCAGTCATGAATGAACCCATAAAAACAAATAAAGGGTCTCTGTGGTTCCTCAGATCAAAAACCCTAATGCTACCCTGATCAAATATAGTAACTATTATTGCACGAGCTAAATCAAACAATAATGCAACGCCAAAGAAATATTAACTACCACAATGTGAGAACACAGTTTCAGGCACTTACATGTGGCTGACGATGATGAAATGAGAAGCGGAATCAATCGAGAAAATCCAAAATCGGTGGCAATGGTGGGAAAATCAGTTTCTTGGTCCTTTTTTTATTTGATTTCGTTTTTTTTTTTTTTTTGCTTTGTTTGTTATTAGGCTTTTTTAGCTTTTGGAATAGAACAAGGGTCTGTTTGTGTGTGTGTGACTCTGTATCTCTTTCCCGTAATCCGGATAATGGGTGTTTGGACGCGGGAATACTTTCCCATGATGCCATCATGTTCTAGTTATCAGTTGGTTACTTATTAGGGTTTTTTCTTGTTTCCTAAAGCCCATGATAAAAAAATAGGCTCATAAGCTGGCCCACTTATAAAAATACAGAGACATGTTGATTTCGTTGTTAATGAGCGTTCAAAGTTTTTTTCTTTTTGTGTTTTACAATATAATCAATGTTCGACAGTATCATCTATTGTTATTGTGCAACAATGATAATCACAATATCACATAAAAATTATGCTTATAGATATATTTTTTGTCTTTTTTTATTTACATAAACATGCAAAAAATTAATAAACCAACATAAAACAAAAAATTCAAATTTATGGATTCACATCCACCTTTGTTTTAACAGTAATAATTATTATTACTGATTGACACTATTGAACAACAATAATGTTGTTACTATTCGATAGTAACAATCATTCTAGTACAAAAAAGAAAAATAAGGACATGACGAGCGCTCGGTAAGGGGGGCCGAGCTCGGCCTTGTTTAATCAGCACCTCTTTTTTAAAACGTCGGGTTGTTTATCATTTTATTTAAAAAAAGGTGTACCCAAGGAATAAAATTTTGGTTTCGAGGAAATTTTTGCAGAAATTTCGATTTCGACAAAATTAGATAAAAACGACGGAAATTGCTATCAAAATACGAAAATTTTGAATGAAACTTGATCATATGTTTATTTAACATATTATCTACTACATTGATAAAAAACATTGAAGAGATCAAATTATATAGTAGGTTTTATGTGATATAAAGTAAATATAATGAATGTTGGAGGCAAATACTGTTAAATAAAAATAGTTTACTAATTAATAATTACATAAAATGACCTTTTTTTAAGAGATATTTAATCATTTTAAATCTAATTGTCCATAAAACATATGTGAACAAATAATAAAATGACATGTATTGTTATTTTATAAACCACTTAACTCAATAACCAAACACAATGCAAATAGATTGTGAGATCCTGGAAAGTTGGTTTATAATTTATTTTGAAGTAAATAGTGATTTATTGATAATTATCTTGTTAGTTTGAAGATATTAGAATTTTTCTGAGTAATTTTGGAAGGAAATAAATGAATTTGAAGTCGTAGAAAAATAAGATTTATCGAGACGAGCTCAAGGGATTTTACAGAACGTTTTTCAGCCCTTTAAGTTAATTTTGGTAAGTTATTTGGATTTTAAGTGAGTTCGGCGAGTCATTGAGAAACAATAAAAATTAGGAAAAGCTCAATCTTGATTTTAGTTTTGTTAGAAAGATCTCGAGTCAACGAGCGTGTAAAAGCAAACACAACGTGTTTTTTTTTGTTTTCTTTCCTTTCTTTTTTTTTTTTTTAATTTTCTCTTCTTTTCTTTTTTATTTCCTTCTTCCTTTTCCCCCGTGACCTCGTGACCTCTCCTGCTCCAGTCTTCCTTCTCATAATTTCCTCCGCACTTTCTTTCTCTCCTAGTCCCTCACTCCCTCCTTGATCTCTTCTCTCTTCCTCCTCTCCCTCTCTTCCTGGATCTCTTATATCCCCAATCTCTTCTCTCCTTCCGGCGACGGTGGCTCCTCTCTCTCCCTCCGGCCTCCGCCTCCTTCTCTGTCTCCAGTCTCTATGCCAAATTTCAATGAAATTCAGATAAATTTAACCAGAAAGTGCTTGGAGTGTGGCAAAACTTTAACAAAAATGAACGGATATATTATAAAATTTTAGGATCCACACCAAATATTACAAATATTTTTAACATTACAAATATTAGGTGAGTTGTCCACACCAAAGGCGGTATCCAAGTATTTGGGCCACAAATACAATGTGGGCTTACCGCAAGAGCCAAGAGCCCAAGGGGCAAGAGGTACGTGTTGCACACGAGACAGCTATGAAATCTATGGCCACGAATGTTTCAATAAAAACCACTTGAGTTCGTTCACTTCCATCAATCTTGTATTGTCTTCGTGTCGTTAACTCTATCTGACCAAAAAACAAACCTCCATCTGAAGTCTCTGAACCACAACCATGGCTTCTCTGTTAGCTAACGGTGTTTCAAGCTTGTCTCCTCAAGCTGCTTCAGAACCACTGAAATTCCAAAAAGGGTTGCATCCGAAGCTCGAGTTTTTGAAGCTTTCAAATCAGAAAACCTTTGCTCCAAAAAGGGTCTTCAAGGTTCGAGCAGATGTCGGGTACGACCCGAAAACAATCAAACCGGATCAAGGTAAGCTCTCAATCGAGGAATTTCTTCGTAATCGTGAGTATGATAAGAAATTTGGGTTTAATATAGACATAGATTCCTTTTCGATTCCAAAAGGGCTTTCTAGGGAGACAATTCGTATAATTTCTTCGCTGAAAGAAGAGCCTGATTGGATGCTTGAGTTTAGATTGAATGCTTTTGAGAAATTTTTGACTATGAAAGAACCCAAATGGTCTGATAACCGATACCCTGCAATTGATTTTCAAGATATGTGTTATTACTCGGCACCCAAAAAGAAACCAGCATTGAATAGCCTCGATGAGGCAGACCCGGAACTTCTTAAGTACTTTGATAGATTAGGAGTGCCATTAAATGAGCAGAATCGATTGGCTAATGTTGCGGTAGACGCAGTTCTTGATAGTGTGTCAATAGCCACTACACATAGGAAGGCGCTGGAGGAAGGTGGAGTGATCTTTTGTTCGATATCAGAGGCGATTAGGGAGCACCCAGATTTAGTTAGGAAGTATTTAGGTAGAGTAGTGCCTACTGGGGATAATTATTATGCTGCTTTGAACTCCGCGGTGTTTAGTGATGGATCGTTTTGTTACATACCGAAGGACACTAAGTGCCCGATGCAGATTTCAACTTATTTTCGGATAAATGCATTGGAGACAGGGCAGTTTGAGAGGACTTTGATAGTGGCTGATGATAGGAGTTTTGTGGAGTATTTGGAGGGGTGTACCGCCCCTTCTTATGATAGAAACCAGCTTCATGCTGCAGTGGTTGAGTTGTATTGTGGTGAGGGTGCGGAGATTAAGTACTCCACAGTGCAGAACTGGTATGCTGGGGATGAGGAAGGGAAGGGGGGGATTTATAATTTCGTTACCAAGCGAGGGCTTTGTGCTGGGGCTCGCTCAAAGATATCTTGGACCCAGGTGGAGACAGGGTCTGCCATTACTTGGAAGTATCCGAGTGTTGTTTTGGAGGGTGATGATTCTGTGGGTGAGTTCTACTCGGTAGCTTTGACTAATAATTATCAGCAGGCAGACACAGGTACAAAGATGATACACAAGGGCAAGAATACAAGAAGTAGAATTATTTCAAAGGGTATATCAGCTGGGAATTCAAGGAACTGTTATAGGGGCCTTGTGCAGGTTCAATCGAAGGCAGAGAATGCTCGAAACTCCTCACAGTGTGATTCAATGCTTATTGGAGACGGTGCAGCTGCCAACACCTATCCATACATCCAGGTAACTTCCTTTGATCTTGTCTCTTTTTTTTTTTTTGGCATTAAGATCATGTATGTTGGTATTTAATACAAATTTTCCTGTAGTGTGATGGTTATTTAAATTGATTCTTCATTAGATGACATTCTTGCATTACTATGTTACTCCACCCTTCTGCTCAAATCTAGCCCTCCTATCTAGTTCCCAAATGTATTTTTCTTTGATAATTCATATGAATAATTCATATGATGTATCGTTGCTTACTTAAAGAAGCCACTTTAGTTGTCAGCAATTGAAGAAGAAATTTTAAAAGTTGATTTTCTTCTGAAGAAAGCAGTACCCATGGGAGGCATGATGAGCCTGGTGTTGAATATATTTTACTTTCTTGTCTGAGATTCTATCAAGATGGTTACCAAGATTAGTCAATAGGGTTTGTGGATAAGATTAGACACACTGCTATACAACTATCATCATAGCAAATATGAGCTACTCTAGGTATGGCATTATTGCACTAGTCATTGAAGCTAGTTTCAGTACATTCAAGATTTGTTTCCTTATCTAGTGAAAATCTAATCCACTCTAGGTATGTTTGAGAAATCTGAAGTGATTTGGTCTTTATCTTGCTTCTTAGAATGTCACAATTGCCCCATAACCCATCTTTTTCGTATGATTATCTAGAGTTATTACAGGGTCATAGAGTAGACCCTTTTTAGTTGCTAGTTTTCTAACAGTTAGTGCCCATATAATATGTAATTGTCATGGAATATTCTTTTATTCCTTAATGAATTCATCCCATGTGCTTAACAGGTAAAGAATCCCACAGCTCGCGTTGAACACGAAGCCAGTACCTCCAAAATTGGTGAAGACCAGCTATTTTACTTTCAGCAAAGGGGAATTGACTATGAGAAAGCCATGGCCGCTATGATATCTGGGTTTTGCCAGGCTGTATTCAATGAGCTTCCAGACGAGTTTGGGTCTGAAGTGAACCAATTGATTGGCTTGAAGCTTGAAGGATCAGTGGGTTAGATAACAGCAACAGTTTAGGCAAAAAAGCTTCATCGACGAAATTCAATATTTTTGTCAACGGGTTTAAAATCTGAGTAGTTTGCAAGAGACGTTTGAGTTGACAGATATGCTATGAAAATGGCTAGAATATGGAGAGTATGTACATAGATTAGATATTTGTTGTAAATGTATATCCTTTGATGCCCGCTGTAACGTATTGAGATAGAAGCACTTTGGTGCACAGAACTTTGCTTGTTGATTGACAAAATAATGCTTGTTATAACTTAAATTTTCAGCTCAATAGTGTGGCATACTTGCAATTGTGTAGTTTTTATGTTCTTACATGGCAACATAAAGAAAAGTACATCATAACAGTGGCAAGGAAGAGAGGTAATCTGTACCACTATAGTTTCTGTAAGTACTTGGAAATTCAAATTCATTTGTTAAGAAAAATTTACAGTAAAATCTCACCACAGTTTCTTGAGTTCCAAAAACTTCGATTTTCAATTTTTCAAGTTTTGGACTAAATGAGAGCAATCTTCGTTGGCATGGAATCATAGGCTATGCAGTCAAATGCTAAGGAAGGCCATTGCTTCGTTGGCATGGAATCAGAGGCCATGAAAGCAAATGCTAAGGCCGTGAATGTTAGTAAATGCTAGTTTTGTGGATTGACAAAGAAGTGCATGCTGGCCTATATAGCTCACACTATGAAAGTAAGATTTTAGCTTGCTGACTCAGTTCCAAATGTGTTGCTTTTTCATATTTTCTAGAGAATATTTTTTTCTATAATTAAATTTTTTATTGGAAGTATAGAAGAAGACACAAAAATGCACAAAATGGCCAAGTTACCTTTGAAAGCCTATGAACTATATTTTTTTTAATAAATTACTCCCCAGTGTTTGAAATATTTTTAAGTAGAAATCCAGCCAAATAAAAAATTAAGTTAAAGTCTAATCTATTCGCGTGCGCACTCTTGGACACTAGAAATAAGCTACCAAGCGCTCGGTACTCTTGCCGAGAGCTCGGCAGATGCAAATGCATCCACCATCTGCATCTGTATATTTTAGGTTGCAGATGACAGATTTTAGGTTGTAGATGACAAATTTTAGGTTGTAGATGCATATTTTAGGTTACAGATGAATGAATAAGGTCGCATCTGCAGGTTGCAAGTGCAACTGCTGAGCGCTCGGCAAGAATCCCCAAGCACTTGGTAAGAATTGTCGAACGCTTTGTAGGAATTTCGGAGCATTTGGTAGAATTTTTGGGCTTTTACTTAAATTTTGGGCTGACTGGATCTTAATTTATCTTTCTTTCTTATTTTGGGCTTCTACTTAATGCACATGCTTGTATATCAAAATAACTTCACCATCATTCATTGCGTTTCACTCACTAAAAGATTAGTTTCATTATCTTCAGATGTTGCTTTCCTTACTCCAATCACATTTTATAGTCTATTATCTGAAATTCTCAACTGATTGATGTATTCAGTTATCTTTAAAGAGTCTTTTATGCTCACTATCTCACCTACAAATAATAAGGTAGTATAAGTCCACCCCAATTCATAAAAGTTACATAATCAAAAGTGGAATGAATCCGTAGTTGCAAGAGTGGAATAAAAAGAAAAATTATTGTATGTGACACAACACCACGTGGCATAATGACGTAGTGTTACCAATTCATTAAAATTACAACATGGGGACGATTTTAAGATTTTTTTCCTAAATTTTAGGGTTTTAAATTAATTATTATGCACGTGTTATAATTTGAGTGAATTAATAATACCACGTCATTATTTTATGTGGTGTTACGGTCACACACAATAATTTCTCGAATAAAAAATCAAATTTCTAGTGATTTCTTTTAAGATGTGATCTCCAATTTTTTAGTGAGACACCTTAATATCAATTAATTAAGCAGAATGAAGACAATCCCTTAATTAGCACATCACCACTTTTTAGAACAATACAACATAATTAACTAAACACGTCTTTAAAATGGTTTAAGTAAAATATTTAAAACTTCAAAGTAAAGGGTCTAGCTATCCTTGATCCCCAATTGTTCATACCCTTGTAATTTTCCTTCAAATGGAACTTTATTGGATAACAAACAGACCGATGAAGAAAATGAACTATCATAAGCTTTAGCCAAACATCTAGCTAGCCCACGAGCAACATTATATATAACTAGCCTCTCCACACTTGCTCCTGCGAGTGTAAAGCGGCTCTTTCTATTGCACAAACATCGATATTTTGGCAAGCGTAAACCGTTTAATAGTCTTTTCCTATTTCTATTCTCAAATCACAAATACAAATAAACCTAATTATTCAACCCAAATGAAAGACCAAAAAAAAGAAAATTGAATATGTGAAATTAAGAGGAAATTAATTAAGGAAAAAGAGACGGCAAACCAATTCTTATAGGCGGGAAAGTAAATTTGAGAAATAGAAAACTGACTATTGAATTTACGCTGAAATAATCTCAGTCATTCGGATCCAGAGATAAATTTTAAAATTAAAAAACCGTTCTGTTGTATTATATAAATTACAATTATTAGGGACAACAAAACATAACTAAAAGAACAAGAACGGGTTTAGCACAGAACCAAGAAGTTGTTTAGCACAGAACTCCGGTGATATTAAGGGCAACATCTTTGCCACTCATCCTCACATCCATAATATGATGCGCATTACCTTGCGCTTCTCAAGAGAACTATGTTTCAACTTTGTAAATTATTACCTGAAACTATATTTTTAATTTCTCTCAACATCTTATTCCAAACTTGATTTGACATTGTAATTAATGTACATTAATTCAACATATATGTGTACATAGATACTTTCGAAGAAAAATTCTCTTATAACCACGAAAAAATCGAATATGTATAAATATAATAATTATAAGTTATTGAATTGTGAGATTTCTGTACTTTCAAATGCTAAAATTTTTAATGTGTTTATGTATCGTGTTGAAATACCACATCTTTATATGACATCCAAGAAGTGCGGTGTGCCTGTAACCAACCCGTCCATTGTCACATATCCACCATGAGCATTAGTAGTGCAGTTGCTTCCATGCATATTCCAATTCCAATTCCAAATTTCCAATGTCAAATTTTATTTATTTAAAATGAAGAGGAGGGTTTCAAACTTTCAATAAACATTGTGTGGGTCATACAATCATACAATTGGCCTATAAGTTGGCATCACGCTCACCAAGGGCCAAAAACTTTTGGGGAACGTTTTTCACTAAACCTCTCTTAACAGATCTCAATCCTCTTTGGCACAAATTTCCTTCACTAATCCCTCAAACTGATATGCACTATGCTGCAAGACAATATATCATACCTATCCTTTCAAAGCATATGGACAACAGCATATAGAAAAATAAACTTTAATTTCCCCATAAACATGGTTAAGTGACAATCCAAAAAAATTACTCACAGCAACCTATAGGAAAACACAATATCAAATCTAGGCACAAACCTGCCCTATATTACATTCTCCCTCATTGCGTTCAAACATTTGCAGCAAATAAAGGTAGTTTGCACATTAATTAAGCCACAACTCACAAGCAAGACAAAATGTGGTCAAAGCAAGTTGTGATCTCACTCACAAAAGGGTTTATTTTTTCATCCCCATTTCAACCTTTGGAGAGGCTTGGCCAATCTGCATATTATGGAACACAAAGGAAACTTTGATGACAAGAGTCAAGGTTTATGGTGCCAAATTCATCAAGACTGTTTTAGTATTGATCACTTAAATCTTTTGCATAATTTCCTCCGTATTCTTATAATTACTCGTAAGCCATATCAATTACGCTGATAAAATCCCAATCGGAAGTAACTAGATTCAAGCTACATAAATTTTATACTTCTATCTTCTTAATCATATTCGATTATGGCTGTATTTCTATAATAATGTAAGTTGTTCTTCATTGAGTAATGCAAATTTAAAAAAGAATAAAATTTTGTAAGATATTTCTATATAATGTAGTTGTCCATCTTTATAAATATAAAACATACATGAATTATGGAAAATCAATCCGCTTTTACATTCTTCTCCTACATTCCTTCTGCAATTTTTGTTGTAGAGCTTTTACAAGATAAAAGTGTTAGCTGATCAACAAAGAGCATGCTTTTCATTTGCTCTACTTGTTGCCACTCTTTGTCCATCTGCAAATCTAAAACCTCAAAACCAACAATCTTCTCTTGAATCTCTTTCATCTGTACCTCTGTAATCCCAGAAACTGCTCTCTCCATATCCAGCCCCTCCTTCTCAAGCTGTGAATTTGCATCCACAAAAACACCTCCCAGTGCATCTCTGTTGGTCTCTGTGTCTCCATTCAATGCAGCATCAGTTTCGTGCTGGCCTGCATTCAAATCCCGAGATCCAAGACTCATTCTACTTGTTTCATAATCAGCCTCACACAGGGTCGCTACGGCGGCACAAGCAGCAGCTTCTGCAACCTCTACACCGGCCAGAGCCGACAGAAAGGCAGCCTGCGCCATAATTGGGTTGCTCGCATCTGTGAGAGGTGAGAGACGCATTCTTTTACTTAGGGATGGTGTTGTACCTTTACCCTCCAATCCAATTTCAGCATCGAAATCACCAGAATCGAAATCATCAGCAGATTTGTCACCATAAGGAAGCTTTAGGAAATGAGCGACACATTCCTTCTCACTCCTACCAACATGTTGTGCAACCTTCCTCCAATCTTCACCATAATGCATAAGAGCTTCTAAAAGATGCAGAGTATCTTTGTCTGCCCACTCATTCCCCATCTCTTCATTGACCTCAACCCGCCTGAAATCCGAAGAACTCACACCAATCTGATAGTTCCCACGAACATAGCACCTTGCACAAAGAGTCATGTCGTACTGGTCCCAACAAGGATTGAAAACATCAGCAGTTGCAGTAAAATGTTATCTATGCATTGCAAATGTGGGTGACAAAATCAAATTAATCAATTCAATTCCTAATGATTATGGTAGCAAGACAACGGGGAATGAAAAAACATCAGTTTCAGTAAAACATTATTCATGCATTTGAAAATGTGGGTATCAATATCACATAGGTGGGTGACAAAATCAAATGAGAGAGAGACCTTTTCGGAAACAAAGCAGGCAATGCTGCAAAGAGACTTGCAGCCATTGCAGACCCTCTTCTTGTTGGGAGCGGAAGAAGGGTCCTTGTTGGGACCCACTGGGGAGGCTGCTGCTTGAGCGCCGCCATGAGAGGCTGCTGCTGCCTTGCTGTCCTTGTCCTCCCACTTAAGGACCTTGTTGCTGAGCGGAGACTGAGAGTAATTGATCAAACCCCACGCCTCGAGGAAATCGAAAACCCTCCGAATCGCGCCGACGTCGCCGACCAGAGTCTTGCGAGCTTCGGTTAAGGTGAGCTTCCGGGAAGGGTTGGCCCTGTAGAGCTTGACGATGCCGTTGCGGTAGTACTTGTAGAGATTAGGGTTTTTGGAGAGCGAGCGAGAGTCGAAGAACTCCGGGAGGAATCGGATCTCGGGTTGGTGGATATGGTCCCACGAGAACCACCCGGAATAGCTGGGGACGTGGACGGTGTCGGTGGTGTCGGAGCTGGGAGTGGGTTGAGGAAGGCGTGGAGTGGCGGCGGGTGGAGTCTCGGGGGTGACGAAGATTGGAGGTGGATCGGGTCGGAGGTTGGGTGGCGGGTCGGAGGAGAGGTCTTGGACTACTGATTTGGTTGCCATGGCCATGGGCTTTTAGTTTAGCCTTCTGATTTCTGAGATCTGAGTGGCTTAAGTCGATCCGACCAGAAACAAAAGTTTAAGTGGATGATGGGCTTGTGTTTTATTTTTGAGTGCTTCTATTCGGAACACTCTAAACTAAACTACTTAACCACCCTATTCAAATTTTCTTTCGAAACTACCTATTATACCCTTAGGTCACATTCATGGAATTGATTTCTTAGGTAGTCAATTCCTATACTCTGGGGAAGAAAATGTAAGATTTTCATTCATGTATTTAGTAATATTGAAAAAATAATCAAGAATTAACTTTTTATTTATGTTCCCATGTTTGGTTTGTATAGGAATAGAAAATAAAAATTGTTCAATTTCAGACCCATTAATGGGTATGATGAGGTTTTAAAAAAAGTTTGAGGGTCATATATTTTGGTATAAAGCTTTGACTCCAGGTGGAATGAGAATCAATACCAAATCCTCCATATGGAGTGAGATTTCTTAAAAAATAGGGGAGTAATTTCTGATTTTGAAGTGAGTCTCACTTACTTTTTGATTCTCCAATGTAAGTAAACACATGATTGAAATGAAATGAGAGTGACTCATATTCATTCTACTCTCATTCTTTGTAAGTAAACATGACCTTAACAAAACCAAAATCTAACCGACCCACCCACCCACCCACCCTACCCTACCCTACCTTACCCTCGCCCACTGTCGATGGCCCCTCCCACCGCCATCAGTCTCTCTCTTTCTTTCTCCTTCTCCATTCTTTCTCTCTCTATTCATCCGCTTCTCTTTTTCTCCTTATCTCTCTCTTTCCTTCCTCTTTCTCTTCTCCCCTCCCTCACAGACCACCATAGGTAACCGACTGGCCAGGGACCCAATCGACTTCTAGATTGAGGGTCACCAACCTTCAATCTGGAGGTTGACGGGGTTAGAGAAAGGGGGAGAGATAGAGAGATAGAGAGAGAGAGAGAGAGAGAAAGAGAAAGAGGTCACCACTCACCAGCGGTTGGAAGGCCTAACGACGATGGTTGTGACTTGTGAGGATGGTTGCTGCCTGGGTTGAAAGTGGAGGGTGGATTTTTTTTTTATATTGAAGTATTTTATTTTATTTAAGGGCATACTTGAAAAATAAAAAAAAAGGCAGAACATAATTACTCTTTATATTTTTGAGTTATTTTCTTTTTATTTTGAGTAAGGGCTTGCTCAAATGCTTAAGAACAGTCTTCAATAGGGCATCCTCTCACAATGAGGTGGGCCCTATGTGTTTTGGACCTTACCACATTGTGAGATGACGCTCCATGAAAGATTTACCCCGCTTAATTGGGATGCTTTTGGATAAAAGACTTCGACAATAATTTTGAATGCTTTAAAGCCTTTCAAAAGTTAAAAGTTTAATGATCATTTTACCCCTCAACTATGACATGTGCGTCAAATTGCATCCGAATTTTAAAATTTGGTACACTAAGCCATCAAACTTTTTAAAATAGGTCAGTGTAGTCAAATTCCTATGGTTTCATCCAAATTTAGTCCTAAAGATATCACATGCCTTTTGCATGAGGCCAAAATGCACAATTCACGTACAGAGCATTACATGGGCCTTGTTGATTTGTCCCAATTTACACCTAATTTCGACCAAATATTGTTCCTTTTCATGTCTAAATTTTGAGAAATGAGATGGAAATTTGGATGAAACCCTAGCAAATTGGGCAATATTGACATATTTTTAAAAGTTTGGTGCCTTAATTTACTAGATTTTAATTTGAGGGGTAATTTGACACACTGATCATAGTTGAGGAGGCAAAATGAATATTAAGCCAAAGTTAGGATGCTTGTGTTTGACGAAAAAAAGTTAATATGCTTTAAGGATATATATATATATATATATTTTTTTTTTTTGGCCACTAATATGCTTTAAGGATATAAAAACACTTAGAAGTGATTCATTTGCTTCCTCAAAATTTTTAATAAAAACATATGTGTGCTAGCTTCTAACAAAAGCTAGTAAAATAGCTACTAAGCAAAAGCACTTTCAATAAAAACGCTACTGAACAAAAACACTTCCTTCAAAAATACTCCCAAATAGTCCCTAAAAATACTTTCAGTTATCTTGTTTTTACCTTTTGATATTGTATTGACTAAAATAGAAGAAAAATTATTTTATAAGATTACAAAGCATGAAAAAAGTATTTATTTACTATTTTTGGGAAGCCAATGTAAATATAACTACTTGTGTTGTGGGAAGAAGTTCAGAATTTCTAAGGTTTGATCTTAATTTTAACTTTTGCTGTAGGAAATGCAATCACAATTCCATTGTGTTACAATATTATATTTTATTTAAACAGCTCGAACCTAATTTTGCTTGAGGTTCGTCTAGAACGATATTGTTAGTCAACTGGAATGTTATTGCACATCATTCATATATGTCAAAATAATCACTCATAGTTTGGCATGATTTTTGTTTTGGCATAACATTTGTTGTTGATTGTAGAAATCTTTCTCATACAACAATTCGGCAAACAGTGTGGATAGAGTAGCTATTGTAGCTAGTCCACGACCAAGCTACTGGCATTGTAGCTATGCAATTGGAATTAAATAATGTGATGAGAAAATACATGAATGTTTTTAAAGAAATGAATGGACAAACCAATCTTTTCCTTGGAAGCCTATGTTAAAACTGAATTACAGTCAATGATTTAGTTTTTTAAGAAAAAATGTGATTTGGGGCATGTTGATGCAAAAATTCGTAAGAGGGATGCAACAACTTAAGGTGGATGATTTGACTGATTGGAAGCCTTGTTGGATGATGAGTTGGATGTTGATTTGAGATGATCAAGATTTTTTGAATTGATGGTTGAAGCTGATGAGATTTTCCTGCACGAACACAAGATCAAAAGAGAAGGACCAGTGTGGTACCAGCCAAATACGCTCTGATGATGAAGTCAGTGAAATGTATTTGAAGGTGTTTGAGTAAGAACAAGGAAGAACAAGTGATGAACTTGAGAGAATATGGAAGAACAATACAAGATCTTCTGGGATATTCTCAGCTGGTTGTATGTATTTGTGTGGGCTTTTGTGAACAAATTGTGAACCCTTTCCTTTGTGCATATCACTGGGTTTATATAGACAAAGGAAGTGGTGAAGGTTAAGTTACATGCATGAGGATGAATGGCTGAGAAGAGGCCACGTATTCGGTCATGAACAGTAGCATGCATAGCTGCCCCTATCTTTGCATTCAATGTTGCATTGAATGCAAGTATGGAAGAACAAGTGGGATGCCCTCATAGTCATGGTTGTGAGCTGAGATGTCTTATCTGTCAGAAAGTCATGTCAGCTGCACTTGAGTATGGCGGTTCATCCCAATATGATCTTCTTAGAATGACGGTGGGAGGCCGAATCGATCTAAACACATATGTCCCCATGTGTAGATGTGGAATCCATGTGTGATTGGATCAGACATGGACAAGTCGGCCGAGCCGATCAGGTAGATAGTGTAGTGATCCCTTCAAGTAAAAACCGGCTGTGACTAGAATTTGAGAGGATGATCAGCAAAGGCCGAGCCGAACCAAATGGTCAAGATGATCCGGTGATGACAAGATTATCAAAGCAAGTCTGATCATGATCAGTCATTGAGCCGGGCCGAGCCGAACCAATGATCGAGGTGATCCGATGGTGACAAGATTGTCAAAGCAAGTCTGATCATGATCGGTCATTGGGCCGGGCCGAGCCGAACCAATGACCGAGGTGATCCGGTGGTGACAAGATTGTCAAAGCAAGTCCGATCATGATTGGTTGACCAAACCAAAGTGATAAGGCGACTGGGGTGGCTGACTAGGTCAACCGTTGACTAGTCAAGATGTCACGTAAGATCTTTGAGGCGGTGGACTAGAACATCCGAGCTGAGCTGAATATATGACTTTGTAAATGTCTCATGTACAATGATCATCTTGTCTAGTTTGATCAACAAAATGATGATTTGGCCCTAGCCGAGCTGAGCCAAGATGAGTTGTACAATCGTCATCTCGTCTGGCCGAGCCGAGCTATACAATCATGATCTCGTCTGGCCGAGCCGATTCGATTCGAGCTGAAGACTTTAGAAGTAATGTTCCAAGTTCTAATAGAATGTTTAATGGTTGAGATGTGATTAGAGAAAGATGATCTACAGATCCGAGCCGAACTGATGATGTCCGAAAAAGATGATCTCTCGAATTCCTAATGGATCCCAATGTCAGTTCGGATCTGACATGGGTAACCCGGAGGTAAGAGCCGATCTCAGATGTACATGTTGTTGGCATTGCTAAGTTGAGATGATGACACAGATGGCTGGGTCTGACCAAGTTGACCATTGAAAAGTCAGAGCAAAAATGAGACTTGGTGTGCCACGTGTTGGTTTGTGATTGGCCATTGAATCCATGTGGATTTATCCACAAACAGGGCAGTAATGCAGCAACCCTAAAAATAGCTTGGCCCATTTCACATATTTATTTTTGTACATTTCATTTAATCCATTACTTTGCATCTGCATTGTCTTTGTATCTCCATAATTTTTTTTTTTTTGGTATTAGATGAGCCCAGCAAAAGAAAGAAAACTACACAAAATAGTTAGGCCTAGAAACCTTTCTTACACCTTTCAGCAGAATTTGAGTAACAATTGTTGGGGCTGGTACAAAATATTGCAATCCAAATCATGGGTAAGTAGACCCAAAAAAAAAAAACAAAAACAAACAAATTTTACTTCGCACCTTCAAGGTTTGCCTTAATTCACAACTTACTCCCTATGGTTTTAATTTTTTCAATTAATTTAAAACCCAACATTTGAAATATCTTACAATGTAGACACTCTGTTTGTTTGACTGTGAATTAAGATGTTAAACCTGAAAATATAAGAAACTTTATATTTTGGAAGCGATAAGACATGACTTGAGATGTCACTAGGTACAATTTGAAATTGATCAGGGGTATAAACAATTAAAATTTCTCGAGTTACAAACTGAAATTTTTAATGAACAACTTGAGATGCCCTATAGAATGACTTGAGATACCCTAAAAAACAATTTGAGATCCCTAAGCCACGACTTGAGAAACTCTAGGGTATAACTTTGGAAGCGTCAAAACATGACTTGTATTGTCATTAAGTACAATTTGGAATGCTACAAGGGTATAAACATTTAAAATGTCTCAACTTACAAAATGAAATTCTCAAGTAACGACTTTAGATGCCCTAAGTAACGACTTAAGATACCCTAAGGCACGACTTGAGAAACTCTAGGTTTTACTTTGGAAGCTTAAAGATATGACTTGGGATGTCACTAGGTACAATTTAATATGCATCAAGGATATAAAAAAATTAAAATGTCTGGAGCTACAAAGTGAAATTCTCAAAGAACGACTTGGGATGCTCTAAGGAATGACTTGAGATGCCCTATGACACGACTTGAGAAACTCTAGGGTATGACTTGCGAAGTGTCAAAACATAACTTGGGATGTCATTAGATACAATTTGAAATGCATCAAGGGCATAAACAATTAAAATATGTCGAGCTACAAAATAAAATCCTCAAACAAGGACTTGTGATGACCTAAGAAACGACTTAACATGCCTTAAGGCACAACTTGAGAAATTCAAGGGTATGACTTCGGAAGCGTCAAAACATGATTTGGGATGTCACTAGGTACAATTTGGAATGCATCAAGAGTATAAACATTTAAACTATCTCAAGTTATGAAGTGAGATTCTCAAGGAACGACTTGGGATGCCCTAAGGAACGACTTGAGAAACTCTAGGGTATGACTTTGGAAGCGTCAAAATATGACATGAGATGTCATTGGGTACAATATGAAATGCATCAAGAGTATAAAAATTTAAAATTCCTCCAGCTATGAATTTAAATTCTCAAGGAACGACTTCAGATGCCCTAAGGAACGACTTTAGATTCCCTAAGGAACGACTTGAGAAACTCTAAGATATGACTTTGGAAGCGTCATACCATCACTTAGGATGTTACTAGGTACAATTTGAAATGCATCAATGGTATAAACGATTAAAATTTCTCGAGCTACGAATTAAAATTTTCAATGAACGACTTGGGATGCCTTAAGGAACAAATTGATATTCCATAAGGCACGACATAGAAAACTCTAAGGTATGACTTTGAAAGTGTCAAGACATTACTTGAGATGTCACTAGGTACAATTTGAAATGCATATATCAAGTATAAATCATTAAAATGACTCGAGCTATGAACTGAAATTCTTAAAAAACGACTTGGGATGCCCTAAGAAACGACTTGAGATGCCCTAAGAAACGACTTGAGATACCTTAAGACACGACTTGAGAAATTCTAGGATATGACTTGGGAAACATCAAAATATGACTTTAGATGTCACTAGGTACAATTTGAAATGCATCAAAACTATAAACAATTAAAATGCCTCGAGCAACGAACTGAAATTCTCAAAAAACAACTTCGGATGCTCTGAAGAACGACTTGAGAATTTCTAGGGTATAACTTTGGAAGCGTCAAAACATGACTTGAGATGTCACTAAGTACAATTTGAAATGCATCTGGGTATAAACAGTTAAAATACCTCGAGTTACGAACTGAAATTCTCAAGGAACGACTACGGATTCCTTAAGAAACGACTTAAGATACCTTAAGGCAAGGCTTGAGAAACTATAATGTATGACTTGGAAAGTGTCAAAATATGATTTGAGATGTCACTTGATACAATTTGAAATACATAAAGGGTATAAATAATTAAAATGTCTCGAGTTATAAACTGAAATTCTCAGAGAACGACTTGAGATCCCTTAAACAACGACTTGAGATGCCTTATATATGACACGACTTGAGAAACTCTATATTTTGGAAGTAACAAGACATGACTTGGGATGTCACTAGATACAATTTGAAATGCATCAATGGTATAAACATTTAAAATGCCTCAAGCAACGAACTGAAATTTTCAAGGAACGACTTGAGATGCCTTAAGGCAAGCCTTGAGAAATTCTAGTGTATGACTTGGGAAGTGTCAAAACATGATTTGGGATGTCACTTGGTACAATTTGAAATGCATCAAGGGTACAATTAAAATGTCTCGAGTTACGAACTGAAATTCTCAAGAAACGACTTGGGATCCCTTAAGTAACGACTTAATATGCCCTATGACACGATTTGAGAAACTCTATATTTTTGAAGTGACAGAACATAACTTAGGATGTCACTAGGTACAATTTGAAATGCATAAGGGGTATAAACAATCAAAATTCTTCGAGCTACGAATTGAAATTTTTAAGAAACGATTTGAGATACTCTAAAGAACAACTTGAGATGCCATGAGGCACGACTTGAGAAACTCTAGGGTATAACTTTGGAAGCGTCAAAACATGACTTGAGATGTCACTATGTACAATTTGAAATGCATCTAGGGTATAAACATTTAAAATGCCCCAAGCTACGAACTGAAATTCTCAAGGAACGACTTTGGATGTCCTAAGGAACGACTTGAGATGCCCTAAGACACGACTTGAGAAACTCTATGATATTACTTTGGAAGCGTCAAGACATGACTTAGAATATTATTAGGTACAATTTAATTTGCATCAAGGGTATAAAAAATTAAAATGCCTGGAACTGCAAAGTAAAATTCTCAATAAACGACTTGAGATTCCTTAAAGAATGACTTAAGATGCCCTATGGCACGACTTGAGAAACTTTAGGGTATGACTTAAGGATTTTAAAGACATAACTTGTGATGTCTCTAGGTACAATTTGAAATGCATCAAGGGTATTAACAATTAAAATGTCTCGAACTACAAATTAAAATTCTCAAACGATTTGGGATGACCTAATGAACGACTTAAGATGTCTTAAGGCACGACTTAAGAAACACAATGGTATGACTTTGGAAGCGTCAAAACATGACTTGGGATGTCATTAGGTACAATTTGGAATGCATAAAGAGTATAAACATTTAAACTACCTCGATCTACGAACTGAGATTCTCAAGAAACAACTTGGGATGCCCTAAGGACAACTTGAGAACCTCTAATGTATGACTTTGAAAGCATCAAAACATGACATGATATGTCACTGGGTACAATATGAAATGCATCAAAAGTATAAAAATTTAAAATGTCTCGAGCTACAAACTGAAATTCTCAATAAATGACTTTAGATGCCCTAAGGAATGACTTAAGATTTCTTAAGGAACGATTTGAGAAACTCTAGGATATAACTTTGGAAGCGTGATATCATGACTTGGGATGTCACTAGGTACAATTTAAAATGCATCAGAGGTATAAACGATTAAAATGTCTCGAGCGAATAACTGAAATTTTCAAGAAACGACTTTGGATGTCTTAAGGAACGACTTGATATTCCTTAAGGTATGACATAGAAAGCTCTAGAGTATAATTTGAAACATTATGTGACAAAATTAGGGACCCACTTTTTGCTGAGCTAGCACCTTTAGATCCCACCGTTTTGCTTATGTGGAAGACAAGTAGGTGCCACATGGATTATAATTAATAAAAATTTATTTAAAGATTATAAATATATTCAAAATTATTATAAGAAATTAAACTCTTCAATTAAACAAATTTGACCTAGAAAAATTCAATTAAACCTAAGAAAAACTTAAAAAACCCAAAAAACAGAAAGAAAAAAGTCACAACTCCCTCAATCCTTGTCTTCTCCTCCTCCATAGATGAACACGGCCAGATCAGATGAATTCCTAATCTTGAATTTGTTCAAATCTTCAATTTTTTAACTTTCTATTCAACCAATCTGGGCATTAGCTGGAAAAGATGACACGTTGGTGGAAAAATCTGGGCTTGCAGCAACTAAAAAACTATGAGCTACTAGAAAATTATACAATTATATACATTGTTTTGAATTATTTTTATTTTTATTCTTTTTATGGTAACCAAAGGTAATGGTGGAATTGTGGGGGAGGCATGATGGTGGTTCTATTGGAAAGAGGTTTCATGAGATTGTTGTCTTCGAGAGGAGAAAGAGTGTAATTTCATTTGGATTTTTTAAGGTTTTTATGTTGAATTGACATTTTAATTGCTTTTAATATTTTAAAAATATTATATTCTTTTTTTATTAATTATCATCCATGTGGCACGTACTTAGGTTTCACACAATTAGAAAGATGGGCCCAAATGCATGTTGTGTCAGTAAAAGGTGGGCCCCACGTTTGTCACTTTATCACTTAACATTTTAATTAAGTCAAACAAATAAAGGGTTCACATTAAAAAAAAATTCAAAAGTTAGATTTCAAATTGAAAAAATTAAAATCATAAGGACTAAGTTGTGAATCAAGGCAAATCTTGAGGGTGCAAAGTAAAATTTGCTCAAAAAAAAAAAAATCATGGCTACGTAGCAACCCTATCATTCATTTCTCAGTATATGTGATCGAGTAGGAGAACAATATTCCCACTTTCAAAATTTTATATATCAAAATAAATATAATTTCAACTATAGGAGACAAAATTAGTAGTCAACTATAACTTGACCCATTTAATTAATCGTGTTGAAAAGCTCAACGCCAACCCCCGTTTATAATCATATTGTGTTCGAGTTGAAGCATATATATATATATCTTGTGATCTTAAAATTTAAACATAAGTTTCTTTATTTTTAAACCAAAATTATTACTTATGCATCGATCACTTATAAAACAAAGATCTATTTAAATTATGATATTAACAAAACCATCGAAAATTAATCCTATAATTATACAGTGACTCATACAATACATATATATTAGATAATGAGAAAAATTACTCATTTTCTTAATACATTACAATACATATAATAATTTTTTCTCTTATCTTATGAAGATCTAGTTTGTACTAGAAAGTTTGAGAAATCAAAAGAGATAATTAAGTCATCTTCTTATTGCTTGAAAGGAAAAAAACTTTCTATTAACGGGTGTATACACTTATTTTTTATCTCTTTTATCATGTAATATAATATGTGATTACATATATAGATACATAAAATATATAAATCCATCACAGAGAAATTAATTCTCTTGGAAGTGGTCTGCAACTGCATGAAGCATTTGAGCTGTTAGATATATTTTAGGGAGACTTAGAATTCAGTCAATTTTATAAGTCTTTCTTAGACTAAGACCAATAGTGATTTATGATTTTTAATCAAGTCATTTTATTTTTCTTCTTTAACGGCTTTATATTATATTTTAACTTTAAAATTTTGGGCGTCTATAAAGCCCACTCTACACCTTAGGAAGGAAAATATCCTTCAAATAGGGGGATGACTTTATTATGAATTAAAATGATTTTCTTATAAATTAAAAGAACTTTATTATGAATTTAAAAAAATTCTTATAAATTAAAGGACTTTACTATGAATTAAAAAGATTTTCTTATAAATTTAAAACATCTCTAGTCTTCATCTAAAAATTATTTTTCTAAAAAATTCAAGTCTAATTATCTCTATATTTTATTGGTATTTTATAAAAGATGTGTGTTTCCTAGTCGTTGGGCCTGGACAAGGCCAGCCCCATTTTTTAAAGGTGGCCCGCTGCCCGCTTGGATCCTATCATCGTAGGCTGTGATCATGTGGGCCTTGAAGAGTTGACTTGTGAGGATGTAAACATCAAAACGTTTCAAGCCTCTGATTTCAAGGTTTTTGCAAGTGGGGAGACAACCCCATTCTGTCATTCAAAGCTGCTGACCCGAAATAAAAAAAGCAACAATCAACCCATGCAATAGATAAGATTTCATTGGAATGAGCATAAATTGAAAGTTCTGAGTAATTCCATTTACCAACTAATTTTTTTTTAATAAACTTATATAAAATTTTTTAAATGAAATAATTGAAAAGCTAAGTCCACATGAAACCGAATATTTACATCTATTAGTACGTATAAATATTGTGCTAAATGCATTTTAATAAATAAATATTGTACAACGATATTAGTTATATGCCTCTTTGATGCCAATGTAAGCAATAAGCATGATCTATTAATATACTCTATTTTAAGTGATCCAACGTCATCATTCTGACTTCTGATATCATACATGAGTAACATGATGCATCTATTAATTTGGTTTTGAATTATAAAATTATTGTCGTTGTTGAAGGAATCTAGACATTTATTTTAAAATTAATTAGTAATGAGAGGAGTAGTTTTAATCTTTAAAAGTTCCTAGCAAGTCACTCACATCTTCAATGTGAGATTTCTCTAAATACGCTCCTGCACGTATGGCGTCATTTAAGTCTAACACTTGGATAATTTATATTAGGTGATGTGAGAGCACGTGTGGCCGTTAGGTGCATCACGTGAATCTCTGATACCATGAAGAAATTTAGGCATTCATCCCAAATCAATTGGCAATGAAAAAAGTAACCCAAACTCTTATAAGATACTAATAAAACCCTCATATCTTCCATATGAGATTTTTGTAAACAATTGTTTTCTGTCGTTGTTGAAGGGCAGAGGCCGGTGGAGGGTTGACTTAAATCGAAGGCCACTACAGAACCGCTTCAAATTAAGCCTGTATTATGTCACCCTCGGCCTTCACTCTCATTTGACTCAATAATTTTCTATATTTATTAGTGTACTTCTTTATTCATTTTGTTTCAAAGATCCGTCACGCCGGTGGAGGTTTTTGTCTGGTCCATACATACATGGCAAGCTTCCTGTTATTGTTTCCTCATTTCGCATCAACTGGTCATCTTATTCATCATTTTATATATTATCTCAACTGATGTTTATAATAGAAAATTAGTATGTGAGTCTCACCAACCTCAATTAATTAATTAGATAAGCAGTACTCTAGATATTAGTTGATATGGTATAAATAACAATATTCATGTAGTAGCACCATTGGCAGATCCACAACAGAGCAAAATGAGTCAATTTACCCCATGAATTAAGTATCTTCCCTAGATTTTAGATGTTTGCCCCTCCCTTGAATTAGTTTTGTTGCTTAAGAAATTGGGACAATATATTTTAAAAAATGCCACAAACAACTTGTAATAGTGTGTTTTTTTCAATGAATGAACATAGATTCTTGTGCTTATTTAGAGGGTTCTTAATCTAAAGAACACATATTTTTTTTTGGTAACAAAAACTACACATATTTCAATATACATACATGCATTGAAAGTAAATGCAGGAACGAAATCCCGAAATGAATTCTCACATCAGCCGCTATCCTTGCTCTAATTACTTTAACGGTTCATGATGATCATCCAATTGATTCAACCACGTACATGGTTTACGTAATTGTATCACCCCTTTTTTAATTAATAACTTTTGTTCCCCATTGGTATCGATCTGATCCAAAACCAATGGCTGAGATAGTGAGATCTGTGTAATTATATATATATATATATATATATATATATACAATCATTGATGTAGCTAGCAAGGATATTCATCAATTATAATTAAATACACAAGCCTGCCATCTGGTCACTTTCGATACTCTGTATGCAAGCTTTCAACTTTGCTGCACTCTGCATTAAATCTCTCCTTTTTTAATGATAAATTATAGACAATAATTTTCTAATAGCAATTGGCATGCATATTCTCCTTGAGAGCAGGTTTTAGTTAGGTCACACTTCACACACACCCCATGATGTAAAAGGCCAGCTATCCCAGCTCAGCTAATTAAGTGCACATGCTCTGCTTCATCAGCAAAAAATGACCTCCCTTACCAAGTACTCTTCAATTCCTTATAAATACAAGTCAATATATACCACCCAAGCTTACACAACACCTCTCTCTCTCTCACTATACCTTTGAATTTGGAAGGAAATGGCTGTTGTGATGAGGAGGCCATCATATGGGTACACAAAGATGGACAAGGAAGACCCAGAAGAGAGAATAAAACGACGAGCACAGTTCTTGATCTACAAGGTGATGGAGCAAGCAGAGTCTCTGTCTCGAAGAAGGCCTTCGAAGTTGAGGATTAGAATACGCAAATTTAAGGTTAAGATTGGGAAGAGATTGAAGAAGTTGAGGAAGAGCATGCTGCTAAGTATATCTGCAGCCAGAGTCAGCGTTTATAAACAAGTTTTTAGTCAATTAAAAATCTGCAAGACCTTGTTTAGCCACTAGTCTTCCTCATCAGTTCACTTAATTGAAGTTATGTGCCTATTGGCCCCTCTGGTTCGCGATTTGAAAACGGTTTTCGAAATTTTTAGATCTTCCAGCAGAATCTGAGTAACAATTAATGGTTGGGTTGGTCCAAAATAGTGCAACCCAACTAAAGGGTGAGACCATAGGAAGCCAGTCTATAGCAACCCCACCATTCATTTCTTTGTATATGTGAATTTGCAACACTCCCACCACCTGCAATTCATAAGGCTAGACAGTTTACTGTCAAACTAAATCAAATGTGCGACACACTGTGAATTAATTTCAACCCTTATAGGAGACAAACAAGATTAATTTCCACAAGATTTATCATTTTTTTTTTTTGGCCAGAAAATTGTATCAAATTTATCTATACAATATAACTGAAGTTTGAGTGGCTTCATTATTAATCGAGCACTTGACTTTATCAGAAGTGTAAAATGGAGCCCAAAACCCGGTTCATCAGCCTATAAAAAACTCGATCTGAACGCCCAAACTCGATAAAGTCCAAGTCGGTTAGAACTCGAAATATTTTGAGCAAGTATTGGGCCTCCACAATGTTTTACTTTTTATTTTTAATCACGAATTCAAAATGTATAAACTATAAATTATGTAAACAGTTGTATATCTGTATGTTTTCTTAATGTTCCATTTGTACGTAGCATTATAATATATTAATCTAAATGCATGAAAGACTCGAAAAAAAAAAAAAAAAAGCCTGAAAAGACTGAATTATTTAATGTAAATTTTGCAATTGCTATTTCTTTTTACAATTTGTCAATACATCTTTAAATTTTCATTTTTAGCATCACAATCATTAGGTTTAAATCAATAAAAAATATAAAAAAATAAGGTTGAGCTAAAAATCCCAAACCTGAACTCGGCTCCAAGCCTACCTAAAAAAAGGAATTGGGCTAGACTTTCCTCCTCTCTCTTCGTAGGCTCGATCCAGCCCAACTCAAAATATTAAAAAGTCCTATGGGTTTGGTCGACCCGATTCAAAGCTCAAATATCATACTTGAACCAGTTCGATTCGGCCCATTTTACATCCCTAAATCCTAACCATGTTCAAGGATCCCGCGACTATAGCAACATCAAGTGAGAACATTACCACCTCCTGCATTGATTTTCCAACCCCTATATTTTGTTACTAACAATCTCATCATTTTGAGAAATTTGAAAAATTAATCTAAATTGAAGTCAATTAAAGACTTTTAACATTTTTTTAAAATTTTTAGAAATTTAACTCTCGAGTAGTACTCGAGCTCCCATCATAAAGTGTTCGAACACTCCTCGAGCACTACTTGATAGGGTTTTAGTACTACTCGAGGGGAACTCGAACACTACTCAATTGTTAAAATTCTAAAAAAAAAAAAAGGTTAAAAGTCTTTAATGAAAACCAAAATAGATTAGTTTTCCAAATGTCTCCATCATTTTTCATATTCATGTTGAATCAATGACTATCTTGATGAACTTACTATAGAATTTCATATTTGTGTTACTATATAAGACCCTACTAATATATAATGTTTTAAAATCTAAATTAAAAATAGAGAAAATTAGACTTAGGACCTTTTAGTCAATAGTTTTTAGGCAGAGACCAGGGGTACGTGTTTTCAAATTTATAAGGAAACTAATTGCCTCGTAAAAAAATATGATACATGCCAGCATTTATGATTTAAATAAGATATTACATAACCTAAATCTGATCTTGTTACTGATTTTATAGTAACCATCATTGATCTGGTAGTAGGAGGAAAAATTTGGGTTCAAACTATTCCAAAGACCACAAAAACCCCAAATGAGTAGCAACTATTTCGCCTTTACAACTTGTTACAATCGAGAATCCTATTCAAATTTCGAAACATCGAATCTAAATCCCAAAACTCACGCATGGATAAATGATAGAAAATCTCGATTGGGAGAAAACAATGCACTGGAAGTAAACCACACAATGGTACAAACTTATGGATTTGTGACACAAGTTGTAAAATTTTACATCTTTTAGGGAATAAAATGAAGTGGATGCTGACTAATTGATAACTAAGAATAAAAAAATTCTATCTAAACCCTAACTCTCTGCTGATGTTAGACTAAGAGGAGTGTAGAAATTGAACCCATCTCTAAGTCTCTTTTAAAACTAAACCTATGATCGATAAATAGATATTTAATTTCCTCTAATATCTTACTTTATTTCAGACTTGATTATACATATTATTAATGTGTGCAAACATATATTAATATTATTTGCAAATATTACAATTGTCTTCAGCATTTATGGTTTGTTGTCATGTTAGAAGCAAACACCTACAAATGAAATTTCAGCTAGAAGAACTGAAATGTGTGCCCATAACAAACTAGTCATTTTTCACATATCCAACATGAACTTTCATAAGTACTAGTGCAGCTACTTCTCATAAATATCATGTTAATATTAATTCAAAAAAAATAAAGAAATAAAGAGGAGAGTTTTAAAAAACCTTGTAATGTGCGAATACAGTCATACAATTAATCTCTTTTTTAATGAATAGAAATTGTGTTTATGATTTTGTTATTAATAATTTTTAGGGAAAAAAACGTTTTAGTCTTTGTGTTTTACCTCGAAAATAAATTTGGTGTCTGTGGTTTCAAAACTCTATATTTGGTCCCTGTGTTTTATGTTATTTGCAATATGAGGACAATATTAACAAATTCAAATTTTTAATTTTGTTTGAAAATCAAATTGAATGTTACATACATAATTTTTTTCATTTTTTAGTAAAATTTATCAGTTTATAAAAGTCATTAGTTTTAATTTGAGAAAAATTGTGCGTTATTTAGTTAAAGGCCCTTATAATTTATATTTTACATGATTTAACTCATTGACTGTAGATTAATAGATTAGGCCCATTATCAAATTTTAGATGCCACATAGGACATTTTTATACCATATATTGTTATATATTTACAATATTTACCATTCTCACAAAACGTTTAATAACCAACAACATTCAATTAAATTCCTATTTTTAAGCATATATATTATTTAAATCATCCTTTTTTTTTTTGTAAAAGATTTAAATCATCATTATTGTGCATCTAAATTGAATTATAATTTCAAGTGCTAATTACAACTAAATCAATAAAAATTTTCAAAATTACATTTTAATCGATATACATTTTAATAATTTCATTTTAGTCATTATTGACCAAAATGGAAAAAAAAATTACAATAGATTAATAAACATACATTACCATTCAGATTTAGGTATATTAGTTATATATGTTTGTGTTTAACTGCTACGCAGCAAAACGACTTAGGGTTTAGCTATGAGTTTTGGGCGGTTTTGGGTTATGCTTGAAACCTGAGACCTAAAGCCTAAGCCATAAGCTCCAAAACCCTAATTATAAACCCTAAACCTCATTTCTAAATCGTAAACCCCATTTATATATCTTGCACCACATTTCTATACTCTAAACTAAATTAAGAGCAACGCCATAATTTTATGCCTATAAGTAATGAAAAAAATGGATGGGCAAATTGGTATTTTTCAATGCACCAAAATACATGACATCATCAAGTAGATTGGGCTTAGTGACTAAAATAGGATATAATTTCAAAACTCATTGACTTTATGGAAAAAGAAAATTTACATTTACCATTATGTAATATTGAAATGTTTTATTGATTGAAATGTAATTTGCCATAATTTCAATTGCAAGTAAATTATCTATGAGTGATTCATGTAAGTGAAAAAAAAATATAAAAAAATATATATGTGTATAAGCATTTGATGTAGGTAAATTGCAATTGTGCCTCGCACGCGGTAGCTGTGAGGGGAAGCATGAACTCGCCAGTATTAATAATTTATGTACAAGCATTTTATGTAGATATATTATGAATAATCATCTAACGTAGGCAAATTATGTATAAGTATTTCATGTGGTAAATTATGTATAAGCTAGTATTTCATGTAGATAAATTATGTATAAGCATTTTTTGTTTTTTGAGAAAAATGTATTAGTATTTGATGTAGCCATGTAGGTAAATTATATATATATAAGCACTTAATATATAATAATTATGTTTAAGCACTTGATATAAATAAATTATCAATAAGCATATGTATATAAGTTATGTATAAGCATTTGATGTAGGTAAATTAAAAATAAATATTTCATGTAGGTAAATTATGTATACGAAAATAAAGATTACAAATATATAAAAAAAATATGGAGAATATCATACAATATATGGTGACTTAAATCTGAATTTCATTATTAAAATTCAAAAAAATGTTCAAAATTGATTACATTAATAGCCAAGATATAAGGAGAATAAATGTTTTTCTCCAAATACGCCAACTTGTGTTTAATGTTAGTAATGAAGGCTTAAGGGCATTTTGGGCATCTCAAAAACTAATAGGCTGACTCATCATTTCTAAAATGGAAATTAACTTAATTGGCAATCAGTCAAAGGGATTAACAATTGAAAAAAAAAATTTGCCTGAATTTTAATTGAAGAAATATAAGTTTGAAGGGGTTTCCCTAATTTACTAAAAAAAATTCATGTTCGTTATAAAATGTCTTAAAATTTCAAACAATATAAATCACAAGGACCACATGCGGAGTTTTGAAACCAATTAAAAGAACCAAATATATTTTTGGGGTAAAATACAGAGACCAAAATTATTTTTTTCCCTAATTTTTATTGTATCCTATGTGAATAAAATTAGTCATTCAAACAGGTTATAGTGCATTAATTAAAGAGTTTTTTATTCTCTCATCTTATGAAAATCTAATTTGTTCTAGGGAGATTTGAAAAATCTGAAGAGCTAATTTTTTTTTTGGCCAAATCTGAAGAGCTAATTAAGCACGTAATTTATTGATCTTATTGTTTGAAATGGATAAAAACTTTTATATTATAATATTAATAATTATAAACCCCCTAGTTAGAGATAAAATCTTTCATAACCTCCACCCAAAATCTACCTCTCCTATAACCCCCAATCTTACACTTAATATTTTCCTAAACTCCCTAGTCAACTAATACCCAGTCAAGTTTGACTCCCCATCTTTTAATTTTCCAGTTTTACCTTTTTTTTTTTTTTTTTTCATTTTCAATTTATGGGTGCTCTCTCTCTCTCTCTCTCTCTCTCTCTCTCTCTCTCTCTCTCTCTCTCTCTCTCTCCCATCAGGTGCCTCTCTTCCCCTCTGCCTTCTCTCTCTCCCCGCTGCTGTCGCCGGCGCGTGCGCCACCGTCTGGCGACGGTTGCTGGCGAGACCGGTCCCATCACACTCGCCTCTCTTTCCTCTTCCTCTCCTTGCCCTCCACTCTCCACGAAACATAACATCGACGCCGGATCGGTCTAGTCAAACCTGAGCTCCCTCGCCGGCGATCCATCAATTCCGGCAACGACGAGGTGTCGGACTGGTTGGGTTCTTCTCGCTTCTTCCTCCTCTATCTATCCATGGCCTTTTCTTTCCCATAAAATCCACAGAAACCCAAATACAGCCCGAAGTCTGATCGTCATCTCTGGCGGTGACTTCGAGATTCCGGCGACGTCGCAGCCGCTCTCCACTTCCAGAAGCTTCCTCTCGACGTGGTGAGTGTGATGGTGGTCTCTGATTCTCCAACTGACCACCGTGGACGGCGAATCGACACCGAAAAAGTCTGAGACTTATCGCCGCCGTTGCCGGCGATTCGGCGGCGGATTGAAGTGGTTTCGGTCTCATTCTTCTCCCTTTGACAGTCTCTCTCTACTAGTATACAAATTTTGGTTCAATTGCATTGAATTTCAAAAGCCCTGATTTGAAAACCCTAATTTGAAATTGATTTGTGAATCTGTCTGTGAAATGTATAATTTGTGAATCTGTTTTAATTGAATTTGTTATAAATCAGATAGAAATATGGTTTTTAATTGATTTATAAGTATATACAAATTTACTTCATTTATTGATTAAACAGTTTCAGTTCGTGAAACATGAGTTTTAAATGAATTTTGAATGAAATTATGGTTCTGAAATATGATGAATCAAATTTGCAGGTAGAAACAGATCGAGGCAGTGGCGGCTGTCGTGTACTCGTCGCTCGTGAGGTGATCGGACGACGTTGTATTGTTGGCTACTCCTCTCATCTCAATGACTTGTTGTGTTGTTGGTTTTTTTTTTTTGATAAGGTTGCTGTGTTCTTTTTAGTGAAACGGAATTCAGTAAAGGTGTAACTGTTTTAGTGAAGTGTAATTGTTTTAGTAAATGTGTAATTGTTTTTTAATTAAGGTGTAAGTGCATTTTAGTCGAGGTGTAATTGTTTCATCACTTAATTCAGTTTCAGTAAGTGAATTCATAACTGAATTCTTCAATTTAGTGTAACTGAATTTCTGAAATTCAGTTTCAGTGTAATTGAATTCTGAAAATTCAGTTTTAGTGTAATGAAATTCAATTTCAGTGTTTGATTTTAGTTTTAGTGAAATATTGAGTTTTAGCAAAAACTTCAATTCAAAAAAAAAAAAAAAAAAACAGTTTCACCAAAATTCAGTTATAGTGACGTCAGCATGCGTCAGCGCGCGTCAGCATGCGTCAGAAGGGTAATTTAGGATTATAAGTTTTAGGGGGTTTTGAAAGAGTTTCTAGATGGGTGGGGGTTTAGACAAATTTTTTTGGTGAGTAGGGTGTTTAAAATTAGACACTATATATTATAAGTGTATACATTTATTATTTTTATCTCTTTTATTATGTGATAAAAGAGATAAATACTTAAAATATAAACAGACGTGATAAAGAAGTCGCTTGCATAAGAAGTTTTTGCAAGTAATATTTTCTTGTTATTTTATATAAGACGTGTGCATCCTCATCGTTGAGCCTGGACAAGGGCAACCTCATTTTGAGATTACATAATAAAGGTACGTGGCTGGTTGGCTGCTGGGATTGTCTTATCTTGGGCTATGATCCTGTGGGCCTTGAAGAGTTAGGCTTTTGCTCAATCCAAAGTTTCAAGCCATGCCATTAACGTAGATAAGATTTCATTAAGTTCTGAGTAACCCATTCACGTACCCAACTCAATTTTTTTAATGAAACAGTTATAAATATTTTTTTAAATGAAATAATTGAAGACTTGAAGAGAATGCTAAGTCCACCCGAAACTGAATATTTACTCGATGTATTTGTATAAAATTATAAATATAGTACTATCTTTTTAATAATAAATTTTACAATGATATTAGTTATGTGTGTGTGTGATGCCAATGCAAGCATCATTCCTCATATCATATAAAATGATTGTTCTAATGTCCTGAATTGACAGGCAGAAGCCGGTGGAGGGTTGACTTAAAATGGGAAAGTCACTGCGCCACCACTTGGGCTCTCACTTTCATCTGACATTTTGACTCCATAATGAACTTTATTAATGAACTTTTTTATTCATTTTGTTCAAAGATCCTTCACGCCCGTGAAGGTTTTTGTCTGGTCCATACATGGCAAGCATCATGTTTCCTGATCTGCTAATAATTAATTTGACTTCAAAGCTCACACCTCACACCAATGGCGGAAGGACCACCCTGCAGCTTTCCCAAACCCAATCTTGTGTACTTTCACGGTGCTATGTATGCTAAACATAGTAGTACATAAAGGCCTCGTTTGTTTCACAGGACTGTCTTGGCTTGGACTAGCTATAGGGACTGGCATGGACTGGCTTGGCATGGATTAAGCTAGCTAAGAACTGCCTTAATGTTTGGTGCAGTGCAGGACTAACAACCTGGATAATGAAAATAGTCATGTCCTATGTTTGGTGCAGTGCAGGACTAACAAGTTGAAAAATTAATTTTTGAAACAAAATCATAAATCCCCATATTTATTTATTTAGAATAAAAATGACATTTTTGTAAGAATAGATAAGAGGCAATTATTATTCTTATTCAAATTTTGTATGATCATCAGCTTGCCCCGGCCAATTAATTTGAAATATCCAAGTCAATCACTTTGGTCTTTAGAAGTTAATAGAAGTTAGAGAATTAGGTCGATCTAGAAACTCAAAGAAAGTGAAAATTAATTATGCATGCAGCATGCCCCACTGCACTAACAGAGGGTGGCTAGCTAGCAAATGGGCAACACATTGTGTCACATTTTAGCCACATGTTTGATATATCGAAGTGGTAGGAACGTGATGTTTTCTATATAGCTGTTTTATCTTCATGTCTCCATATATATCAAAGCATATATTGCCATGTCCCCTTGTAAAATGGAGGTCATGACTCCCACATGATTTTATGGGCAAGATTGATCTAGATGGTTTTAGAACCCTCTGATCTGCAAGATTAATCTAATAAGTTTTTGATGAGCTAGATTAATCATATCAACCTAACTAATTAATCAAAGATAATACATAGCATAAAAGAACAAAACTTTCAAATTTTGTGTGGTCTACTGGCTACTCAGAAGCATTATAGAGTAGGTTCACTTGCTTTCTTCAAAGTATTTCTCAGCTTGGTCAAGTTTCATCCCTAAACCTCTTTTTCATCCCTGCATAGAAAATGAATGCATTAACAAGAAGGCACACTACAATAATGTCCCAGGCCAAAATAGTCAGAAAACAGAGTCATTCAACCATGGTTAGAATAATGACTTCAACTTCAGAAAACAGAGTCCCTCTGCCACCATTTCAGCCTCTATTACTTACCCAAACAAATTTATCTTTGAGTGCTCAATTTTCAGTCATTTCAGTGAAGTCCCATGTTCATAGATTGAAGCAATTCACTGATTCTTTAACTTTCTGATAACTTTATGGTGATTTTCAGGTATTAATAGTTTGCCTATCGTGTAAAGTTCCATACTTTACAAAGTAAAATCCAAGAAAATTGAAGAGAGTGCGCCAAAAGTTTCACTCTTTAAGAGAGACGAAACTGACATAGAGAGAGAGGTAGAAAGGGTCTTTTGAATAACTGGGTCACTTTTTCTATAGCTTTAAACCCAAATATCCTGTAGTTTTGCTGATTCTGGAGGTGGGTTTTCAAGACTTTGGCTTAAGCCTTAAAAATATGATTGTTAGCTCCCTCTGCAATGGAGGCACTAGGTTCTCGGTGAGTTCATTAAACTTGATACAATTTCTTTTCAACTTTCCACTCACAAAATAAGACCTAAAACCCAGACCACACCCATATTCATATTCTTGGAAAAACAATCAGTCAAAAGAGAAATCAAGGTAGATAAGTAGATTTGACGAAAAAAAAAAAAAAAACCTAGATCTGGAGAGGAATTTTGAAGAGAACTCACTCTCTGTTGTTGCTGCAGGTAGAAGAAATGGGTTGGGTTGCTGTAGAAGATGAAAGAGCCAAATTACTTGTCGCTTCTGCCCAGTTCTTCTCGCCGGTCGCCGCTGCCCAGTTCTTCTCCTCGGTCGCCGCTGCCCAGTTCTTCTCGCCGGTCGCCGCTGCCTAGTTCTTCTCGTCGGTCGCCGCTGCCCACAGTGATGAAGTCGCTGCTGCCCACTTTCTCCTTCAGTTTGTTCTCGATATGAAATTGATGAAGTGTGTTCTGATTTTTAAGTTTGGTCTTAGGTAGACCCAGCTAAGGAGGTTCTTAGCTAAACCTCCACATTTTCACGGGTTTCATTAAGCCCACCTAAGAAGGCTGATTTAAGTTGGAGAGGATTCACTAAGCCTCATTCTTTCTAATCCTAAGCTCACCAAACATGGGCTTAAAGTCTTAACTAACCCAGTCCCTGTTTAGAAGGTGAAACAAACATGGCTAAAGATTCTATAACTTTTGAATCTCGAGACGATTGTCTCAGAGTTGGCTATGTATAAATAAATAAAAACAATTTTAATTGCAGTTTTGTAGTTGTTACGATTACTACGATCAATTTTTAATTAATATTTTACGATTCTCACCGTTCAAATGATGTGATCTAATAATGATATCTTATCTCTATATTATTATCCGTGAAATGTATGTGCTACAGTGCTAGTACACTTTCTGACATTCATTTACTTATTTAAAGGGATCTTAATATAGACTACACATTAATTTACGATAGACCATGCAGTCCACGCATGTATTCAAGTAAATGCATGAACACCAGCCACAATCATTGCTCTAATTCACTTCACCAGTTTTTGAAGATCATCCCCACATGGTTTACGTCCCTCTTTTTAATCAAGTACTTTTTCCGTTCCCCATTGGCAACTGATCCAAACCAAAGGCCCGGATCTGTTAATTACTTAATTCTTTATAGAGTCATTGATGTAGAATTCATTAATTATAATTAAATACAACAGCCGAATATTTGGTAACTTTCTATACTATACATGCAAGCCTAACTTTCTAGTTTCTATAATTTTCAAATGGACAATTGGCATGCAAACTCTCCTTGATTAAGAGCGGGTTTTAATTAGTAATTAATTCACACACACCATGATGTAAAGGCCAGCTCAGTCCCTGTAATTTTCTCCTGTACCAAACATCAATATTGCACATGCTCTGCTTCAGCAGCAAAATGATCTCCTCTCTGACCCCACCTTCATTACCAAGTACTCTTCAACACTCCATAAATACAACTTAATACCATTCAAGTTTACACAACAATACAACACCTCTCTCTCTCTCACTATACCTTTAAATTTGGAAGTAAATGGCTGTTGTGATGAGGAGGCCATCATATGGGTACACAAAGATGGACAAGGAAGACCCAGAAGAGAGAATTCATCGACGAGCGCAGTTCTTGATCTACAAGGTGATGGAGCAAGCAGAGTCTCTGTCTCGAAGAAGGCCATCGAATTTGAGAATCAGAATACGCAAACTGAAGGTGAAGATTGGGCAGAGATTGAAGAAGTTGAGGAAGAGCGTGCTGCTAAGTATATCTGCAGCCAGAGTCAGTGTTTATAAGCAAGTTTTCAGTCAGATGAAAACTTGCAAGACCTTGTTTAGCCGTACTGGAGAGGGCACCATTGCCACTAGTCTTCCACCTCTCTTCATCTGATCATCAAGTTTTGTCTATCTCTTTACTCTTATCTCTGTTAGAATGGATAATTGTACTCTTAGATCCCAGTGAACACAGGTTAGATAAGTCAACTCATGGTTAATACTGTTAGTCTTTTGACTCTTTTGGTAAAGGTGGTTACTGATCGACTTGGTTAGTGTTCAAGGGCTCAGATTGAAGTTGTTAGATGGTATTATGATTGAAGGGCTGTGATGTAATTAGAACAGAGCATATAAAAGCCTCTTGTAATGCTTTGTACGAACTGCAAATGCTAACATTTTGTGTGTGTATTTATGGTTTGTCATCATGTTAGAAGCCGACTTCTTTAATTGAAATTCAAGCTAGAAAGAATGAAATATGTGCCCATAACAAACTAGTCGATCAATTTTCACACAACCAACATGAAAATTAGTAGTGCAGTTGTTTGTTTTTCACCCACATTTCTAATTTGTAGAAAATAAAAGTAAGGGGGAGAGTTTATAATAAACCATGTGGCTTGTGCATCAAACTCATGTACCAATTCACCAATTAGTTATTAATTTAATGATATTATTCCTAAATGTCGAAGAAATTCTAAATTTGAACCTCCCTTCTCCACATAGGAAAAAATGGGAAGATGTGCCCCAACGTTTTATCTCAACGTACTATTCTTTCTCAACTTGTATGACATATACATTATACTCTACAAATGATAATAGAAAACTAAGAAACAAGAAAATAAATCATGTCAAACGAATGAATGCCAAAAAAATAATTGGTGCATTAAGCATTTTCTTAATAAGAAAAAGAAACTATATGCATGCAATTAATCTTAGAGTGCTTATATTCTCACTCATTGTCATATTTTCTACCCACCTTATTTTTACGCACACTATTAAATTTGAAAAAAAATATATAAAAACACTCTTCCTACCTTCCATTATTCCTATATAATACCCTTTGATATATCAACTCAAACACTCACCTACTAAACACTTTTTCCACCCCCCTTAACTATCATCTCACTCACTTATCTTTTTCCATAATTCTTTTCTTTCATAAACCCTAATTCTACTTTGTCACCAAAACTTAAAATCGATGATACTATTTGGTTGATGCTCATACATCTATTAAAATATATGATTATTCTATACCCTAAACCCTTATTATTTATTTATAGTTTTAGATAAAGAATTCATTCTATTTTAAAATTTCTTTTGATTTAGAAATTGAATATTAATCTTAGAGATTTAATTTGGAATTTAGGAATGAATTATAGGATAGGTATAAGATTCTTTTGTCTTCTATTTGGAAAAAGATGGGTGGGTGGAATGATAGTTAAGGGGGGTAAAAAGAGTGTTTAATAGGCGGGTGTTTGAATAGGTATATCAAAGTGTATTTATAGGAATAATGGGAGGTGAGAATAATGTTTTTATATTTTTTTCAAATTGAATGGTACATAGGTGTAAAAGTAAGGTGGGTGAGAAAATAGGATAAGGGGGTGAAAATATAAATACTCTTAATCTTATGTAGATAAGATCTCATAGTTTTTTTTAAGATAACCAGATTTAAATTGATTTTTTTTTAATGTAAGTTTTGAGTAATTCTATTTACCAACTCAATTTCCTTTTTTTAAATGAAATAATTGAAAGCTAAAACCACACAAAACTGAAATTTACTCGATCTTTTTTTTTTTTTTTATAGCCGTAGCAAGTTTATTGAAAGAACTAAGAGGTTACAATGTCATCCGCTACGTACGTAAGACTCAAGCCAAGGCAGAGTCTCATGAATCCAAACACTAATATAATTACAAGAAAGAGCAAAATGGGCTAGTTTCTGAGCCACCTTATTACAAAAACGACTTACATAAAAACAAATAACTCTTTCAAACGGCTCTATCAACCTCTTAGCATCTTCCAAAAGGTGCCCATCAGAAGCCAAGTCTTCCTCCAAACGATTAAGACGATGTATAACTCCTATCTACTCGATCTATATATTAGTATAAAAATTGTACAATCTGTTTAATAATAAATTGTACAAATGATATTAGTTATGTGTGTCTGTGATGCCAATGCAAGCATGGTGTGTTAATATACTCCATTTTAAATATCAAACGTCATCGTTCCTCATATCATAAATCTATTTAATTTAATTTGTAGCTTTGTACTATAAAATCGTTGTTGTATTGTTTTTTGTAGTTGTTAATTGACAGGCAGAGGCCGGTGGAGGGTTGACTTCAATGGAAAGCCACTGCGGAACCACTTCAAATTAAGCCAACATGTATATACATTATGTCTCCTTCGGCTCTCACTCTTCCTTGACTCAATAATTTTCTATACTTTATTAATTTTTAATTCATTTTGTTTCAATGACCCTTCACGCCGGTGGAGGTTTTTGTCTGGTCCATACATGGCAAGCCTCATGTTTCCTCTGCTACTTAATTTGACTTCAAAGCCACCAATGACAGAAGGACGTGTTTCCTCTGACCACCCTTTCACAAACTTCATTTTAATTAATTACTTTGGCGGTGTGCATCTTAAGTATTATGATCCATCGTTAATAACACCTCACCGTTTATTACATGATGTGATGAAAGAGAACATGATCTCTATATCATTGGTCATGAAAACAATGCTACATGTCTTGGAGAAAAGTGGCTCTATTAGCACAATCACACATCACAAAAGTGAAGAGTCATTAATTGGTTTATAAAAAAACTAAACCAAACATGTTAGTACTGAGATCTTTTGATAAAATTCTATACATATATATTTGGTACCATTAGTAGCTAAATTGAGAAAAAAAAACAACAATATATTTGTTATATACTTATATGTGATAATGTGAGAACTCATATATAAAAGTGCATTGTTGGACGCTTCAATTGACTTCCACACAACATGTGCTATTTTTGCTGACCAATTTTTTACGCCCACATTCATGTACTTTATCTAAAAGGATCTTATTCTAAACTACACATTTTTCGATAGACGTACTAATCTGTACATGTATTCAAGTAAATGCATGAACTAATACGTACTTAATCCCAAAAATGAATTCCCAACACCAACACCAGCCGCAATCATTGCTCCAATTCACTTCACCAGTTGTTGATGATCATCCAATTGATTCAACCACATGGCCGGCCGGTCTACGTAATTGTATTACCCCTTTTTTAATCAAGATCGAATTTTCTGTTCTCCATTGGCATCTGATCCAAAACCAAAGGCCGAGATCTGTGTAATTCTATATATAATTCATTAATGTAGCTAGCTATGATATTTTTTTTTTTTATCAAGCTAGCTATGATATGCATTAATATAATTAAATACAACAGCCTAACATATATGTGGTCACTTTCTATAATCTGTACTCTTCTTGCAGGCCTTCAATTTTCTATAATTTTCTAATGGGCAATTGGTATGCATACTCTCCTTAATTGAGAGCCTGTCTTAGTTAATTCACACACACCATGATGTAAAGGCCAACTCAGTGCCTGTTATTTTCTCCTCCATGATTTTGTACCAAACATCAATATTGCACCTGCTCTGCTTCATCAGCAAAATGACCTCCATTACCAAGTCCTCCCTCAACACTCTATAAATACAACTTATTAATACCACTCGAGCTTACACAACAATACAACACCTCTCTCTCTCTCTCTCTCTCTCTCTCTCTCTCTCTCTCTCTCTCTCTCTCTCTCTCTATCCGAGTCTTTCAATCTTGAAGGAATGGCTGTTGTGATGAGGAGGCCATCATATGGGTACTCAAAGATGGACAAGGAGGACCCAGAAGAGAGAATTCATCGGCGAGCACAGTTCTTGATCTACAAGGTGATGGAGCAAGCAGAGTTTCGAAGAAGGCCTTCGAATTTGAGGATTAGAATACGTAAATTGAAGGTGAAGATTGGGAAGAGATTGAAGAAGTTGAGGAAGAGCATGGTGCTGAGTATATCTGCAGCCAGAGTCAGCGTTTATAAACAAGTTTTCAGTCAATTGAAAACTTGCAAGACCTTGTTTAGCCGTACTGGAGAGGGCACCATTGCCACTAGTCTTCCACCTCTCTTCACTTGATCATCAACTTTTGTGCCTCTTAATATAAGTTTTCTTCTCGATCGTTTTTCAGAAATGCCAGCTTTGTTTGGGTGTTACATACTTTGCTTTTGTAATTCACAGAATATGTAACATACTTCATTTTCTTATAATATACCCTGGCAATCGATGCTTCTTCACAATTTTGTTTTGGCGTGAACTTGAAGCTCTTGGGTTCATTATATTGATGGAATAAGAATATGGTCGGTTCTTGTTCAATTTTCATACGTTTTTTGGGAATGACAAGCAAAGCACACAGTCACACATGACACATGGGCTCCACTTAATCAAAAGCCAAATCTAGCTAATATGGGCCAATTGCTCCTTTTTCTTACCAAACAAACTAGTATGGCTTAAGTAGCTATTGCACTGTTATTTATACTATACCAATTTGTATTATTTTTAATAGAGGTAAAATCAACCACTTGATTTTGTGAGCAGCCTCTCCTATATGTTATGGATTGAGAGAGAAATATTTAGGTGTAGTACGTTGTATTTTGCAGAACCATATAAACCAATAAGGATGGTAGAGAATAAAAATTGAATACAGAATATTTTGCGAACAAAATTATGATATCATGTTAAATAATTATTAAATTCTAAAAATAGGATATTAGAGAATAAGTCAATATTAAGATCAATTTTAATAATGCTATAATAAACTCAATTGAAACCCATAACATGGCTACAATGTATTAGATCCTGTTTAATAAACTTGATGAAGTTGTACCTTTCGTGAGGGTTGCCTATATACTTGCCTGGTAGGAAAGTTATGGGATATGTTTCGATATTCATAGTTTTTGGCCAAAAGTCAACTCCCTGGAGACACTCCTCAGTCCTCAGTCCTCACATTGACGTACTGTCCTAATTAACTGTCCTCTTGGGGAAGTGGGCCAGTGGCCAGCCGGCATATATAATTGGTCCAGCTCGGCCAACCAATCTATCCAACTAGCCTAATTAGTGCTGCCTGAAAAATTAACAAATGAGTAAATAAATTCTGGGTTTTTAAAAAGACATATGTTATGGTTTTATTTTACAGGGTTAAAGACAAAAATGATCCACGAACTTTACACTGATTCTTAATTTGGTGCATTAACTCTAAAAAGTGTCAATTTGGTTCATGAATTTTTCAAGTTGTATCAAAGCAGTACAAACGTTAACTTTCATCTTAAAATTAACGGACTTAGTCACATGAAAATATGATGAACGAATTAAAATGCTCTTGAAAATGTGGTCACTTGCTGTGCACATGACCAATTTTTATTAAATTTTTCGATGAAAATTAACATTTGTATTACTTTGGTACAACTTTAAAAGTTCATGGATAAAATTAACACTTTTTATAGTTAGTGGACCAAATTGAAATTCACTGTAAAGTTCATGAATCATTTTTGTATTTAATCTTATTTTCTAAGGCTCACGAGTCAGGAGTCAGGAATATCCCCATTTAACTTGGCTTTGGTATTCATCAAAATAAAAAAAAACATGGCTTAGGTTGCTCAAAATCGATTAAATTAAGATAAGGGAAAAGATTTTGTGTCCTAGAAGGGCACAAGATTTATGTGCCCTAATATAATGTGACAAAATTATTTTTAATACATCACTATTTATTTGCCACATCAAATTAATATCATTATTGTTAAAAGACAATTTTGCCCAATTCAAACCTAATTGCTACAATTACTATTTATAATCCAATGGTCTTTTCAACAACCACATTATATTTAGAGAGAGAGAGAGAGAGAGAATAATTTTCTTTCTTTCCCTTCTTCCTTCCCTGCCGTGAGAGGAAGAAAATGGCTTATTTGTTTTTTTTGGGGTTTAGTTTTGAAGAGAGAGAGAGAGAGAGGAATGATTTGAGTGGTCTTTTCTTTTCCTTGCTGTGAAAGGGAAAAAATTGCCATAAAAAAAAAATTTAAAGAAATGGGGTATTGCAGGCACTGACAATATCCTAATTTCAACACTTACAGAGTTACATCAACAATTGATATAACATTATAGGAGTTTAACTAATGGTTTAGGTTGTGTAGGTCCGAATGCAACAAACTCACCAATTAATCTCACCTCACATTAGTTAGTAGTTACTATACAGCAACTAATTAATTATTTAATTGGCATTGCTTTGTGTCATGGTCCGCACTTAGAGTTGTGCTTTCGTGAAATTAATATGAATTATGGAGGGTCAAATGGCGAGAGAATGACATTCGTTTGGTGAAGAGTGGCCAGGTTGCGCACATAGAAGGGTAATTTCATAATTTGGCTGTTTCGGGGTCCTCCAGTTGGAATTTGGGAAATCTAAAAATACCGGTAGATCCAGAAGGTCGAAACGAGTCCTACGCAACTGACGGTTCGTCATTCAGAGTTCATATGAATTAATTATGGTCAATTATGACTCCTCGCACGAGTTGATGTTTCCTCATGTTTTGTGAAGAAAAGCATAAAATGCTCTTTAGGGGGAGACATGGTGTCATGCTCTCCACCACCCCCGACGCCCACACCTAAGGAGCGTTAAGCGAGCTACTCTAAGAACCTTTGGGGACCTAGGGGGCGGGCACATGACTTCCAGAGGGCGGTCATGTGTCTCCGTGGGACAGGAGGTCCCACGGACAATACAAGCGAGCGGGAGTGCTTGTATTGCGCTGGGCGCGCGCACACGAGGCTACAAGGGGAATTCCCTTATGCTACGCCGTATGCACATCATGCCCACTACACGTGAACTCCCGGAGACTCCATGGGGCACATTGCCCATGTAGTACTCAACGAGGGCATCGGCTTGGGTTCGGCCATGCACAATATATGATGCTAGCAGGCACGGGAGGGGCGACCTCGTGCCAACGAGAGAAAGCTAATGTGGGGCATCGGAGAAGAGTTGCTCACTTGGGTGGCATGCTTGCAAGTTGGCTTGCATGTTCAACTCGAGGAAAGGACTATGGGCACGAGCTAGCCCTTAGAGCCATGACGGTCGCGATGTGGAAACAAAGTAAGACCTGACATGTGAGAATGGAATGCTGGCGTCATAAAAACCTATCGATCGGGCGAGTGTCTTGGCTGAGAACCTTGGCACAAGGAAGCAATCGTATATTCGCTACGAGCAAGACTTGAGATGAGTAGGTCTTGTTGGCAAACCTCAAGAAGGTAACGTATGAGTCTAAATCTTAAAAAAAGCAAAGAGAAAGGATGGCTGGCCTTGATTCAGAGGAATCTGGGCGCCGCACGGGCAAATTCAGCTGCGTAAAAAGTGAGCCCGTGACACTTTGTAAAGTCAAACCACCAATAGTGTATTTTGACTGAAAAAATACTCAATAGCAATGGTTGGGCATTTACTTAAAGAAATTAGTGCTTATTGCCCTTTTCTTGTAGTGTTCTATATACCTTTGTGGCTTTTGTTTTAATGGAAAGCATTCCTGGCCCAAAAAAAAAAAAGGATGCCAACAATTGCCACCATGGAAGAGATTACGATGTTATGAGTTTTTAGGGGTTAGAACAATTTATGGCTTGGATATTTTTATTTTTGTTTAATTTAAATTTTGTAAAATTTATAATGAAGGTTAAAACAGTATTTGTAAAAACTGATGTGGCAAGAAATAATGAATTATTTTTTTCCAAAAAGAAATAATGAATTTAATTAAAAAATATTAATGATTTTAATTGACATGTCATTAGGTCACTCTAGTAGCGTTGCCCTTAAGATAATTGATTAGTTGGAAGAGGCTGAGTTCATGCTTGGCACAATTTGTCTCATGTCGTTTCATGCATTGCACGTAGGACTTTGTGACTTCGTCTCAGTTAGTCCTTTCATTTCATGCATGGCACATTGGCACCACTATATATTATAATTAAGGACTAAAGAGGCTAGCTAGGCAAGTGTATATTAACTAGGTACCACATGATCCGAGCCAAATTTGGCTCTTAAACTTCACTGCTTTCAAGGTGATTGATTGTCATGACGATCACGTGTTCAGCGCGTGGTCTCTGTCTGACCTATAGCTGTGGATAAGTCAAATTTGGGATCTTTAATAAGCTTAATAATTTATATGTACAACTTTCGTCAACTAATAAACTTCTTCGTAATTAAGCTGCCAAGATTATTGTAATGGCATGGGGAGTTAAATTAAGATCCAATATATGAGATGACGAAACATGATCATAAATAATGATCTGATGATTAATTAAATTGGTACATAGTACGTAGAGTTGGTGTCCCAAGCAATGGAGCAGCCTGTTAGTGTTGAAAACGTACGTCTGTGTTGTGGCTTGAAAGTTTTTATATCCTCAGCCTGCATATACTAAAACAAGTAGGGATTTTAATTTCAGCATATATCGATCAGGTCTTGAGAAAAGGCTGCTTCTTGTCATCCCATTTTTCCAAACGCTAGCCGTGTCCACCTGAAAACTCAGTGCCCAGATCGATATGCCTCTTTGAGATGCATGTAATAGTAAATTATTACTAGCTCCAAGCCTCCAACTAGTGAACTATGAAAAAGAAAAGTTTTATCATCTCCTGTTACTAGATAATTAAAAAATTTAGTCATAAATATAGTCAATAACATAAGTAAGTTAAAGAAAAATCTATACGCATTAACCGTGTTCGTCAATGTAACTTAGACCACCAAGCGCTCAACAGCTGCATTTGTATCTTATAGTTACCACGTGATTTTTTTTCTTGATTTTTTACTTGAATTTCTTAATGATTGTGGAATTGATTAGGTTTTTATATAGTGTGTTTAAGTATGTTTTACGAAATTTATTGGTTGAAGATTTAAAGTTGATACTTTTATACTCATAATATATAATGTATCTACAATTTTGTAATTGCAGATGCAAAAAATTGCAAATTTATAGTTAAAAAATGCATATGCAGTTGTCGAGTGCTTGACAGTAATTTTTGTCCTGAAATTTAATAATGCAACCGACTGTCTTGCTAGGTAAGTAAATTTAGGGGTGGTTCGGTACGGTTACCGAACCGGGAACCCCAAACCGGTGTACCGACCGAACCCCTTGGTTGCCCCTTTTGGTTACCGAGTCCGGTACTGGTATGTCAGTAAACCGGCACTCGATTGGACTGGCATACTCAATCAGTCGATCGGCACGGTTCGGACTAGGCCTTGATCGGCGACGGTGAGGGAGATGCAACATAAGCGAGCGGCGACATCGATCAGAAAAGGAGCGCAAAGAGGAGGAGAAAGAGTGATCGCAAAGAGGGAGGAGAGAGAGAATAAGTGAGAGAGATAGAGATAGGCGGCTGAGTAAGATTTTGTGATCGCAGAGAGGAAGGAGAAGGAGTGATCACAGAGAGGGAGAAGAGAGAGAGAGGTGGGCGGCTGAGTTTGTGTTTTGGACTTTTAGTGAGTTTGGTTGTTTTAAGTTAAAACTTTTAACTTTTAAGCTTTGGATTGTGTTTTAGGGTTTGGTTGTTTTAATTTTAACTTTTAACTTCTAACTAATAAATAATAATATAAAAACTAATTGTACATAATACAAAAAATTATTTATCATTCCTCTTAATCATAATATTTTATTTTTTATTTTTAAATGTAGGTATAGTTTGGGGTTTGGAGTTTAGAGTTTGGAGTTTTTACTTTTTAAGTTTTTAATATATTACATATGTTTTAAAACATATTTTATAATTTATATAATACATTTCTATACCCTAAATTTAAAATACTTTTCTATACATATCTATAATTTATATAAAACATTTATATAGACTATATATAGTTATTAGTTATATACTAACTATGAATTATTGAATTATTATCGATGCTAAACATTTCTATAGACTATAATTATTAGTTATAGACTAAACATTTATATAGACTCTAGTTATTAGTTATAAACTATATCATATTATACCATACGTACTAAACATTTTTATAGACTATAGTTATTAGTTATATACCAACTATTAATTATTAAATTATTATCAATTATAGTCCTAGGGTATATGCATGGTATATCGGTATAGCATATAAGCCCTATAAGGTATAGGATTTAAAAATTTAAAATTACACAATAAGGTTTAGGGTATGGGATATAGGAATAGGATATAGGATTTAGAATTTAGTTTATAGTTATATGATATAAATTGTTTAGGATATGGTATAATATTAGGGTTTAGCTGTTTAGGGTATTTTTTTTTAGTTTTTAACTTTTTATATAGAAATGTATTAGTATAAATTATAGATTAGGTCCACTTATTTTATATCTAGTTCAATTTTGGTCCACGATCTTTTTTAAGTTCTGTTTTAGTTCACTAATTGTTTCATTTGTTCAATAAAGGTCTAGATTTGTGACTTTAAATCCTTTGAGTTGTATTTTCTTCAATTATAATTGAAGTATAAGTTATATTTCATCATTTCTTAGTCATAAAAACAAATTTGGAGTATTATAATATAAGAGAATTGAGATTGGGTGAAGTTCGAAAAATTGGCAGTTTCGGGTACCCTACTTTGGGGTAAATTATCTTGAGTTTTAGAACTCCAATTTAAATGATCTTTATATAGTTTTGTAAAGAAGAAATGCATAGCTTTAAAATAAGTATATGTTTGTTGAATTTATGTGAGATTTGATAGGATAAAAGGCAGGCCAAATTTGAAAAAACAAATCTAGACCTTTATTAAACAATTAGTGGACCAAAACAGAACTTAAAAAAGATTGTGGACCAAAATTGAACTAGGTATAAAATAAGTAGACTAAATATGTAATTTCCTCAAATGTATTATATAAATTATTAATTATAGGGTTTAGGGTTTATAGACATGTATATAAATGTATTATAGAAATATATCTTATCGTATAGAAGTATAGAACTGTATAAAAATGTAATATTTAAATTAAATGTTATATATACTCGGTCCGGTTCAGTAAACCGATGGTTCTAGGATCTGAGAACCGAAACCGGACATAATAGTTCGATTGGCAAACCGATATTCTGATACGGTTATTCTCGACATTGATTGGGCCAGTTTCGGGTCCGATTTCGATTTTCGGTCAAACCAACCTAGTCCTAAGTAAATTAGTAATTTTAGCCTAGAAATTAAAGGACAAAAAAAAAATCCAACTAGTCAATTAAGCGACATCTGAAATGGGCCGGATTCAAGCCCAATAAAGAGTCAAGAACTCAGTGGATCCTATATTATGAGTGGGCCGGCCTTCTATGGGACAGTGTTGGCCTTCTTATAATTAAAACTGAGAAAACTTTCCTCTGTGGCATCAGATTTTTGCTGATGAACAAGTAGAACTGTAGAAGTATTTCTGACGTACAAAAATAGAACATGTAATAGGAATATAGGATTTTGTATTTAAATAAATCCTGACCAAAAAAAAAAAAGTATTTAAATGGTAAAAATCAAACAATGCATGCATGGATGCTAGATTTATATAGCTTGAACTAAAAGTAAACATTTATATTTATCGACGTTACCATGAGGCCATAGGCAAAGATTTGGAAGGTGCGGCCGAGAGAGGTCGCCGGCGAAGACGCGGGTGGAAAGCGACATGGCAAAGTTGATGACATAGACGAATACGGCTGGGGCTGCAAAGCGGAAGAGGAGCTTGAGTTCGGTCAATGTGGCCATTGGGTGTCGGAGAGTCCTCCACCCCATTTTGCCTATTACTGGAGCTAGGCTGTTGCTGCTGATTCGGGTTCGGGTTCGGGTTCGGGTTCGGGTTCGGTTTCGGATTTGGATTTGGATTCGTCTACAATTAATATTGATTGTGATTTGTCAATATCATTTAATAAGAAAAGAAGATTGATTGTGATTTATTTTCCTGGTTTGTGGCCTTGCGTCCTTGGCTTTGCTGTTTGTGTTCTGTATTTCTTTTTTCCTTTCTAATGAATTTGAATTTCCAAAACAAAATCAAGAAAGGAAATAGATTAATTATTAATTGTAAGATGTTAATTTTTTGAATGGCAATTTTAATAGCTTAGCTAGCTTTGAATTTGATGGATAAATATTCAGTATGAGGTGACAAACATGATCACAAAGTGATCCGAATTAATTAATTTGGTACAAAGTATAGGTGGTGTCCGCTGTCCCGAGTGTTCAGAAACCTGCAGTTATTGTTGGAAAAGTGCTTGTGGCTTTTTAGCTTCAGCAACTGATGAAGGTCCTCCCGCTAGCAATTCTTAGGCCGGTTGCTGACAGCCTACTAGAAAAAGTAGTGATTTTTTTTTTTTTTTGGTAAAAAGGCAGGCCAAAGCCCAAACAACACAACAAACTAGCCTTTAACTAACCGGGGTCTCCCAAGACCCAGACCATCAGCCAACACCAGACTAGCAATGGAGGGAGGGGGGGTCACAAAAAGATGACATCCAAGATCCAAATCATGAGAAAAAGTAGTGATTTTAATTTCAGCATACTGTATATCGATCAGCTTTTGAGAAGAGGCTGCTTCTTGTCATCCCATTTTTCCATACGCTTTCTTGCCTTGTCCACCTGAAAACTCCAAATAAGTTGTGAGGTCCTTAATTAATGGGCTTAAAGCCCAATAGTATGAGCCCAAAGATATGGGATCCCATGTAGGACTAGCAGTTGTAACTTGTTCGTTGTTAGTTGTAAAGAGAGGGCCAGTTGTTCATTGCGGATTGTCCAAGGCTATATATGGCTGGGAGCTACTATTTTAAGAGTGGGCCATTGTTGGCCTTCTTAGATTGAGGAAAGTTTTGTCTATGTATTGGTATCAGATTTTTGCTGAACATGTACAAGTATTTAAATGCTAAAAATTAAACAATGTAAAAGAAATTAAGCACATATATTCATTGAAACCTACTTTAAGTGGTAAAGATGGATGGGGTAATAGTTGATGATATTAGGATAAGTTTAGAGTTTGATTCCTTTCAATATAACCAAAAAGTTACCTCTTTATTCCAGTCTGTACGGAATGTTACCCACAACAAGATTAAGGTCTGCATCATTGTTCCTCCTATCATCCCTGACCATATTCCCTGTATACCAATTTCCAATTATCATTTTCTTGGTTAAATTAATTAAAAGAGTTTGATATTTGCGCTTAATTTAATTAATTGAGAACTTGTAAGAATTAATAATAATAATAATACATACCTCAGCACCAAAGTCGAACTTAAATCCGAGAACACAGCCTAATGGGATTCCGACCACGTAATAACATCCTACATTCACATATGCCACAAATGCTTGCCATCCACATCCAACAGCCACCCCTACATGCCATTATAATTAAATATGAATTTAATTATTACAAGGAGACAAAAACTAGTGTTCAATTGGCTAAACAATAATATTGCATATATATGATCGACCAGTTAGTGTTTTGTCTTTCTAAATGTTCCATTAATCTAGCGATTATATATATCAGATAAGTTCTTCACCCGAAAGAAAAGAAGATTCGAAGAGGGTTGAGATTGAACTGACCAAAGAATATCAGTCAATTTTAGCTAGCTGTATATGATAAGCAAATGGAGACGAACAATTTATAAGACAGCTATATATGTATATATAGTTCACATCTTGAGAGGCAAACGACAATTAATTATAATATTTTAAATGTGAAATTTTTAATTTTTAACTTACTATTTAAAAGATTGAAGCATAGACAAGCAAGTACCATTTCCACAAAAAATATCTAAAAAGTGAACCCATTAATTCTGAACAAAAATATCTAAAAAGTACGTGAACCTGGAGACAGACAGCTAGCTATATACCACAAATTGTTGATCTTCAACATAATTGATCCAGGGGTGGATTATGGCACCATATTTTTTATAAAAATTTTGACACAAGTGTTTAATCGGATTCATTTCATATAGAATTTCAATAATTCAAATTTTTAGGTCTCTATTAAAAAATTATCTTTGTAAAAAATTAAGTAAATCGAAAATTATTTACTTACAAAGATTAAATGGTCAACAAAATAAACATTTGAAATGTTAACCATTTAATCTTTGTAGGTATATAGTTTATGATTTATCTAATTTTTTATATGAATAATTTTTTAATAAAAACCTAAAAAATAAACTGTTCGGATCGTTGAAATTCTATACAAAATAAGCCTAATTAAAAACTTGTATACAAAATATTGTGTCATTAATCATTTTCCATCGATCAATTCATAGATAAAAGTAGTTTTTAGACCCAAAAAAAAAAAAAAAAAGGATAGATAAAAGTTGTAAGTACATACCGGAGAGGACTGGTTGAATGCCATTAAGGAGTAAAGTGACAGCCAAGTAAGGGCAGAGGTGGGAGACAGCATTGGCCACAGTCTCACCTTCAGTGAAGGCATAGCTGATCACATCACGTAGGGACATCACAACCACAGCTTCCACTGCAGCGATTGTTAAGGACACCAAAGTTACTACTAGAACCGAGAATGCTGCTGACTTTGGATTCCCAGCACCCAGTTCATTGCTTACTCTCACACTGCATTATTCATGTACGTAATTTCAATTTTCAATTCAAATTCTAATTAAGAGTAGGAATTTAATTGCATTGATCGATTAATTTGTCTAGTTATTAAAAATGGTGGACTTAATTACCTTGCAGCTGCATTAAATCCAACTGAAACCATGAACAACAATCCAGATATCGCCATGCTGCACAAGGCCAAACCATCAATCAATTAATATTAATGGTCCATTTATTAATAATTAGTAAAATTAAATTACCAACTTGTACACGGCGTTGAGTATAGGAGCACGTGGCCGTGCACAAGTTGAGTAATGGATTTAGTGATTATCATGGACCATGGTCCCCTACGTGGACTTTTTTTTTTTGGCCAAACATACATGGACTTTGAGCACAGGAGGATATATATATTGGAATACTATGCATGGCGTTGTCAAAAAGCTATATTTTATCAGATCAATAATGCTAGTTGTCCTATATTTTTTTTTTCACATTTGTATTTTATCTGATGTGTCATTACTTTACTGAAAGAGTATTTCTTTTTTCTTTTTTAGGTTTTATTTTTTAATTTTTAGTGTCTAATATATTAATGCCATGCAAGATGGTATAAAATTGTGATATAAAAATATAGTAAGTATAACATTATTGTTTATCAGATATATAGAATTTGAAAGATGACCGAGATATATATGTCCTTTTGTGAAGAGGCATATATATACGAGCAGATATATAGAATTTGAAAGATGACCGAGATATATATGTCCTTTTGTGAAGAGGCATATATATAGTATCCGACAATATTAGAACCCTGTTAAGTGCGTACATGTGGACTCAGTGACTCACATACGCACATCTTATTTGTTAAGATAAGCATTTTGAAGTCTATCTTTGTATGTTGTTAGAATTTATATTCTCTACTTATATATTTTTATTTTTTTTATTCTAGTTATGTATTTATTATTTAAAGATAAAAAGTACAAAATAAAATTAATTTAAAATACAAAACAACTAGAGAATAAGAATGCTGATTGATAACTTCTTTCACTCAAAAACTATTTATTATCACATTTATTCACCATTGTTAGTAGGTATCTCTCCCATTTGAGTGATTTATTATGAGGGCCCATGCACAAGTATAATAGGGTTCATTTATACCATAATTGTGTTTCATCTTTGTGAATATGTCAAAATATAGTCAACAAGTCAAGCCTACCACTTTCATAAGTGAAGGTCCGGTGCACCAATACGAGTAATCATTAATTTGATTGATTTGGGCTTCATTCATTACTTCTTTATGAATATGGATTCGATAATACTAAATGTGGTTCACGCAGAATCACTCCCTGCTGTTTATGATCAACCGTTGATATGATTTAAATTTTTAGAGTATCTTTAATAGACTCTTTAAATGAAGAATTCTTCAATTTTTAAAGAGATAGAACATTATTTTGGACTCCAAGAAACTCTTCAAAATGAATCTTCAACTTAAAACTCAATATATCTCTCTTCAAATCTAAAACTCTCTTTCCTCTCTTCAAATATTAATGACATTAAATTTTCTTTATAATTCCTATAAAATTTACATTCTCTCCTATTATTAATAAATTTTAAGTTGAATAAATTAAACTTTCTTTTCTTTTATTTGAATAATTTAATTCCAAAAAAATAATTAGTGCATAGAAAAAATACAAATAATTAAAGTTAGAAGAATCTGTTGGAGATGCTCTTACAGCACTCAGACCCATTTTAGTTAGACCCACTATAAAAATGAGAAGCCATTGTATATCTTATATATACATGCATGCATTTATAAAGTTGAAAATTACTGCATGTGATGATAATACCGCATATCATATGTTGCAAATTTATCAAAAGTATAATATATATAATTAAAAGAAAAAGATTTAAAGTTTATATATTAACAATTGTATAAGTTTTACCTTAATATGTCACGTGATATTAACTTAGGCACAATAATGTTTCATTAAAGACTTAGGCAAATTAAGTTAATTTACGTACCATACGGACAAGGAATTCAATGCAAGCTCAGGGTTCTTCAGCAAGCCAGCAACCAACACAAGCACCTGAAAGTACCATGTCTCCAAGCACAGCATCACCGCCGAGGCAGCCGATAATTTCAAGAACTCCCAGAGCCCAGAGAAGGCCTGCAAACTAAACCCGGCCCACGTCTCCTTACACCGACTGCTGATTAAGATGTAAACGAACTGGGCCCCCACTATGATCCACCAGGACAGGCTCAAAACCAACGACGCACCGATCAACCCCATTCCCAACTTGTACACGGCCACCCAGCTAAGCAATAAGTGCACCCCAAGAGTAGCTGCCGATATGTAGGCACTTGGGAGCACAATTCTCTGGGCCTGGAGAAATTTTTGTATGGGGAAGTTGACGGCGTAGGCGAAGATTTGTGGGATGAGCCCGTAAACGAAAACGGCGGCGGCAGAAGCCACCTCTGTTGGTTCGCCGAGTAGGATCAAGATTGGTTTGGATAGGATAAATATAGTGAGAAGTGGAAGACCAGTCAGAGTTAGGACTATGGTTGCTCTTTGGAGATATATGCCTAACATGTCGTACCTTTGGGCCCCGTAGGCTTGCCCACATAGAGTCTCTACCGCGCTTCCCATACCTAACTGCAAGACCAAGACAAACATAACTAAAGAGATAAAAGAATTAATGATAACATTAAAGACACTTCATCGTATAAATGTTCTCTTATTATACAGTCAAATTAATTAGAAAGCGTGCGGTAATATTAGATTGAGTCTAACATGTCAATACCATAAGGCCGTATGCAAAGAGTTGGACGCCACTGTTGCCAAGAGAAGCAGCGGCGAGCTCAAGGTTGCCGAGGTGGCCGGCGAAGACACGGGTGGAGAGCGACATGGCGTTGTTGATGACATAAACAAAGACGGCTGGGGCAGCGAGGCGGAAGAGGAGTTTGAGTTCGATCCATGTAGCCAGGCGGAGCCTCTTAAAGTACGGCAATTGGGTGTCGGAGAGTACCTTCTCAAGTGGAGAGTCCACGCCATATTGACTGGAGACTGCTGCTGCTAATTCGGGTTCGGGTTCGCTGTGTAAGATGGGTTGGTGGAGTTGGTCTTGAACAGAGCCCATGGACTATAGCAACTGATTGTGGTGTTTGTGATGCCTGTGCTACAGTTTGAGCAATGGAACAGGAAAATGGGTGCTTCGAAAGAGTGAGGGTAGCTGTCATTAATAGAGCTCGACAGAAGAGAATGAATTCGGTTTTGACACGTTGTCGGTGAACCTAAGTTTGCACACTGTATGAGTAATGATAAGTATAAAATTCAGCTATTTACTGATAAATTCTTTTTCAAAGAAAAAAAAATTATTCTCTTTAGTTTGGTGAAACAATTATTTGGTCAGTCAGTGTATTACTTTTGGTGATGCCTGGTGCCTCTTGTCATTGTCGAGAATATAGTTTTTTTTTTTTTTTTTTTTTTCTAATTCTTATTATTTCAACTATTAACTTGCGGCTGCAAATTTTTAAAAACAAAATTATACCATTTCTCAAATTCATATCAAATTGTTCCGAAAAGGGAAAAACAAGAAAGTATAGCAAACTTTTCAATAATTTTTTTCGTCGTTTACCATTATGCAATTGTGACGTCAAAAAATTTCAGTATATATTTGTTAAAAAAAAAAAAAGTGGACGAGAAAAAGAAAAAGAAGATTAAATTGATGACCACTGTCCCACTGTCTGTGGCATATGATTGCAGGCAAAAAGACAAGAGCATACACATGATTAGGGGTAATAGTTACGCTGACGTCAGTAGGAGAATACCAGGATAGAACCTCACGTAGTTTTTTTTTTTAGTTGGAACCTCACATAATGATCAATGACATGTATAGCCACAACATGCATACATGTTTATATATTATACAATGTTTAGTAAAAACCAAAAAACTTCTTTAGAACAGTTCTATACTTCTATATATTAAATATGTTTATCGATAAAAAAGATAAACACAAAAATATACACTACTACAATACCTATCAAAGCCAACTAATATCATAAACTAATGTTTAAGTTAGTTTGTGTTATTCTCCAAACAGTGCACTATTTACTGTGGCTGACATGAGCCACCTAATTCCACTAAAACATAGTTACAACAGTTATAACTAAAATGAAAAATGGTTTCTGTGAGGGTTAAAGTTGTAAATATGTCATTATTTTGGCTATTGATATGTTGTGCCAACTAATATCTATCCGTTGGTGAATTGGTAGCCTTATGTTTTCTGACAACTCTCTCCTTCCTCACCATTGTTTTCAGACCGATCCCCTTTTGTTTCCCTGTTAAACAACCAAATTTCATTCCAATACATGGTTAGTGAGAAGATAAATCCATAGCAACTTATGCTACCACCAATATGAGCTGCCGGCCACCTTGTAACTGATGAAGGAATTAACTAATTGCAGGCATCTGGCAGCGTGGGTTTGATTGGCAACTATTTCATGGGTAAGGTTTGTTAATGGCATCAACAGATGATTATTGGTTCCTAAACTAGTTGCTTACTGTGTGTAGCTCTATCATACCAGAAACTTTATCTTTTCACAACTGATGGAATTTATGGATTGTAAATTGGTTGTTTTCAGCAATTCCTCATACTATCTGGGAGGGTAACTGTGTTCAGTGCAATATAACCAAGGAACACTGCTTTCTCTGACTTGCCCAGTTTTTCCCCAAACTCTATTGACCTGTGAAATTTGTTTTTGGCTGAAAATTGTTTGTGGCTGAAATTTTTTTTTATGTGAAAACAAATATTGTAGTAAGTTAGATTGAATTACATTTTATAAAAATTCAAAAATATTGGTGTTTCAGAAAACTAGGATTGAGGACCGGTCCTCACTCTTGAGGACCGGACCTCCAGTAAACTCGTGTTTGTGTTTAAGGTTTGAGGACCGGACCTCACTAGTTGAGAACCGGACCTCCAGTAACTCGCTCTGAATTTCTGGGCTTAAGAACCGGTTCTCTCCTTTGAGGACCGGACCTCCAGTAAGTTGCATTGAAATTTATGGACAAATCACTTATAATTTTTTTTGTCCTAACACTCAAACACACCTGATATGTTTTTTTTTTCCTACTTAAATTTTTTCTCTCTCCTAACTCTCACATTTCTCTCTTCTCGACCTAGCTCTGTCTGTGGTCTCTCTCTTCCCTCTCCCAGCACCGATCATCTTCTCCGGCGAGAACTCTCTCGTCCGGCAGCCGATGGCGACAGGACCACTCCCAAAATCTTCCTCTCTCCCTCCTCTCTCTCATCATCACAGCATATATGAGTCAAGTCAAAGACGTACTCTTACTCTCAGCTCTCACTTAGTCACTCGCGAGTCGCGATCTCCCATTTCCAGAAACACCCAGCTAGTACCCAGTCGCGATCTCTCTCGATCTCACTCTCGAACTCTCGATCTTGCCTCTATCCCAGTCTCGAGACCACCCACACCCACACCCACGAGGCTCGATCTCACTCTCGATATCATCTCTCACTCTCATCTCTCCCAAAATCAAAAGGTATGTCTCATCTCTGAAATTTCAAATTAGGGATTTAGGGTTAGGGTTTTGATTTGGGGATTCAATGACTCACGAGTTAGGGGTTTGATTTAGGGTCTTCAATTACTAATTTTAGCTTATTCATTTATCTATATTTCTGATTGGTGGCTTAGCTTACTGTCTCTGAAATTTTGGGAGTTAGGATTTTTTTTATATTTGGGAATTGGGGTTTTGTGACTTTGTCAATGATGGGTTATGGTTTGGGTAGGCGTTTTGTTCTTAATTAATATCTTTTTACGAAATTGGATTATTCTACCCCTCTAAATCTTGATCTTATAGCAAACAAAATTTCGATCAAAAGCATGTTCATAAATGTGTGTGAACACAATGAGATGTTGATATATGCCCCAATCATGAATGTAAACAAATACTTATGTGGTGTGTATGCATATGGTTTCCACCAGGGTCTTATATTTGTTGGGGATAGCACTGATGGAAACAGAGCTTTGCTCCCCGAATGCTCAGTCAGGTAAGTTTTCTTGCATATTAATGCAGACCTGGCTTAGTTATTCTCTAATTAATTGCTTGCCTTAGATATTGGCAGCCACTGGCTTTAGATGTACATGTAATTTTCTTACATTTTTTTTAGTTAATCTATTTGACAAATTTGGTTATTTGATCCACTAAATATATTATGCTTACACTTCAATGCATTTATTTGCAGTACTTTGCTGTTAGGCAAGGCTAGTTACAAAGTTGTGAAAGACAACACTAATTGGCTTTCTAAAGCATACTATGGGAATTAGATGTTTATGGTTTACTGTTGTGTGGCATGTGAGGTAATTGTAACATGGTTTGTTTATCAACCTATTGCTTATATTTTCAATAGGTGTAGTTCCTGCTCTTAACTTGATTTGATTGTTTACTACATAGGTGCTTTATATAATCTATTTCTTAGCAGAGTGTTCCCAACCACAGCTTCAATGACCACTTCCAGTTTGTGATGCTCATAACCCCTCTGCTGCAAATATGTCCTATCGCGCGTGGTGGTTTTCTGAATGCTTCCTCCTCTCCAAATGAAGGCACAAGTCAGCACGGAAGGCTGTCAGCTGCTAGTGGGGGGAACTTTGCCTCTCAGAAGTGAAATGGTTGGTGATACTGCCAGAGAGGTGTGTGATAGCTAGACTTCAATATATCTGCTGCAGCACTTTTGTTTCTGAAACTTATTTTGGATAGTAACACTTGCTAATATATATTAGCTTGTTGGCCAAATATATAATACCAAGTGTACTTCTTTTAGGCATCCTAGCGTATGGTTGGTCAAGTCTGCTGTGTTGCTTTCATCAGGGATGAAACTTGCATTTTCAGGTTGTAATTAATGGTTGGTGTATGCAGACTTTTTAAGTAGTTGTTCATATTAGAGAAATGTTTTAGAGATAGTATTTGCAGCAGCAATGTTTGTAATTCCTCTGGCACTCATCAATATGAATATATGTTTATCCTTATGTTTGGAAAACAAGTTTCATTTGATTAGCTTCCCATTTGTTCTTTTTGGAATGTATGTTCTATGATGATTTTATTAGCCACAAAATCAATTCAGCAAATACAATAGTTTCAATGCAGCTTATTCAAGTAATGAATCCACTGTTTGTCATTAGTGTAACCATTTAATCAACCAATAATTTTCAGATTGCCATGTTTAACCAACTACTGCAGCAATGGTGAGAATCACTGTCAAACCAATCATCTTTGGTTTAATAAGGCATGGCTAATCAGTTTTTTATTATATATTTAGTTTCACTAAACCACCAACAAAAGTTTCTGTTAGTTGCTTAAGCCCTTGTCTACATCAATGTCAGATTTGATCTTTGCAGCCACCAAAACCTTGAGATTGGCATGTATTGAGTATTAGCCACCTCAATCTGTACAACTAACAGCTTATTAGAGGCTAGTTGGTGGCTAATAGCTTAAACAACTAAACATTAGTTGTTTAATGGAGTGAGGATACCTTTGAAATTGGTTGGCTTTGATAGGTATTGTAGTAGTGATAGTTCCATTGATAATAAAAGAGTTGGACACAAAAACATAGAGAATTGTCCCATAAAATTTTGGCCCAAAATCATCATGCACTCCTCCTATACTTTTTATTCTTTTTATTTTATTTTACATACTCAATTTCCAACTTTACCCTTTGCTTGGTTTTTGCAGTCTCTTTAATTAATTGCTTTTAACGTTGTTAACTTTTTTTTATTTTAAGAATCTAACGTCGTTTACCTTTTTTTTTTTTTAGAAGCTAGCGTTGTCCATTTATCCCAAATCAAACATGCTGACATCTATATTCCCAAATTAAATTTATGTTTTAACATCACAGCCCAAAACCTTTGCACCGTTCTCCTATGAAAGAGGTCCTCTTTAGCCATGTTCAAGCATGAATATTGTTCTTTGCAGACTCCTTGTTTGGCAAAAAAGTTTATTTCTTCTTTTTCATGGCAGAACATATTAGTGACAGTAAGTAAAGATAATTTATTTACCTATGATCAACACGAAACATCCAACATACAAAACATAATCAACCTCTTCCTCTTACAACAAACAAGTCATAGCTAGTCTACAGTTTCAATGTGGTAAACAATCAATCCAAAATTGCAATAATTTTAATATATAAACGGTAGTAACCTTATGTCCCAAAAAAATTCATTGTAGCCTAATATGGTCCGAAAATTTATATGTATTCACATTCAATGATCACACTATATTTGGCTCATTGTCTTCTATGTGTGTTCAGAATTAGACATTCTTGTTGTGCAAAATGTATTGATTCCAAAAAATCTTTGTGTCCGGTTAGTCTAAACCCATTCTTCCACCCCCAAAGGATCTACAAGAAAGAAAATATATTTCTAAGTACCTTCAAATGCTAGCTCCATGCACATCCAAGCTCACATTTAAGAAACTAAAGAAAAAAAAATTAGTTAACAACCCATGCAGCCTGCATTATTTGAAAAAAAAAAAAATAAATGAGTTGCCAACTTGCCACTCAACCATGTATCCTTAAAACATGCAAATTTAACATAATAATGCAATGATATGAAATAAGGTCTCACTTGGCATGTAGTATCAGTTGTTAGGGGTTTATCAATTCCTCCAGCATGGCCCTTTCTTCTCCTACACACAAAAGAAAAAAAAAAATTATACTGACACAAATCTTATAATATAACAGTGACTTTCCTACAAAAAAAAAAAAGCAGAACCTAGCTTCTAAGTCTAAAAAAATAACAAACCCATGTGAGAACATATATGTAACATGCAAGTTGAGGGGAATGTACAATTAATCCCAAGTCCAAGTCCAAGTCCAACCAAGTTAAATATAATTCAAATTAAGAATAACGGAGAGAAAGAGAACTTGCAGCCAGATTCAGTAGCTTTGGCCTTAAGTTGGCAAATACGGCTATTATGGCCAACACCTTTACAAGCACTACATTTTTGAGACTTCTCCACTATCTCAAATGACCAAGGTTCACGCTTTGTAGAGCTAGATTCCTTTATCTTCGTTAAGCCTAATGGACGTACGACCTTTATGGGGTTGTACAGTAGGTTGAAGAATTAAAGCAAGAGAAGCACCAAGAAATTGAGATAGTTGCATTTTGGTATCTTCTCTCTGAGTAAGAGGCATTCTTTCGTACTTATTTTTAAACTCAGATAGAAGACCCTGTATGTCATCTCCTTCATTATTAAATGATCTTGTATCAATCCTCCATTGTTCATGTACGTTGTTCAATTGCAATGCTTCAATTTTCATCTCTCTAATCATATGGGTACAAGGAAGACCCAAAATTTTAAAAAAAATTGACCCTTACATTGAGATGAAAAATTATTAGATTTTTCTACTTTATATTGCTTGTATAACTCATCCAATGCAAATGCAGAAACATGAGTAAAGTACGTTGCAAATTGAGTAAGTAAAAAGAATAAAAAGTATAAGAAGAGTGCCGAATGACTTTTGGGGAGTGCAAATAGCACCTCTCAAAAAATTTTCTCAAATGTTTATATACTCGACATTCATTTTCTAGAAAAAAATAAAAATATTCATAAGGGAGTGCTAGAGTGGCATAATTGTGCCAATGACATGGCTTGCCATGTCAATTATAATATATAACAGTGTTAATTAAATCAATCTCATTATTTACTTGCAACATCAAAATTTTAAAAAGTCTATATATTTTACCCTTTATTATAATTCTCACAAAAATTGAATTATAAGAAACAATAAATTTTAGTCCCAAACCAAATCGTTTTAACCCTAAGAAAATCCATCACATCATCTCTTACCTCATCCAAATATTCCAGCCGCAAACAATTTATTGTAATTTATGGATATCATTTATGAGTACTGACGAGGTTTGGTACTGGTAGGCGCAGTAGTAATGGTGTGGAGTTGTGGACTGGGGTCTGCGGAGCTAAACATTTATAGCAAAAACCCAGAAATAGAAGTGAGAGCCCATTTGTAGCATCTTACGGACTGGACTGTGAATGAGTAGGACAGACATTGCAACCTCAAGCCTGCTAATTCAGTCCAATCCCTTCATGCCCAAATAATTATATTATATGATGACATGATGTAATGTGATCATTCCTATGTATAATTTAATCTACCCATTAATTGCAAGCAAGAAAATGATTATAGTGTACACGTCTGCATGGCATACGGATAAATCCGACGATTTACAAAATTATATCCCATAATAAAAAAAGATGAACTTGTCGATAACAATGATGAAAGACACGTTCTCACCATATATTTCTAGAAGTGAAAGGGTTTAAATGGAAGGAGTTATATAGAAAAATAAAGTGTTAATTATTATTAACACTAACGAAAAAGTGAGCTAAAAAATTATTAACGAAAAAGTGAGCTAAAAAATTATTAATTATTCCATGATATATAATATTGGTTCATTATTTTCTATTTTTTTCACACATACCAGGCACTGAGCGCTCGACGAACATTTTGAGTGTTCGGCAGTATATTTTTACTTCTTCATCAAGTCTTAGTTTGTTGACTCTATCCAAAATCTCAGAGTTAAAACCTAAAATACAAACTTCACAAACATTATTCTATACCCTAAGAAGGTACGTATGAGGTGAACCCGTACCCTATATACCCTCAAAAAATAAAAAAAATAATGACATTTTTTTGACAAAACAATGATCAAAAGACTTTATTTAGGAAAAATAAAAGTTTTATTTGAAAAAAAAAAAAAAACACCTTATAGTTTTTTTTTTTTCAAATAAAAAATGTTAGAAAGACTAAACTCTTATTTTTCCTTAATAGTTTTATACACTAATACAAAAATATTGTAAAGGACTAGTCAAGCTGATGATCGATGATGATGCCAAACTCAATCCATCTATTCTTTCAGAAGATCACAAGGCTCCTTCTTGTCTTCCCACTTGTGCAAACGACTCTTTACCTTTTCGACCTGGAATAAATTAACAAAATGTTATATAATTAATTATGTTCATGATCATAATCAATTAGCAATATGCATGCGTAACCCATAATATTATTTATATCTATATATGTATAAAGGAAACACCCTAGCTATTAAATGAAATTTTCAAAAATTTATAAATTATATTAATTAAAATATTCGAAACTTGTCTGAAGATATTAGTATTATATATATTGTATGTCTTAATATTGATAAATGTAATTAAATTAGATAGTTTATATGACGTGCTTATGTATGTACCTCTTTATTCCAATCAGTCCGAAATGTGGCCCACAATAAGATGAGAGTTTGTATAAAAGTGCCTCCTATCATCCCGGACCATATTCCCTAGAAGTAAAAAAGACAAAAGAAAAATTATAAAACCACGTACAAGAAGAGATGCACGTAAATACTATTAATTTTGCAATGTGTTAGTTAAAATAGAACATAATAAATTTTTTCAAAAAGTAAAATGACAATTATATGTGAAGAGGAAACATATATAAATACCTTAGCTCCAAGGTCGAACTTGAAACCAAGAAGACAACCCACTGGAATACCAATGATGTAGTAACAGCCCACGTTAACGTATGCCACAAATGCTTGCCATCCACACCCAACAGCCACCCCTTCGTTTTTGGTCAAAAACAACAATTATGGATTTATGACATATAAATATACAACACAACAATCCCAAGGCACAATATTGTATTAATTAATTACGCATCACAGATCCGCAATAAAGCAAAAAAAAATAAATTAATAAGCAGAAGGACCACGAACGACCTTGATCTTGATGTTCAACTACTATCTTGGCTAACCCTAAGTTGACTGTTAGCTAGATTTCTACATTGGTACTATTGTAATTACTTTCATGTGGCATTTCAATGATTGTTTGATTTTGAAAGATAGACTCACCACACAAAATTTACTTCATTATTGGGACCATATGTAGTACTACTCCTCGTCATCACCAAATCCAATTTAACAAAGGACTTTTATTCCTCTTAAATGACATAAAATTTTAGTGATATTGTAACATGTTGTCAGAACCCAATTTAATTTATTTTCAATATTCCTTAATTTGTACCTTTTTTTTTTTAATCAAAAATATTTGTTCTAACTTTCTTATTACTTGGGTGAATTCTAACAAAGAAAAATTATTTGTATAATCATAATACCACCACATATATAATATAACCAATCGACGTGTTTTATATAATATAGTGAGTGATGGGTTTATAACTGTAAGGTATAATAAAAAAAAAATAATGTTAACTTATATTATAACACGTAATTTGGTTATACTATGTAACGGTGTTACAATTATACAATATAATTTCTCCTAATAAAATTGATTCTCAAAGACTTTTTCTTATTTAATGGAAAAATAACAATCAAGCAATTCAACTAATTGATCGTCTAAAGGATTCAATTAAACAATCCCAAAAAGACACAGCTTATTATAAAATCATCACAATTGGTGATAAATATTCTAATATTTCCCAATCGATCTTCTACATTGGGTACGTTTTTTTATAATGAAACTTTTGTTTTCGCCATCAGATTGTTTCTAATTACGTTTGTGGTAGAGCTAGACCCCATGTCCAGTCACAAGAAACCATTTCGTCGCACAGGACATTTTTTGCACCATAATTAATTACTATGACGAGGGCACTCCATTAATTAATTAATCAGTATAACCTTAATTAATTCAGTAATGCTACACTTACTACATTTTTATACCACAATTTCATATCATCTTACATGGCATTCATACATTGGACACTACAAATAAAAAAATAAAACCTAAAAAATAAAAATAAAATACCCTTCTAATAAAGTAATGACACATCAAATGAGATACAAATGTGAAAAAAAAAAATATAGGACAACTAGCATTATTATAATTAATTAGGTGCGGATCGAATATCTGTCACGTCTAGATTCTAACTTTCTAAATATCAACCATGAGGGATCGATCAGGATCAGGTGCATATTTCCCTGAACTTCTTTAATTAATTTTATCATCATGCATGTCCAATCAATAAACTACTAATAGTAAAGTTAGATAGTTAATTTAGCCTATCAGTCTAAGCTCCACTCAAAGTGTATCACGGATTAGCGATCCATTAATGAATTGAATCTGCCCTTTCGGCTGAATCATTGATAGAGTAAATAATTAACTGACAATGCTTTTTTTTATAATTTATTTATAGCACAGTATCTGTATGAGATATAAACGAGTTTAATGATACAAAAATGGGATTTTGATCCTCTTCTAAACTAGTTAATCTCTTAATCTAACTAAGCTTGTAATTATAAGATGTCATGTGTCTATTATAAAATTTTTTGGTTAAAAATGAAATTAAGTTTTTGTCTCTCATTTAACTTTAAGTATAATTTAGAAAAAAAAAAAAATTGAGTATAATTGGCTGCCATAGTTCAACTCACTCTCTCTCTTGACCTTTCTCCTCGATCTTCAATTATCTCTCCTTCAATCCTATGCAAAGTCCTTTAATCACTCCTAATTCTATAAATTCTAACATTTAGTCTTTCAATATATATATGATTTGGCAAGCAGGAAAGGAGGAACATGAGGGACAATATATAAATGGCCAGTGCGAGATAGTCACGCATATTTTGTAAAACGTACAATATAAAGAAAATCAAGATCTAAGCAGATCTAAGAATGGTAGCCATATGATTTTCCTGCTAAATGAGACTAACAATTTTGAATATAATTTGTAGCTTGAGTTACTTTCCCATCAGGCATCAGCGCCCTAACATGTATCATGTATGAAGGATTTTGAGTAATAACCATATACATATTTGTTTTACTCTAAATTTTTAGTTTTTTTTATGTTAGCACACCTACTTCGACATGGTTTGGATGAAGAAAAAAACTCAGATTTTAATCCCCATTCCAAAAGTCTAAATGGAGAGAGAGAGAGAGAGAGAGATCTAAGATTAAATCATTCTTTGGTTTTTTCATTGTTTGAATCTCGAATGAAATTTAAGTTTAAGAAAGAGGTGTTGTAGATGACTATATAAGGAAGGAGATGAGTGGGCAGTGGCCCAGTGGCAAATAAGGAAAGAGATGCGTTTGCCATCAAAAAAGGGAAAAAGAAAATCTCAAAATTATTGTAAATCGTTGAATCCTATAATAGGCACGTGACATTTTATACTTAAAAGCTTAAATAAATTAAGAGATTAAATAGCTTATGAGAAAATATGAACTAAAAAATGTATATTTTAATATTAGAAAAATGAATCTGTCAGATATATTTAAAGACTAAAAATATGTTTGCATGACGTACTGTACTATTAGAAAATTTATTTTCCCTATTGGGTTCTCTAGCTAAGTCAAATATTGGAAGTATAGAGCACAAACTAGAGAATAGGTAATGAAACGTAAAGCAGTTTCTGGATTTTACTTCCCAAGTGGGAATATATACTCAAATAAATAGAATATATAGTCAAGAAATCTTATACCAGAGCAGCGCAGTGATGCTGTTGTCATCGTACCCTCTTACCTTTAATTTTCCACTTTCTTTTTTTTCATGGCCAGATTACTTTTCCCACTATCAAAAAGATTTTTAAACAAAATAGTAATAGCAATTTTAACTTCTTCTTTTTTTGGCCAAATAGTTATTTTCATTTTAAACTTTCTTATTGGTGACGGCAATGAAGGCACTGTGGGTAGCGAAAACACACTTAAATACTACTCTTCAATTTTGAATATTAAATAGTTCTATTTTTTGTTGGCGAATAAATTCACCAACTCGATCTTATTAATTTTTCTAAGGCTATCTTTTCCAATGTAAAATACAAGGTTTGTTTAGGAGTGCGGAAGTGCTTTTACTAAAGCGTTTTTGTTAGAAATATATAAATTTTTTGAAAAAAAAATGCAAATACTTCTTGTAAATATATTTGAAAGCACTTTCTGATGTGATGAAGCACCTACCAAGTGCTTTATTCCTAGTATTTTTATAATCTAAAAGTGTTTTTATTTTATTTTTTTTGCCAAATGCAACAAAAAACAGTTTTAACTATTTAAAAACACTTTTAAAACTTCTAAAAATACTACTAAACAAACTAAATTTTTTCAATTAACATGAAATATGTAAAGCTGTGATTTACTTGGTTTTTCGATATATGCTTTGTCGCAAAGGGGTCTCTAAATAATTAGGCAGACGGCAGACCTACCTAGTATTCAAAATTCTTATGTTTTTTTGGGTCAAAAGTATTATAGTAATAAAAGGTAGCTAGCTAGTTCTTACCAGACAAAACAGGTTGAATGCCGTTGAGTATGATGGAGACTGCAAGGAAAGGAGAAAGGTCTGAGACTGCGTTTGAGACAGTCTCGCCCTCAGTGAAGACATAGCTGACGACATGTCGTAATACAAGTACAAGTATGGCACACACCACCGAGATGAGGAATGAGCTGGAAGTCACTATCACTACTGCAAAAGCAGCCGATTTTGGATGCCCAGCCCCAAGCTCATTGCCTATCCTCACACTGCATATTTGCATGTTTTTATGTCAATGCATTCATTGATATTCATTGATAATATTAAAATTTATTGCATGTGATTGAAACGATACATTGACGTAATATTAATAATTCATTTACACATGTACAATTATTCATTTTTAAAACTTTAAACTTTGACTTATACCGTAAAATTTGTACATGAGTTATAATATGTATAGATTAATAACGCTATATCAAAATGTCAATAGTATTACAATTACCTACAATAATTTTTCAATCATCCACTATTTAGACCATTTTAATTGACCGTATTGCCAACCATCTTTTTAATGTGGTCTTAGATGATAAGCAAAATAATCCAAATAGCAATAATTATAAAAACAATTGTCGTTTCATTTAGTAAATAAAATCTATTTAATAAGTGTAATAGCTTTCGATCTGTATCATATATGTGTATGGACATGCATGATAAGTAACTGACCTTGCAGCAGCATTGAAACCCACAGCAATCATGTACACCCATCCAGATATGGTCATGCTGCATTAAGTAAATGAATTCCATTGGAAAAATATTTATTAAATTAAATATACAGTTAGATATAAGCTTTTTATTTTGTCAAGTAGATAAGCTTAGTTTTACATAAAATCAATATGTTAATCTGAATCAAATATATAAATTATAGAATATTCTGACTGGGGTGCACCGTGCACGTCTGGTATAGGCCATGTGTAGCTAAAAAGTTGTACTAGGCCATGCCTGTATGAAACCTTTTAATGGCCGGTGTACATCTCGTACTGCAAAAAAGAAAAGTACATGTTTTCTCGATATTCATAAAGCAGCTAAAATCAAAACACAGATTGACTCATTGTTGTAGCTACCAGCCTCAATTCATAGCTAGCTAGTAGCTACCAGAAATCACCTCTCACTAAGCAGAGCAAGAATGATCGTGAACCTTTCATTATTATGAATTTAATTATAACCTAAGAAAAATGATTGTGAAGGTTAAAAATTTTGATGGGACAATTTGGGACCTTAACATGTGATATGAAAATAGTGAAATTATAACATACGTACATGCAGTTATTAATGTGTAATAATTTGAAAGGATTATTAATATGTCACGTAATGTGAGTGGGCTAATTAATATCAAACTTTATTATTCCTTACCAAATAGAGAGAGCGTCCAAGGCAATTTCGGCATCGTTAAGCAACCCAGCTAGCAAAATTATAATCTGATAGTACCAAGTCTCAAGGCACAGCATCACAGCCGAAGCAACAGACAATTTCAAGAAGTCCCATAACCCAGAAAAAGCCCTTGAGCTAAAACCTCTCCAAGTGTGCTTGCACCGCGGACTAAACAGTATGTACAAAAACTGTCCCAAGACTATAAGCCACCACGAGAAACTCAGCATCAGCGACGCCCCCAACAGGCCCCACCCCAGTATGTACACCACCACCCAGCTCAGGACCACGTGTATCCCCAGCGCGACTGCGGATATGTACGCGCTGGGAAACACTATGCTTTGAGCTTGGAGGAATTTTTGAATAGGGAAGTTGCAGGCGTAGGCGAAGATCTGTGGGATGAGGCCGTAGACGAACACTGCTGCTGCTGCTGCAATGGTGGCTGATTCGCCGAGCGCGATCAAGATGGACTTACAGAAGATGTAGATCAACGTTAGTGGGATCCCAGTTGCCATGAGGAGGATTGTTGAACGCTGCAGATATATGCCAAGCATATCATACTTGTGTGCACCATAGGCTTGACCACATAGGGTCTCCACCGCACTGCCCATCCCAAGCTGCAACAACCAAATTTAGTCATGTACATATTATATATGATTCATGCCACTCGCCAGTATTATGATATGTATTACGTACCATAAGCCCGTAGGCGAAAACTTGAATGCCAGTGTTGCCGAGAGAGGAGGCAGCAAGTTCGAGATTGCCGAGATGGCCGCAGTAGATTTGGGTGGACACGGAGAGGATATTGTTCAGCAAGTAAACCACCACGGCCGGAGCTGCGAGGCGGAAGAGGATCTTCAGCTCGATCCACGTGGCGGTTCGGAGACGCCGGAAGTACGGGAGCTCGGCGTTTGATAGTGTGTCTTCCAGTTCCGAGCTCACTATATTCGGCGATGATGATGAAATGGTACTTAGCATTGGCTCAGACAGCTCACCGTTATCACTAGAGTACTCCATGGCTTTATAGCTCTCTCTCTCTCTCTCTCTCTCTCTCTCTCTCTCTCTCTCTCTCTCTCTCTCTCTCTCTCTGTAAGACTGTAACTCTTTTTCTCTCAACAGTACTCACAACATGGACAAGACCTAGCTAGTGAGGTATCAACTATCCTTCCCCTGAGGAAGCGCATAAGATGCTTTTATACTTGCAGGAAAATTGATTAATATTATAAAAATTATCACCTTTTTATTTGTGGCTCTCTTACTTTCCCAGCTAACTGGAATCCACATAAGAAACAATCAGCATGAAGTTCAATTTTCTTCGCATCATTGTTGGTTTTTTTGGGTATATTGGAATTTTCTTAATTTGCTTTATTGACGAATCAAATCAGTGGCATACAAATACATAAAGGTGATCCATAATCAGCATATATTACTAGCTAGTAGCTAGGTACCCAAATTATGGCACTAATTTGCTTTTCTTCTTTTTTTTTCCTTAAAAAAAAGAACAAATTAATCATGGCATGCCAAAGAAAAATACATAAGGAAGCATACATGGATGAACAGTTAACGAATCCAATTCCGCATTGTTCTCCATTAATGGAATTCCTGGGTGCCAGTCTCGCAGAGGCAAATATTAATTCTTGCTAGTACTCCATTAATATATTATTTTTGGGGCAAAGTGCAATTTAGTATTTCAAGTTTATCTCCAATTACAAATTAGTACCTCTAGTTAAATTTTCAACGAATTCATACCTCATTTTTTATTTTTTTGGAAAATACATACTTCCGTTAAGATTTGAGAGAGAGAGAGAGCAACATAGAAGATTTGAGAGAAGGAGAGAGCAGATCCATTGAGTTGGCTTTAATTTTTTCATTAACGTGGGCATGTTTTACCAAAATACAAGATCCGCAAAATTGCCAAATTTTTTTTAAGTCAACCAACACAACGGTTTTGTCTAAAACTATTATGTTTAATAAATCAAGAAAAACCATAAAATCAAAAATCATGGCACATTATCACTTCATATAATAATTTACAAAAAACTGTTGTTTATTAAATTAAGATAACGGAAAAAACACGCATCGTTATCTATTGACTGTCGTCTATAAACATTACTGTTGTAATGAATTCTGTTGGGTTGTTGGAATGGGTTATTAGCTTCTGTCAAGTGTTAGTTTGAACTTTGAAGTTGGTTAGAAATGTGCAAGGGTGTAAATGCAATACTCTAAATTATTATACCGAGACAGGATTGATGTGTGAATGATAGTTGAGGCCCATATAAATGAAGCCCATTACGGTTTATGTACTGTTTTAGCCATATATATATATATATATATATATATAGCTTTGCTGGGCTGGATTAGTTAAAATGCACACCACAAGGCCTCTACTTCAATACCTTGCAGGCTTGGGGTTGTGATGAACAATTTATAGGTTCGCGGAGCAAAATATTAATTACTTATTTATTTAAAGATATTTTTATCCGTAATTTTGAGACTTATCGAGTTTGAACCCATTCTTCCAAAAATAAAACAGATTAAACATCTGGTGAGAGTCGTGAGACCGAGTGATATTGAATTACCAAAATCCCAATGTTATTAATGCCTATAATAACAAGGCAAATTGTTGCTCAAGTCCATAGAAAAGGAAAAAAATTGAAGAGGAGACTTTCTAGCTAGCAAGTACTCCCAAGTTGTTTGAAGATGAAAAAAATCTGATAGCTGATGCAAAACTTGGTCTCTGACTATTCTATGAGAAGAGGCTCTTTCTTGTCTTCCCATTTATCCACGCGACTTTTTGATTTATCAACCTGAACAAATTTAGATTTGGATATTATTGCACATTATAGTCACCATATATATGCATATATATATATATATATAAGTAATATGTCTGCATGTACGTACATATTTAATCATTTGCATGCATGGTATATATGAAATGATTAATTTGAAGGAATAATTCTTTAAACTAGTTTGTCAATCAATCAAGCTAATTACCTCTTTATTCCAGTCAGTCCGAAATGTTATCCAACATAAGATGAGAGTTTGAATCAAAGTGCCTGCCAGCATCCCAGACCATATTCCCTGATGGAAACAATAAAATAAAATTATATATAAAGAAATTTGAAAAAAGAAAAAAGAGATAGTTATGTGCATAATGCATAAGAGTAGTTGTGATTCTTAACTAATTTATAATAAAAATATCCATATTGGGCTGTACAGTATATAAGCAAATTTTTTTATATAAGTCCGATTTTTAAGGATGAGTTAGGCCCATAAAGCTTTAACATGATATTAAAGTTCATGGTGTGTATTTTTGAATATTTTAGACTATCGCCAGGATATAATTAAGTTGTATAAAGAGTTTGATACAGACAACATTATTCATGATCGATGAGGATTGCCTCTTTTACCTACCATTAGATCTTGACAGTACCCATATATAATATAGTTTGAAATTTGTATACGAACCTTTGCTCCCAAATCGAGAGTGAAGCCAAGAACGCAACCCAATGGGATACCAATGATGTAGTAACATCCTATGTTAATCCATGCCACAAGTGCTTGCCATCCACAACCAACAGCCACCCCTTCATTATTATTCAAACACAAATAATTAAGCAATCATATAATATTATATTAATATCCATCTTAATCTTAATTAATCTGTATAAATTAATGAAAAAGTTTAACAATACCCGTTGAACTATAGGTCGTTTTCTAAATTGTATAGTGAACAACTAATGTGAAATTTACGTCATTTGTAAAAAAATTCTAATGTGTCCTTACTCCTTACTATTATATTAGTCAAAATTTCTAGTTAAATTGACGACGTGATGGATACAAGAACATTGACAAAGTCCTTACAAAGTAAATCAATTGCGCGGATGAAAAAAAAAAACAATAATGCTAGTTGTCCCACATTTTTTTTTTTCATATTTGTATCCCACATGACGTGTTATTACTTTACTGGAAGGGTATTTCTTTTTCTTTTTTTAGGTTTTATTTTTTAATTTTTAGTGTCCAATGTATGAATGCCATGTAAGATGGTATGAAATTGTGGTATAAAAATGTGGTAAGTGTAGCATTTCTGAAAAAAAAATCCTAAATAATAAGTCACATGTGCGAATTGTGAAAAATATTAATCTTTCAAAAGGACAAACTGAAATATGACCTACAATTCAGTAGGCATGGCTAAAAATTTTCCTAAATTAATATTCACTGTTATGCTAGATTGCTAGGTATAGCTATAGAGTATAGAACATAAAAGTTAATTAATTAGATAATTACCAGACAAAACAGGTTGGATGCCGTTAAGTACTATAGTGCCGGCCAAGAAGGGAGAGAGTTCAGCGACGGCATCAGAAACTGTAGAGCCCTCTGTGAATATATAGCTCATGACATGGCGTAATCCAAGTATGATTACGGCGAAGATCAAGGAGATGATAAAGGAGCTTGTAACTACAACCACCACTGCAAACTTGGCTGATTTTGGATGCCCAGCACCAACCTCATTGCTCACCCTTATACTGCACCAGTTTAATTAATTTACTTCAAAATTTATTACTATGTAAGCGTTTATAAAACCTCACTTATACAAAAAAATATTATGTGTGACAGACGTGACATGCTGATTGACTTGGTGTTATGAATCCATTTGAATGATAACACATGTAATATTTTAAGTAAACAAGTAGTACTGACCTTGCAGCGGCATTGAAACCCACGGATACCATAAACACCCAACCCGAGACGGTCATGCTGCATATAATATAAACTATTAAGGGTAAGTCACACATACTATTTAATTAGTACCATACCATAACAACTAAAAGTAGTACTATACACAAATGTTGTTAAGAAATTAATATCCTTCTTGGAAGAAAGGCAAGGGTCCGAATTGAAATTAATATTATTAAACTAATTATTAGTTTAGTAATATTTTTTTCTATAATGTTGAAGATATCTCAAATTCAATATCTTTTTTTAAGTTTATGGCATCAAAAAACTCATAAAAAGAGGTTGAGTAACATTTTCCCTTGCTTTAAGTAAGTGGTGTTAAAAATTTAAGAGAAACATGCTAGCTAGATATACTACAATATTTTTATACCACGTCTCTAATGAAAATGAGATCCACCTCTGTTTCTTTTCCCGATACGGTAAACATTGAATAGCCTATATATCTTAGCAGCTCCCATCATGACCATTCTAGCTCATAACATTCAATTCAAAACATGTTGAGTAGTTGTTGCAGCAGTGCTTTAATTACTACAATGACAGAGCACCATAAGCTGTTGCTCTTATTTATTGCTATCATGTATATGAAGATACTAAATCTGGTAAAGTATAGATAAAATAATTAAAGCCACCATACCTTATTAGTTTCTTAAAAACTTCACTGTATGCTAATTAAGGCTAAATTAAACCCAATATTCCTAATATTGCTATAGGGTCAAGAAGCTAGAAGGAAAAAACTTCTATAAGACATGTGTATATGTTTTATGTATATATCTAGTTCTTTCATTACGCGACTTATCACGTAATAAGAGAAATACACGTTAACTCTATATGTCTATCCCATTAAAAACATTTTCAGCCAAAATGGGTTTGTCGATCTTACCAGATAGAGAGAGCATCCAAGGCAATCTCAGCATTTTTGAGCAACCCAGCAATCAAAACCAATATCTGAAAGTACCAAGTCTCAAGGCACATCATCACAGCCGATGCAGCAGACAATTTCAAAAACTCCCAAAGGCCAGTAAAAGCCTGGGAGCTAAACCCAGTCCAAGTATCTTTGCAGCTTGGGCTTACCAATATATACACAAACTGGGCCACGACCATGATCCACCACGACAAACTCAACACCAAAGACGCACCCAACAACCCCCAGCCCAATTTGTAGACCACCACCCAGCTGAGTACTAAGTGCACCACAACAGTGACTCCTGATATGTAGGCACTGGGCAGCACTAAGCTCTGGGCCTGTAGGAATTTTTGTATAGGGAAATTACAAGCAAGGGCAAAGAGTTGTGGGATTAGGCCGTAGACGAAGAGTGCTCCGGCGGAGGCTATGGCCTCCGTTTCGCCAAGGCCGATTAGGATTTGCTTGGAGAAGATGTAGATGAACATCACTGGGATTGCTGTTGCTGTCAGGAGGATTGTTGCTCTCTGCAAATATACGCCCAGCATTTCGTTCTTGTTTGCTCCGTAGGCTTGCCCGCACAGTGTCTCCACTGCACTTCCCATCCCAAGCTGCATAAACAAACATACTATACATTCTCAACATCATGCATATCCATGGTAGACGTCATTTAGGATTTAGCGTTTAAGGTTGTTGTGTTAAACATGAATGATTTGTTGAATGTAAAGAACTATTAGAAATGACTTTTTACATGTAGGTATAGTCAGGACGGATTCAAGAACTAGAATTTTGGGGGGGCGGGGGGCTAAAAAAAACCTTGAAAATACGAGAAAATTTTATGAATAAACATAAAAGATATGCCTAGTCAGGAGGAATATAGTAAGTCTTACCCCCTCAAAATGTATATTTATACAAAAATATAGACGAAAAAAAATACAACAAAAGAAAACAATGAAACATGTAATGCAAATATAAGATAAGTCTATAAAAATTGAACCATGCGCTTCTTCACAATATAGAAATTCTTAATTACTAAATCTGTATCTATACTATTGATAATATATTATAAAAATGACATGTAAAGATATTTTACAAAACAAAATCACACAATAGCTACCTATTTTTCTAGCATTAATATGTAACTACAATTTAATATTGAAATTTAGAAATTACTTGGTTTCCAAACTTACACTTTCAATAATTGAGATTGAGCTTAAAAACGATCACATGCACATCAACAAATTACACGAGTTTTTCTTGAGTTTTTGAACAATTTGGATAATTAAATATTAATTCTCATTTAATTTTACAAACATTTAAGAGTAAATTAGAAATACCATAATTATTGAATAAAAATTGAATCCCTAAATCCTTAAATCTCTAATTTATTAATAGCTAAATCCCTAAATGGCTAAAAAAATAAAATATAAGAGCTTAAATAGATATATTAGTAATTAGTATAATAGTATTACTGTTGGGCTTAATTTATAACATATTTTCTATTCCTAAATTATACATTTTAGTCATTATTTTTAGTATTTTAATTGTTGGTTTGATTATTTAGTTAATTATTGATTTTTAGTAATTTTTGTTTTATTTCATAGATTTTATTAGATTTTATTTCATTGTAAGTTTTAACTAAATTAGGGTGTGCTTTACTTTATTTGTTGTTGAGATTTTATTTTATTTTGATGTGTTTTCTTTTATTTTGTAGAATTAATTGTGGCCCAAAAAGAAACAAAGAATAAAGAAGGCCAAGAAAGGAAGCCCAAGCTGCATGCATGCCTCTCCAACTCTTCAAGAGTCCAACTATCTCCATTTCACTGGCCCACGTGAAGAACAAAGCCAACAACAAATTTGATTAAGAATGAGGCCATGCAAACCATCATCAGCTGTTAAGTTGATCATCCTAATATATTTTATTTAATTTTTTTTTATTTTATTCTTTATTGTAAAAATAAGATGAAATTACCCAGATTCATTTGATAGTCATTTACCGAAATATTTACTAATATTTGGCAGATAAGTGTCGAATAAATACAAATATTTTGATAGATAATTGTCGAATACATTTTTTATTTTCATTTGATAATTATCCACCAAATAATTCATCAATATTCAACAAATAACTCTCAAATAATCATAAATATTTTAATAAATAACTGTTAAATAATTTGACCAAAAAAATTAAAATTTTAAAATAAAATGATCAACTCAATAAATGAAACAATACTGGCCTTTTATTAATTAAAGCAAATGGAAAGGATTAGAGGAAACGAAAGGGAAGTGGGGTGGGGACAAACTATATTTTTTGGTCGATTAAAAAGTTGGTGCCGCATCAAGGGAATCGAAGAGTGGGGACAAAGATAAACTGACAAAGGAACTTTTTTTTGTTTTTTTTATTGGTGGGCTAGCTGGGCTATTAGCAGGTATATACATATATATATATATATATATTTTTTTTTTAAAGATAGGGGGGCTCTTTAGGCCTCTAGCCCATAACGTGGTCCGTCACTCTGGTATAGTCATTCAGAGTCTGAGCTAGAGGTGCTTATTTTTTATATTTAATCTTAAAGTAATGCTCATATTTTGTGCACCATATATGTGTATCTCTCTGACAAAGATGGAGCTCACTAATACAAATGAATTCTACTATTAGAAATGTCGTACATATATAAGTATTACAAAAAATGTGATATATTTAAGACAAATCTCTTTTATTAAGTGATTATTTAAATAATTTTATTTAAAAAATTTCTTATAGGGATCATTCTATATAATATTTCAACAATTCAAATTGTTTATTTTTTAAATTTATATTCAAAGCTCATGCTCGCAAGAAATTAGACAAATTAAAAACTATTAAATTATCAAACTTTGATCAAATAAAATACACAAACGTACATAATATTTTCATAAACACTTACAATGTTAACCGTTTAATCAAGGATCATATGATTTCTAATTAACTTAATTTTTTGTAAAAACAATTTTTATTATTAAAATATAATATAGAATGAACCTCAAAAATCATCTATTAAATAAGTTTATTTAAAGAATTCTTTAATTTAATTGAAAGGACATGATACTTACTAATTTTATTCAAATGAATCATTTATAATACGTGTTAGAAGTGATTTACTGATAAAAAAAAAAAAAATTGACTCGTTGCATGTAAAGAGTCGAACATTAATGTTGAATTGAAATTACCATGAGGCCGTAAGCAAAAACGGCGATTCCAGTGTTGCCAAGGGAGGCACCGGCGAGTTCGAGATTCCCAAGTTGGCCGCAGAAGATGAGGGTGGCGATGGCGGTCAAGTTGCTGAGCAAGTAGTTGCCGACGGCGGGAGCGGCCAGGTAAAAAAGGGTCTTCATTTCGCGCCATGAAGCCTTTCCAAGACGTTGGGAGTATGTGAGGTCGGTGTCGTTCAGTATATCTTCCAGTGCCGAACTTATTGGCCCTTCTCTTGATACTTCGGACGGTGGTAACATGGATTCATAGTTGTGTTGATCATCCCTGTCAATGGTCCCCATGCTCGTTCCACCGTTGGATCGACCACACAACTCAACTGCCTCTCTCTGGCTCAATATTCAACAAGACCAACACTACCTTGCAACTTTTACAAACCACTTCACTAAAAAGGGACTTATATAATACTATATATATTGCATCGCATGCATGCCTGATACGCATTAATCTTGTATGGGACATGCCCCAGTGCGGCAGCTCTCACATGAGGTGGGATCCACACAAGACCCTCTCACATGACATGAGGTGCGGCAGCTCTCGCATGCACCGAAGACCCTCTCTGCCTGATACACATGAATCCCAATATACTTGCTGACATGCATTATCCGATCAATTGATTAAGAATATTTATATAAAAAATGCTTGAATACTCAGAAATAACTATCGTGTTTGTTCTTACAACCAATCATATGAGTTCATTACCTTCTTTTTTTATGATGGTTCTCATTATAGACTCGTATGATTGATTATAAAAACAAATTTATACTCATTTCTAAATAACCAAATACTGCTCTATTTATATTGAAACTCGGGGCAAAACTACAGGGATAAAATCATATTTGGTTACTACTTTTTACAGTAACACCATTTATTTTAATTGGTGAGGAAGATCTCGATCGGATCCTCCTGTCCATACTCGACAAGAGTACGTCATACTCCAAGCTTTTGTGATTTTGTCAAATGGAAAATGAAAAATTGGTACGCGATTTGCGTCTCAATAATTGTTTTGCTGCACGATTTAATATTCAATCGTACTTATTTTATGTTTAGGTTAGAGTCATACAGAAGATTATGTTTCATCGTGAAACACGAGAGATTTCATTTCAAAGTTAAGATATTAATTATGTTTATATAATATTTCTTTTTCATTAAAATAGCTATTTACATTTCCACATTAAATAATCATTTCTAAGCAATTATTACTTGGAACATCAATCAACTGTACTCCTTGAACCTTCCAGTCTCCCCCCCGATCTCCATTTTTTATATTTAATGGATCCGTAAGAAAATCTTACCAAAAAAAGAATAGATCAGAAAATCTTATCATATATGTAAACTGATTGCCCGAAAAAAATAATATTTTCTGCAACAAAACCAGATAGACGTGTGCCCGAAATTATTGACGATTTAAGTAGTCACGAATATTGGGTGCGATATTAATTACTTGTTAAAACAACAAAGTTCTTATAAGAAAGTAACAGAAAATATATATATTAATTTCATAATTTGAACCATTTATTTTTTAATATAACTTCAAAGTTTATCATTTAAAAAAGTTAACTAAATCAAAAATTATTTAGTCGATTATCTAACTGTGATAAAATAAATAGATGAACAATGAAACATAAAAAATAAACGGTTCAGATTATAATGAGATTATTTTGTGTAATAAATATAAAAGAGTGATTAATTTCGTATTAACTTATTAATTAATTAGTTTTAAAATTTTTTTGTACATATGTAAATTTGTAGACCAATATTTCAAGTTCGAAGACTAGTAGGTTTGACTTGCTCATGCACATGGCCAACCTAATAATCTGAGCAAATTAGGTTGAGATTGCAGCATGGGCAGAGAAGAGATGATTGAGATTGAGATCATGGGCAGAGAAGAGATGATTGAGATTGAGATTGAGATTGCAGCAGCATGGGCCGTCCTCATCATTTAAGAAGTCAGAACAAATGTAGCTTCCAAAATCATCGAAGCTTCTAGAATCTACAAGTCAAACCCCTATATGCTTTCGATCGGTGTCCATCCTCGTCAAAACAGTGTCATAAATAAACTGCTCTATTTAATTACAACATGAGAAACATGAGAAAACAAGTAAGCACGCACTTACAAGCAAACAAATTCTGCAATTAATAAATCCCAAAAACATCAGGCATGCACTAAAGTTATTTGTATTCAAGTTGTGAGAGTGGGTGAGATAAGAATTATGATTAAATTAAGTTCGGAGTTCGATTTTGTCCAATTTAATAAATAAATAAAAAAGCTCTTTCTTTTTCTCACTTTATATACTATACCACTCATTGATTAAAAGATGTTTATTAAGTCTGATCATATACTTATAATTTGGTATTAAGTCTGATCATATATACTTATAATTTGGAATTGTTGTTAGGTGTGAGAGAGAGAGAGAGAGAGAGAGAGAGAGAGAGAGAGGTTATGGAGAGTTTGAAGGCCTTGAGGGTTTAGATCTGTGATCTGGGTAATGGGTATTGTGTAAGAGCCAGCGGTGCTTGACAAGACACTTACACATTTTCCATGCACTACCAAGAAGTAAACACCAACTAGTCATCCAGTCTTCGTCTTCTTCTTCTTCTTCTTTGGGATATGTATATGAATCCCGTGCATGCATACATGATACACCTAACTAGGTGGTGGTAGTGGTGCAAGCATGCGCTGATGAATACAAGTGTTATGCACCTCTTTTGGTAATTAAAACACTTATCATGCACATTATAATCGCCTTCTTTTTTTATCTTAAAAAGGAGCACATCATCTGCTCAAGTCCAACCATGCATTGAAAATCGTTAAGCTATTCGATTGAACTAAAAGGACCCAAGGAAGAATGACTTGCAAAGTACTCATGGCCAGGGGAAGCTCAAGAGTGTTGGACTCGTCAAAGACAAAAGCCCACGGTTGAGTTGGGACTGTGCTCAAAAGTGCGACTCGCAATAAAAAATGACAATTGTTGTGTTGGCCCATCACTTATTTTATAAGTGCATGCAATATTCCGTATACTAATACTGCAGAGTAACTGAATGGAGTCTATGGAGACACTATAGTGCACAACACTAATTAGGAAAAAAAAAATACTAAAATTATATTTTGGCTGCAATCTAAATTTACATGCAATCTTGATTATGTCAGATGCAATATATATAACCCCTTTTACCTCCCTCAATTTCCTAAATTTCTTTACAAAAATTTTATTACAGAAGCAAGCAAGAACCAAGAATCATGAATCAATATGATTGGAAGCACAAACATGAAATCACCTCATATTTAGCTTCTCCCCAGTTTACGACTGTCTTCTATCGACTGGCTTGGGGGGGGGGGGGGGGTGACTTGCACAAGGATGAACCATTTTCGAATCCTCCTTCAGGGACTGACAAGTTTGGCTCAAGAGAAAACTTATTTACAAGAGCATCATCAGGGCCATTGCAGAAGCAAGGAGTAGAGAGAGCATCACATCAACATTGTAAAGGCCTGGGAATGAGTGCAGATGCTTAAGGTTAAATTCAGAAACAACCCTAACAACAAAATCACAATAGACAGCTTTAGCATTGTGGTGTTCCAACTACGGTTTTTATGCATATGGAGACTGCTCCAACTGTTCTGCAACTAGTTCTTAGAGGTTTTATAAGGATAAACATAGTGGTTTGGATGGGGGACTTCACAAATCAATGTATGCCATTCAACTAATTCATGTTCTCGATCTGCATGAAGTAGAAGCATAGATACTTCATAAATTTGGAGTCACCAAATTGGCTTACTCGCAATATTTTTGTGTATAATCTTTTCTTGTCTTTTTATATATTTCTTCTTAATTGCAGCTTGACTTAAACGTTGCTGATTACACCAACTACCATTCATGTAAAGTAAGATGACAGGGACTGAAAATGTCTTACAGACTTCACTTGGGGACAGATCAAATAAACCAAATTAGCATTGAAGCAATAAATGACACCATGAAGATAAATGAATAGGTGTACTCACCACTTTCAGCAGATGCTGCTGCAGGAAGTGCAGGGATCTTGACATCTGAAATTCCGACAAGTCGGGCAGAAATCATTAAAGAAAGAAAATACTACCTTTATATATAACAAAGCACTACAAATTTTAACATAAAATGGGATTCAAATGCAGGGTACCCCATATAAATGAATAAACACACGTTAACAGCTTACACATACTTTTACTGCATGATGAAGCTGCCCCTTGAGAAGAGGTGGGCCAGGGAGCTGGAATGTTATCATTCAGATCGCAAAGGAAGCTGACCCCTGAAGTACTGTCAAATGTTGCATCGGAAGGCAAGCTTGGCAAAAGGCATCCGGACACTATCAAAGGATAAAGAAAGACCAGTTTACAAGATTAGAACAAGAAAATGATGCAATTTAGTCTCCTACGCAATCTAGATTACAAACGCAGGATTAAAAAACAAAGAACAACAGAGAATTAAATATTTTGAGCATCCCACCCTATAGTATTTTGTTTATCGAGTATTAGTGGTCATTGATGTTCTGGCCATGAGACCCAGGAACATTATATTTAACATTGTTATGGTTAAAACATTTTAAGTCAATGAGAAGAAGAAATCCACTACAGAAAATTTACAAATGACTACAAAAGCATGACATATCCTGACATTAGCAACCCCATACCTAGAGCCCTAACACATACCGGTTTCCCATTACCCAGTGTTCATGCTACTCTCCCTTGTGTCTTGACTTTCCCTGTGAAAAGGGTCACGGGCCTATTTCCTCATGAAGGAAGATCTTGATAGAGTTGATACAGAAAAATAACAAAAAAACAAATCTCATTTGACCAAAAAGAGAAAAAGCTTTCTTACACTCCCAAAACATATCTGCAATTGACAAAGTCAAAAGTAGGAATTTTGAGAAAAGAAATGCAAACAGCTTAAAAAGCATAGTGAAGAGCTAAGCACTGGCATGAAATTTCATAAATGGTAGGTGGTTGTTCAGATAAAATGGTTGGCACTTGGCAATATCAGAAGTGCACAAATTGAAAAAATTACAATGAACCCACGTTTTTGGAAATTGCTATTTGAGCATAATACTAAAATTGCATAATCCAAACGAAATAAATTATTACCTTGACTTCCAACTGAGGTTGTTGATCCCCATAGCATTTTGATAGAGAAATCACATACAATTTTGTATTAGTACCACGATAAGAAATGCTTATAGTTTGATCAGCAAAAGGTACTAGAGGAATGCCCTAACCTTGGAGGGAGAAATCCTTGAGGCTTATATGACATAGGCTATATACATCTTTGGTAATATTGGATTTTCTTAACTTCATTCCCAGTGATGCAGCACAATCCAAAGCTTGCAGGTTGGTTATGAAACTCTGCTTTTGCAAGTGGGACACATAGCTCTCCATTGCAGTACAGCACGCTGTCTGGTTACTTATCCCATCTCCACAACCCATTGCAACATGTTTCATGTCGGGGAAAACCAGAGGACAAACTAAAGTGAACACCAGACACAAATACAGGATCAATTACTCCAGCTGAAGATTGGCATCTCCAAGTAAAATCAAAGGATTATAAGATACAGAGTATACATGAACTAGTTCTCTCCCTCTCTCTCTCTCTCTAATAAAAATTCTATAAAAATAGATCTAAGCAGTTGAAAAAATATTAACCTATAACATTCATAACTATAATTTTTCTATTTTTCTTGAGGAAAAAGATAAAAGAAAGAAGGATATAGAATTTTGATGGAGGTTGTATGTGGCACCATGTTTACTCTAAACTTACCCTTGTTAATCTTGCAATTAGATAGTCCCCTTAGAACTTCCTTAGCGTGAGAAGGATTGAGTTTACTTCCCAACCACCGGAGGACAATATTTTTGCAGTCATTGGCTCTACTGAGGTGATCAGGTAAGACATCATGAGCACCTTCTGTGCTTAAAGCTTTTGATGCAATCCTCGTAGCAGCTTCTAATATGGCATTCTGACAAGTTTGAGCACAGCACTCTTTCACAGGATCAATCTTCTCACAAGCGGCAAGCAACTTGGAAGTATCCACCGTATCCTCAAACTCATTAACATCAATGACTGGGCAAGATGCATCAGTGAGATTTGATGAGTGGACTGAGCATATTTGTGCAAGACTGTCATTTGCACCCTGGCCCACCAAAATCTGCTCAATATCTGATAGACAATACTTAGCAGTCGTTCCATTTAAAGCAAGCACATTGGTATCTTTACTGGATTGACCAATGAGAATTGTGAGAGTGGCTTCCAACTGTGGGCAACAAATTACATTAGCCAGCAATGGTGCAAAAACGGACCAACAATCGATTGAGGTCACACTCATCAAGCTCTCAGCAACACTGAAGTTTAGCATACAGAGTCCTGCACACACAGATCAAGAAGATAAAATATGTAACTAGAGATAAATATTAACCAAAAGATGCCTTGGGGAACCTAATTTAACTAGAGCTATTAAGGAGGAGGGGGAGACCTGATAATTTTGGGACACTAGTATTTGTGAATGGTGCCAATGGTGAAGGAGCAAGAAGGGGAAGAAAGGGCCGAGGAGCCGCAGTGGGGGAGACCTCTGGTAACATAGGATCTTCTTGTTTAATTGTCAAGACTGGATCTTTAAGATAATCTATCGTGCTGCAACAAGTCACATGGAGACCTATAAAAAGCCATGGGTAAGTACAGACAAAACTGGGAAATTACAAAATTACCATCAGAAAAATTTTAGATGCATAGTTGCCACTTGTATCTCAAATCAGTAGTTCTAAAGCCTTAAAATTAACTAGTATGGTTAAGTAAACAAATAGAAGTCAGAACCACACAAAAAAGCATTGCAAAGTTAGTAGTAATACAGGTAGTGTCAATACAGTAGCAACAATGGCAACTATTTGTGAAATCATAAATCCTCAGTTTCATACTAATGTATGCATTCAAAGTGATAAGGGCAAACCTACACTTACTCTAACAGCAATCAAAACCCTAAGTCCCTACACTGTCCTAAACCTTGGATAATTTTAGTTCATTCTAAACAGCCTACTGTAGGAACTAAACAATTAATAGTGGATGCTATGCCTTATAATAAGCAAAAGATTCAAAATTGCAAGATAATAGGAGCTCAATCGTTATGATAGCCAAATGCATCATATTCTTGGAAGCTGATACAAAATCAAGAACCTTTTACAAGAATCTGAGGCGCACACCATACCAAAGGCAAATTACTCGAAACCCATTTCTCCAAAACCCAGTTACATTCTTCCAAACAAAGCAATTTTAACAATGACCCAGAAGACAAAACCCAAGATCATGCAAAATTGAGCAAAACCCGGTAAAGGAATCGACAAGAAAGAGTTGAATACTCACAGAGTGACAATATAAAGAATTGTAGATAGAAGGTACGAACGCTGAGCTTCAGAGACACCTTTTGTTCCATGCCTTCACTTTCCTTGCTCCCAAATAGTACTGAACCCATCACAAAAAGACCACCACCAAGTGAATTGCAAACTGAGCAAAAACACAGAGAGAGAGTGAAACACAGAATGCAAGTATCAGCCTTGGAAATCAGAGAATGGTTTGGCTAATGGGAAAAAATAAAGACACATTGTATGGAAACAGAGAGAGAGGTAGAGAAAGAGAAAGAGAGAGTATGGAGAAGCCATGAATGAGCTTGAAAGTGGTGTGGGGTCAGCAGCAGTATAGTAATAGCTGTCCTGGTTGGGAGAGAGAGTAGGTCCCACCAGCGACCAGAAACTCAGATAGAAGAGCATTGGCGCATTAACGCCACACATTGCCTTTTTCCTCCCCTTCTACTTTGTACGCCAGCCATTTTTGGCACGCGTGACACCTGTGGTGGGTCTGTCAGCTACTGCTTGCTTTGCTAGCTCCATCACCGCCGTGGTTCATCAATCATGATCATCGGTTTGTATCTTTTACACGTGTGCAAAGTTTCACTCGTGTGTTCTATAGGCACCGTGGCAGTTGTTGTTCGGATAATTAAAGCGGCCAGTGAGCGGCCACTGCTTTGTTTCAAAGTTTCTGGTGCTCATTTGTGAAGGCAATAAAACTGAGCAGTAATGCAATTTATAATTTCTTTTTCTTTTTCTTTTTGACATTCTTGCAATCTTGCCCATTCATAAAATCGATAAAAAATTATCGACTAAATAGCGATTTAAACCATTTCCTTTAATTCAGAATTAAATAAAACCCATAATACAAACTTCATATGAAATGTTTTGTATGTCCTTTTCTGCTTACCCTCTTCATTCTAGAGATATCAACTTGAAATCAATTAGAAATTAGTAGAAACATAAGATATAATTCAATTAGTAATGTCTAGAGGCTTTTATTTCTCCTTTTATGTATAGCTAGATTTTAACATTTAACTTAAAATTAATTAGTAACGAATAAAGATGTCCAACATCTTATAAATTAATATGCAAAATTATAATTTTATAAAATTGGATAACGCTTCACATTTTCACAAACTCTAATATCATGTAGAATTATGACATTCAACTCTAAACAAATTAAAAGTGAGTGAAAATATTAAGAAGATTATATATTACAAATCAAAGCTCTAAAATCAAATTTTGACATGATACTTTCATCACTACTATTTATATGCCCACTTTATAATTTTTTTGGCAAGATATGCCCACTTTATATTAACTAAAGATGAATGGTGACTTTCTCTTTTTGATTGAACTTAGAAGTTAGAAGGCCTACATGACCATTATAACCTGCCAAATTGATGGCTTTCACAAGAATGGGATACAGATCGACCACAGAACCTCATCTGCCCCAACAGTTGTAATGTATATATCCTTTCCAATTAATTACAGTACAATTTTAAATGGTGAACTCAGTCAATCAATCAATTGGCTTTCATAATAATCAAACTTGGTATCGCATCTTTATCATCATTCATGATCCATTATAACGTTAATACATTCATTCCTTCCTTTGTTTGGAAAAGCAAATGATCCAAAATGATTAGCATATGCATATATAATTGATGTGGAGGGAGAATCTTAGTGATGTAGTACGTTATGTCTTCTAAGTGGGGAAGGGAATTCACTCACTCACGTACATCTTGTCTTCTACAATAAGCATTACATAATCATTATGGAATAACAACCAATTAAGTTAACAATTATAAAATGAAAAAGGTGGTGAAGCCATCAACTTTCACTATATATGAAGAGGCCTCCTAGTCCTAGCTAGCTAGGTGATAGGTCAATGAACAATGTCCCTCAAGTCCTAGTGAGAAAAGTAAAGACATGGAATAAATTTTCCAATACTAGATGAATCTTCATCCAAGCTCAAAGCAGTAAACAATTTGTTTTTTTTTTCCCCCCAGTTTTCTGCTCCAAAGCCCAATCAAACATCAGGCCTTCTAGACACATTACATAGAACAAAGCCCACAAGCATTGGACTTAGCAATCCATCTACGCATGATATGATGATATGGACCACTCCATGCCAATCATGCACACTTTAGCCTTACAGGGTGGTTATTTCTTTTTTCTTTTTGAATTAAAAAGATGAAATAGAGGAACAAATAAAACCCAAAAATCAGGATGTACTTAAAATTAATGAAATGAGTGAATATTAAGGAAAATCTTTCTCTATGTACATGGACCTTAAGTTATTTATAAACACATAGCATGACAAATTTGAATCTCTACTGTACAAGAAAACACAAATTAATTAAAATAAAAATAAAAATTGAGAAAACTAGCTTCTATGTAGCTAGCTAGCTTCCACATCAATCATCGATCATCAATACCAATCAATTTAACATGGTGAATATGGATGATGAAGTTAATTAATTAATGAATTAACTGATCGAGCTCTGGAATACTTTGGAGGGCTGGCCTCCAGGACCGTTGATCATAGTGATCATGAATATTATTATTAGTACTGATGATGATGAGCCGAGCTAATAGTTGCTCCACAGAGGACGATGACAAAGCCTCCATGCATATGTTCCCTCTTGACCCAACTAACTCTTCCAGCTCCTTCTTACTAATCTTGATCTTCACCTGCTGATCTCCAGCAGTAGTGGCTGTGGGCCCTACTCTTCTAGATGAGGAGGAACAAAATGAATGGTTAGATGATGAATTAGCTACTCTTATCTGACGATCACCAAGAAGCCTCTGCTTTTCTGGGTTGCATATTGCATTGATACGATTATTATGATGATGATCATCATGATGAGGCTGCTGCAGCTGACAAGTGTCGTCGTCGCCAGTCCATACCATGGCCGAATCACGTCTCAAACAGTTACCCATGTTGTAAATAATTTATGTGTTGGTACTGTAAATTTTGCAGCTTGCTAGAAATTAATGGATAAATAAATAAGGTTATGAATGAAGAAGAGAGAGGTTGAAGATGGTGAGGGTTGTGTTATATATACTATAGTATGGCTAGGTGGGAATGGAATCAATTCATGTATGGTTGATGGGGACATGCAAGATCGAGAGATCCAGGTGGGTGGCACTGGCGTTGGGGTAAGACCGTAATTCATGTTATGTAATTCCAGGAAACTGCATTTGGATATATTCATCAATCATCATGAATATTATAGCCTTATAGGTAGCTGGCTAGGTAGGTTTAATTAGTCGGTTCATCTTGATTATTCCGTGGAACGATTTCTGTGGTGACAAATGTCAGCTTCTGGATAATTTTTTCATATATCTGTAAGACTGTAACTATGATGTTAGTAATTCATGTACACTATGTTACAATCATACCAAAAAATTACTCCAATCACTGAATTTAGCTTGTGCATTTAGCTTCATTAATCAAGCTATGGGCTTAATTTGGCTGGTAATTAATTAATTGATTAATGTCTAATGCCTAGCTAATGTATATCATATATATATTATTCTAATATACATGGACCATGGTGTATGGGGTAGCTGAGCTGTCTGGTTTGCTTGTTGCATATATATAAATATAAAAAAAAAATTTACTTATTTCTATATTGTAGTATGTTGATGTTGCATTTTTTAAGAGAGATAGAAATAATAGATGAGAGAAAGAGCTAGAGTGAAAGAAGAGAGATTGAAAATATTATGTGATATCACATAAAATAAAATGATATAAGTAAATTTTTTTCATAAATATATATATAATTTAATTAATGTAACGGGAAACATATATAATAATATACAAATGGTCAAATCCTGCAGCTAGCAGTTGGAACTCGATCGGAAGGAGAATAATATCTATTTGTGTAGCTACGCGCTAAGCTAGCTACTTAGATTTTGGAGTGTGAATTGGATTTTGAAAGAGTATATTTCATATTTAATTAAGAATTGGGGTTTGGGAGTAAGACAAATTAAGAAGTACGTGTGAACCTATATGCACATGGAATCTTTGACTTGGGTTACCTTCATCTATTATATAAGGGTAAATGTTAACCTTTGGAAGCTTCACCCTTAACTTCTTTGTCGTTGGTCCAGTTGGACAACAATACTTAATTTGACCTTTCTTTCTTCTCAAACTATAGCTAGCTAGCTAGCTTCATATATTTCTTTTTGGACAAATAGCTTTTCTTTTTCATGGCCAAAAAAAAAAAAAATAGCTAGCTTCATACTCATTCCATCTTTTTTCCATGTCGCTAGCGATATATATGGCTTCTGATTTGACTCCTTGATCGGTCCTCTCTCTTCTCTGCTAGTTATATATCTTGTTTATTTATGATCAAAATCTAAGTATCTAACATAGTAACATTAACAAATTAATAATATTTCTTTTCAGTTGAACTCATTTTGGGACATAATTAACACACCTAATCCAGATAAATGGTGTTACTGTTGTTATGTCATGATTCATGAGCTTAGGAGTTACGAGTCATTATCAATTTAACATCACAACAATATATATATGTATAATATCTTATGATTTGATACTATGGGTTTAGATCTTCTATTTATTTTTGCTTGATTTTAAATTTTTAGCCGTATATTTATTATTCAAGATGGAATAAAAAATAACTAATTAAATGAATTCGTAGCATTTTTTTAGTGTGAATGAAGCTAAATAAAACGTTAGAAATTAACAACGTTTATTGATATTTTCAACAACTTTAATTGCTTGTTGTCGAATGCCTAAAACTTTTAACAAAGTTATCAACATATACAACGTTGTGGAACGGTTTTTACAACGCACCTCACACGTTATGAAAGTCTTTTTTGTTGCAGTGACACTTAGGGATTAAATATTACGCAGTTAGGATTTAGACAAACAAAAATAAGATAAGTAAAGAATCTAAATCCTGACACTTTTCCTCATAACATCCTAAGAAATCAAACTCGAATATCATTTATATGTCAGTCTTCTATATTGTTTTATTATATATTTTCACTAATAAATATTTGTGATTTTCTCTTCTCTATCTTAAACTTAACCAAAAAAGAAAAAAAAAATCCAATTATTAATTAAGTCAACTCATGTGTATTTAGATTGTTATTGATGATATATTCTATACTAATATTGTGCTTGTGTCCAAAATAATGTAAGTTTAAATAGTTGTATATGTATATTGTAAAATCTTTTACACACTGATTCATTCTCGTTTTATTTTTTAATTAACTATTTAAATATGGATGGAAACACTAATGACCATTTGGTTAGTGAATGATCTCTTGACTATCCTTCTTTAGAGAAAGTCGATCATTGATTGATCGATTAATGGAAACCCAAATCTCATCATGAACGATAATTGATTAATAAAAAAATATGAAGGGAAACAAAATAAAAATTAAGAGTAATTAATTAAATGGCATCATCAATTGAAAACGTAGTCCTTCAGTAAATTATATGTACATGTCTTAGTTGATGAGAACTAAATGCTTGCACATGGCTCATACAAGCTAGTAGCCTAGTACTATTGTTTCTTTTAGCCACTGTTTCATTGTACGTCCTTGTCCAAATCAAGTAGTTAATTCCCAGTAATAATAGCATTGTACATCAGTCAATGTTTAAGATGATGAGGATAGATCATAGCTCGTAGATCTGGACCATTTTTCATTGATTAAATATATATGTTTCTCTACTGGGCCAAAAATTATATATGTTTCTCTCAAACAAATCGATCGGAAACAAACAGAAATTCACATGATATGTATAATTCAGACCCTCATTAAATGGGTATATATGCAGTTGTATGGAATTAAAGAGAAAAGAAAAATGAATGCATGCAGATTGCAGGATGCAAAATGAATGAGAATGAAAGAAAGAATGATAATTAATTTAAATATATAAAAGCTATCGTACCATGCGCAGCAACTGACAGCTTCTTGATTTATTAGTTTTGATGAATTTTATCATATACATGACATTGGCAATTAATATATTCATTAAAATATTAGATAGATTAATAGATAGTAAATCTTGTTAGGTGTTTCATATTAAAATTGGTACATTTGGTATTTATGCTCAGTTGCAAACTGTATTTCTCTCAACTATTTATTTAGTGAAATTTAACTTTGTTACTACTGCAGGCATACCAGTTCATGTTTTATATTGATGGTTTTTTTAAGGGTCAACCGGCCTCCATGTCATGTCATCTATATTTCTGTGGTGAAAGAAAAAATTTGCTCAACTTAAGTTATATCCAGGTGATTAAACTTAACGTTTTTGCAATTATAAAACTTTATTGAGGACGTTTAATTTGTATGCAGGATCATAGAAGCTAGAGATGAAGAAACCCATTTACATTCAATGGTGGGTTGGGTTAGGTCCTTTATTTATTAAGTTATTAAGTTTTTAGGATTATTAGGTGTGGTAGTACTGGACCTTCAATGAGAATTTTTTTTAAAGAGGATAATATTGCGTCATACTTGTTTATTATTTATACTCTACATAATAAATCCTAAACTCCATCAACATACTTGTTTGCCTAGATTCTAGTTCGAGCTGGCTCATAAATTTTGTTTACAGAGTATATTTTCAAGCCATAATATTTTACTTACTATATTCTTATATTACACTTTTATATTATTTTACATGTCATTTTTTTACTTGATATGATATTTCTTTTTCTTTTTGAGTTTTTATTTTTATTTTTTAGTATTCAATATATGAATGCTATATAAGTTGTCATATAAAATGTTATAAAATTATAATATAAAAATATAAAATGTCTAGCACTACTAATTTTCAAGCCAAAAATTCCAGCACACCCTAACTCTCATCTTTATCCCACCCCATATTTCATATCTAGCTCACTTCAACCTTCGTTTTCTCGATCAATATATGCACAATAGGCACGTTTTATTTATTTATTAATTTAGCTTCTTACTTTAGCCTTAACCTCTTTTGGAAGTGTAGCCTACCTAACTTTTAAATCAATAATATTGTACAGTGTTATAATTTGGATTGATGAATTTATAGTCGCACGTAATATTTTTCAAGCTTTAATACCATTTATTTTTTCCCCTTGAAATGTTATTTATTTATTGCATATATTACCCAGATCCATCTCCCATATATTTCACAACATATATAGAAAGTAATTTAATTAGGGCAATGCATGCATCCCACTCCCATGAGCTGGTGCTACAGCACTAATATTTAAAGCTCTCAATTAATATTCTTACTGTACGTACGTACGTCTCAGATTTTCAATAAATACCCAAATATATACCTCAATATTTACATGTCAGTGACATTTTCTGCATTTCTATCTGCACAGATGAGACGATTTTGAAGAATGCTGATGCTTCCATACAAAAGGAGGAAAAAAAGAAAAAATCATTCTCACTGCATTAATGACTAGAATTTAACTACGAAATGCATGCATATGAGATTTTTAGCAATATGCATACAAAATTTTTAACTCTTCCTAATAAGAATTTGGATATTTTCTTCCTTCATGGTTAAAAAAGGAGGGTAATTAATTAGTGGATATTTATTCATTCTTAAGGGTTTAGGACTTCGAGAAAACGGATAAAAATATGGCCTGACAAAATTGTATGATTTTCAACATCCACAGTTAAAAAGACATATATAATAAAATCATAACTATAGAATAGGACCCAAGTTGTAATCAAATCTAAGATTAAACAAGAGAGAGACCAAAAATTAGATTCTCACCTTAAATGTGCGAGTAAATACTATATACAACTACAAATCCTAATGTTTATTGACCATATTTTTTAGAAATAGAACCACCATACATACTCTTGATGAATAACACAATAATGTTTTTTTTTTTTTTATCAGGACAACGGAATAATTCTGTAGATTTTTTTTTTTTCTTTTGCTATAGGATAATTCATAATTCTATAGATAGTGTAATAGATTTTTTCCTTTCAATTTTTTTTCTTAAATTAGTGGACCAAACAGTAACGCATACACGTACTGATCACTATAAAAGCAAATTGTCCACTCCACAACAAAAATACAACAACAGAACTCAGAGCACCGAATGAACCAGTCAGTCGGTGCCCATTCTCGTCGCCGGGAATCGTGGGCGCACCGGCGTCGGAATTACGGACCTCCGTCAAGTCCGCTCCTCCGCTGGAAGCTGGACGACGACGACAACAGAGCCACCGGTGGCGGCGTCGAGGTCTCGGCTCGGAAGCTCGCCGCGGGGCTCTGGCAGTTGCGCTTTAGGGAAATTTCATGGGGTAAAGACCTCAATTGTGGCTCTTATGAGGTAATTCTGATTTGGGTTTCATGTTGTTTTCGTAAAAGTTTCGTTTTTGAGGTAGTGGTTTTTAGTGACTGTAGTTGTGTTTATGCGTTTGGTCGCTGAGATAATTGCTGGGAAAGAGAAACTAGTGTTAACATTTACTGGTTTTTACTAATTGTTTCACTAATCAGTGTAGAAATTTGAAAAATAGTAGAATTGCTTAAGAGTCTGTGTTCTCAGTTTCTCTGCAATGAAATGGTTATGATCATGATTAATTCAATTGTTTTACTGTAATGACAGTTTTTTTCAGGATGCTAAAGTTTTTAAGGAGGATCTTTTATTTTTATTTTGTAGAATCTAGAATAGACCTGTTTGAATAACTGAAGGTTTCTGGTTTGTGGGGTTGGGTATTTTTTTTATTTATGGAAAACTTAAGAAAGATTGACTGCATTGCTATCATCTGGGGATGTTCAGTTTTGGGTGCACATCTTTAATAAAAAATTGGCTATTTTTAAGAGATTTTGAGACTTTGAAATCATGTTGATATTCTTTACTGCAGCCTGGTGTTGAAACAAGAGATTATGGTGCTGAAACAAAGACTCAGTTACAAAGCCCTCAATGTGTCTTGAATCCAAAGAACTCAATTCTGCATGAGGTACATCTCTATCTGTCTTTTCATTCAACGATTCGTGCCTTGAATATATTAGTATTCTTTTCATTCTAGATTGAACTCATAGGGTAAGGATTGATATTTTCTCAAACTAGATGCTTCTAATCTCAATTTTGCAAAAACTTTGTTTATGAACATGTAGTCCTGAGGATGTCTGTTGGTAACAAAGTAATGACATTAGCCTACCTTTAGCCTCAGCTAAAAATGCTGCTCAGCAACAAAAAACTAATGTGCCAGGCTTATAACTTTACTTATCTAATTATTAATATTTCAAACTTCAATATCTTAACTTTAATCTTCAAATATTTATGTTTCAATTTTCTTTTGATTTTCTAGCTTGAATCTTCTTTGCCATATCCCAAATGTGCATCGGAGAGGGCAACAAAGTGGGACCCTGGCTGTTCAAAACAATCTGATGACATCCATCGTATCGACAGCCATATGAAGCTTCTCAAAGATTGTCAAGTTACTACTGGCTCTATTGTTTCAACTTTGAATGCAGAACTAAAGCAATCTAAACTATGCATTCGTGACCTTGAAGCTAAACAACGGTCCTTCAAGAAGAAAGTCAAACAGTTTTTGAGGAAGCTTGAAGAGGAAAGAATCTTTTGGCAGAGCAAAGAATGCCAGAAAAATCGTGTAGTCATTGAAGACTTGAAGAAGGAACTAAGCAGGGAAAGGAAAAGTCGTAAACAGATGGAAAATCTTAACACCAATCTGATCAATCAATTAGCCAATGCCAGGTTATCTGCAGAGCAGTTCATGAAAAATTACGAGGAAGAGAAAAAAAGCAGAAAACTCATGGAAGAAATTTGTAATGAACTAGCCCAACAAATTGGAGAAGACAAGGACGATGTTAAGGAATTGAAGAGAGAATCCATGAAAATTCTTGAAGAAGTGGAAGAAGAGAGGAAGATGTTGCAGATAGCAGAGGTTTGGCGTGAAGAACGGGTCAAGATGAAACTGATCGATGCAAAACTGGCTCTTGAAGATAAATATTGTCAGATGAACAAGCTGATAACAGATATTGAAAATTTCTTAAAGTTGAGTTTTGGTACCCTGGATATGATGGAGTTAAGAAAAGCTGAGTCGATCTTACAGGCAGTTAAGTTGTTGAATATTCAAGATATTGAGGACTTCTCTTATGTTCCTCCACAATCAGATGATATATTCTCTGTTTTTGAAGAGCTTCGACAATGTGAAGATAACGAGAGGGAGATTGAACCCTGCAATTGTTACAGTCCTTCTAGCCCTGATTCCAGAGTCCATCCAGTAAGTCCTGAGGATAGTGGGTTCAACAAAAATCCTTCCCCAACTCAGTTGAATTGCATTAATGACTATAATAGTGGTTTACAGGAAGATGTCAGATGTTGGGATAACGTGAGTCATGCCGAGGATCAGGGTTCTCGTGATTCATTAGAAGGGCGTAATCCCTCCATTAACAGGGTTAGCCAGGGAAAAAATGTCTTGAGGAGCAGAAGCGAATGTAATGATAATGTAAGTCTATATTCACCAGATATGGAAATCAGTGAGGTCTGCTCAGTATCAGAAAAGCAAACGAAGCAAAAGGCATCTTCTATGTCTAAGCTTTGGAGATCATGCCCAGGTAAGGGTAAATTTTATAAGATAGTTTTGGATGAGGGTGATAGGAGGCTTCCAAATGGGAGTACATCGAATTGGGGAACAAATTCACATAGAGGGTTGGGTGAACATGAGACCAAAGACCGGGATTCGGTTGGACATTGGATCCCACCAGACATAGCAAATCCACACATCACTCGAGGGATGAAAGGGTGCATTGAATGGCCTCGAGCCATAATTCAAAAGAATGACTCGAAGGCCAAGCTTTTGGAAGCAAAAATAGAAAGACAGAGGTCTCAATTGCGCCATGTTCTTAAGCAGAAGCTTAGGTGAATTAAAATTTTGTTCAAGTTTGATTTGAACTACATCCTAAGCTAATGTATCCCCACTTGTTTGACATAGTGTTTTCTGCCACACCTTAAGCAGAGAACTTTAAGCAGCCAAAATACTTGTTTAGTGAACCCATAAAATGCTACTTCCTCGTCCTTTGGATTATCATCCTGTTGGGGGAGTGCCAAGCTGGTTACTATTAAATGCAACTATGTAAGTAGCTTATGTAATAGAAGTATAGTCTTTCTGTTCTTTTCTTTTTGGAGTTTTGGTTCCTGGCCACTAGAGAGGAAGCTTCACTATATTGTATGCCTACTTCATTTATTTTGACTCAAATGAGAAAGAAGAATTCATTTACACTTTGACCTGTTTCTTTTAATCTACAATGAAAGGTTACAGGGATGCTTATGGGGTAAAAGGGAAATATGAAAGACAAAAGTGCTTTTTATGCCTAGCCATTCATTCAAGCTCTCAATCTTTTATTTCCCTTTTTGACCTTACTTTAAAATGAAAATAATTTATTTATTGCATTCATCTATTGAATACACATAGCTGTGTAACATGAAAATTATCAGTACCATGTTATAGCCATTATCTATGTCCAGTGAAACAGCCGATATTTCATCATTTTGTGTGAGATGTTTGATTATACATGTGGGGGGCAGTGGAGTGGGAACCTTGTGAGGTCGTTTTTGACCCACTTTTCAATAAAGAACAATTTGGTATGCGTGTGTGGGATTCTCTTTTTCTTTATAAGCGGATAAACGCTGACTGTAGAATGTTGTGTTTCCTCTGTTCGCTTCTTGCTGGGGACCCATTCCCACAATCCCATGTCTGTAAACTGTTATGAGTTGTCTGCAAATAATGCCTTGAAACATTTTCCTTCAAATTGAAATATTATGAACTTTTGAAGATCCAACCTTTATCATAATATACTGAGTCAAAAATGATATTGTTAAAGTTGTACACCAAATAAATGGTACCATTTAAACATGAACAACATACAAAAACAACTTTTCTTACGCGGGCCTTGTACAACTAGAAGAAATAATAAATGTAAACTCTTTAGTTCTTTCTTGCACATGAAACAATGGGTTATTCTACATTAATATTGGCCATGTATGACATATCCAGAGTTCATTAGTCACTCAGATTTGTGCCTGCATACACAAAAAAAGGGTTATAATATTTTTTTTTTTTCTAGGTGGAAATGTGCAATTTGTTTCTAGGTAAGCAATTTGAGAGGGGCCCAAAAGTCTCGGGGGTTAAATATCCCATTTTATTTATTTGAACATTGAGAACAAAGTCTCCTTGCACATTGGAGATGTATACCTTGACGCCGACAGCCTTTTGATTTACTACTTCTTCCCGCACTGCCTTGGGTGGTGGAAAATGTGCTGTTATATCAGCCTGGGAAACAGTACGTAGCAGTATTGTGTATCAAGTAGCAAAAGATTCTTGTGGTTATCCAATATGATTCCTGCAATGTCCATCTATATAAACATATTAGAGATAGTACACTATATGATCAGTTAAGATGGTACAAATATTCAGCGATGAAAGTAACAAATTTCTTTGAGAGACGTACTGTCATGTTGGGGAAATAAAATGTAGTCCAAGCAAGGACGAATCTTAGTGGAGGGCTGGGCGTGCTCAAGCCCGCCCTAATTTTTTTAAAAACTATATATGTATAGCCCCCTAGCCCCCCCTCCCCCCCCCCCCTCCAATTAAAAAAAGACAAAACAATGAAACATCAACCACTCACTCAAGTATCCATTATTAATATACAGCCCCCACCCATAACTCATCTCCTGATCTCCAGCCCATTATTTTATTTCATGATCTATTGTTCATTCTCCTCTGCTTCTTTTTTCTTTCACTTCAGCCTTTAGTCTTTAGCAATTCATCGTGCGGGCCTCTTCAGACTTCTGAGCAACCAATCAGTTTGCTCATCTATTTTTCTTCACCAACTCCACACTTCTCTCTAGTGTTCAAATCCAGATAAGAAATCAATGATGTTTGTTCGTAAATGAGAGAAAGAACTTCGTCTCTGTAATGGCTAAGTTCAATGGTGTTTCTTCACTAAGTTCAGCCCCCCCAAATTTTCAATCCTGGCTCTGTCCCTGAGTCTAAGCGCTGGTGGGTCGACGATCAAACTCAATCTTAAGGTATAGCCATGAACAACACACAAAAACCCAATCTCTCCATGGCAATCGCTTAAAGATTCTCACCAGAATATCATATGTGTGGCATTTCATCTCATGATCTGAGGTCGATCGCTTCATCACTCCTGCTTCAATCTCAAATAATTAAAAAGTATTTCATCTCATGCAAATTAAGCATTATACTGCTTTATATTAAACACACCAAAATGTATCTTGATATATTTTAGTACAAAATGACCAAGTACCTTATCACAAAGATCTTCACAAGTCACGTCTATGTATACATGCATATATGTAGATCCTGTTGGAAATTGATTAAAAATAAATGTGCAACAGTCAAAAGAAGTTGAATAGCCAAGTCAATTTTGAAAAAGGAAGCTGAAATGGCGCATGAGAACTTGTTATGGGAGTGTCTCAAACTCAAATTTTAAAAGGGTTTAATAAATTTTAAAATTTATAGAATCCATCAAAATTTAAAGGTATTGGGTGAAATTCTCATAGAATTTGTTATGTGTAAAAAATACATTCAAATCCATTAAAATTCATTACTTGATGAAATTTATGACTTTTTGAAGATACCTAAATTTTATTAGAATTCATTAAAATCTGAGTCAGGGACACCTAAATTTTATTGGAATCCATTAAAATCTAAGTTAGAGACACTTAGATTTCATTTGACTTTTAAAATCCAATGAAATATAACTTGAGGATAGCCCCTGAGAGTGTGGTTGTATTAATTTATCACACGGTGAATTTCTCTTTGGTTGTCTGGGACAACTACTGTGGGTTTTCTCCTGGTTTCTTGGATTTTTTCATGTAAATTCTTATGTCGTGGTGATTAGGCTTATTCTTTATTTTATTTCTTTTTTATATCTTGAAATTTCTCTAAAAGAGAATCCTAAAGGAAATTTGGAAAGGCCCAGTTTTCCCAACAGATCCGTGTTGGTCTTAAAGAAAACTTATCCTAATTGATTGTGTCTTTTTCTTTTGGTAGGGTGGGGTGGGGTCCTTAAGGGCCCATCAAACAAAAACAGCTAGCTACAAAGTTACAAACCGATAAGAGTATATTCTGAGTCACCTGCCATGTCAGCATTGCTGACTTGAGTCATCTGCTATGTCAGTATTGTTGACTTAATCTGTCAGTTTTGATTGTTAGTATGGAATTAAGTTAATTGTGTGGTTGTTAGAGAACCAGCTGACTGTATTGCTTTATTTTTTAAAAAAAAATTAAAATTTTTTTTTATAAAGCATAATATTGCATTAAAATAGCCAAAAAGGCAAAAAAAAAAAAAAAAAAGTTTGAGCCCAAAAACTTACAACAAAGCAAAAGCCCACAGAATCATGGGATAGAGTGGAGCGAAAAAGCTCACAGAGACTCCAAGATCTCGTAACGTCGACATCGAACAAACACTACTGTCACCAAACAACATAGCCAATGAGGCTCCGTAGAAAATAGAAAACTAATCGCGTTTGAATTCACAATCGCACCAACATTTCTCAAGCATCGACTCTGATTAGGATCAAAATGGCAGATCGGAAGGCAGTTACCGGCCAAAATAATGACTTCTCGACACCTTGTGACGAGAGAACTAGAGACGGAGAGAACCTAGAAGAAAAATATCTAGAACTGAACATCTTAGCTCAAAACAAACCAAACAATAGAAAGAAAAAACTTCTAAAATTGAAAGTTGGAAAACTCTTGCTTAGAGGGAGGAGAGCATCTCTTGTTATTGGGAAGAGAGGGGTAGGGGCGAGGAGGGTATGGGTTGGGAGGGAGGGAGAGGAGGGGAAGAAAGTTAGGGGGTGGCGGCTGACTCTCAAAACTGCAGCTAGGGTTTTTTTCTTTAAATGTCAACTTTTTAACGACTGTATTGCTTGTTAGTTAGCATTGGATTCGTATAAACTATAAAGGCTAAAGAAGTCTAAGCCTCTCTGTAACACTTACTGATCATTATTGTGCTTAATACAGAATTAAACTTGATCATTTTCTCTCTAGTTTTCTCTTCATTTTCTGTTTGGCTTCTGCATAATTTTTGAACCTTGAACTACAATTATGGCTGGTTATCACAAACAAGAGTCGATCATACAAGAAGATAAGTATGAGAATGGAGCAATTAAGAATTACTCAATTAATTTCCTCAATGTAAACTTAAAGGAAAAAAGAAAGTAGTGTATAGAGTTGAGTTTGTCTATTGTAAAAATTAATATGTTATACAAATAGATTCAATGGTGAATTCCAATGTCAGAAAGTGAACACATCGATCCAAGATTAAAAAAGACATACAAATTCGTACTCCAAACTTTCAATGGCTACAACAAATAATATTTATTTAAATAATAAATTAAAGTGAAAATGGCAAACTCTGAGTCATCAACGCAAAATATCAATATTAAAAAGCAGATTACCGGCCCACAAATAACATTATAGTTCATTTCTTTGATATATAATAAGTTAATAACATCTATTTAATTAAAAACCGAAATTAAGTATTGATAATTTTTTTGATAGACGATCTTAAAATCTCTGCTTGGATTATTCTGAACTAGTATGAATATACTCAACACACCATGAGATTTTGTCCCATGCCTTACTGCTGCTGCTTCTCCATTCAGTCTAATCCTCTTCCTCACTCTGCAATCTTTATTGCAAATTCAAACCTGACGTTGCTTCATACAATATCGTTACAATCATAATCAAATCAAAACACAATCATAATAAATTAAGCATTTGGAGTTAACCTAAGTGGTGATGGGGGATAGGATAAAGATTAGAATTACAGTAATGCTATACTTACCATATTTTTATACCACAATTTCATACCATCTTACATGGCATTCATACATTGGACACTAAAAATTAAAAAATAAAACCTAAAAAAGAAAAAGGAAACACCCTTCCAGTAAAGTAATGACACATCAGGTGGGATACAAATGTGGGAAAAAAAATGTGGTACAACTAGCATTATTGTTAGAATTAGGCTAGGTTTCGGTTCTATTCCTTCCAATTAATGTAACCAAAACACAATCATATATTCCCACAAATTCTTTTTTTTTTTTTTTTGGGTCTGGCCCACGAATTCTTTTGAAGTAGTTCATACTTCTTTTTTCATAAACCACTTCCAATTACATTTGCATGAAATACTTTGATTTCTAGTAAAAACAATATATGTAATTCTAATAAACACACTTCCAGTTACTTAATATATCATATATGTAATTCATAAGCACTCTAAAAAAAACCTTAGCCTGCTATAATTCATGTCAAGCAACTTAATTAATTTCTAGCTAAGAAGATATTTAAGATGATAAACTTGTACAATTTGATCAACACTATTGTTCTGTCTTTTTTTGGTTGGCGAGGATTTGTTCTGTCTCAATATATAGATGAGCACATTGAGAACAGTGTTGCCTTGCACATTGGAGATGTAACTTGACACCCGCAGCCTTTTCATTGATCACTTCTTCTTCCCACACAGCCTTAGGCGGCGGAAAATATCTCTTCTCCTTGATAACATCCTGGTCAACACAATAACAGTGTTGTGTGTCAAGCAGCAGAAGATTCTTGTGGGTATCCAATATGGTTTTCAAAGCATTGTGTGACATTATACAGGACGGGATCACAAGTTGCTTGAGATGAGGAAAACCTTTGGCAATTCTCAATGCTATGGTGTCGTCTATCTCTCCATATAGGCTGAGTTCACATATGAATTTGCAATGACTTTGGAGAGCACCTACATGAGCACTAGAAACATGTACAGCTCTCAAATTCTTCCAATAAGGTAGCAACCTTACAGGACAATAATTCAAAGGGTCCCAAGTCTTATTGGGTACGTTCAAGTAATGGAGTAAGGATGTCCTGCAATGCCCATGCACAAACACTTAAATTTGAAAAACTAGCCAAAATTTAAGATATTTAAATGGCATATAGCCCCCTTTTTTCAATGATAGAAATATAAGCTTCAAGCAGTTTTCGAACTCCCTTCGCATGGGATTTGAATCCCCTTTCAGGTAAGTGGGTTCGAGCACTACTCAAAGATTATATTTTTATTTTCAAAATCTCGGAGATTTAAAGCTCGAATGAATCTTTATCAAAAATATTAATTTTGAAAGAAGAAAGACAAGATTCTAGAACTTAATTACCTTTCAGCAATACCAGTGAGGAAGTGCTGGTTGAAAGATCTGTTGTTGGGCATATAAAGTTTTTTCCAAGCGCTGGGGGGTCGGCGATGGAGCGCAATCCTAAGGTAAGCGATGAACCTTCTCCTTATTCTTGGATAGGGTAACTCAATCGAATCAAGGACACGAAGATCGAGCACTTTGTTATGAGGAGGAAACAATACATCAAGGAGTGCCAATTGCCATGAACGGCTAACAAAGCCGACATTAGGCCACTCTGTCCATGGCAACTTCTCAAGGATTTTCACCAGAATTTGGTGTGGGATTCTGTCCCAGGGTATTTTTCTTCTTCTTCTTCTTCCTGCTGCTGCTTCAATATTCTCTCTAATCCTCTTCCTCATCACTCTGCAATCGTCTTCACGCTTCATGACAATATTGTCACCCTCATAATGATCTCTCCCCATGTCTGCTTCTTATTATCAAATCAAACCTTATATAGGTAGGATCCAGGGGCCTCTTCTTTTACTATTAGTTGTGTGTTTATTATCAAAGCCTCCAACTATACAGAGCAAAAGATTATCAAGTGTGATTAGGGTTACATATATTACAATCCTTATATTTATATTACCAAGTTAGAATTAAAGTACACAAGTAAAAACAAGGACCGTAGAGAATTCAATCCCATTCAATCTAGGATTCCCATGTGTCACTATTAATGTTCCTGCAAATTCGGGAGACTTCTTCTCTTTTGTAAATAGAAGAAAATAAAAAAACAAATTTGGGAGACTTGAATACCACGGTGTGGCTTTCTTGCATATTACTCAATATACTCGGTGAAGAAAAAAATTTCAGCATTTTACAGGGTTATGGACTTGCAAATTAATCCCACAGTCAAGAAATGGACCTGTTACAGCCACAAGATTAGACATCATATCATCCAATTTGGATGACCATTTTACTATAGCCTCAACTGTAGTTTCTGCAATTGAAAATCTGCACGTATAAAAACATGTGTTCATACGTGTACATTTTTAATTGCAGGCCTGACATCACCGCAGCTGTTGATTGATTGCATTAATCATGAAATAAATATATACAATCAAGGACAATGACCTGCACAATGACCTGCACCTATATATACAGCAGAAGAGTTCCCTCTGCAGAAACAAATATATTTTCAATGTTAATGTCATCCACATTTTATGATATATATATATATATATGAAGAGGATGAACAAACAATGGGATGAGGGTTGTAGGGAAGTTGTTCAGTGTCGTTCGATCTAACTCTGTTGTCAGCCTGATCTCTAACAGACTCTTCCTCCTAAAATTAAGCTTATTTATTGGACAGTCAGTCGGTCAGTCGATCCCCATATGTAGTCATTTAGAGTAATGAATTATCTTCAATCCTAAGAGGATAAGGACTCAAATTGAAGTATATAAATAAACTCAAGTCAACCTTATTTGTTTACTATATTAAACAGGAGCAACGAAAACTAAAAATAAAAAGAAAAAAAGAGAACCTGAGGCCCAAAATCTGGGAAAAGTATTGCATATGCTTCATCCTCATTGCCACCCAAATAAACGTTCATATCCATGTCTGGGGTCAAATAAGCACACCAATTTATGCATGTCAGATCAGAATATGAAATATCAATGTAGCCAAACTTAATTGTTTATCAAAAAATAAAAAGGAAAATGAATGAATTATAGTTTCTCATGCAGATTACAGACTGCAAGGAGCTGAATATAATAGCGTTGTCCACAAGAGCAATGACGGCTTAGAAGTTTCATTCAAGAATACTTATGATCAGCTCAAGCAACCAAATTGCCACTCAGTGTAGATATAGGGTTGTACTTGAACATAAAAATTCTGGCCTTCCCTCCTATGATGTTCTCAAAGTCTTGTTAATGATAAGGTTTTCATAATCAAATGATCCATGCATTACTGTACAGGTACATATTAAGGACTGGTGTTTCAGGCTTCTACTGCTATGCAATATATGAGCGGCCTTCTGGATACCATGCCATTGATCTTGCTCAAACAAGGATGGTGTTTAAGTTGCGAAGAGAGAAGTAACATCTAGCTATTTCCTGTTTGAGTTCCAAGTTAATTGGTTCTTGTTTATGCTTGCATTGATTGTTGTACCTCGTGAACTTGTACTAGGTTCCACTACATGGCAATAACAGATGAGAAACAAAAGGTAATGCCAATGCCTGAGGATCTGCTTCCAGATAGAGGCAAACTACTAATTGTACCTGAATCCGTTTTGCAAGTAAATCCCATTAATCCAGATCTCGTGTAGATGAAATGATGAGTTGTGTGTTTATACACAAAGCATGTATACACATTGAATTCTGACAATCAAAAGAAGTACATGAAACTCCAAACTGTGCTATTTATATGAGACCGAATCCAGGTTGACGATAAGTATCAGTATTCAATGGACAACAAAGATGGACTCCATGGATGGATAAGTTCTGGCCCCATTATAGGATTTTGGACCATCTTCCCTAGCCAGGAGTTCCGCAATGGAGGTCCTACCAAGCAAAACTTCACAGTCCACACTGGTCCAACTTGTCTTGCTCTAAATCTATCACTCTAAAATCTTATCTATATATATTCATCTGTTAGCTAGTAATTTCCATCCAACAAAACGCAAGCAAAGCACTTAAAAGCTGCTAACTGAAGCACACAACATGATGAGATGACCATAGCCATCTGTATCATTAATTCATTAGTCATACAGATAAACGATGTATGTCTGAGATGCTTACTCTCATTTCAACAAGTCACTTTCTCAAAGAAACAACGAAGTTTCTCTTTATAATCTAATAAAAGTCATTTTCAGTTTAGAATCAATTAAAGTTTATGCCTATCTGGGATTCTGGTGCAACAGATGTTTCATGGAACCCAATATATTGGAGAAGATATATTAGCTCATTTTGAAGAGGGAGAGACATTGACGAAGGTGTTTGGCCCTTTCTTTGTATACCTTAATGATAAAAAGTGTTTTGAGGAAGAAAAACTGATTGGTTCCTATTGACCACAAAAGTGATATTTATATAACATAATTACAGGGAAATAAATGAATACACTAATTACATATTAATACCATATAATTCTCATTAATTATACAGTTGACTCACATCAACACTCCCCTTCAAGTTGGTGCACATATGTCACACATGCCCAACTTGACTAGTGAGTCAAGAAATATCCTGCTCGCTACTGCCTTAGTAAGCACATCTGCTAATTGATCTTCGGACTTGACAAACAGAAAGTTAATTATTCCAGTCTCAAGTTTCTCCTTGATAAAGTGTCTGTCAACCTCAACATACTTAGTCCGATTGTGCTGAACAGGGTTATGAGCAATATCAATTGCTGACTTATTATCACAATGTAACCTCATACCAATCCCTGGTTTAAAACCAAGGTCTGTCAATAAGTTCCTCAACCACAATAGCTTACATACTCCTAGTGCCATACCTCTATACTCTGCTTCTGCACTCTATCTAGCTACTACATTTTGTTTCTTACTTTTCCAAGTTACAAGATTTCCTCCTACAAAGGTGAAGTATCATGAGGTTGACCTTTTGTCATCAGCTGAGCTTGCCCAATCTGCATCAGTATAACCTTCAACATTCAGGTGACCATACTTAGAAAACAACAAGCCTTTACTTGGAGCAGACTTCAGATATCTCAGTATGCGCTCCACAACATCCATATGAGGTTTGCATGGAGCGTGCATAAACTGACTCACAACACTCACTGCATAAGCAATGTCAGGCGTAGTATGAGACAAATATATTAATTTACCAACTAGTTGTTGATATCTCCCTTTATCAATATGTTAGATTAATATATTTGTTTGGATTTTTATTTAATTTGGATAATATTATTGAATTTGATATGTAATATGGATGATTTTTATTTATGAATGACAATTAATGCTATTTTTTAGCTATATAATTTTTTTTATAATTTTTTTATTATTATATTTTTTTATGGCCGAAAGGCTTACGCCTTGCCTTGCGAGACTGCAAACGCCTCGTGTGACGCTATTGCGTCTGAAAACACTACACTAGCTACTATGTTTCTGCTAAAGAGCGTGGCTCAGTTTCAGGAAGATTGTTTGTCCAGGACAGGTCAGTGTTAATCGAACCCTTCCATGGCACCACTGATTCTATGTTAACTACTATTGCTTATATAATATTGTGTACATGACTCCAGGAGACTTTGTTTCTTTCTTATAGGATTACAGTTCAATGTCAAAGTCATATATATATGGTATGGTTAACTAAACAGATCAGATTATGGTTGACTAGCACTCTGCACAAACTTCAAATGGCACGACACAAACACAACACAACAAGACTCCACTGCCATCATGTAATGGTATATTGTATTGGTTTTTCAAAAAATTTCAGGATCAGAAACACGTACATCTTGGAAACCTTACCTATGTTCCCCCAAGAGATGGTCCATCATTATGGGAAATTGGCTTCCCTGATCGGACAACCAAAGGTTACTATGTTCCTGATGTGAACCCAATGTATGTCAACAAGCTGTTTCTTAACAGCCCTGAAAAGTAAGCAAATTTATCCTTTCCCTAATATGGAACTAAATTGATGGGTCTTCTACTCTTATATCATGCTTGATCTTCACATTATGGCTCTGTTTGGAAGGCAGGACAGGTCTGGACAGCACAAAAGAGTAAAAATCTCATTAGGAGGCAGCTTTTCTGGTGGAGGAAGAAGACGGTAGAGATGGCCAAAGTAAGTCATGAGTGAAAAAATTTTGTCCTGAGATAACCCATGTGTTTGGAGGGGACAATTGTCCTGAGCTCTTATGGAAACTTTCTCTAACATTTGGCCATCTCTAAATCTTCTTCCTCCACCAGAAAAGTGTCTCATATTGATATATTTACTACTTAGTGCTGTCCAGACATGCCCCGCAGTCCAAACAAAGCCGTAGGTACAGACAATATGGCTTGTGGGACAGACACACTGATGTACACCCTGAACTTGACCAAATTTTCACTGTAGGCGTCAGTAATCCGAAAAATGACTGGTTCTTTGCTCATGTGGATAGGTCGTTCCTTCTCTCCTTTACATTCTAAGAGAATCAGATGTATTAAGAATTCTAGCAATGTACTAAGAATGAGATCAGACATTTCTCTGTTCAGAGTCTCTCAAAGCATTTTGTCTTAGGAAATCCTTGTTCTTTCAAACATTAGAATTTGATCCAAGTAAACAAATTTGAGATATGAGTAAGTATTAAAATGGTATGAAATTTTGAATGTGCATTGATATAAATAATTTACTTTTTACTTACAGGAGGGGGGCAGGTAACAAATATTGCTTCCCAGTTTACTAAATGCTTATTTTTACAACCTAACATTGCTTAGAATCTTTGCAAACCCACAATTTTGTGATGATATTGTTATTAAATTAAAAGTATTGACATTAATATTGACATTGAATCTAAGGATTGAGATTAAATAATGCAGATTACAGGAAATGGTGACCATACAAGTTTAATATTAAAAAAGTTATCCTGAATTTATACTCAATGATACCTAATGGATGTCTTCTCTCATCTTAATTTGGAAGAGTTTCCACATTGAACATCCATTGCTCGCATCCATGTTTACTAAATATGTCCTTATATTAACTTCTTTTCTCTGTGTGCAGTTCTATTTAGATATGAAGTTCCTCATATGCTTTGCTTCACAAGGTCTTTACCTATGTTGAAATTTGAGTTGAGTTATCAATGAGATCATATCAAAAGCCATGACAGCATTTTCTGAAACAGGCATAGATCCCTATAGGTATGCTATATGTAAGGCTACTTAATTATATCACCAATACATATATACACACACTATGTAAACATAAATGGCTAAATGCACATATATATATATATATTAATGCATAAATACACATGCATAGTAGTTTGTATTTTGTAACTCCTACTTACTGTAGTTGTCTATCCCCAGGCCACAAGGTTAAAAATTGCCAACTTGTATCATATGCAAGCACAATTTATGTTGGAAAAATGACCTGGACTAAAAAAGGAAGCTAAACATAATTTTTCTTTTGTTTGATCAAGTAAAACAATTGTCCTCACCCAGTTTGGGCTGAGCCTGCCCAAGTTGCACCCCTGTGGTCCTATGGATATATACCATGATCCGTATTAAACCTCCTCTGAAGCTGAGGTTCCTCTGAGATCTTCTCTTTTGCTTTACCACATCTCTTATACACTGGCATGGATGGAGCCTCTATTAATGTTAAATAATTAAACCTGTGTTCATGTGAATATGTTGTATTGGGGATTCTGAATGGAAGCTATTCCAAATAACCTTCCTACAGAACCTACACTTCATGCACACACACATGACAAGTGCAAGAGATTAACTTGGGGATGCCAATTCTCCATAGAAACCTAGATCTCTTAAAAGTAATAGCCACAAGCAGCAGTGTTAGGATTTTACTTTCATTGTTTAATGAAAACTGTGTTAAACCTCATTGATAAAGCAAATTTTGTATACTGGCGATACTATTTTCACGTTTTGACTTTCATTATTATTGTTTACGTTTGCTTGCTCTTCTTTTAATTTCCATTATTAACATCTGCACATATTTGGCTGCACTTTTTGTTTTATCCTGTTGTTGTTAATTACTTTAAGGTTAATTTGTCAAAAGTTGTAGTCGATTATTTTATTAACAAGAACAATGGAGAGTAATGAGCAGTAATCAGCAGAATAGGTGAGTCAATGATAGGACTCTGGAGCATCTTTATAGCACCTATCAAACTAGAGTCTAGAGGTGAGGTGAGCACACAAATCTCATAGCTTTTGAACCAAAAAAAAGAAAAAAGAGAGAAGAAATTATGACAAAGCTTAAAGAGGGTGAGATCATGAGGGGTAGACAACGAATTGACCAATCACAAATTGGTGTTTAAGATTAAGAAAATGGAGTGCACAAGTAGCTTTCCTCAACCTGGCCAACCACATGCATCAAAAAGCAAGATGAAAAAATAAATAAATTACAAGGAGAGCAACAATCAACAAGCATAATCAAGGTGCCCACAAATCCTTTTGAAGTAGTTACCAAATTAAGGGAAGCACTCAGCCTGTCTATAATTCATGTCAACCAACTTGATAAGAACATAGATTAAGATGCAAAACAACTTTGAGACTATTTGGTTCACGTTGTCCTGACATTTATGGATCACAGAATAAGATGCCAATCAAATCAGTAAGCCATCATTGTTTTGGCTCAACAAGAGCTGCAGTTCTACAGTTCATGATTGTACAACTTAATTCCCATCTAATCAAGAAATGGACACATGTTTTGGCATCAATCATGCAAGTGGGAGGAGCATTTCACTAATAACCTCAACTGAAGGTGTATGCTTTCTGTAAACTGTCTTTGCAAAACTAGCAAAGAGTGTACGATTGATAGAGACTGCTACTTAGTTGTGTGCTAAGACTGTAAATGACCTCATACCAATCCTATACTTTCACATCTTCATAGAATCATATGTGCAGATTTTCAATTACAGGGCATGGCCCTCTGAAACTGTTGATCTCTCATTGATCATGCGATGAAATCAATACAACCTACAACGTTGTGAAGGATGATTGCCATTCGCGCATTGTTGTCGCCTAGGAGAAAGTTAACTGACTCTGTTTACCATGTGTCAGTGCTTGTGTTCATTTTGAAACAAGGATCTACCATGGCTTTTTGGATTGGTAGGTAAATTGTGTGACAAAAGAGTCCAAAGCTGGTCTGAGGGTAGCCCAAGTAGGCAACTGCCTCGGACCCTCAAATCTTAAGGGCTTCAAATTATATACTTGTACACTATTTTTGGCCTAAGTAATATGCATAAAAGGTCGAGTATCTCGTTTTTATAATTCACCTCGAACCCGTTAATCTCAGGACCGGCCCTATAGAACACACTCATACCCTCTTCTGTACTAAATCTACTGATGATCATGAAATCAAAATGTGCAGTTCGGGAATCCCCTTTTGTGGCTGTTAGGATTAAATAAAGAAATTTTTAGATATGTTTTAATTATTTGATTAAGCATTTGCACCGACTAATGAAGTGCAACAAAGAGAGTGTGAGAGAAATGCACTTGCTGCCCATTTCAGGTTTAGAGAGGAAAGATTCTCCCAAACAATTTTCAATCATGGCAGAGGAGTGATTAGAGTGGAAACTATTATTCAACAGAAAATAATACTAAATGGAATCTGCAACCAAGAGAAAAAGAAATACTAAAAGGGTGGTTTGAGAATAAATTAATGTCATTTGGTTTTTGCTGACAGAGGTCTAAGCTTGATTGATTGATTATTTTGTATGCAAGGAAAACGGGCTTGCATTATACTAAAGCAGGGGAATTTGACATGCAATATATATCACAAACCACATTTTATGGAGGAAGTGGCCAAAAGTAAATTGATTGTTGAGATTGAGGTGATAGCATGAAAGATAGAAAGTTCAGTAGATTGAACAAGTACCAAATTATCAAACAGTTTCCTCAAAAAAGTATTAAGAAATGATCTACACTAAAAACATTTTATGTCATACAAACACATTTAGTGGTAGAAAATTTAAACCCTAATACTGAAAAATTGAATCCATCAACACCCAAGAGATAAAAAATCGTCCGCATGACATGCATTGTTTCCATTATAGAAAATTTTCAATTATTATATTGCTTTCAAGTTTCAACTTCAAGTTTTCACCAAATAATAATCTTCAAGGAGATTAGATTGGCACATCATGACAAAGAACAAATGGCTGACCCAATCTGATTGTAACAACTCAAGCAACGTACAGAAAACGATCGGTCCTTTTTAATGGTTGATGCATAAGGATAAAAAATAGGCCTACCCACCTGAGCTTGCTGTCAATCAATAATAATGTTTCACACAATCTTACATTGCATTTTCTTGTGGTAGACTTCCTCTTGGAAACCGTTTGATTGTGACTCGGATCACGCTCCATCTGATTTTAATATAAAAGCTGTGACACAGATATTTGATGTTGATCAATATATCTTCAAATTACTTGGCATCCATATTAAATCTCAAGCTTGATTGAAATTCTACAAAACCAGCTAGTTGTAAATCTCAAATGGGTGTAATTGTAAAAACCATTGCTAGCAAGAATATTGCTGCAAACAATAATTGCAGACCTCCAGCAAGACAAAAGGCATGAGGTGAATTTGGTGAATTAATTCATTTTTCCTATTGGGTACTATACTACTATATGGTTCTGGTGAATTGACCAGGTAAATAGATGGGCATAAGTACGTATTTTAATTCATGCAACTTGTTATATATTCAGGTTGGAGCACCAAGTTGGACAACAATGAACAGGTTAAAGGTGATTTAAGCATGTGTTGGTTCAACTTGAGGATGAAAAAGCTCAGTTACTGTCAGTTCACTGTTAACTGAAAGTCTGAAACCACAAAACCAGAGAGGCAGGCAGAGAGGCTTCCAGAATAAAACGACATAATTTTGGGAATAGCGGACCCCATCTCCTGCAACTACAATATTACACAGTATCTGGTGCAAGAATATAGATATTCTTAATAGGCCTACCTGAGTCCTGAGAACCCAACCTTCACAACCCAACAAAACCTCCAACAAAAGCTCTTTGATACTTCCCCTTATAATGTTTATTATTTATGTTGTACTAGAATCCCATGTTAAACTAATACTAGGGTGTGTGTGTGTGTGTATGTGTGACTTTTCTAACATAAAGTATAACAATACTAAAATAATCTCCCATGATTCACCCTAGTACAATCATTCTTCAACCTTGTGATCCTCTGGATCTGATTAACAAATAAAATACAGCCATCAACAATCATTTAATCCCAAAATGAATATAAGAAAGTACCCATCTGCACAGCGCACCATGAAATCATATGAAAAAACACTCATTATCAGGCTATTTAATTGTTCTGGTTGTTGAATTAGTGAGGCTGGTGGTGGTGGCTGGCTAGCTAGCTAATTAAAGTAGCAGGTGGGATTCTGATTCTTCAAAATTCACACACACACACACACACACACACAGATCTTTGTTAATTTGTTTTCAGCATTCGAAAATAAATGGTCCATAAAATTGTTAATTTTGCTAAATCAATTGGGCACGATCAAATTTAACCTTACTTCTGTTTTATTATTAAAAGATGGCCAAATCAATTACCAAATAAAAAAATAAAAATAAAAAGATGGGGCATATTTTTGCTAGGCATGTGCTTGTGTTTATAGAATTTCATGGATTGAGGACGTTCTACTTGGTTGTTTGATGTATTCACTTCGGATGCTATATAAGTATATATGCAGCTATAATTATATAAATAAAGCCTCTTTATTACAAAACAAAAAAGCCAAATTACTTTTGTATCCCCATATTATGTTAATTTTGTCCTTATAATTTTTCAACGGTTGCAATTTAATGACATGCTATTAATTTCTAATTTAGCCAATGATTATTTGGTTTAATAAATGACACTCACTCTTTTATTGTTGGAAGAAGTCCTCAAGTCAATTTTCATTAACCACAGTTGATTAATAAAAAAAACTCTAATTTAGTCGACAAAAATAGTTCGTATGAGTGAGGGTTTTTAGATAGTGACAATAAATCTAAATTACTCAAAAAATCTAAAATGCCCCTAATCTTGCACACGATGTGCTATTTTCGTCGAATAAATTTACGTAATTAGAGACGTGTCATCGAATTGCAACCGCTAAAAAATTACATAGGCAAATTAACACAAATGAAATTCTAAGTACCTTAATAAAACTTGGTACAAACTATATGACCACAAACGTAATTCAACCTTAAAACAAACCTTTAATGATGACAAGGAAAATGTTAGGGTACATGTAATCCTCGAATTTTGATGGACCGACTTTTGTATACTGAGATACAGAGTTGTATCCATTCTAGTGAAGCATAGGATACTCGATTGCAGTGAAAGGTCCAACACAAGGCAGAGTTGGGTACTTGGGTCAGGGTGCACCTCTAGCAAACCCATCTATCATGGGCATGCCTAGTGGGTCCCAGACAAAGCCCGGTCATTGAAATCCCAGGCCCCATCCCCACAGAATCCCACAGAATAAGGGTGGGGTCCTCAACAGTGCCGTCCAATTGTGCACTCTTCTTTGAGGAATCTGAAACAAAGAGAAACAAATGCAAAGGAAATAAGAGGTAGTAAGAGGGGAAGGAACCCAAGCTCTTGAAACCCAAAGCAGTACAACACAAAACAAAGACAAGATAACTGATAGCAGAAACAAGAAAAAAGAGATAATATTGTAGCTACAAGTAATTGCTGCGGCATGTCACTGCTGCTTGGAATTAAACCGGACTAATGGAAGAGATGACCCAGCAAGTGGATGAATGCCCATCGAGAGAATTTCAAATACCCCCTGAGGTTTTATCTTATTACATTCAGACTCCTGAGGTTTGATTTATTCCATGCACATCCTTACATACGTATGATATATCAAGGTTTTAATGTTTTATGAAAACCCAATTGGATAACAAATGCAAATTGATAAAAGAGTAATATTAGATGTATCACATTTTTCATATATATAGTATCTCTTTAATAAAAGTGAGGCATACTTATGCAACCGGATCAGGCTCATTCAAGTGAGGATGTTCGCACCTAATGCCAAGTGCCCAGCAACCATTGTTGAGTAAACCCTAACATAACACCTTTATCAAACTCATTCTATACCCTAAGAGGGATGTGGTGAAAAGATGAAGAATTTTTAATGTGTAACCGATACACCACCACATGGTGTAACCAATCCAACGTATAAGGGTATTGTTGGATAATATGTTTTTCTCTCATAGGGTATAATATTAATAACATTTACACATATTATGACAAGTTAGATTGATTACACCACATAGCGGTGTACTGGTCACACTGAAAAATCTCAGAAAAATGAGAGTTTATCCTTAAAACTCGGCCGAGGAAGCAATGGCAAGCGCTGCTTGCCTGTGTTAAAAAAAAAAAAAAAAAAAAAAAAAAAAAAAAACATTGTCGAGCGCTCTGTGAAACTACCAAACGTTTAATGGCACGTTCGCATGTTTGTTGGTGCGCACATAATCGAATATGCACATCTGATATAAAGAATGCAGACACCTAACATTTCTTTATTGACAAAGAGTAGTTGTAGTTGTTTAAACGATGTGAACAAAAGATGTGCAAATATATATAAAAAGTACACCATGACCATTGTATTTATCATTAATTCAGCATGCTAAATTGTAAACAGTTAATTTGTGTAAGATTTATTGTTGGATTCATTTCTATGGTTCGTCTTGAACCCCATAAATTCAGGGCCGACCCTAGCATTCTTTCTATGGCTCCTTAAAATCCCATGAACTGCCCTATATGTTAAAAGCCTTGTCCTAGAATTTTGTGGAGATTGATGAATTGTACTGAAATATGCACGGTACATTCATGATGAAATTCTGGCCAAAGAAACAGTCATGATGAAATGTTTGATATTTCCATATCAAATTTAAATTTTAAGTGTTCAATTGTATTGCAATGCGTACCGTACGAGTGACTAATCAGTTTAATAATACTATATGGGCAGCTGTTTCTAGAACATGATGTGATTGTTATATGCAAATTAAACAATTAAGTACCAACTATATTCAGTCAAATTACAGCAATTAGTGATATGAGCATAAACTTCATTACAATATCCATCCCCATAAATGTGCTTCTAGTATTAATAAGCATCATAAACGGGTTGATGATACAATCGGAGGTAATAAATTTTGTGGACCTCCATTGAATTTGGGGCATTTTGATTGTGAAGTCTCTGATAATGAATAGTGAGTGAGTGATAAAGGTCACTTGTTCACTTCACAAAGGACAAAGTCCTTGTTGGACCCCACAATTCTATTCTGGACCGTCTAATGTGCCCTTCACTAAGACTTTGCTTTTTTATCCCAAGTGGGGGATTATTTTAACTACAAACACCTAAACACTGATTACATCCTAAACCATCAATTATGCAAAGACTAATTTTTCTGGTCACCATCATTAGCTATAAATATATACAGCCCCCACAACAGCCACAACATCCTAAACCTTTCTTTTTATTTAGGTTTTTTTTTTTTTTTTTTTTTACCTAAACTTTAATCTTTGTCTTAACGTAGTACTTAAATTTTTATTTGTTCTAATTGAGTACCTAAACTTTTATTTTGTATCTAATAAGTACCAAAATGAATTTCTGTTAAAATTGTCAACAAAAGTTAAGGGCAATATAGTCACTAAAAAAATATATTTTAATTATTTTCTTTATATGTTTAAAATTATAAAAAAATAAAAAAACACAACAAACAAAAAAAATAAAAAATTATAATTAAAATATAATTTTTTTGAAGTGACCATATTGTTCATAACTTCTGTTAACAATTTTAAGAGAAATTCACATAGGTATCTATTAGATACAAAATAAAAGTTTAGGTACTCAATTTAGACAAATAAAAGTTTAGGTACCAGATTAAGACAATGATCAAAGTTTAGATATTAAATATGAAAAAAAAAAAATAATTTAAGGTAAATTAAAAAATAAAAACAAGAAATTATTTAGCCGGTCACTGTTCAGACACGTGGCAGTGATTGAGACCTTGTGGGTGGGTCCCGCAGGTGTTGGAAGCATCCACGTGGTGGGTGACTAGAGGCTATGTACCCACGTGGACGGGACTGTTGGATGCATTTGTCATTTGACGTAGTCAAACAAGACGGGTTTTGCCGCTGGGGTCCACCCATAGCAACACGACGTCGGATAGTTGTAGTTTTAAGGGAAGAGCGCGTTCGTAACACTCACATATTACTGGCCGTTTGATCATCAAACAAATACAATTTTATATCCAGATGAAGAAAGATCATTTCATTTTCGCTCTAGAAAGTAAGGCAAAGCACACGCGAGTATGAGCGAGTGGTATACACGAGCTGATGGGAGTGCGTGTCGTTTTCCTTCTCTTGTTTTTTTTTACAGTTTTGGTGGACTTATTGGCGTCTTCTATATATTATCACCATGCGTCTTGTTGGACATAAGGAAATGCAGACAAAATGAAGCTCAAATTCAAATGAAATGAAGTTTATTGGGTTCTGAGGGTCCATCGACTCCATCCTATATATATACATGTCCACCCTCCAAAGCCAGAGCTTATGCGTAAGCCTCTATATAAATAAATTGCTTTAATGGAGTTGTGAGAGTGGGTTATTTTATTTCCTTAACCGGGTCGGGTCGGGTGGCCGGGGAATTGAATCTGATTATGTCATATGGCGAAGGCCCGGAAACTGACGCAGAGCCGCAGCGAACGGTTGCTTGGGAGCTACGGTAGCTACAGTCACGCTCACGAGTCGCCGGAGCTCGGCGAAGACGATGTCTGGTCGATGGTGGAGAGCGTGGACGAGCGGGAGGACCAGGAAGACGACGATTCCCGAGGAGATTGGAGTCCACGCGCCGCTGCCGAGAGTAACGGAGGCGTTAATTCCTTCAGGAGCCGCCGGCGGATCCCTCGGGACGACCACAACGTGGGCGGGCTGTCATTGGCTTTTGATGATTCGGGGAAAATGGCGTCCTCGCCTAGGATTGTGCACCAGTTCCGAGGCGGACATGACAGCGTGGCAGCATCCCCACGTGGGGGCCGCCACATGGCCACGTCAGCTCCCGTGAACGTTCCGGACTGGAGCAAGATTCTCCGGGTCGACTCGGTTGACTCGCTTTATGGGTTGAACGACGGGTTGGATAGTAACGACCCGGAGATAATCCCCCCACACGAGTACTTGGCACGCGAGTACACGCGTGGGGCGACGTCAGTTTTCGAAGGCGTCGGGCGGACCTTGAAGGGCCGGGACATGAGGCGGGTTCGTGACGCGGTGTGGAGTCGGACTGGGTTTGATGGTTAATTGTGATTAGTTAGTGATTAGGAAAGGAGGTTTATTGTTGAAATGATTGTTTTTGGGGCATTAGGTGGGGGTTTATTGTTGTGAATTTTGGTATTTTGCATTTGGGCTGCAATGATTCAGCTGAGCAGTAGATTCAGTTGCGAGTGAGCCCAAACATGAATTCTGAGGTCCTTCTTTGGTCTTTTTCTGTTTTGGGTTGAATTTTGGAAATCAATTTATCTTAGTGACATATATTTGGTAATTTCCCAACACTTGGTATACAACTTTGAACAAGAGTGTTTATGGATTTTTAGCTCATATTTGACCCCAACCACAAAAAATAAGGAAAAACTACAAACAAAAGGTCTCATACAAAAATTTCAGTGCATATTTCAGGCTAAGGAACTAAAATACTTGCCTTTTGGATCATGAATTGCTTTAAAAAAAATTCTCAAACTATATTCTTTACTTAAATATTAGTCTCGTGCAAAATAAGTTATTAAAAATAATGTAATTGAATCATTTTTTTTAATGATAAGTTTATTAGGAATTCCAACCCAAGTAGGTTTTTGAAGCAATATATACTTCGCAGTCAAAGGGAGATGACATAGACTGAATTTGATATTGCGCGTTCATCTCAAATTTGACGGCTCGCATACATAGCCAACCATTTTTTAATCACTATGGCTTTCTTTTGCGATAATTTTCGGCATCAAATTATAAGCCAAAATAACACATATCGAGTAAATCTTTCACTTAAATGGAATTTTGTCTCAGATCCAATAATATTCTTCACAACAACCATTTACTTTTCCAAAAAATTAACAATTTCATGCACCCAATTGAATTTCCTAGAAACCCAGCTGGAGCAGGTCTTAACTCTGAACAAGACCCGAGAAAGAAAAGCCATATGTTTACCATATTTTTATTTTCATTTTTCTAAAAGGTAAGAAAAGTCGTTTTGATGTTTCAGCTTAAGAAATTAATACCTCAGTCACACATAAGAACTGATTAGTACATTTAACGAGAATCCATCACACATAAGAACTTCAGTCACTAAAACAATAAATTTTCAAGTCTCAAATTTCAAATTTAATATATTATAATGCTAAATATTTAATAAGAGAATATTACCTTATACACATATTCAATAATTTATTTACCATTTTCGTACAAATGAACTAAAATAAGGTGTTCCCATCGACACTAATCTGAAATTATGTGGTTTCATTTCACGTATCCCCACCTTGTGAGATTTTATAGTCATGTCATGAATTGCATGAATAATTGGGAATCTAAAAATTGTGATTTTGATGATGAGCATATGTGCGGGCCCCACTAATATCCAAAGCTTATTGTTGAATCCAAACCCCAAAGTATAGTCGATCACTAGTAGTGTTGATTAGTAGCACAAAGAAAAAGAAAAAACCAATGGCTCTCAATTCTCGTACACCTTGTGGGAGTTGTGACTTGTGAGTTATGAGGCAACAAACTAAAGGAGTTGCGTCCCTTTCTTGAAAAAGTTGAGATGGTGAGCCATATGCCTACCATCCATTGGCTTAACTTAAACGTAGCTCTCTTATTAATACAATACGTACAGTAATAGTGCACTTGTCTTGGACCTTGTCAATTACCAGCGTCACCATGACCCCACATACCACTAAAAGCAATTTGGTATTGATGGTGGTGAGCAAAATTAAATCTTTACTCACGGTTAAGAGTGAGCATTAATATCGAAATCGTCTCGTTCCGTCCCAGTCAATCTCATTCCAAAATTTTGTTCTTTCATCTCGTCCTGATTTCGTCGTATCCCATTCTTAAATGGGACGGGAACGGTTCTAATATTTGAAAACAATTTCGTCTCGTACCGTCTCGAATTATATTTTATTTATTATTTTAAATTTTAAAACTTTTTTTTTTCTAACTCTCCAACCATTTAATTATTATTTAAAATTTTAAAACTCTCTATTTCTCTCTCTCCCCAACCGATGACTTCTTTTTTCTTTCCATCTCTCTTCCTTCTTCTTCTTTCTCCTTTCCTTCTCCCTTCCTTCTCTCTCCAACCTCACTTTTTTTTCTTCTCTCTTCCTTTCTCTTCCTTCTCACTTCCTCCTCTCTCTCGCAACTAGCACCTGGCCAGCCACCCCAGCCACCTAGCCACCTAACCACTTCCAACTTGCGCGCCACCCAGCCCAGTCACCCACCTCGCCGTCCGGCCACTTTCCCAGCCACCTATTTTTCTTATTTTATTCTTTTTGTCTGGGATCGGATTGGTACCGAACCCATACCGAATTGGTTTGGTCCGAGACGAGACAGTACCAAAGCTCCAAAACGCCCACCCATGTCCCGTACTGATCCCGAATCCAAAGCATAAGATGGGAACGGGATAAGGTTAGTCCCCCCCCCCCCCGCGTCCCGTGCCCACCCCTACTCACAATACTATTGGAGTGAACTCCCTCATTTGTTGTCCATGTTCGCAATTTGGGATTGAATTTTTTTTCCATTTATAGCATTTATTCCATGACTATTGCTTCTAAACTAGTTAAAAGGTTCATAGTGCTGTCCGGAGACCCCTATCTACCCTTCCCCTTCCCCTTCCCCTTCCCCTCAAAATCCAAACAGAAACAGAAAAAAACAAAAAACTTTACCCTTAAAGAGAGAAAATTTAACTTGAAACACAAAAGCCCAATGGTAAGTGGTCTTAAGAACTGGGGACAGAGTAGCATTGGGTCTGGCTTTCATATCATATCATTGGATTGATTGGGCCTTCTTCATGTGCATTGGTGAGACAAGAGCAGAGGCTAATGCCCAAATTTGTGGAATTAAGAAGAAAACTTCACTCGATCTTCATGTGCTGCAAAGTGTAATAAAATGTATGGGATCAGCTCTCAGCCTCTCACATCAGATGAGAATAACAGAGACATTATTAGGTCCACAACAGTAAAAACAAACATTAATTTATGGTGAAATACTTAAGCCTTAATGAAAAATGATAATTTAGAATCTAAGATTTAGATGTGTGTGGTGGTCCTGGCTGTTCCTCTAAAGTCCATGTGAACAACAAATATATGTACATGATAATTGATAAACTAGCACTGATTAACAGATCGAGCACCCATTACTAATTGGTATGCATGGTGATTGGTGCAGCTGCAGTCCCCACTGAACCACCTGCAAACCCGGAACCCTACTACACTTACCTCAACAGTGTCAACCTGTACGGATCTAGATATTGAATCCACACAATTCTTTTACTTTCTAATTCATTTTGGCCTTGGCTTTTTGTCCTAGAATCATGGGTAACTATCAATTATATGTACGTTGTTTCTTAATAAGTGACTGCAAAAGTTTTTAAATACACAATTGTTATATAACACGGTGTGGAGTCACTGGACTCTTTCAAACTCGTTCATGGATTGAGCTTACAAATCCATACTTTTAATCCATACTCGTTCACGTGGTTTAACTAATTTAATATATAAAAATATTATATATTAGATAATATATTTATATTAATATAATATTCAGCTAATAACTCTACACCATATCTTTTTTTTTTTTTTTTTTAATTCCACGTACAAACAAGGGTCTGGGCTTGATGCGTCATTGGGTTTGGTTGATGTAATTGCAGATTTGCTGGTTTGGAGGGTAAAGCACCCGAATTGGACCCTCTTCATTCTAGCAACACGTGAATTGTTCTTTAGAAATTAAATACCCAAATCAAAGGTGCAGCAATATACCCATTTGTGTTGGTTTTATGGCTGCATGTGTTTTGATAGGTTGCCGCCGGTAAAAAATCCGTCCAGTGTATTGTTGGCGTGAGTCTTGTGTGGCTAATTAGGATAGTCAACTATGTAATTAAACTAGGATAGTCAACTGTAATTAAATCATAATCCCTGTAATTGTGTAGTTGCTTAATCTTCTCTTATGAACTTGAAACAATTACTGTATATATACTCCGTTTGTGGTTTTGAATAAAATATCAGAAAATTTCCTTAAACATCTCTTAGAATGTATGAGGAGACCGGATGGAGACCGGGAAGAGGTGAGAGAAGAAGGTGAAAGATCTTCGGAAACTTGTATGGATTAATGTGCTTTAAATTAAAAAATGAATTAATAATTTAAATATAAAAATTTAACTATAGTTAGGTAATAAGATACGTGACTTGCTTAGAAGGAGGTGGTGAGTAAATTTTTTCTCTATTAGTTTAATCCATGCTATTATTTAAGAAAAAAAAAAGGTAATGTTAGGGGATCATGTTATTATCTCACATTTGTGGTACTACATGATGTGACTTTCTAGTCATCTTTATTAAAAAAAAAAAAAAGAGAAAGAGATTACTATAAAGCTACATTATGTAATACCATAAATGTGGTACATGATCCTCTTAATATTAACACATAACTAACAAAATTTCGGCGAAATTTTCGGCTAGGGGAGGCGGAAACCAGAGGAAGAGGCGAGCTGCTCTCGTCGCCAGCCATCGCCGGAGGCAGCTGATCAAATGGCGACGTCGCCGAAGGCAGATCAAAGAGACCAGAGGGTGATTGGGCAGGGAGGAGAGAGAAGAAAGTGAAAAGATCTTGGAGAGAGAAGAGATGAGGGAGAGGAAGGAGGAAAGAAGAAGAGGGAGGAAAGAGAGGAGATGCGCAGGGTCTGGTGTGTCTCTCTGCAGTGGCGCTAGGATTAGGAAAGAGGAGATGAGAAGAAAGAGGAAGTTACGGGAAGAAAGGAAGAAAGAAAAGAAAAAGGAAGGAAAGAGAAGAAAAAGAAAAAAAAAAGAAAAAAAAAGAGGAAGTTATGGCCTTACGGGAAGAAAGGAAGAAAGAAAAGAGAAAAGAAGGAAAGAGAAGAAAAAAAAAAAGAGGAAAAAAAAAAAGTTTATTGTTAATTTGGATTTGGGGCCTTTGGGCAATTGAAATGAAAAAAAAAAAGTTTGAGGTTTCGTTTAGTTGTTTTAAACCCTAAACCCTAATATATTTATATATAAAAATAATTAAAAATACTTTCAAGGGTCTAAACCATAATATCTTAGTGTGTAGATTATAAAAAATAAAGAGTATTAGAATATATATAATATATAGGATTTAGTGTATGAATTATAAAATATGAATATATTAATTTCATTTATTCATTGTAATAATTTTATTTAACAGTATTTGCCTCCAGCACGCATTATATTCATCACATATCACATGAAACCTACCATATAATTTGGTTTATTCAATATTTTTTATCAATGTAGTAGATAATATGTTAAATAAACATATGGTAAAGTTTCATTCAAAATTTTCGTATTTTGATAGCAATTTCCGTCGAATTTTTGTCGAAATTTCTGTCGAAATTTTCATCGAAATTTTCTCGAAACTCAAAATTTTATTCCTTGACCTTAGCTCGAATTTTAAGAACCCGAAACAAATCATAAAAGTGAAGCTCTCAATCCTTCGTATACAGTCACCTAATGAATAGGATGAGACTTTTTGAGTTATGCTTAAATTAAAGCTTAATTTTTTCTTTTAAATTAATTGGACCCCACACAATATATAAGAGTTTGTAAAAAACATTTAAGACCCGAGACGATCCTCTCACTGAGCTATGCTCGAATTCGGGCCTTATCATCCTGATTCCGCCGCTAGTTCCATTATATGCAGGCCCCTAGTAATACAACAACCATGGATTATGGGAGCAGTTATTTTGTAGCATATTAATTATGTTCTTCTTCTCTTTTAATGAGTCCAAATTAATTATGATTTTCTTGTTGGACTTGGCCATTGGCCCATTACCATCTCTATGTGTGGGACATTCATCTACCACCAGCACTAAGTCACTACTTAGAACTTACTAAATGTGTCCTCTCCAAGGCCGGAGAAATTATAAGTCAATAAAGTCCAAGAGTAATGAGTATAAATCCTACTTTCCCATGGTATATACCAGTGGGGACTAAACACTGATTTGCGTGTCAATCGAGTTACACCTTTAGACACAGACCATACAGTCTGTTTTAATAATCTACATATATTATTAATATATGTTTTATAAAATTACAAGAATGAGAAATATTCACATTATTGTCACATCTACATATAAATTTTTATGTATGTAATTTTTTGAGAATATATTTTTAATGGGTTTCTTATAATACTATCTAGAATATATAGGGTGTGCATATTTATCCAAAAAAAAAACAATTTACTATTCAATCTTTTCTCGGAGAGCATTTTCGTCCATTCATTTGATAGTGCATAAGTGCATTTAACAATCTCAAAAACAGAGGGTAGTAATAATTAACTACAAAAAAATTGTGTTAATATTTTTTTGGCCCGAATTTGTGTTAATATTTATCTTCCAACCAATGGAGCAATTCTTTAATCCCAAAATCTTGGTTCCCCATATTACTCAAAAGAATATTGGTAATGGCAATTCCCTAAAAACAAGCGAATTTACTCGTTTTCGAGTCTTAGACGACTAAAATTCAGCTCCAAGTCAACACGCAAAAATTTATAACTTTCTATCAAAACGAAATTTCGTGAGCAGCTTTGTCCCAAATCACTATCAAACCTGATCTGGATTTTGCGTAAATTCTTTACAGATCAGATTTTGCGTAAATTCTTCACTATCAAACTTGGGTTGGCCCAGTTCACCATTCTCATCTTTCCTGTCCTACCCTTCTGTTCTCATTGTTTTGGATTTGCTCTGAAAAATCCCAAGGAAATTCAGCAACTCTCAAGTTGGGTTCTTTGATTGAAATTCAGCACCAAAGTCCCAAATCAGAAAATGGGTTGCTGTGGCAGCACAGAAAATACTCCAAAACCAGGCTCGAAAGGGTATGGCTCAGCCACAACCCATCAAACTTATCAGCAGCAGCCACAACCCATGGTTCAGCCTCAGAAAGTCTCAGCCCCACAAACCCACAACCCGCCACCACAACCTCATCCACAACCAAAGCCACAGCCACTGCAGCCAATTCCTGGTTCACTCAAACCAGCTAGCATTCTTGAGAAGCCCTTTGATGATATCAAGCAGTACTACACTCTTGGCAAGGAACTGGGCAGAGGCCATTTTGGCATCACATACTTGTGCACTGAGAACTCTACTGGTCACAGCTATGCCTGCAAGTCAATCTTAAAGCGCAAGCTTGTGAGCAAGAATGACAGGGATGACATAAAGAGAGAAATCCAGATTATGCAGCATTTGTCTGGGCAGCCAAACATTGTGGAGATCAAGGGGGCTTATGAGGACAGGTATTCAGTGCATTTGGTGATGGAGCTTTGTGCTGGTGGGGAGCTTTTCGATAGGATTATAGCTCAAGGCCAGTATTCAGAGCGAGCAGCCGCTTCGATTTTGCGTGACATTGTGAATGTTGTGCACATTTGCCACTTTATGGGTGTCCTGCACCGTGATCTCAAGCCTGAGAATTTCTTGCTATCTAGCAAGGATGAAGGAGCAATGTTGAAGGCAACCGATTTTGGGTTGTCTGTTTTCATTGAGGAAGGTGAGTTCCAAAGATTTTTATGATGAATGTTGATCTTTCCTGTTACAATTTTTAGAATTTATAATTTAGAATTAGATTTTATCAGTTTTGATTATGTAACTATCATCTGGACTGTCGAAATGCCATATAGTTCCAATTTGTTTGATTTATGCAAATTTGGTTAGTCCCTGCAGTGAGCATGTGTCCTATAATCTCCAATTATAGTACTGATTTTGCTGTCCATTTTTGTAGAAGTGATTGAAATTGGGTTTCTAAATGCAGTGGTTAAAAACTTTCGAGTATTACTTTGCTGTAAATTGTAATACCGAGTATGCAAAGTATGATTGCCAGTAGTGAAAGTTTAAGTAGCAAGAGTGGTCAACCCGTGCCATTTCCCTACCTTATGCAGTGTAGCTAATCAAATTGTGATGCTTCTAAGTGATTTCATTTCTTGTAGAGCTCTCTAAAAATTCTCATTCTCATTTGATTGTTTTGCTTCAGTAAGGACACCATAATGCTTTATTTAGTGGATAAATTCTAATGCCGAGCAACATTTTTATACTCATCTCAGGAAAGGTGTACCGTGATATAGTAGGCAGTGCTTACTATGTTGCTCCTGAAGTGTTGCGGCGTAGTTATGGAAAGGAAATAGATATTTGGAGTGCAGGAGTTATTCTGTATATTCTACTCAGTGGGGTACCTCCATTTTGGGCTGGTAAATACAAATCCAATCTATTCTTGCTAAACATTCAATATCCTCTTATTCTGTTGTTATCTTATTAACCACTTCAGTCAACAATGTTGAGTATAATATATCTCTCCCCTTATAATTTTATATTGCAGAGACTGAGAAGGGTATCTTTAATGCCATATTGGAAGGAGTAATTGACTTTGAAAGTCAACCATGGCCATCAATATCAGGCGGTGCCAAAGATCTAGTTAGAAAGATGCTGCAACAGGATCCAAAAAAGAGAATTACTTCTGCAAAAGTTCTTGGTATCATACCTCCTAGATACTATTTTGGTCCATTCTCCTCAAATGTTTCTTTGTTATAATCACTTGGAAATGTTTTTAATGCCCATACAGCATCTTAGTCATTTACCTATGAAATGATACCAGAAAAGTACCTTTTCGTGGCATTCAAGGGATAAAAATGTTAAGTAGTGTGCCATAACATATCCATTGCTATCATATCAATAATCTGACATTACACATCAGATTTAGCAGTTAAATAGAAGCTGCCCAAAGGTTAATTTTAAAGCACTATAGTATTGCTGGGTGACTGATGTAGCATTGTGGTTGTTAGTCATAAGTGATGCAATTATAATAAACTGTCACCATTTTAGTCACATTACCCTTATTACTGCTAGCACTTGTTTTATGCTTGTGTGCTTGACTAACATTTAATATTCTGTATGATTAGAGCATCCATGGCTCAGAGAAGGTGGAGAAGCATCAGACAAGCCAATAGATAGTGCAGTTCTCTCTAGAATGAAGCAATTCAGGGCAATGAATAAGCTCAAGAAGCTTGCCTTGAAGGTAATTTTATCCAACTCTGTTCAGAAGCTCATATCTTCACCTAATAAAAATGGCAAAGTTGCCTTTCAAATCATACATCAGCTTCTGTCTTGAAGCTTTATTTCCAGAAATTAATTAGTTCTATAGACAGAACCATTATATAAGCTTGAAGGTAAGAAAAAAGGAAAAAGGAAATTTCTTGGTATTTTTGTTTGCATGGATCCAGGTGATTCCTTCTTTCCTAACCTTTATTATTCCTTAATAATGTTGATGCATCTTGAAAATTTCCCTTAGGTCATAGCGGAAAATCTATCTGAAGAAGAAATTAAAGGTCTTAAAGCAATGTTCACCAATATGGACACTGACAAAAATGGTACAATAACTTACGAAGAACTGAAGACAGGGTTAGCTCGTATTGGGTCGCGGCTATCAGAAGCTGAAGTTCGGCAACTCATGGATGCTGTAAGTAACTATTGACTTGCTAGGAGCTCAGTGTGTTTGCTGTAGCCTGTTATGCCTTGATTTTTCAGAAATAACTGGCATTCTTGTAATTTCCGTGTAATTCATTTCAGGCTGATGTGGATGGAAATGGATCGATTGACTACATTGAATTTATATCTGCTACTATGCATAGACAAAGACTCGAAAGAGATGAGCACCTGTACAAAGCATTTCAGTATTTTGACAAGGATAGCAGTGGGTGAGTTGTCAAATTTTTTGTGTGGTACTTTCTGTATACTTATTGATGTCTTAAATCTTACTGGATTAATTTCAAGTATTTGATCCTACTGGAAATGAATGACATCAGACAACTTACTCATTATGATCATATCGGATTTGTGATGAAACAAAGTTACATACTTGTCTTGTTTATGGCTATTTCAGTTGTCTTCTTTTTGACCTGCTAGGCCATGGCCCATGGTGTACTGATGTTGAAGTAAATTTATATCTATGGCTTTTCTAAACTCTCTTTTGATGCATAACTTTAGTCTTGACTTGATGAACTTTGCAATGTGAAAATTTAACCTATTCTGGGTAGTTAATAGTTAATAGTTAATAGATTGAATAGCTTATAATACATCAAAATTCCTAAGGAACCAACTGCTGTAGGGTTTATAGCTTTACATCATGCAGTCCTTGAGGGAAAGTTAATGAAGTTCATCACTGTCACACAAACAGGTATATCACGAGAGATGAATTAGAGACTGCTATGAAGGAGCACGGAATGAGTGATGACAACACCATCAGGGAAATAATTTCTGAGGTTGATGCAGATAATGTAAGTTTTTTAATTTTCAAATATCTGGACAGTTCTCTTTAGTCACTTTTTATGCTGATCTATTCGAACCAATAGGACGGGAGGATCAACTATACAGAATTCTGCACAATGATGAGAAGTGGAACTCAACAACCAGGAAAGCTCTTTTGATTCCACTAATGGGTGCTTCAGAATTTTACAAGCAGAAGTGTATTATTGTGGATGTGAGCTGCTTGGCTACTTAATTGTCTGGGAAGGTATCAGAGCATTGCTACGGCGAGGTATGAGGTAGACTAGATCATTGTGAGTCTTGATCCAAAAAGTCCGCGGTTTGAGCATGTGAGGCTAGAGTTTGGTGTTTGATTACTTGCGTTGTGTTTCTGTGCATCTATTTACTGGTTTTGTTATTTTTTGAAGTTCCTGTTCAAATCTTGTTTTGAAATTTTGCCTGAATATTTACAATGACTTTTAAATTAATTAAAAAAGATCTCTTTGTGAAATAAATGCTGAATACTAAGTGGCAGATGATGTGTCTGTAAGAGGAGCAGTGACCAAAAAACCATAATTTTTGCGGAAATTTTGGCGAGGAAAGTGAGAGAAGTTGAAATGCTAAATAACCTTTTGGAATTTTATCCTTTGTGTCCTTTGGCTTCTGTTCTTCTTTGACAGAGATAATAATAATATAATACAGGCAGGAGCTGGGGGGAGGTTCAGGTCGGGTAAAGGTCGAAAAGAAAAACATTAGCCCAACCGAACTCACTTAAAATCTTTACTGAACTATGATTGTATTATATAGGGCTGCCGGTGGATTCATGAAAAGGATGTTTTGATTGTTTTCTATTCACTGTGAGCCTAATACGTTGGCCCAACAGAACCAGCACCTAAGTATGTGATTGTCAAATGCAAGGAAAGGTTTGAATATTTGTTGAAGGGTTTTTGGTGTTGTGGTGTTTTTTTTGGGTCCAGCCTTGTGCTTGGTTATAAGTTCACTATTTGTTCAAATATTGTTGTTGTAGCCCACTCGAAAAGCTGTACTGCTACATATCAGATGACTGTTTTGGAGCTAGCATTTTGAATCACTTTGGACTCAGACACTGTTGAAGAAGCATTAAATGGATGTTTGGACATAATTCAAAATCTCAGAGTAATTATTGCAAAATGGGTACATAAACAACGTAATTTTGACATAAACACAATATCAACAAAAAAAATATAAATAGAAGTTCGTTTATGTGCCCGAAAAGTCACTATATTGTCTCGAAGGATGTCGCATAATTATTTCGTATAAGTGTCAAAAATCATTAGATGGTCTTGATGGATGTTGCTTAAAGAGAAATTAATTCAATAATTCAATTCTTTAACATCAATGGATAATGAATCAAATGGAACCAAGTGACTCCTCTTCTCTCTTCCATGACAAAGTCATCTATAATTGGTTTGTTGCATATCATGTGAAGCTAATCAATGGAGAAGAAGACCTTAAATAATAAATATCACGAGGCTTTTTAATCTTATATTACACATTCCACAAGACAAACAAAATATATATACGACACCCCAAAACCCACTTGACACCCTTCACCCCCCATGGTTGTTTAGAATACTATTTGTCTTGAAAATTAGAAAGGCCAGTGAATCATGGGGTGTGTGTATTATACCACTTCTTTTCTCCCTCTCCAGCACTGCAGCACAGTTTCCATAGAACTTGAAGAACATTTCTTTAAGCCTCTGACTCTGGGCACCCCTAGTTTTCATCCCTTGGACAACCCTCCACGTGAAATGACTAATTTGCCCTTATCCTATTACCCTCAGGCCCCTCGGCACTGAGTCAATATTACAAGGGCTCATCTGTCATGTGCAGGAACCAAATTAGGAAAGAGCAGAGTGCCCAAATGGTGGGTTTTTGTTTAAAATTAGAAGGATGGTATCCAAGGTTTAGCTTCATATTCTCTGACACAAATTGCATTAAAGAGAGAAGCATTTAAGTTCCCGTTCCACGTGAGGTTGTAATTCTATAATAATAATGTAGCCCACTGAGGCACTGACCCATATATATATATATATTATATCTATGCACGTGTGCACACATCTTTTTTATACACACCTGGGAAAAAGGTGTAATGGGACTCGCTAGTCAAGACAGACATCACATCTTTTTCCTTTCTGTAATCTTAAACCTCTTGATTGTTAATTATGCGATTAATTAATCCATAAACAGGACAGCTCTCGTAATCACATGATTTAAAGATGACAATTAATCGATACTTAAGAATACTTAAATACAAAGACATGAATGTGAATAACAGGTTGATTAACATAATCCACAAGGGACCGAACCATACAGAGACTGGTTGGGTCAGGTTAAAGCAGAGGGGTAAGTTTATCATATATTTTACTTGGTGAGCAAACAAAGCATTGTTTATATTTTATGTAATAATATGAAAAGTGCCTCGGATGCTCTAATTCTGCGAATCTGCGTTGCTGAAAAATGGGGTACCAGCTTCACCACTTACAAAAGAAGACAATGCTGTCGACATTAAATCAGAACTGTGAGTTGTTGTCATCAAATTGTGAGACTCAAAGTGCTTTAATTAAAATAAAATAAAAAGTTAAACAGGTGATGAGGTTTTGTTGGATTCTTGTTAATTTTTAGTGTTTCTGATCGAAAATGAATTATAGAATGAGATAACAGTGTCAACTCAAAATATATGTTTTCACTTTTCAGTGTAACATGTTTCAACACTGAACACAGGCTTTTAATTTTTTATTTTGATTGGAAAAAGTCCTATGTGTGTGTGTGTGTGTGTGCGTGAGAGAGAGAGAGAGAGGTGCACGTGGAATTGCATGTCTACCTCCTTGCCTCTTTGGTTTTCCATTTACAAATCTGTAACAAAATCCAGACTCAAAAGGCTCCTCATATTCTGATCACTATTTTCCCCTCTCTAGACTATCATTCATTAGACATCACTTTCTTCTTGGCGTTTCTCTTGTACTTTTCTTCTTCAAGTTCCAAGACTTCCACACATGCACTCAGCCTAAACTAAACAAAGAGTTGGTGCTACCCTTTCTCTCTTTCTGTTTCATTGACAATTTGACTTGCTTCATGCTCATTTGGCACTCAACTACCAAGGCCTTCTCATCTGAATGCATTAACATTTGTTTTGGTCACTCACCTCTTTGATATGGGTTTTGCCTTCAAGCTGAGTGCTTAATTAAAGCCATTTTGCAGTTTTGCTTCATGGGGTATCCGCGTCTTGCTTCCTTATGTTAATTTTCTTTCAAGATTTTCATCCTGGAAGCATTTGTTTGAGGATTCCTTGGTGGGTATCTATCATTTCATGTGAATATTCTTAATTAATTGGTTTAAGATTATAGATTTTGGATCAAATGGTGGAGCTTCAGGCTTGTGCTAGCTTGGTCAATGCTTCTACACTATGCGCTATAGAGGAAGGAATGAGAGGAGAGAGTGTCAATGTTATTGCTGAGATTTCTGTCGAATTAGAAAGGGAAAGACAGAAGAATGCAGAGCTTATGGAGAGGATACTAATTCTTGAAGCTCAAATACAGGAAAGAGAGAAGGAACTTCCTCCAGCAGATGGACAAGTAGGACAGCCCTTTTTTGTTTGGTAGTTTCTTGGTTTTTCAACTAGTCTATAGTGCATCAGTTAAAGCATTTTATCCTTATTGTGCCACTTATCATGTGCTAATGTTTAAATGATACATGGTTTTTTAAAGGGATCATATTCCATTAGTTTTCGCAATTTAATTATTTCGTTTTTACTTTATTCCGGGTACTCTGAACATATTCAAGTAAATAAGGAGTCAAAAATGTTAATTTTGATCAATGTATCAATTTTGTTTTCTTTTATTTTTTTACCTATCCTCATTTTTTTTCATCAATCAATCTTTGTTGATGGGTAGAGCAAATGCAGATTTGCATGGATCTCATAATTATTGCACTCCAAAAATTGAAAATTAAGTATTTTTTTTTTTTTTATCAAAACTGCAAAAATCATATGTTTATGCCACCCTTACGTTTTGGTTTCAGGGAAGTTGTTCCAATGAAATGGAAAGAAGCTTAAAAAAGTTCAAGAGACAGAAGATAGAACTCAATGATAACAGAACTGAAGATAGAAATATCATCCAAGCTGAAATGGCTTCACAGAAGAATCATCATAGCCAATGCTTGGCCCTTAAAGACCCAATTCTCGGAGACCGTTTAGTCAACTGGATGAGCATGGAGGAAACCCAGTTTTTGCATTTTGAAAAAGTTAAAGATGTTGATTCAACGGCAGAATGTGATGATACAGATGATAGTGATGATGAAGATGATGATTATCGCGAAGAGGATGGTATTAACAATGACCATAAAGACGGGGAAGCTGATGACATTTCAAGAATTGTTAATGAACTGAAACATGAAGTTGTTGACAAAGGATCAGATGCACAGTGTGTGTCAACTGCAGGTGAACTAGTATTCCCAAATGTGAACCAAGAAACAAATGAAGAACTACCTGATCCAGGACCAGTTTGTATTGGGATGGAATTTAGAAACCAAAACAAGAAAGAATCTAATGATTTTGGAAGTTACAAGGTACCACCTAATATCATTACTTTGGAGAAGGAGCTTCTTCATACAGGATCTGGAAGCATATCACAACATAAAAAACCTCCAAAGGTGGCATTCTGCCCAAAAGAAGTGAAGAGAATAATTGATTCAGAAGCCCTTTTACAGAACAATGCTCAATCCCACACCATAAGGAAGATCATAGTTTTTGCATCCCTTGGTATAAGGCATGGTTGCGAAGATATATATGAGTTAGACTTCAGTCATTTTAGCATTTTAAGGAAAGGAGAACCATGCATGTCTCCAACAAATCCTGGGGTAAGAAATTTTGTATTGCAAATTTGTTAATCTCTTTAATGTCATTTAAGGTACTTATACAGTTGCTGTCAAAGTTGGTCTTTTCTTGTTCTAGTTTTTGTGACCAGCAACTTGGGTGCTTAAATGCTGTCTAATATGAATGATCTGATTCTACTTTTATGAGAGGCCTGCATACCACTTACAAACTCATTATATGATAAGGCTTTGATCTTATTCATTCCTTGTTCATCAGCAAAAAAGAAATTTAATTTGTTTTTTACCAGGAGCATGTTCTATATGAGAATCCTGGTGTTCGGAGGAAGGTATTCTATCCAAATCGACAGAACCCAACATTATGTCCTGTTCAAGTACTTGAGGAAGAAAAGGCTATGCGTCCATCCGATCCTAGCTGCCCATCATGCTTATTTCTTTGCATTAAGTATGGTGGAAGGACAAGAAATCTTCCTCAAAATGAGTAAGTACTATTTAAGTAATTGATTTTTTAAGTTTGAGTGATCATTGCCATGGTCACTTGTTCGTGTCCTATAAATACCTTAAGGAGTTCTCCTTGCAGTCTAATTTAAAAGTCTCTGTGTCAATATATTCTAGATATGTCAGGCAGCGTATGGGAAGAAACAAGCTAAAGTCTTTTGGGCCACTAATGTGCCGAATGGCAATGCTAGTTCATATTCGCAGTGGTAGCTTCTTCTTCAAGGCCTTGGGCATCACACTTCTTTTCATGGCTGGTTTTCCTGATGACCTGGTTCAAAGGGAAACCAAATACCGGAACTTAGACTTGCTTCAGAAATATTATAGGTATACAGAATTAATACTACTAGGACATTGATGTTTGTGGAAAACAATGCAAGATAAGAGATGAGTGCCAGCCCCAATGATTAAATACACAGTGCTAGTTCAGTCATTGTCATGACCCGTAGCATAAGACACTAGATTAACAACATTAATCAACTTAGTATTCTAACACAAGGGATAAGTTTTCTGTCCAAGTTAAATGGTGTTAAGAAATACGGTTATTTTTTTTTTTTTCAAGAAGAAGAATGATCGAAAAAGCTATTTGGCTAGTACGTTTTGTGAATTCTGAGCACCCTAATACTGTTTACGTGGTCTTCTCTCAAGACTCTATATACTTTCCAACAGCTGCATCTTTAACCCTATTTTAATCAAAGCATTGCCTTTTCATTGCAGGACAGATGAGGATGCTGAAGGGGAGGACTTATTTCTCCTACAACCTATGACTTCTGATACTGTAAGAACACAAGTTCCCAGTTCATATATCTCTATACTTCTTTGTTAATTTCTATTAAACAATGGAAAACTTTTGAAACTTAGTACTGATGCGTCAAAATGTACAAGTCAATTAGATTCTGCGTGAGTGAAAATGATGTCATGTGCAAATAAGGGGACTTGGTTTCCAATACTCGCCGAATCACATGCAAGTCACTTGAATTTTAACCCATTGCCCAGGAGAGATTGAGATTTTGCCTAAAGTTCATCCCTTTGTCTTTGATTGTATCATGGGAAATGAATTTATCCAACTTTGCATATCACCTTATGTACATGGCATGTATCATTCTCATGGCACAAATGGTATGTTCATGCCTTATTTACAATGATGATGCATAATGTGAGACAAGCCCTCTCTGGTATATGCAATAATTTCACATCAATGTTTTGAGTTTCTGAAGAAAATGGTTTCTCAATCTGATACTCTTGTACACTCTTTCAGCAGGCTAGTCCAGTTTCTCAGCAGTTTTGTGGTAAGACTTGTGCAACAAAAACAAAGGGGAAGAAACCAACTCACCCTAATAGTAAGCCTCATAATATGCAGAGATCCTCATTCCCAGAGAGTACACTTTCAAGCTCTGCACCTCCTACTCATCAATTTGGACCAATGAGTCATGCTATTCACACTCAAGCAATGGCAGCATTCCAGTCCACTCAGATGCCATTAGATCCTCCACCAATCTCAAACACTGTGATCACCAATGCTGGTACTACTAATATCTCATATCGTAATCAAACCCCATATCATATTTTTCCTCCACAACCAGCAAACACTTTTGTGCCTATGGTATATTGGCCTCCCCCAAACACATTTTCTCCTGGACCTTATCAATCTCCATATGGTTACCGATCTTTCCCTTCTACCGGAAATTACTTCATCCACCCACACCCTTATTACAGCCATCCCTCATGCACTCCTTTGATCCCAAAAACAGCAGAAATCACAGGAAAAACTGACGTGGCCTCAGAGGAAGCTGATAGTGACTATGATTGCAGTTCAAGCAGCATAGAGCCAAAGAAGAATTAGCAAGGTGAAATGATATTGATCAATTATCACATCTGTGCTCCTTGTAAATTTTCATAACTGAAGTTATCTTGGTAAAGAATGATGCAGTGTGATGCATTTTTGGTTCTCCACTTCTCAGCTGGTATGTAATTTACAAATTCATGATGTTCAATGTAACTTCTTTTCAGTTGACAGTGGAAATATGGTCCCATAGCCTATTTCACTTTAGTTATTGCATCTGTGACACATTCAATTGAAAACAATCCTTGTCTTGTGAAAATCAAGTGCACTGTCTCCATTATTTACATTGATGAAAATGTACCACGCAATTGAGGGTCACTGCCAGAGTTATGAGCTTCATTACTCATTGATCTTCAATGACTATAATGACTCATGTAACATAGCACTTTTGAAAAGATAAAACAATCCCATCCTACCTTATAAAATAAATTTCTATTATGTCATTCTTTGATGAATAATAAGAATTAATCCATGGTACCTTGCAATTATATAAAAATACTGCAATTCTTATATCTGCAATATCTATCCATGGTGGCTAAAATTATTGTGAATGAGGAGAGATTTTTCGGTGTGACCGATACACTACCACGTGGTGTAACTAATCTAACGTACCATAATATGGATGAATGTTATTAATATTATATCATAGAAAAGATAAACATACCGTTTAACAATATCCTTATACGTTGGATTGGTTACACTTACACCATATAGCGATATATTAGTTATACATTAAAAATTCTCATGAATAAGCAATAATTGAGAAAAATAATCTGTTATCTCAGAACCCCCTTAGTTTATGACATGTTTTAATAAATCTCTCTCTAGAATGCACAGTAAGTTAAAGATCTGATGGCCATCTGTGGCTATGCATGTAAGCTTTCATTTGCTCCTCTCTCTCTCTCTATCTCTCTCGGCATTTTCTAATTATTTAATGTTCTTCATGTAAGCTTTTGGAACCATGTTCTAATTAATTATTGTGCCTATGCAAGCTCTCAGAACCGTTTCCTTCCCTTCCGAGTAGGGATGGCCATTTTACCCGTGGGTTTGGGTACCTGCGGGTACCTACTCTATTAGAGTAGTGTGGGTATGGGTAATGGGATGGGTATGGGTATATATATGTTAATACCCGTATAAAAAATGGGCGGATATGGATAATACCCGTGGTTTACCCAAATCCTCTATTTTAATTTTTTTTTTGTTATCATTAAATTCAAGTATAATGAACTTGAAATTTAAATTTACATTGCAATTAAACTGAAAAATGTAAATTAATTGATCAATTTTTTTTTTGGTCGAAAACTAATGGATCAATTAAACTGTTGCAATATTGGATATATTGCAACATGATTGAAGTAGGGAGCGGAGCCTGGCCAAAAAAAGAAGTAGGGAGCTAAGAGAGGAGAGAGAGATAACGTTATATAATTGTAATTATTCATAATAACATGTAAGTATGTAACTATGTACCGTAAGAGTGGTAAAAAAAAAACTATGTACTATAAGAAGTAGGGAGTGGAGAGAGAGAGAGAGAGAGAGAGAGAGAGAGAGAGAGATAACGTTATATAATTGTAATTGTTCATAATAACATGTAACTATGTACTGTAAAAGTGGCAAAAAAAAAAAAAACTATATACTATAAGAGCTGATCTTAAAAAAAAAAAAATACTGAAATTATGACAAAAAAAAACATGAATGGTGGATTTTTGGGTTGGGTTGGGTAACTCATTACTTTGGTGGGACGGATAAAGGTAATATTTATTATACTATAAGGTGAGTTACTTGGGTATGAGTTTGATAAATAAGTTTAATTTTGTGGCTATCTGTCATTGGATTAAATGGCCATCCCTACTTCCAAACTATGCTTACCCTGAGCGCGTGTTAGTTTTAGAGATAAAAGGCCTCTATTCTAATTTCCGTAGTCCATCTCTTTGTACTACTCACTAATAAGTAATAACTCACTATCTCAATCTACCCACCAACCGATACTAATTAATGCATTTATATGCATATTGATACATCTGCTGAGAATCTTATCCTTTCTTTCTGTCTTTATTTGCACTTTTACATTGTCATTTAGTGACTGATTATTAATTTCATCCAGTCTGAGGGACCCAACATCAATGATATAATGAAAGATGCATAATAAGCATGAATCATCAATAACTATCATCACTGAAATCCATGCTTCATACATATTCAAACCACCCATACATATACATACATACATCTCCACATCCATACATCCACCATGCCCATCTCACTAAGGCCCAACACCACTACAGCTACGACAACAACAACACCAACAAAGACAAAAAGGAAGAAATCTACATCAGACACAGTGCATGCCTTTTAACCATAGCACTAATCCCTGCCATAAAAAAAACAAACCCATCTAGAAAAGCCATCTTATTATGCAAGCTGTCCCACACTCTTTCTCCTTTGTATGATTAAAGAAGAAAAGTTGAGCTAGACTTGTTGACAAAGCTTGTTCTAGTGGAGCTTGTTGGCAACATTGCACTGCTTTCTGATCTCACCCTTTGTTCCGGTAAGAGGATTGTTCTCAGAGAGAATGGTGAAGGCTCTTGAAAACTCCTTAAAGAAGTAGCCTTGGTTCTTGGCCATCTTCTTGACATAAGGCTTTGTCCTCTTGTCTGTGGCTAGTTGGTGATCCACCATCATCAAGCCCTTGTTGTCCAATATGTTCCTGTAGTAGTTGTTGTCAAATATCATAGGGGTACCACGGTCATTTCTCACATATTGGACCGCTTTGGGGTCAGGAATTGCCTCAGGGCACTTCTTGAGCATGTGTGGAACATGGTCAGGGTTGAGAGCTGGGTCAACTTCTGGGTACAGACGGTGCACCAGCTTCACACAGTGTGTTCTACCAACACTGTGAGCTCCTGTACAATTAAAATGACCAAAATCAGTGACATGTAACATGCATATGCTGTCAAGAGCTACTTAATGTCATACAATCACTTAATTTATGACTCTTAGATCTTGAGGGATTTACTTTTTCACCGTCAGATGTGATTACTTTTCCACCGTCAAATGGAACTCATGTGTAAATTTAGATATGCGTACCTAGCAGGGCAACCACACCAGGAGTGTCAATGCCAATGTCAGCAAACTTCTCAAGGACAGTAGACATGCTCTCATTGTGGTCAGGAAGGTATTGCTCAAGGATTTCTGCTCTGCTCCTCCTACCATCTCTTCTTCCAGTTTTAAGAGGGATGTATGGGCCTCCTAGCTGGGATGAGCAGAGAGTAAGTTCAAAATGGGTTAGACACTTGTACCTCAAAATCTACTACAACCCAAAACAAAAAATGGTTCCAAAATGGATAAAAACTAGAGTTCCAAGCAAATTAGACCAAGAATAAGTTATACCAACTTCAGATCTGTTTTAAAAGAACAGAATATGAACCAAATTAAGTGGATAAAGAAAAAATCTAACAAAAAGAAAGATCAAGGTTAAGGGAAGTACAGAAGCAACTCCTTCTCTAGCAGACAACACAAGAATATCTGAACAGGAAACAACTCCAGGGCACTCCCTCTCCACTGCTTCTTTAATTTCTTCAATGTACCTGAAGTTTCTCATCCCAAAGCTCCTGTCCATCTCCTTCTCGGACAAGGACCTCCTTGTTGAGTCTAGCAGCAGTGAGGCATCACATGACTGTCAACCCAAAATCCCAAAAAATGTTAATAAGTTAATCACAAACCATCAGGTCTTTGACAGAAATTTGATAATTGGCTTATATATATACCTGAACAGCACAGTCATGGAAGATGTTTCTGAGCCAAGAGAATGCAGTGTTCTTGTGGCGCTTGTAGAGCAGCTTGACTTGCGCTCTGATGAGTTCTTCAGCCTGAGGACATGAGTCCTTGTAGAAGTCCATAACAAGACCTGGGTCCTCCACATTTTCATCAGCAAAACAAGGCCTGAGGAGCACTGCTGAGAAAGATAGCAAAGCAAAGAAGAAGAGTGCTCTGGAACCCATCTTGCTTTAGAGTCTTGGAGTAGTCTTGGCTAAGCTACTTCTTAAATAGAGCAGAGATGGATAAATATGTATTAAAATAGGAGACACTTGTTGCAATTTTGGGGTCTTTGACCTTTTTCAGCCTTGTAATCGCTGCAGCATTCACTGCTGAAACAGACTCAAAACTTTATTACCTCATTAAGACATTAACCTCATTTTGTGCTGAAAGTTGGGTAACACTTGTTGCATAGTTAGCAGAAAATGCTGAAAGGATGAAGTTACTATCCATTGAACGATTTTGGTGCTTCTATGGCCCCAAAGCGGTCCAATATGTGAGAAATGACCGTGGACATGAAATGCATGTAGATGGATTACCAAATGTGAAAGTGACACACCAAGTATTTGAGGCAGTCCATTTGTCAACAAAAACTGGGTTTACGCATTCTGTTTTTCTATTTTGTCCTGTTCATCTGAATGTAGACGTTCAAGGTAAGTTACAGGTACAGTATATAATTTAACTTACTATTTAACCTATTAACTGTAAAGTAATTTGTGTAGTTGGATATATGGATAAGCTGAGAACCAAACCAAATACAAAGCAAATTCTTAATATCACCACAAAATTATTTTAACATGTCACCGAAATGACCCCTCATTTGCTGAGTTAGCACAATAAGACTCAATTTATTTATGAATATGCATTTTAATGCAACTCAAACAATATAAATAGCCCTGTTATTGAAGCTAAATGTAAAGCGGAAAGGCCATGAAATCATCACACAAACTATGATAGTGCATGCCAGCCCATAAAAAGAAAAGAAAAGAAAAGAAAAAAGAACTAGAATTGTCTTAGAAAAAGAAAAGCATGCATGGTCAAATCAATTCTTCATTGCAAAATTAATAAAGTTTACAATATTCGGTTTTGAATGATTTAAAGAATGATAATGTTATAGTAAGTTGGTAACTAGTGAGCAACTTGGAAGGAAACCCTACTTTTGACTTGCATGGCCCTCTATTTTCACCACAATACCCTTTCTTTTTCTTAAACATTATGAATCAACTAGGTTGTGGTCTGAGATAAAAAAAAATAAAAATAATTTGTCATATAGTAATAATTCTTTTCACAATGTTAGAGAGGTGCTAAGTCCAAATTTACTTACCCCAAGTTAAAAAAATAAAAAAAAAAGGTTTAAACAATAACAATATCTTTAGTATTTTATGTATACAAAAAAAAAATTTGTTGAGAGAATATATACAAAAGTGAAAAGTTTATAAACAAGCTTGTAGAAGCATTTGTGGGTCTTTTTACAATAATAATATTACCATTTATCAAAATAAAACTTCTCATGATGGAGCACGTAATGAAAAATAAGAGACACGGTATACATTCATAGAAGGGTTCATTTGATAGTTACTGCCTAACTTGTAAACAGTGTGGCCACCGACAGTTTCATTTCACTTGCAAGTTGAAAGAGTGAATAGCTAGCTTTTGCATATGCACCAAGGAGTAAGCATGAAAGGTGGAGCCAAAGAGTAATGACTCTGTCATGGGGCTCGTCAGTCCAGTGCTGTCACAGTCACGGATTAATTACTTGATTAATTATAAAGTATGTGGCTTGTTAAAGGTGATCTTGTTGATTAGTGACTGGTTTATTAATATCATAATTTTCAATTACATGACTTTTTGACCAATCCCTAGAGATCCACGTACAACCACAATGTTTATGTGATATGGACCATAGGGCAACCTCATAATCAATGCATGAGGCTAAAAGCATTGATTATCAGGAACCCCACAGGGCCACAACAACATAAAAGATTATTCAATTGTCACAGTTTATAGTAATAGAAGGAATCGTATACGAAATGGCAAACTAGCCACATGTGGCATCTTTATTTTTAATTGTTCTACAAATTTAAAGGAAAATAGTACAACTTATCAAGTGTTTCTTTTTTATCACATTATTGCATTGTTTGTCACCGGTTTCTTATTAATAATAAAATACGTCCAATTATAAATTAGTAGAAAATTTCTTTTACATGATTGTGCATTGTCAGATGTCTTACAACGTTTAAATGAATTATTGTGAAGTGAGACGTCTTGCAATATAGGTTATAATGTGAGAAGTTAACTTAATAGAATAGCATTTAACGGACAACAATATTCAATTTACCATAGTATAACAAGGCAACAAGCAGGACCAATTTTTCTTTTTGGTGCATTTCAATAGGTTTTTTTTTCTCTCTTTTTGTTCTTTTTTTTTTTGGGTTGAGAAACCTTCTAATGCTCAATGCATTAGTATCAAACTCCTCAATCTAGAAGAGTACGTAGAATCTCAGCAACATCTTTGGATTACAGATTACGCCATTTTTTTATTGATGGTATTTTAAACAATGAGATAGCAGACAAGGGAATTGCATTCCTGAATAGTATAAGAGACAAATTTATTTTCTATTTCGAATGAATAAGTCAACAAGGATCAGCATTAAATCCTAGGGTCTACAGTCTACCTAACATCTTAACAAATTAACTTACCATATCCATAATAAACGCAACGTATGCCATACGATATTATTTATGGCAAAAAAAAATTTAAACGTGCTTTAGAAGTTTAGACCATTTTAAAAACACTTGAAGTGGTTTTGGAAGAAGCACCTTGCTTCTTCCTATAAGTGCTGCCTAGAGAAAACACGGGAAGCACGTGGCTTCCTTTAATGAATTTTTTTAAGTTTCCAAAATATCCCTATTTATTATATCAAATACCCATATAACCCCAACAAAGAAAAAAAGAAAGAACGTCTTTTTTTTTTCTTTTTTCTTTTTTTCTTGCAGCCACTCACAGTCTCTTTCATGACTCCACCTCCTCCTCTCCTTCCATCAATCTTTCCATCAATCATCATTTTTATTTCTCTAAAACCATACCAAAGCAACAACAATGTTAATGGAGCAAACAATGAGATTGGTCCTTCTTGTACAAACAGCCCCTTTTCACATTTCCTTTAATTATCCCTTCTCTTTGCTGATCCATTCCTTTCTTTTTTCTTCCTCTCCTTCATCCTCTCTCTTTCTCTTCTACAAATCGATCAGAGACAAATCAAAACTCACGAACCCAAAATTTCAAAACCTCACTTATGTTCACAACACCTGACATCCTAATTGTTTTTGGTTATTCAAATGCAGTTTTGAAATGAAATTAATATATATTTTGATTGCTGCAAAATTTTTATAAATTTCAGCCTTATTTGCTGAGATATTTTGAAATTAATATAAACTTCGTTCAAACCAATAGAAATTTCGATATGGTGCAGCCGACTTGCACCGTTCAATTTTACCAAAGCGGTGGGTATGAGATGGAGGTGAGGTAAAGCTTGAACTAGTATGTTGCCGAGAAATAAAGATGGTGATTTACAGAAGGAAAGAGAGAAGGGGATGTAGAAGAGAGTAGACTGGAAGTTGATGTGAATGCAAGAAAAATATGAAGAGGAGAAGAGCATCCCATCATTTACACAGAGAAATAAGTTCAGAAAAACAAAAGAAGAAATTAAAAAGAGGAAAAAAATTAATAAATCTATAGATCAAGATGTGGGGCAATGTCAACCATGAGATTTGTGTAGATGGTTGTGATTAATAGATTATAAAAACTTTAAAGTAATAAAAATATTCTTCTAATGATGATTAATAAAAGTTTATGAAATAAAAATAAAAAGTTCTTTATATAGCCAAACATTATCAAAAGTACTTATGTATGGTATAAAAGTACTTTTATAATGACACCAAACAATAAAGTGTGTTTATGTAAAAGTACTTATGTCTTTAAAAGCGCTATATATTAATTAAAAGTGCTACTAGTAAAAGCGCTATGATGCAAAAGCTTTTCTTAAGAAGCAGTGTCAAACGGACTCTTAATAAACAATGCCAAACAGCCCCTTAGTTTAAAGTAGGATTAGTTTGACTGTTTCAAGCACAAAATATTGGCATAGAGGCTGCATCTACATGTGAGCTTCTTTTGTTTTTTCTATGTGCAAAAACCAGCGGGTTTCCAAATTCCAATTATAGGTCCAATCTATATTAGGAAACAAGTAGACAGTGACACCCAAAGGGTATCGGGTGGAAATCTAACATGTGGAGTTGTGGACCCCATGCGGACACATATTTTACCATTAGATCCGACGGAAACATCTTTTTCCCATCTTAAAATATTGATTTTGGTGTCTGCACTGTAGCAGTTTTCCTTTACCAGACTATGAATCTAAGTTGTTGATTACTCTTGATTCAATATGACCAACCAGATGAAGTCTGATACGATGAACTATAGTGCAAAGGAATTTAAACTTTTTCTTTTGAAAATTATCCTGAAAAACTGTTCATTGTCATTCATAATATATAATATTTTGATTCCCAAAAACAAAAACAAGTCTGATATTTCTCAAGCAGGCCAATCTAGTCCAACCTACCTGGCCTGCTGTGTTGCCTGGATCCCTAGGAAATGTGGGTGGGCCTTGAATAACTTGTTGCCTTCAACATGCAGTGTTTAATTTGTTATCTCAGGGTCTGTCTACATCTTACGTCTGCAACAAGATGACGGATGTGTGGGGCATACCATTTCACTCTCTCCAAATGTTCTATTGAAACTTCCCAACAATGACCTGCTAAGAAAAACATAATTTACACCCTCTAAACTGGAAGTGATTATGACTGTATTTATCCATGTGTCTCGAAAATAATACCTTCAGATGTAGCAATTTCATGTATTGATTCTGAAACATGTTCAGTCCATAAATTCTCCTCTGAGTCTTTCACATTCCCATGCACATGTAGTACCCCACCCTCACTCCTGCATTATCAGAATTACCATCAAAATGTGTGTATTTACATTGGTCTGTGTGTGTGTGTGTGAGAGAGAGAGAGAGAGAGAGAGTTTCAGCAGCATAGGAGCTAATTATTTAGATTGCTAATAAGTGAAAATATTTGCAGACAAATCTGAGAAGAACAGTAAATATATAATACTAAGGACATATCACCTTAATGCCCTAACGGCAGTGACCCAACTACCCTCACTTGTTGGAATGAGACCAAGACAGACCCGATCAGCTACTCCCTGTGAGAAAACAATCAAGTTATAGCAAGCACAGCAGACCTTTCCTCTTGGACATACCAAGCAAAGTATGAAAAAATCCAGCATTTTGCATAAGTGACCAAACATACATTTTAATTACTCAAGCAGAAAAGAAAGATCATTAAAAGGTGGCTTTCTGAAGGTCAAAAGCTAAAGAACCAAAGGGAGCCTTATTGTTCCAAACTAAGTTCGAGGACCTTTCACATTTACATTTTGCATAAACAATCAGACATGGGCCAGCCACTGTATTTTAAGTATATATCCAAGGTACCATAAATTTTCTCAGTTAAATCAAGAGAATTTTTACTTAAATCAATATAGAATAATAGATAGCTCAGTTATAGAAAAAATTATTACTATTTTATTTGTATGGATGAATACTTGCAACATGTACATAAAACTTAAAGTGATATAATTATCATATACATGTGCATATAAAATAAAATAAAATAAAATAAAATGATAATTATATCAGTTAGTAATGAAAAAGATGCTAGCGTTTTAACTTACTTTAGGTGCCATTATCCTGTTATCTCCCTCAAGAATGATACAACGATCACTAACAGAATTGGCTTGGAGATTTCGTCGAAGTGCCTCAACAGCATGGGGATTCCATTCACAAGCATAAACTAGTTTTGCCTTGGCCCTGAACCAACCAACATTATCTCTCAGAAACAACATCAATGAAGGCAATTTGAAGGAAGGTGAAAAAGAAAACATCAGCAATCAGGTGGACCTTAGGTATAAGCATGATGAAGCAGTATTTATCTAGAAGATTCATTACAGAAACCACCATTCAATGGTAAAATGAAACAAATTGAATTTGTACTTGTATGAACTACAACTATCTCCAGTATGAAATCTTATTCTAATTCTCCTCCCACTTTTAAAATAATCTATATTAGACTGACAAAAGGACTGTGTTAGACTGATTATTTATTTATTTTCATCTGATAGGAAGACTGATATTTCTATGGTCTATATATCAGGATTTTAGATTTCTATTACTTTAAATCTTCCAATGGGGACCAAGAAACCAACTCTATAAACTTCTATGCAAGTGAAAGGGATCTGAAAGTGTATGCATGAGATAGAGATATATATATAGAAATTTATTCAGGTGTGGACGTCCGCATCTGCGAACGTCTCACACCGAGCACTCGGTGTATGTATGCCGAGCGCTCCGTGTGAGACGTTCGCACGGTGCGAACCTGATCGAGCCTGTATATATATATGATGTGCAAAACACAATTAAGGGATAAGTGCTAGACCATGATTTGATCACAATGTACCTGACAAGAAATGGCAGCACAAAATACCCAATTCCAGCAAACAAATCCACAACAACCTCATCTCTACAATTCATAGAGGCCATGCGAAGCTTCTCAGAAAGGTTGCCCCAGGAGAACATGCACTTAGTAGCATCAAAAGAATAGAGAATGCCATTTTCGCGATGATCAACCCAGCCATTATCACCTAAAAGAATCTCCAGAGTACTGTCCCTTGTACCTGTTGATGCAACTCGGCCCTGTTGAATATCAACAGATTCAAGTCATGAATACATGAGTAAACCAAATAACTACTCATAAATATATGAGTAAACCAAATGAGTACTCATAAAAATATGAGTAAACCAAACAACTACTCAGAAATATATGAGCAAACCAAATAAATAATCATAAACATGAGCAAACCAAATAACCACTCATAAATATATACAAGTAAACGAAAGAACTACTCACAAATATATATGAGTAATCACATAACTCCTAAACAATCGCAAGCAAAGAAAACCATTTGGCAAGCAAATATTAAAATGAAACTTTCTGCAACTTAAAGCCTGTATTTAGCTTTCCAAATTTTACGACAAACCCCAATATATATTAACGTCCATGCATATTACTTACTTGGCGAGCAAGGCGATGAGCATTTACTGATTTGGCAATAACAGGCCAAAGTTCCTTCCCTATTGAGTCCCACAATGGACTCTTGAATGATGTTACTGGAAGCACAACAATATCACCAAGTCGCTCCCATCTAAAAAAGACAGAACCATTTAATATGAGTATCACTGTTACACCTGGACATTCCTCTAATAAATTACCAACCCTTCACTAAGACAATTTCGTCTTTTGACATGATCTCAAAAATTAAACAAGCCTATGCAATACCCCACTCAATTACCTCACAAACTATTCCGCTTTCTTTCCTTAGGGTTACCATATCTTATAATCAACTTTTTTTTTTTTTTTTGTTCTTTCTACTTTTTTGTTTCCATTCCTACTCACACAAGAGGAGCAACAGAACACAAACCTTGTTGGTAGCTCCTCTAAGAGTTCTGCAGGTAGGCCTTTTTCCTTTATCAGATAACCCACAACTTCATTCATTATTTTCAATGGAGATTTGGCAGCTCTCCTGACTTCAACAACTTGATCTTCCAGCTTAGTGGCACCACATTCCTTTAGAATGTCCAAGGCTTTAGAACAGGTGACCTCATTCGACAAACATTCTTCTCCCACAAAAGGTTTAGAAAACTGATCCCTCTGTCCTTCAAATAAATCTGCCACAGGATGTTGATTTTCCTTAAATACATCAGAAAATTTTGCGTTCACAGGAAAACAAATATGTGAACCACCTTCCCGAGAGTAAACCTTCCTTCCAAGATCTAGCCATCCAAACTTCTTCAAAATGTCCTTCCCAATTTTTGCATATTTTCTTTCAAGTTGTAGAACCCAATATGCATCCACCTGCTGACCTATGCCATTTGCCACAGGAAAGTCACTCTCAAAATTCAGGTCAGGAGCTTCAGTTAAGGTTTGCACATTTTGAGCCTGTGGATCTTCAAGTCGTCCACTTTTTCCACTCTTCACCGTTTCATATTGGTGAATGTGCCTTTCTCCCACAACTGATTTAAGATCATCATCCATATGCATCAGAGGAAGCAAGTTGATTTTCACTGGCTTACTAAACTTTGTTCCAAATGCATAACAAGACGCCCCGCCACCAATCATAACAAGATCATCACCAACAACATTGGCAGTACTACGCACAAACAAATCTTCGCCAGTGGATTCGAGTTTCACATGCCTCCACATAGAGAGCTGCAAATCAAGTATTGCCAATTCTTGGCCATGTTGTCTAACAGGACAACCACCAATAACTCCAAGATAGTTCTTATAGACAAACATTGAGTGGGAGAACCTTGCATGCGGACTTCTCCCAGCCACCTTTTCCTTCATCCATTTACATGTTTGGATATTAAAACTATACAAGTCTCCAAGTGCTTGCTCACCATTACATCCTCCAAACACATACAGCTGAGATCCACATACCACCATTGAGTGAGAATGCCGAACGCATGGATGTTCCCCACTGACAGTCAACTCTTTCCACTGCAGATTATCTGTATCGAGGACATGCAAGGAAGAAGTGATTGCATCATTGTTAAGTCCACCAAACACATATATCTTTGAGCCTACAACTGCTGCTGCATGCCGATGCCTGCACTACATATAACATAGAAGTACTTTAAAAAAATATATGAAAGAAGTGAAACAACTATGGAAGCAAGAGTGCAACTGATATGTTACCTGGGAGAAAATACGTCACCAGAACATTCCACGAACTTCCACTCATTCTTTGCTGTATTGAAGATCCATACCTCGCTCAAAATTTTCTCAGGATCAGCCCTGCCTCCAATTACAAAGACACAATCTCCAACCAAAGAAGCTGTATGACCCAATCTCGGAGACGGACTGCTCTCTACACTAATTGCTCTCAAAATGCCAGAGAACGGATTAACCAGAAAAGAATGATTTCTTCTTGCATGCCTTCCAATGCCTCCAAAGCCACCAAACACAAGAATCTCATTGTGGTTTTTGTTCTCTAATGTACAAGCTGAATGACCCCAAAGGAAGAGCTTCTCTTCAGGTTCACCAGCAATTTCAATCTGAACTACAGACAGACTACAACCAGGAACTCCCATGGACCCTGCCAATGTTTCAAAGACTCAGACTTGCTTTCACATTAAAAGGAAAGGTGTCCTGCAATACACATTTGCAATACACTTTCATTTTCCATCAAAATAAAAGGTTGGAACTTGCAACAAATTACACAACAGAATCCAAAACACACAAAAACCCAATTAAATTCAAAGCTCAAAATGATCAAAACCCAACATTAAATCAAATAAACCTACCAGAATGAGCACTCTCATCTCTTGCTTCCAAGTCAGCTTCCCCACCATTCGCAACCGTGAGACCCACAAATCCACCACTGTCACGGTGCAAAGCCTGCAAAAACGCATCAGTCCTCTTCCTGTTGGCCTCCATTTTCTCGTTTGCCACCCCAACAAGGAACCTGACATACTCGCGAGACACCAAAATCTCGCGACTACTCCCCAACGGCACCTCCAAACGTATCGAGCAGCGTATCGCGATAATCACGCGCTTGCTGGAGCTCGTAATGCCGGACTCTCTGAACCCGCAAGCTATCGCCTTCGAAACCAGAGACTGGGCCGAAGCCACGTCCTTGCACTCGACGGCAATAATAAGAGGCTCGAATCTAAAAACGAGGACGTTTTGGTCGTGGTCGTGGCGAGTTGGGTCGGCGTGGAAGAGGAGGTTGATGACTGAGTCGGGATCGGCCGGGTCGTGGGTGATGAAGAGCCACGTGCCGCCTGAGGCTTTCTTCTTGGTGGGTTTTGCGTGCGTGGGTTGGGAGAGGATAGATATACGGCCGGAGCAGGAACTGGTGGTGAAGTAATTGGGGTGGCTGTTGAGGGTGTTCAGCAGAGGTATGATGGGGACGTCCACCGTGCCTTTTGGTGATTTGTCTGTCACCTGCGAACCCAGTGACGCTAGCGTCGCCGCTTTTCTTTTCTCGAACTCCATTTTTCCTTCTCTTGTTGCAGCTGCTGCAGACTTTCGCAAAACCCTCTGAAACTCTCGAGCTGAACTGCTGAAGCTGGAGCAGAAGGAGGTGGGAACTGGGCCCAAGGGAGGGATTTGGGCAACAAAAGTGGAAACTGGGCCTTGTATCATGGGCCGAATGATACAAGATGTGATGTGCATTGGAGAAGGAGGTGATGGGAGTCCATTTTTACTCACCATAAAAAAATGGTGGTGAGCATTACCATTATGGTGAATAAGTGACGTGTCACAAAAATGCGATCAGGTAACATGTGTCACTCATTTACTATGGTGGTAATGCTCACCATGGTGAATAAAAATGAATTTGAGGTGACCGTCTAGTAGAAAGCATGACAACATCTTCGATTGTCGAAAATGAGAGCGAACAGGGTGTAGTTGTAAAAAGCATTGCGACGCTTAAGTCAGTTCATGTTTAGGTGAATATCATAGAATGTAAAGAACATTTTTCATACCTCATCCTTAGATTATTTGACATTTTTATAGGCTTATAGTACTTGAGCTGCAAGTCTCATCATCCTTGTTCTTCTCACTATGAACCCACCAACATCCATGATCACCCTCATTCTATCAAAGGAATGGTAGTGGGTGCTCTTTCTTTATCATGCAAATCATTTTATTTGGATCCCACGTGGCCTAATATATTGGGTAAGTTTTATTCCCCTATAATACTTTTTATATACTTATATATTATATTAGGCCAAGTAATGTACATGAAGGATAAGGGCTTATTTTTTATGTTTCGCCTAAAACCTCCAAAATTTGAAGGTCGATCGTGCTCTCCTCTATCTTTCTCATTCCCTCTCTACTTCTCTCTTTCTTTCTCACCCTTCTCTTTTTATCGTTCTCCTTAACTCCCTCTTATCGAAAATTAGCGTAAATGAGGTTGGCAATCTTTTCGGCCTCCAAATCAAAGGTCAACGATCTGGTGAAGAGAAATACTACAATTACAACTAAATTAATAACTAGTTAGTCATTATTTTACTATTTAATATTTCTTCTAGTTAAATGGCCAAAAAAAAAAATCTTCTAGTTAGTGTTGAATTGTAGAAAATGAATATGACAAGGCCTTGATGACTGATGACTATTGTCTGTATAGAGCTGGGCTAAAAAGACCCAGAAATCCAAAGAGATATCCATAGGCATAGAAGGTCTAGTAGATGAGATAAGGCTTAAGTATGGGCTTGAAACACAAAGGCTAACGCCTAAGTGTGGGCTTGATGCCAGAAATATATGAGGCTAAATATAACCTCAGTACTAGCATGGGTTTGACACTCAAAGGTATGAGGCTAGTATAACCTCGATACTCAAGAGGGTGAGACCCAAGATATAGGCTTGGTACCATTTGAAAGTCTACCCTATAAAGAGTCAAGATTATCTTTACATGGGAGTCTCAGAAGCTATATTAGAGAGGCAGGTCATACCTTAGGACCCTAGCACGAGGAACTCTAAGTGGTAAAACCCGTGGCTAACTTGAGAATAGTGGATAGGCTTTTCGATCATAATATTTGGCCCACGCAGTGACCCATTTAGTGAGGTGCGAACCAACTCGCTTAGCAAGAGGCAGTGACACATGGCATTACATGATTGGTCATCACGTTTCCTAGTTTTACAAGGAAGCTCTCGGCTTCAATCACTATGATAAGTGGTGACTTGAGTATGGAAGGGTATATGCGATCACATGAACATTTACTTTACTATTCTCAGTATTTGCCATAGTTGACTTAAGTATTCTCAATCGAGTAGTATTTGGGCATTAAAGTTTGAGTACCAACCTTGTATTCATTATTAATCAAATAAGTTTATGTTGAGGTTCATTATCTAAGGCTTAGTTTGGGATTGCTGTGAGAAAAAACAGCTGTGAAGTAAAACAGCTGTGAAGTAAAGTCAGCTGTGAAATAAAGCAGTTGAGAGTTTGGTAAATTATATTTTTCAAAAGTGTTGTGAGTATAAAAAGCAGTATGAAGGTGTTTGGTAAATTGTAATGTAAAACTGCTGTGACTATTTATAATTACTAAAATAAGGATATTATGGGTAAAATAAAATTTTCATTGTTGTTGTGATTCACTGCAGCTTTTAAAAACACCTACAAACTTGCTTTCTATTTTTGCTGTGGGGAGTTAAGAATTGTGGGGCAAAATACTTTTTCATTTTTTTACCAAACACCAAAATTATTGTGGGTGATTGAGAATTGTCATCCACAATAGCTTTTGGGTCCTCCACAACAATCTCAAATAGAGCCTAAGTTTGAGTACCAACTTTTTACTCAAACTTGAATACCCAAACATTGATTCTGTTTTTATTTGATTCACTGGAAAACTCTGTTTTTTGGGTTTAGAAAGAGAAATAGGTGTCACGGGTGAGGGAAACAAAATGAGAGAGAGGGTGAGGTTGCAAGAAGAAGAAGAAGAAGAAGAAAGAAGAAGTAAAAAGAAAGAGAAATGGAGGGGGTGTCACGGGTGAGGGGAAATTTTTTTTTTTTTTAATCTATGCCATTCATTAGATCTAACGGCCAAGATTTGAGATCCTCATTCATCCGCACAAACTTTCATCCGCAACACAGCCGCTCCCCCCAAGCATTTACCTTCTCAATACTCTTTTACTTCCGTTTTGTCCTTACTTTCCACCGCAATACCTACCAACTGCCAACCTTATATAGTTATATAACTTATATGTAAATATATAATCATCAAAACGCTGCGTTTTGTTTAGCGAGGGGACGAGGGCAAAACCCGCTAAACGGCAAAATCCCTGGCGCTTTTACGTTTCGGTGGACAGAGAACGAAACGGCACTTGACAACGTGGCTCGTCTCCAACCCCTTTCTTCCTCGTTGGCCAAAAGAGTTACAGAGGTTGTGTCCCGAAGGAGAAGCGAAGAGCGATTACAGACTTCAAGCGGGTTCACAATTTCCTCGTGTCACCCATTATCTCTTATCGCATTGAAATCTTTCCCACGTAATCACTGTTTCTGGTATTTTGGGATATAGGGTTTGTTGGGAGTGAGATTAGATTGAGATTTATGGTCGTGGATGTTAGATTTTGATCCTAAATTTCAAAGACATTTGTGGGTTTTGGGTGTAACTGAGATGTCAAGGCCAAGTTTACTATAGAGACTTTCGAAAAAGGTGAGACTTACGCTATTCATCAACATGGTCCTCTATTTGTTTGCTTGTTTAAATATTTGATCTTTTTTGGATATTATTTTTGTTTGTATTATTAAAAGAATAGCTAGTTTAGGTTGAAGAAATTCAACTGAGTGACCGTAGCATTGAGCTGAGTGATTTATTTAGAGAGTCTCATCGAATAGCAAATGGGAGTGCACTTGGTAGCTTAGTCTGAGATATGCCCATTTGCTCAATTAATCATTATTGCATGAATATTTCGGGATTGGCAACGAATCACGAATGAAAATATATTTCTTGATTAGTTCAACGGCCAGTTCAGCTGTGTGGGAATTCAAGTAGTTTTCACTTTGTCCCATGGTTCAGGTGGCAAATGGTGCTTTGATTGTCATCCTGACGATTTTTTGGGCCTGTAATGACTTCTAGATTTATTTAGAATCTTAAGGAGCAGCTGCATTTTTCCAAAATGTCTTCGTGTCCAAATGCACAATCAACTGAAGTTGGGTATCTTAGTCATCAAAATGGTTTTCCTGCGACTGAAAGCTTGACTGAGGGGCATGAGAGTATTTTGAGACTTGATGAGGATGAGGATGAGGACGAGGATGAAGATGTAGATTTCAATCCTTTTCTGAAAGGAACCCTTTCACCAGAAGCTTCTTCAAGTCTGAGCTCTGAAATAGAAGGTTTAGATGGTGAAGTTGTTGACAGCAGCAGAAACACTGTTGAAACTGCTGGCATTAATTCGTTGAATGTAGCTTGTGAGGTTCAGAATTGTTCTGTTGGAGACTCTGAGCATGGGGAGGAAGAAATCGTGATGCAAACTACTGTTTCGTCTGAAGGTGCATCTGAAAATGAATTTGAAAAAACAGATCCTGGAAATGCTAAGAAGAGAATGTCCGGCTTCATCTCTAAACCAGCAATTGAAACTATTCAAGAAAAGGATGATGGCTCAAGCAGTGGAACCGATGTTAATGATGTCACAGTAGGAGAGTTGAGTAACACGACAGACATCCAAAAGCCCACTATAGATTTAGATGATGAGGAAGAGGATGCTATCTGTAAACGCACCCGAGCCCGCTATTCGTTAGCAAGTTTCACGCTTGATGAACTGGAAACTTTTCTTCAAGAAACGGATGATGATGATGACCTCCAAAATGTTGATGATGAAGAAGAGTACAAGAAATTTCTCGCTGCTGTTTTACAAGGTGGAGAAGATGATGACCAGTCAACTAAAGAAAATGAAAATGCTGATGATGAAGACGAGGACAATGATGCAGACTTTGAGATAGAGCTCGAAGAGTTACTTGAGAGTGACGTGGATGCAAATACAAGGGACAAAACTAAAAAAGAGTATGGGGGAGCTGGAAGACGACCGAAGACAAGGCAGATTAGGTGCCAAAATTCCTCTGGTCAGTGTAAGAAGAAAAATTTAGGACAGACAAAGAGACCGTTGCGTCCCCTTTTACCAGTTTTGCCAAATGGACCAATTTCCTCTTTCTCAACCCAGGACAGCAGAACTTTAATGCCCGGGACAGCTCCAAGCTGTTTGTCTTTAACAGTAGAAGGTCGTTGTATCAATGGATTCGCTCCTCACCAGATAGGCCAGTTGCACCGCTTGATCCATGAACATGTGCAGCTACTTATTCAAGTATATTCTCTGTGTGTACTTGATCACTCTCGACAACATATTGCATCCCAGGTTCAGAGATTGATCTTTGAGATGCTCCACAAGCGCGATGAAGTAATGGCATGGAAAAGTGCACCATATCCTACCACTTGCTTTGTCCCATCAGTGCCAACTGAAGGCCCTAAGTCCTACCCGAAGCAAAGCACCTTAGCATCATCCCTCACATTGGATGCGCGTGGAGTGTGTTCTTCGAATAATCACATGGCAGTTTCCCCAAATATTTCTCCTTCTGAAGGAAGATGCGAACATGTTCCTAATAGGCAGTTGGGTTTTCTTCAGAATCTTGGGGGTTCTTTCTGGGTGCCTTCTATTAGTGGCCGTGTGCTATCCGTCCTGGATGTAGCTCCACTTAGTTTAGTTGGAAGATACATGCATGAAGTTGATACAGGTATGTCATGAAGAAGGTCTCCGGTGTTTTTCAGGTTTTTTTTTAACATATTTGTGTTCAGAAGTTTGATCTTTATATATCTGCCATTGATATGAAATTATTTTGACAGCTGTCCAGGAAAATCGACGGCGTTACATGGACACTAGTTCTGATACTCGCTTTGAAAGAGAGCCTTTGTATCCCCTTCCTAACTTTCCGGTATGTGCTCAAGACAATTGTGAAGTGGTAAGTGAAACCGGTTCCTCAGCTGTCAATGTGGTTCAATCTTCATCTAGTCAACAACCACCCAAGAAGTCATTGGCTGCTGCAATTGTTGAAAGTACCAAGAAGCAATCAGTTGCTTTAGTCCCAAGGGAAATTGCAAAGTTAGCTCAGAGATTTTTTCCTTTGTCCAATCCAGAATTATTTCCCCATAAGCCGCCCCCAGCAGCCATTGCAAATCGGGTGCTTTTCACTGATGCAGAAGACGAGTGAGTTGCACGCTTTATACTTTATTGAGTTGGTGACTTATCCTGATTTGTTGCTGTTGTCAGCTGTGGGTCACTATAAAATGATCCTAGTTATAGTTCATTTGCTACTTATTATTTTTTATGTAGGAATGATTAAATTTTATAAAAGGAAAAAGGGATACAAGAAAAGATGGACAAGAAGTCCATCAAAGCTAGTTGACTACCAAAAAGTAACAAAATATTTGCAATTAATTATGTTTTTATTCTTCAAATCTCCCAAACAATACAGGGTACCTCCATTTTTCTCATGAATATGATACTGTGCTTGTCTTTTCACGTTTCTTTATTATAATTTTGGTTTGAGGATAGTTGTAGCTATTGGTTCATCTATGTTTGAACATGGTAATTAAACTAAAGATATGTTTGAGCTTTGCATTATGCCCTGGCCAATATGAATCTTTCATGATTTGATAAATCATCATGTGTGATTGGAAAACCAAAAATTTCTGTCGAAGTATATTTGTACAGAGGTTTGTGGTGTTGTTTCATTTTTCAGTTGAGATGGTGTTCTGCATTAGTCTTTGACATTGCATGTTTACTCTGCTTATCATATCCATGAGCTACAATTGTGATTAATATCAATCTGCTTTTATAGTCTATGAGACTTGCTTATGAAGGTTCATGTGTTTTGTTTTGGAATTGCAATACAGATTATTAGCATTGGGGTTGATGGAATATAATACAGATTGGAAGGCAATTCAACAACGTTTTCTTCCTTGCAAATCTAAGCACCAGGTAATCTTTTTCTATTCTGTGTATTTTGAACACAACATTCTCTGGCCATTGTTTGCTGCTAATGCTTTCCTTACTAGTACACCCTTTGCTAATGAGCAGAGGAACCATATGTTTTATTCCAAAGAACATCCTAGTCAAAGTATATACATTTTCATTCTTATTTCCATTACTACACTAGATGCAGGACATTTGTATCAATAAAACCCCACATTCCCAAGGTCTTTAGACTATGTGATACAAATACATAATTTTCTAGTAATTTATGCTTGAACCAGAAATCCAGCTTGCTGCCTTGCTCATGCTTGTTTTGCTAAGGAATAGAGCAACCACATGTTTTAGCCATGAAGACTGAAGTCAAAATGCTCAAGTTTCTTGCTTATTAATTTTTTTAAGCTTAAAAGTACTCCAGCTGTCTAACACACTATTGATTAAGAAGTAATTGCTTCTATCGTGGACTCAATTCTGTGTCTTCCTGATGGTTTATTATAATGTGATGGCTTAATTTCGAATGGCTTATTATTGGCATATTGGCATGTTATCAAATTTTCAGTTAGTTTCCATCAGTTAAAAACTTTCTGGCATTTTCTGCATTGATACAAGATTGTACTTTCTTAGGAACATGAATGTCAGGAGTCAATGATTTTTGCATTTTTTCATTGTGTATGTTTGATTCTAACTGATATGGTTTTCAAGTGGTCAATGTGATAACGAATACTGATTCATTAATGACATTGCTCTGTTTGGTTGTTCCTGTCTTATTTTTATTGGTAAATTTCATGGTGACATGAAATGTGCTGTGGTTCTGTAGAATCAGTGTGGTGGTTAAGCAATGGTGGTTATTTTCTCTGACATGAGCTGCTTCTGTTACAGATTTTTGTTAGGCAGAAAAACCGTTGCTCATCAAAAGCACCAGAAAATCCCATAAAGGTATATGAAGAATTTATTAATTGAAAATATTTATTAGTTTTACCTCCATCTGTCATCATTCTTACCGATGTTCATTGTAAGTGGATAATTGTTATTTTTTTGGAACACCAATAATTATTATTTGTGGAATGAGATAAGTTGTGTTTTCACCTCCTACATTTTTCTCAAAAAATTAAAATGAGCACCATTTGGAAAAGATTTTACTGTTACTATTGTCATTTCTTAGAGTTTCATTAATTGATATGCTTGCATGACAACTCAAATACTCAATCAAACATCTAATCACGTTTAATGGTCCAAAGAATGTTGTGGTTTTGGGATGTCTGAAAATGTTAATTGTTGAATATTATATCATAATGCTATGTGTAAGACAGTAAGAGGTGCCTACTAATTGGGTATTTCAAGGTTATGAACAGGCTGCAGTTGTGTACCTAGGCTTTTTTAGCATATAGTCACTTTTATCAGTAATTCCTGTAAATTTCTATTGCTTCATGCAGGCAGTTCGGAGGATGAAAACCTCACCTTTGACTGCACAAGAGATAGCATGTATTCAGGAGGTAATATATAATATAATATATATATATATGAAAGCTTTGAGAGCATTACTCTTGTGCGGATATATATGTATGTATATGCATATGCTGAGTTATTCTCAACTAAGGAACCATTTCTCAGTTGTTAGATCAAATATGGACAGCTGAGATGCATTTAGCACACTGCATCTCGATATCTATATATGATCTCATGACAGAGAAATAAACCCGCATGTTAGGATCTTCTTAGAGAATAATTATATATGTGTTATATAGTATGTATTCATGCATTCGTGTTTATTTATCAGATTTTTATGCAATTTAGCTGTATGATTTATTATGACGCAAATACTCAGGGACTTAAGGCTTATAAATATGATTGGATGTCTGTATGGCAATTCATTGTCCCACATAGAGATCCATCTTTGCTGCCCCGGCAGTGGCGCATTGCTTGTGGAACTCAGAAGTCATATAAGGTTGACGAAGCGAAAAAGGCAAAGAGACGGTTATATGAATCCGAAAGAAGGAAACAAAAAAATGCAGATTTGTCAAGCTGGCAAAATTCATCTGAGAAAGAGGTCTGCTGTCCTTTAAACTTAGAATATTGGTTTCAAAATTTAACCTCTATATATTTGCATTGATTTCAAATAATGTATTTATGATGATAGATATAAACAAAACTGTGTTGACTGCTGAACTCATAGTAATAACACACACATATAGACGAGATCAAACTGGTATTGAAAAGTTGTGGTTAGGCTTTAAATTAGCTACCTGCTAGACTTATCTCATCTAATTATATCCTATGCTTCCTAAATGTTGTTGAATAAATTGGGGCTTAGGAGTCATAGATTATGTATATTTTTCTTAAATTCAAGAATGAAAAATAATTTACAAAATGTAGCAGATAGGAGGTATTGGGTTCAGCCTGTGAAAGAAAGAAATTTAGGAAAAGGGAGGCTATCCCCACTTACATGGCCTATTATTACCAATTTATTATAAAATTTACATTAGAATGCACCAATAACTTAGTCAGTTTAACATGAATGTGTGGGAAGTGTGCCCAGTCCAACTTTACTCATTTTTGTGGAATGTAAAAGAATGTTGCCTGGCCCTTTATTTTTGCTCACTAACCTATAATTGATCACAGCTTGGGTTGTAGATGATTGAAAGTTTGTGAAGTGGAGGGTGATTTAACTTAAAGTTTGGTATTCACTGCAGGACTGCCAGGCTGAAAAGTCTGGTGGAGAAAACAACAGTGCAGATGGTTACACGGACAATGTAGGTGAAACTTATGTTCATGAGGCCTTTTTAGCAGATTGGAGACCGGGTACTTTCAGTGGAGAAAAAAACCTTCATAGTGGTACCCTACTCCGAGAGGCTATCCATGAATGGGAAAATGATTATGGCCATAAAGAAGCTCCTCAAACCCAGACTGGTAATATGTACCAATTTCCATCTGTGTCAAAGTATCCCCAGAATCCTTCATCCCAAATCACTGGTGTTAGACATTTTGTACCTAGTACCACAAAAACGAATCATTGTGTTTCTCATATGACTTCAAATACATCCAAATCCAAATTCTATTATCGGCCATATCGAGCTCGTAGAACTAGTGGTGCACATTTAGTTAAATTAGCGCCAGACTTGCCTCCTGTGAATCTTCCACCGTCCGTTCGTGTAGTCTCACAATCTTCCTTCAAAGGCTCCCTATGTGGGGCATCTTCCATGGTTGCTTCCGCTGGAGGTGGTAGTGGTGCTTCCACAACAGATAATTTAGTTTCTCAACTTTCTCAGGTTGGAAGATCCGGAACCTCTGATGCCATGACAGCTGGACAGAATATAAGTCGTTCTCTGAAAGACAGTGTTACAAGTTCCCGTCCGGAAGATTCTAGAACTGACAAGGATAAATGTCAAGAGGAAGGAGGAGATACTGATTCTGATCTTCAGATGCATCCTTTGCTGTTCCAGGCCCCTGAAGATGGGCGTCTGCCCTATTACCCGTTGAACTGCAGCAACAACAATTGCAATACTTTCAGTTTCTTTTCAGGAAATCATCCTCAGCTGCATTTAAGCCTTTCTCATAATCCTCATCAAGAAAATGATGCTGAGTGTTCTGTCAAATCATTGAAGAAATCCAACTTAATATCACGTGGCATTGATTTCCATCCACTCATGCAAAGAACTGATTATGTGCGTGGTGTCACAGTGACGACATGCTCAACTGCATCCCTTTCTGTTGTTTCAGGGGGCAAATGTGCTCAAGTTCAATATCCTTCTGATACTGTTCGGACTGAGTTTCTGGTCAATACTGATCCACAGGATTTGGGCCCTAAACCTTTTACTCCCGATGAGAAAGCTAATGAACTGGACTTGGAGATCAACCTAAGTTCTACATCCAAAAAGGAAAAAGCTTTAAAAAGTAGAGATGTGACTGTGCATAATGTAGTTAAATCAAGAACGACTGCTCCAGATTCTGGCACTCTGATGATAACGAAATCTGCTAATAGTCCAATATATCGACATGCTGAAGATTCTTCTGCTAATGGTAGCAAGCTTGTTTCAGGTGGCCAGACATTGGTTATACCAAGTAATAGCATCAGCAGATACAATGTAGATGATATGAGAGACCTGGCTCAACCTGATATCGAGATGGAACAGGAAGAGTTGAGTGACTCAGATGAAGAAAATGAAGAAAATGTTGAGTTTGAGTGTGAGGAGATGGATGATTCTGAAGGAGAGGAGGGGTCAGCATGTGAGCAAATTGCGGAGATGCAGAATAAGGTGACTTTTCTCTTTCTTTTTGTTAGTTTTAAGATTCTAGTGGGTTGTGGGAGGCACGTATCATATCTTCTGGCCTACGTTATTAATGCTAATAATTTCAATGGGGACCGCCATCTCTCTTTGCCATCGGTGCCACCAATCTTGTTAAGGCAGGAAACCTGTTCATTAGCAATTGCCACCGGTGCCTCCAATTAATGTTTATATTTGTTTCCTTTTGTTCTTCTTTTGACATGCTGTTTTCTTGTAAATAGGATGTTCCAAGTTCTGCAATGAAAAGACCTGCAACAGAAGATGCAAGTAATTCTCAAGGTGATATTCATTCCTTAGAGTTGGGATTTACAAATCAAGGGAAGGATGATGCAAGTAATTCTTCATGGTTAAGTTTGGATTCATGTGCACCAGATCGCTCTTCACACATGATGTCCAAGTATGAGGAGAGTATGATTAGCAAAGGTCTTGTTGCCAAAGATTTGGCGTCATCTCGTCCCAGCAGATCCTGTAGGAAAGCGAAACCAAACACTAGAGAAGTTGTGGCACAGAAACAAGCTGTGGACATGGCACAACAACTGAGCCTGGGTCCTCTAGCAATTCCCATAGTGAGGAAACCCAGGAAGCGTGTATGCAGAACCAATACATGTTTGAACATAGGGTTGACTGTAGAAAACTCCAGCAGTGATGGCTAACCTAGAGCTTTTCATTTGTTTCTATACTAACCTGTGCTAGTTGATCAGTATATAAATTAGTTCACTTGGTCTACTAACCCATTTAAGCCAGTTGTGTCCATCTTTTGGGAGTTATGTCAACATTTTTGCAAGTCCATCATTGTCAATATGTATGTATTTCTTTTTAGGTTTTTGGGAAGGTTCATCATCTGTAAGGTCGTGTATACATTTACTGTTACTTCCCAGTTTGATAAGATGTAGTTCAATTATCTTTATTTATATCAGGCATGTAAGTTTCCTTTTCTAATACACCCATTTTTTATGTTACGCGCTAACTCCATCCATTCAAACAACGTACAATAACCCCTACACAGCAAATTAGCCATACGTGTAGGCTGCAAGCCTGCAACTTTCAAATTTCAATGATTAAATTGATATTTTTCTCAAATAGACAACTTGGCCAATGATATCAAGCCCGTAAGAACGTGGCTCTCTATTTTTTGTCTTTTTCTTTATTTATTTTCTTAATTTATTTTCCCCCTTTTCCGGTAGTTTTCCCTACATCAGCATGTCACGTACTATTTTTATCACAGGATAAATTTTCTGAGTCTCTCAAGTGCTGGAAATCCATAATTCAGTTCCCATCAGGATCATGCCACGTAGGATTGGACCCACCCATAGAATTAATGATAAAATGGGAGCCAAATACCTGCCCCAAACAATCACCAACGGTCAAAATCCTTATCCCAAAACCTCATCCAATTCTTCCCTCTCCCTCCACTCATTCCCACTCTTTGGCTCCATACACACCAGAAGTAGTAACACATGAAGATAAGACTTTCACAACCCAAAAACCAAACCCTCTAAAAGAAACCAAAGTTCACATTTTAGACCCTCTTTCTCTGCTGCTCATCAGCTTAATTCTCTTCCCTTGTTCCATTTCAGAGCTTCAGAAGCAACCCACTAATCAAAACCATGTCTTGTTCAAATCTTACAACGTGGGTGTCCTCAAAACCTTCTCTTTCGGACGCCTCCACACTCTCCTGCCGTTCTTTTATCACCCCATTTCAGCTTCCATCCCAAAACTCACTCCCTACTTCAAGATCGTCTTCTGTGACCCCAATTCACTGCGGTCTCCGTGAGCTTCGGGAGCGTATCGAGTCTGTAAAGAACACCCAGAAGATCACTGAGGCTATGAAGCTTGTGGCGGCTGCCAAGGTCCGCAGAGCTCAAGAAGCTGTTGTCAATGGAAGACCCTTCTCGGAAACTCTTGTGGAAGTCCTTTACAACATCAATGAGCAGCTCCAAACGGAAGACATCGATGCTCCTCTGACCAATGTCAGACCCGTGAAGAAGGTTGCTCTTGTTGTTGTGACCGGCGATCGCGGTCTTTGCGGAGGTTTCAACAATCAAATCATCAAGAAAGCTGAACTAAGAATCAAAGAGTTGAAGGCTCTTGGTCTTGAATTTGTGGTCATCAGTGTTGGCAAAAAGGGCAACTCTTATTTTCTTCGCCGTCCTTATATCCCCGTCGACAAATTTCTCGATGGGAGTTCACTGCCAACTGCCAAAGAAGCTCAGGCCATCGCCGACGATGTTTTCTCACTCTTTGTTAGTGAAGAAGTTGACAAGGTCGAGCTCTTGTACACCAAATTTGTGTCGTTGGTTAAATCCGAACCCGTGATTCACACCCTGCTTCCTCTGTCACCAAAAGGAGAGATTTGTGACATAAATGGTACCTGTGTGGATGCTGCTGAAGACGAGTTCTTCAGGCTGACAACAAGGGAAGGGAAGTTGACGGTAGAGAGAGATGTAGTGAGGACGGCCACAGTGGATTTCTCACCCATCTTGCAGTTTGAGCAAGACCCAGTTCAGATTCTTGATGCTTTGCTGCCTTTGTACTTGAACAGTCAGGTTTTGAGGGCATTGCAGGAGTCACTGGCCAGTGAGCTTGCGGCTAGGATGACTGCCATGAGCAATGCAACTGATAATGCAGTGGAGTTGAAGAAGAACTTGTCACAGTCATACAACAGGCAGCGCCAGGCCAAAATCACAGGGGAGATATTGGAGATTATTGCTGGTGCAGATGCTTTAGTCTAGTCAATCATGAATAAATGTGTAGGTTTGGGTGGTTCCATTATTGTTAATTCATTAAAATATATGCACATTTCTTCACACTTTTCATTGTAATTTTCTCAGCTGCGCGTATAAACTTTGTACCATGCACAATGACAAGTGGAATGTGTTTTGGGAACAAAATTAAAGAGCATTCCACATATGTATGTCATTTTTTCTCCACCATAGCTAATAATACTGCTAATGTAACTAAGGATCTGTTTTCACTTCAGCGTTTGCCTGTCTCTTGTTCAATAATCATATATAGATTTGCTGTTGCATATCATCTTATATTCTTATATATTTGTTGTTTTGTATATATAGTACTTGATATAGATCCACTGTTTTGAAAATGCAACTAGTGAATCCCTTGGCGTTAGCCCAAGTGGTGAGGGTGAGTGGGGTGAGGATTAGAATTACACTAGGTACTAGTGTGCAGTGCCAATGTAACAAAATAATGGTTCTAGTGTGCAGTGCCTTATTAATTGCACAATCACATTCATTATCAAGTGCTATATACTCGTTGGCTATTAGGGGCATCTCGAAAACATCCGGGTCGAAATATGGTTTTCAAATTAAGCTCCGAATAAGTGAATGCTGCCAATGGGAGTGGCAATGCCATATGCAAAAAGAAAGAGGCAAATAGATTTTTTGCACATTTTTGTCGATCCATGAATAAGATCTATATAGACTATGTTATTGCATTCATTAATTGGGCAAATGAACCTCTTGCATCAACAAATTAAAATTTGAAACCAACTCTGTCTTTCCTTTCCAATGAAACTGACCAAATTGGCATAGGCAGTTTATGCCAGTAACTGTCTGAACCACTAGGTTGTAGGAAACAAAGAAAGCAAAACCAAAATGCTCTAGATCAATATTATATCCAATAAATCAAAAAAAATTTGTCAGGCAAGTAATTACTCTGACTAAAAGTAGTACTGCTCTTAATTATCAGAAAAAACTGGTGTCAGTGCTACAAATTTCTTTCGCTGTAAACACCGAGGGCGGTTATAAACTGTGGGAGGAGCAAAATAAGGCACCCCATGATCACTTTGGTTTGGAACTTGGTTTGGATCATAGCTTTCAGGCTGCGGTGACTGAAACGAAGAAGAGGGTATTGAACTTGAAAGTAGAAGAAGTTGCATCTGAGATTTGAGGCCATGTCTTTGAGACCTTGCAGTGATTTTGGAGTTCCTAAGTTGAGCAAGTGTTCCTGGTTTTAGGTACTTGTGAAAGCCTTCATGTCTCTTTGTTGAGGATGCAGATGAAGCAGTGGTGCCTCCAAGCCTTCCCTTCATGGTTTCAGTCTTTGAGAGAGAGAGAGAGAGAGAGAGAGAGAGATGAGATCGAATGGGAATAGGGGATTGATGAGAATTGGTTGTGTAGTGTATGGTTTGCGTCTGTTGGCAATGTTTTAAAGGGAAAGTTTGTGGCGGGAAGCAACGGTCTAGGAAGGGTACTTAATTAATGGGTTTCAAATTAGGAAAGGCGCGAAGGGTCCCCATTATAATTTATATCTAATCTATGAAAAATTATTTGTCAATGAATGACGCGTGGTAAAAAATTAAAAAACAATTCTATCCTAAGAAAAAAAAAAAAAAAAACTCATAATGTAAAAAATCCTTGAAATACCCAAGTGTGCAAATTTATGTGTATTTAGTAATGCCCGTGAAAATTAGGTGGACTAACCACAACATTACATTCCACTAGCAACATGGAAATAACTTTTTTTTTTTTTTGAAATACCTCATATCTAATTTGTTACAATCAAATTAGGATATATAGAAATTAATTAAATTAAATATAAAAAATAATAGATAATTTAAAATGAGGGAGACTGTGGGAGCAAATTTTTCTAAAGTAATTGAAATGACCTTTGTAACCTGCAAAAGAGAAAATTTAAAGATCACGGGACAACTAGTGTGATATAAATTTTTAGGCATAAATTCAATTTAGATACATAACTATATATGTTATTTCAACGGGGTCCACGACTTTCAAATATTTCAAATATACACCTGATTTATTATGTAAATTGAAAAATGAAATTCCGTCTATCAATTTATTGAGAGATCAGTTAAATGTCAGCTTGGCTTTTGCTAACGGGGATTAATTGGCGACGTGGCACCAACTCAGCATATATTTCCCGCCAAATGAGCAACACATGTCCACTTGACATGGGCCCACACACCCATCACCTTTTTCCCGCTCGTCGAACGCTCTCCTGACCATTTAGTCTCCAAAAAATATCACGTTTTCCCCAAATTCAAATATAAATCTCTTATTTGTGTTCAACGAGCGAGAAAGAAATGATGACTTTGTGAACCCGTGTAAGGGGTTAGGTGGACCTGTGTCGCTCATTTGGCGGGAAATGAGCGATACGGGTCCACCTAACCCCTGGCACGGGCCTACAAACTCTCACTCTCTCTATTATTATTAAATTGTGGGTCCGTGTCGCTCATTTGGTGGAAAATGTTTGCTGAGATAGCGCCACGTCGTCAAGTAATCCCGGTCAGCAAAAGCCAAGCTGTCATTTAACTGATCTCTCAACGAATCAATGAACATAAATTCATTTTTCAATTTAGATAATAGATCGGGTGTATATTTGAAATATTTTAAAGTTTATGGACCCCGTTGAAATAACTTATATAGTTATGTATCTAAATTGAATTTATGCCAAATTTTTAAGTATCAAGTAAAGTACTCTTGATAATAAGTAGCATCTACCTAATAAAGACAAAAAAAAAATTAATTAATTAATTCTTGTTCAAAAGTCAAAGACTCAAAGGTGTCATTTATAATTTGTAAATATTTTCTCTAATAAAGACAAAAAGTATATTTTCTCTACTTTTTTTATATTTAATTTTTATGAAAGCACCTTAGATTGAAATTAAAGTGAAGGAAGATACATAGACATACGTACGGTGAGCTTAAACAAGAGGTTGAAACCATACATGTACAATATCCTCAAACCAATACATAGAATGAGAATCCCCGGCCTCCAATTATATTGAGGGCATGCATTTTGAGCCAAGACATGCGCAGCTTTCGTAGCGCCTCACCGGATCCTTCTCTATACCACACCCTACTCCTTCATCTCTCCTCCACCACCAATATCACATTATATCACCATACAAGTCTCCTCCTACCCTTTCCCTCCCTCAAAACCAGACTCACCACTTCAAATTAAGGTCATGGCTATCCCATTCTACAATAACATCATGAATCCCATCCTCGATCTTCTGTGCAAACTATAGCATTGCTAGCAACTCATCAACGTTCCTCGTATCCACGCCCCAACATTGCATTCTGTTGTTACTAAAAATTTGTTTTTGATTCAATACTTAATGTTTGTATGAAATACAGCCACATTTAATTGTATAAATCTATAAACATTTGTATGTCATAGTGTGGCTGCGTTATAGAATTTTTGTCCTTGCCAATTTTGCTTCCAATGGTCTCACCCGACGCCACTATCAACATTCAATTTTTTATATGGTGGTCTTCTCTGTTCGTGACATTAGAAGGACAATTTAAGGTAACCATTTATTTAAGAAGAGAAGAGAGAGAGAGAGAGAGAGAGAGAGAGAGAGAGAGAGAGAGAGAGAATATCCCTTCCTAAACCTTCTATCAAGTTGTCCTCACGTGTGCTATCAAAACAGAGAAAAGAAAAGTTTGTCGTGACGTGGCATGTTGGCATTTGACGTGGCAACTCCTGATTGATTGCACCAATGCTGACGCCTATCACATGCTAATAGCTTCTCAAAGGCCTAGCCATTAGAAATCTTGAAAAAAATCCAAAATGCCACAATAACTCCAAGACTAGCACAAACCAACTGTCCTGATTTTACATACAAAGTTAATGGCTTGATGCATTGCATCACAAACCAAACAAGTCACTCACTCACTTACACATGGTTGAGATTGTAGGACTATTTTCTTCAGTTATCAGCTTAGCACAGCATAGTAACCCTCTGTTTGTTTTTTAAATTTCTTGTTTTTTATATAGTTATATGAATCTAAAATTTTGATATTTATTATTTAATTATTTGATGAGCATAGCCATCGAGTGATGGCTTGCTGATCAGTTTCGTTTAATTTTTTGTGCTGATTATATGAAGGACCAACCAAGAAGCAGCACAAGCATTCTCTGAGGGACAGCCATGGAGGTGTCTTTGCAAGCACAGAGGCCACTCAGTTGCAGAACAGTCTTCTGGGATAGAGGAAGCAATTTGCAGCTCAAATCATTTACTGGGTTCTCTCCACCTGGAAGAATTACTCATTTCTCACAAGTAATTACGCTTGTTTGTTCATTATATATATATATATATATATATATACTTTCTAGTATGCATTTTCTTCTTCTTGTTCTGATGTTTATCTGTTTCATTGAGTTGTTTGGTATTGATTCTGATGACACCCATGTAAGAGTATGTGCTATTATAGTAGCAGTATTGTGGGTTTGTTTGATATTTGTGGTTCAGTTTCGGTAATTGGGTCTTCTGTGTTCTATTGGCAAGTATTTAAACATTTGTTTATCAAGTTTCTGTGCCTGTACTCTTTGAAAGGGTAATTGATTGGAGAATTTCTGGAAAGTTTTAAGCTTTTTAATGAAAGTGTCCTTTTTCTTGGTGGGTATTCACTATTTGGTTGATTTACTGTAGGATAGGATTCAATTAGAGTTAAATTTGTTAGTAGAAGTATATTTTTTATTTTTCCAGTCAGTTCTTCTGCATACAATCACTGAGCTATGGTCGTTTTATTGATTGCTGTATCTCAAACTGAACCTCTCTTAATTATGCGTTTGATTTCAGTACTCTTCACGGTTCAAAGGAGACCTGGCAAGTGGGGTTTCATATCAAATTACTGCTAGTTCAGCAGGTGAGTTAGCTGCTGTTGTTTTATTCTAGTTTGAAGTTGATTGTTTGACCTTAATTTTTCTCCATTGTTATTTGATTTGATATGAAAACTTGGTAGATTTTTCAAGGAGGAGACAGAGAAAAGTGTCCACTCCAAGGCCCAACAGCCCTGGTCCAAAGGCAGTAGTGCCAAAAACTCCAGTAGGAACTAGCACCCAGAAGACGAATCAAAGAAACAATGGGGATAAAAAGGGTTCTATATCTTCAACATCCAGTGAACTTGCTGAGCCAAATAAGAAAACACTTGAATTGAAAGTTGACACCAAAGAAGAATGGCCGGTTGAACCTGCACGAGAGAATGATATTGAGGAAAAAAGGATTGATGAAACTGGTAGTAAAGTTGAGGAACCATCATCACTTAGCAAACCGTCAGCTACTGCTAGAAGCATTCAAGGGGTAGAAAATGGCAGTGTAGGTAAGGTCCTTGAGGACTTGGCAGGGTTAGAGAAGAAAGAAACAGCTTCCAAGAGTGAGAATGAAAATGTGGCAGATGCAATAACTTACGATACAGGGCGTTTGGCTAAAATAAAGACAGATGACTCTGTGAATGATAAAGGCATTGATAGTTATAAAAAATCAACTGATGAAGCTTCTTTAAAATTAAAGTCGGAGATGGAAGAAAAATTGCGTAAAGAGGAGATTGAGAGGCTTGCTGAGGAGAACTTCTCTAGAGGGAACAAGCTCTTTGTCTATCCTAAGGTGGTGAAACCTGATCAAGATATAGAAGTGTTCCTTAATAGAAGTCTATCCACCCTAAACAAGGAGACAGATGTTCTGATCATGGGAGCCTTTAATGACTGGCGATGGAAATCTTTTACTTTTAGGTTGAGCAAAACACCCCTCAAAGGGGATTGGTATTCTTGCCAGATTCATGTTCCTAAAGAAGCATATAAGATAGACTTCGTGTTCTTCAATGGGCAAGATGCTTATGACAATAATGATGAGAAAGATTTCTGCATAGACGTAGAAGGTGGAATGGACCTCTTTGCATTTGAAGATTTCCTGCTTGAGGAGAAGCATAAAGAACAAGAGGCACTTGCGAAGGAGCAAGCTGAGAGGGAAAGGCAAGCAGAAGAGCAGCGGCGAATTGAAGAAGAGAAGGCAGAGAGTGAAGCTGACAGAGCACAGGCAAGGGAAGAGACTGAAAGGAGACGACAAATGGTGCAAGATTTGATAAAAAAGGCTGTAAGGTCTGTTGAGAACGTTTGGTACATAGAGCCTAGTGAGTTTAAAGGTGAGGACTTGGTGAAGTTATACTATAACAGAAGCTCAGGTCCTCTTGCTCATGCTAAGGAACTATGGATTCATGGGGGGCATAATAGTTGGAAGGATGGGTTGTCTATTGTTGAAAGGCTTGTTAGCTCTGAGAAAAAGGATGGTGACTGGTGGTATGCCAACGGTATGTGCATCTTCTTTATTCTTTTACTTTTCTTCCTCTAACATATATAAAATGCAGTAAATTGTGGGAGTGCTATTCTTTTTTCTTTTTCTCGTTTTTTTTTTTCCCCCTTAATCTATCTTAGAGTTCAGAGAGAATGCATGTTTGTTGCCTGTATAGCATGTTGTAAACAACATCCTTGTGGTCAACTTTATTTCTTGTAGTTGTCGTACCTGATCAAGCTGTTGTCTTGGATTGGGTTTTTGCTGATGGACCACCACAGAATGCCATTGTATATGATAACAACCATCGTCAGGATTTCCATGCTATAGTTCCAAAGTCCATTCCTGAGGAACAATATTGGGTTGAGGAAGAACACCAGATGTATAGGAAGCTCCAGGAGGAGAGGAGATTAAGGAAGGAGGCCATGCGTGCCAAGGTGAGTTTTGCATAAAATTACATCCAGAATGATCTAATGGATGTGTGCATGATGTGAAACAAGGACCACCTTCTTAAGTTGTGGTTGGTGGGTCCCTCTTATTGCTTGTCATTTTATGCAAAGTGTGATTCTGTGGACTATCCTGAAAATGTTTCCGATATTGATAATTCCTCTCTCTTTTTTTTTTGTGTGTGTTTTATTTATCCTTTGCCAGATTTGGGATTTTACTTCTTAAAGTTGTCATATGTCAGTACTAATTCCCAACTCCATTTCTCTTTTCTTGTCGCAGGCTGAAAGAACAGCACGTATGAAAGCAGAAATGAAGGAAAAAACTCTGAAAAGGTTTTTACTGTCTCAGAAGCATATAATATACACTGAGCCCCTTGATGTTCAAGCTGGAAGCATGGTGACGGTTTTTTACAATCCTGCCAATACGGTTCTGAATGGAAAGCCTGAGGTTTGGTTCCTATGCTCTTTTAACCGTTGGACCCACCGCAAGGGTCCATTGCCACCACAGAAAATGTTACCTGCAGAGAGTGGATCTCTTGTCAAAGCCACTGGTGAGTTTGAGTTTATACCTTTTAACAGTTTGATGTTTATGTGGTTTTAATATTTTCTTGTGTTCTTTTACTCTCTCTCTCTCTCTCTCTCTCTCTCTCTCTCTCTCTCACTCTCAAAAACCATTCAAGTAATACATTCACTTTGGTTTTCTTTGATTCATAATAATATATCCACCAAACTCATTTTTTAGTAATCATATTGCCCAAATTTATGCCAAGGCTTCTTTAATATAAAGAAGGAAGTTTTTAAAAGTTGCTTACTGAAATGAATCTCTTGCAATAAATAAAATGGATCATATTCAGAGGTGAGTACCATAACCTCTAGGAATGTCAACATATAAAGAATGATGTGAACCTAGCTGAGTTGGCATATCGGTTGATGCGTATTTACACCCTTTTGTAACCATTTAATTTCCTAAGCATCTCAGTGTGAGGGTATGAAGTTAACTTTATGTATCTGTTAAACTATTTGTTGACATGTGCATGTGTGTGTCTCTATAGTTACGGTTCCACTTGATGCATACATGATGGACTTTGTCTTCTCTGAGAGGGAAGATGGTGGAGTTTTTGACAATAAAAATGGCATGGATTACCACATTCCAGTGTTTGGAGGAGTTGTGAAGGAGCCGCCAATGCACATAGTGCATATTTCTGTTGAAATGGCCCCCATTGCAAAGGCAAGTTTAAGAATTAAGTTGATCCATGATTGGACGAAACACTTTTCTACCTTGAGTGTGATTATCTGTCAATAGATGTTTCACATTAATTTCAATCTTCTTACTCTTTCAAAATTTAGGCTGTCATTTTTGAGGTATCTAACTATTCATTTTCTAGCCATGCTACATGCTACTGTAGTTACTGCAATGATGCTTGACTGTCTGCTCTGAGCAGAATTCATTGCCTAATATCTATTGTTTTAATTGTTTTAGTTCTCTGCTAATCCTCTTAATTCCAAAGCATTGCATTGTTTGTTCTTGGGCGGCATGAATTATAATATACTTGTGAACAGATGCATTGTCAGTATATAGTTGCTTGCATATAAGAACCCTACTGATATTGTTTATTTCTTTCTTTTATTCTATTTATAACATCTTTTCTAGGTTGGAGGCCTTGGTGATGTGGTTACCAGTCTATCCCGAGCTGTGCAAGACTTAAATCACCACGTCGACATCATTCTTCCCAAGTATGACTGTTTGAACCTTAGCAATGTAAGCTTCTTGCTGTTGCTTTATTCCATATAGCTCATATGCTTTTTTACTATTTTTTTCTTCCTATCATGGATCATTGGTTTTTTTTTTTCTTCTTTTGTACTTTTAGGGAAAAAAAAAAAAGAATGGTCACTCTAGGTCTTATATGTGGCCATTTTTCGGCCTATCTTGGAGGTCCATTTCATGGAATTGTTGAAATATGGTTGTTCTGCTTGGATTTTTGTGAAAAATGTTTTGTACAATGATTCATGTTCTTGGTCAATGGGTTTTTTTTTTTTTTTTTTAAATATAGATTTCATATTTTTCTTTTTGGGTCTACGGCACTATCAGAACGTATTTATAACCCCACTTGTGATTTTTTTTTTTTTTTGGCATTTATTGTTTATGTTATCATATATCTGCTATTTTTGAACTAATTCATGCATTATAATTTATAGGTTGTTCTTATTCAACCTTAGTGTGATGATGAATTTTGTTTCTGATATACTAAATGTGTGTGTTCTGATACAGGTGAAGGAATTTCAGTACAATAGAAGCTATTCTTGGGGTGGGACTGAAATAAAAGTTTGGTTTGGGAAAGTGGAAGGCATTCCAGTCTACTTTTTGGAGCCTCAAAATGGGTACCAGTTCTCTTGCTGCACTTTAAAATCACAAAATGTCACGTGTTCCAAATTTACTTCTGTCAAGTTTACTATGTTTTATTTTCTATTTTACTATGTATCTTACTTTTATGTCTGGAAAGCTTACAGTTGTTTATATTGTAAATATAACTGTCATGGTGCCAGATGCAGCAACTCATTTTTTACAAGAAATCTTTTTTTTTTTTTCTTCTTTTTCTTTGCAGATTCTTTTATACAGGTTGCATATATGGTTGTAAGAATGATGCGCAGAGATTTGGTTTCTTTTGCCATGCTGCTCTAGAGTTTTTACTACAAAGTGGATTTCATCTTGTGAGTTCAGTGCTTCATGATTCAATTGCTTGTTTTAGAAGTGATGTTTTTGCATGTACGTAGACTGTATGGTGATAAGTGAAAACTGCCTACAAAAAAATAAAGAAAGTAGATTAAGGTCAATTACACATTTTGTCTAATTGTATGGCTCTTTTGGCATTGTAGTGGTTGACTAAATCAATCTTGCTATCCTCTCTGAAAAGGTGTAGGCCCTTGTATAGGCAGAAATATTTTGAATTTAATTAAGTGGTTTGAAGGATATTGATTTGAAATTGGTGATTTATGATGACAGGATATCATTCATTGCCATGATTGGTCTAGTGCACCTGTTGCCTGGTTATTTAAAGATCATTACGTGCATTATGGCCTTAGTAAAGCTCGGGTTGTCTTCACAATTCATAACCTTGAGTTTGGAGCGCACTTTATTGGAAAAGCTGTGGCATACTCAGACATGGTCACAACTGTGAGTACTCAAAATTTCCTCAAACTATCTAATTTTATCAGTTTTTGATTTCCTAAAGCACACTTTGTTCTTGTGAATGTTAGGAGCAGACCTCAATGCTAATTATTGGTCATGCAAAATCATTGAAATTTAAATACTGCTTCGTTTCCAGTAGGCATTGGAATCACATTTCCATGCTGTTCTGTTTGGTCAATTGTTAAATTGATTGAAGTGTGATCAGCAATCCAAACCTATACATGATGTTTGTGGTTTCTTTTCTGAAAATTACTATTATACCAACTGAGTTAGTCATCTTTATATCTACAGGTATCCCACACTTATTCTAAAGAGGTTGCTGGAAATCCTGCAATTGCTCCACATCTCTACAAGTTCCATGGTATACTAAATGGAATTGACCAAGATATATGGGACCCATACAATGATAAATTCATTCCTGTAAGTAAATATTTTTTCTTTGTTTTCCTGTAAGATTTATTGACATATGTTTCTTGGAATAAGTATTAAGCTGTTCGCCAAATTCTCTCTATGTTTGGTACTTTGGCTATCTATTAGGTAGCCTGTGTACAGCTTTCTCACTTCAGGGTAAGCATGGGTAGTTATGATTACCTGGGGAATAATACAGAAAAACAGAAGAATAATAGTTTATATCACCAACTTTGGTGCTGCTGCTAAACATTTTGGAACCATAACAAGCTGGGTACCCTTGATCCTCTCTTTTAGAGGCTTCAGATGGAAGATGTATTAATCTTTGTGCTTGATTAAAAGTTAGCCACAGCTACTTTCGATAACATTTGATCCCTACTACTGGCAATACAATTGTGTCTTACACATAGGATCCATAACATTCCAGATACCATATACTTCTGCAAATGTTGTAGAAGGCAAACAAGCTGCCAAGGAAGCGTTGCAACAAAGACTCGGTCTGAAAACAGCTGATCTCCCTTTAGTAGGTATTATTACTCGCTTAACTCACCAGAAAGGAATCCAACTCATCAAGCATGCCATTTGGCGTACCTTGGAACGTGGTGGACAGGTTATCTTTCATCTCTCTCCCCTTTTTCTGTGGGTCAATTATTTACACAATCACTGTTTTTGATGGATGTCCTCTCCGAGCATTCATTGCATGTTGGGCATTGATTAGACTATGAATAAGAATATAGATTTTTTTTTTAAATTCTACTGGATGAACTCCTAGTAACACAATCCTCCCTTCTCATTTCTTAGTGTAACCAAAGCAAATACTGAATTGAAATGGAACAACTGTTGCAGGCTGTATTGCTTGGTTCAGCTCCAGATCCTCGTATCCAAAATGATTTTGTAAATTTGGCAAATCAATTACATTCTACTCATGGTGATCGTGCTCGCCTTTGTTTGACTTATGATGAGCCACTCTCACATTTGGTTTGTTCTTTTGAAAGTTACATTTTCTTTTACCACATTTTTCTATTTATACCCTTCTTACATCTGCACTGTGATAATAACAGACGAATTTGATTTTTTTTATAGATATACGCTGGTGCTGATTTCATATTAGTTCCTTCAATTTTTGAGCCATGCGGACTGACCCAACTCGTAGCAATGAGATACGGTTCTATACCTGTTGTTCGAAAAACTGGAGGTGTGTGCATACCTTATCATTCTTTGATGAGGAGTGATGCTTAAATAGTGTGTTTATATTTTGTCTTGAGAGTCTTGACTAATGAGCATTTGACATGTGTATGGTCTCTGTTTCTTACTTTCTTTTGTAGTTAAAGTACTTCTATGTACTTGGCCAAAAAAAAAAGTACTTGTATGTAAAACTTTGATAGCACACATTTTTTTCCCTAATATGACACTGATAAAAAGTACCTTGAATTCTTTTTTTTTTTTGTTGGTAAATTAAGGTACCTTTGACATGCTTTGGTTTTAAGTTTGACTGTCAATTTTTATGTTCTTTCTTTGGTAGGACTTTACGATACTGTATTTGATGTTGACCATGATAAAGAGAGAGCACAGACCCAGGGTGTTGAACCAAATGGATTCAGTTTTGATGGAGCTGATGCTGCTGGTGTTGATTATGCTCTGAATAGGTGAGTAGATTTATATTTTCTGATGACTGGACAAATATAGTTTTTTCAGAAACAGAAATTTCAAGGATGTCCATGTTTCTTTCCTGTCTTTTGCAGTCTTATTACAAGGAAACTGTAGTTCCTTTATGAGCGTTGCCCAAGACGAGCTCACTCATGCACTGACACTATAAATGATTCAGTCTGTTTCTTTATGGAGTTCTCATAAATTGTCTAAATTTTCAGGGCTATCTCTGCTTGGTATGATGGTCGGGATTCGTTTAACTCGTTGTGCAAGACGGTGATGGAGCAAGACTGGTCTTGGAACCGGCCAGCTCTTGACTATATGGAGCTTTATCACGCAGCACGGAAGTTAAAATAAGAAATCGATAAGGTATGCAGAGATGGTTTTGTACAGGTTCGGTGGTAGATCTTGTTCATTTTTCTCATCCAATAGCTTAACTAGCTGCATATATAGTTTACCACAGTCAAAATGTTATTAGGTTAGCTTTATAGCATTCTAGCGTATCTCTGTACTGAGCAATAATTTGGTTAGTCCATGTACCATAAAAGGTGATTCAGGGAGTAAGAGAAAGTTGAAAGATGTACAAAGTTGAGTTTCTTCATGAACTTCAATAAAGGCCAAAAGAAAAATATGACGTAATTTCTGTTTATCCAGAATATTATTTTGATTTTTCTAAATAATCCAAAAGACAGTAGGAATATATAGTCTATAATCTTTTTTTTTTTTTTGGTGGTTACATTGAAATGGATTGAACCCTTTTAATTTATTCTAATTCCAACCACCACCTCTGGTAGACCCCAAGAGCTTAATTACTTGAATCACATGGTTTGTGCATAATAAAGAGAAATAAGGAGTTGCTAAGTACACCCAATGATTTAATCACTACACCCAGCACCCAGAAAAGGTTGCCAAAGTTTTCAGTTTTGCCCATTTCATTAATTTTAGTTTCTTATTTCTTTGAAACTTAAGAAACACACTAAAAAAAATTCAAAGAAAATGCAATTGGAGGACAGGGCCGCCCTCCATCTTTTCAGTTTGAAAGATGATTAGATGCATAATGATGAATAACTTGAAAGATGAAGCAGCTCGAAGTAGTAAGTGGAACTTCACATCTCACAGTTCACAGGGCAGAAAAAAAGTCCCAAGTTGGGAAGTAATTTATTCTTATTGGCCATCAAATTTGCTTCATATTTTACACTTGTGGAATTGATAGTGTTAAATGATTTTCAAAAGTTGTCTCTCTTCGTAATTGACACAATTCTACAAGCTAGAATTAAATCTTTTAATTGATAAAAGTTCATTTAAAATCATGTCTCAAATGAAAAGACATATATGAAGAAGTATGGTGACTTAAGGAAAAGTCACGTACATCTCTCCATATAAGGAGATGATATATGGGCAGAGAATAGGACGAAATACTTTCTATCATTTTCCATCTTTCATATATATAAAAGGCTTTCACATTTCAATTTTCTAGAGCATTGAAGTTTGTATCTCTTAAGTGTTCTTGTTCAAGTTCTTGAAGTTGTTTGGGGTAGATCTTTGTTGGTGCAAGACGCAGGCTACTATATAAGTTTTTTGAGACTTCATTGTATCCACAAGGCTTAATTGCAATCCCCTCCCACACTCTGTTGTGGGAGCAATTAAAGTCTGAAAGAAAGTATATTTACATACGTGCCTTGAAGCCGAGTTCGAGATCGTTTGTGACGGTTGCTGTGTTTTTGTATATTTGTGTTACTGGAGTTATTGAAGAGCCATTCACCACCATTTGTTCTAACAGATAGGCTTATGACTTGACTATATAACTGAGATTGATTTGGGACGCATGCAAATTGCAATATTCAGTGGTTGCTTTAGTTTCCACTTGGCTCCAACACCCTACTTTATCACCTCAAATGGAAAAAAATATGGGGGAATAAAAGAGGGTCTGAGCCTTAGTGTGCTTTCAGCTTATCTGATAAGTACTTTCAAATCAAGTAGATCCTCTTTGGATGGTAGAAGTGAGTTCTTTCTTCCATCATTAGAAAGCTATAATAAGTCGATTTTTTTTTCTCCACCAAATGCCTCTTACTAGGATTCCATATATATGATTGCACTATCTTCAAATTGAAATCCTATTAAGCAAAGCAAAATCTGACTTGAGCTCTTGTGCGGCTGTGCCACTAGTTACTTCTGTTTCCATGCACATTGTAGTACGTGACCTCTGTCCTAGGTGTAATCTATCCCAGGTAGGCCATTCAATGAATCAAAAGTTTATGATATTTTAATACATTAGGTAATTGGACAATTTATATATAGCTTTAGAAGCATATGAAAGAATCAAGAAATTAAACTTGAGTTGATCAGATATTAGAAGAGCTAAGTGCATTTACAGTGATGAAATTAAGAGCCACTAATCGCCACGTCTCATGATTATACTCCCTTATTAATAAGACTCTTGCGCGTATCATAAAGCTGCTACTTTATATTATAACATTTTTTTTATCACATACAAGACAAATATGAACCATTTTGATGTCCTATCATAGTTTGATAAGCATTTTTATGAATGAATTGTGGAGGAATATATATCAGGTGGACAATATTAAATTTTGAGTTATAATATATAATGTTTTAGATATTTCAATTTATTGTTAATTAATTTTTAATTAAATATTTAAATTTGTATTATTGTATATATATTTTTAATAAATAATTCATGCATCAGATCCAACAACCACACACTGAACTAGGTTAAAATAGTTTCTTAGATTCCATATGAAAAGCACCTCAATCACACAAGAGCCACAACTTTAGGAGTGGGTGATCAGAAATAATAAGCCTTGTGAATAGTGGTGTCATACTGTCATGGCCACTTTTTTACCTCCCAAGTTTAACTTTTGGGTAGTTTTGGGGCAAAATTGCAAAGCATGTGAGCCAGAATTTGGTTTGTTGTTTGTGGTGACTCCTGATCAGCAACCAAGATACCTATGATGAGGCCTGTGACGAGGGTAAAGTAGCAAAGTCAGATGTACACATATGAAGGATGTGATTGCAACTCTAAGCATGAAACCATGATATGAGGGAAAATAAAAAATAAAAAATAAAAAAAAATGAAAAGAAAAAACAAGAAAAAAGGTGCTTGACCCACACACTTCTCTTGGGTCATTGTCCAACAGAGCTTACTGATTTGAGTTTGAGAAGACCCTTCAACTCTTGGCACCCCAATGCCCTTATAGACTTTATTTGCACATTCTCTACTCTCTCTCTCTCTCTCTCTCTCTCTCTCTCTCTCTCTCTATTTGCAATAATCCCCAAAACCCAGGAAGCATTGAAGAGAGAAATGAGAGAAAAGTAGAGTCACAGACAGTCAACCAAGTGCTTTTACTCCTTAAGCACCCCCTCCTAGGCATCCTTAAAAAAGTTGCTTCACACTCTTTCTCACAGTCACTGAGAGACTGAGCTGTTGCAAGTAAGGCCGGATGATGAGCTGAGTTGTAGTGATGAGTTGGGGATAAGGTTACAGAAATCATCAGTGAGAGGTTTTTGGTTCAGACCAATCGTTCTTCTCCACCTTTCCCAATCACCACCCAGCCTTTTCAGAGCTCTAAATAATATATACACTTTTTCCTACCATATTAAAAAAATAATTAATTTCTTATATATATATATATATAGAAACCCCATATCAAGAAGTCTCTCAGCACTGACTCTTTCCCAGACAGTAAGAGTCAAAACCCTCCTCATCCCACCACCTCCTATTTTCAACTCATTTCCATCTTTCTAGTTCTGGCTCCTCCTTTCTGTGGGCTTTTGGTAGTAATAAACCAAACCTCACACTGACCATTTCCAGGTAAGTTAGAAAATTTTGTGAACTGAGATTCTCCTCATCAAAACACATCATTTTCTTTCTTTTCTGTATCAGTCCCTGATATAGATAGCTAGGCGCCTAGGCCAGCCATATTAAAAGTAAAAAAAACTTTGTTTCTTTTTTTATTTATCTTTTATGTTGTCTTTTTCTTCCTCTGTATTCTCTGCAGAGTGTACTGCCTGCCTCTCCTTGAAATCTGTGATCTTTTTTGGAGGTATTGAGGCCAGGGGGGGAATGGGTTTTCACAGCTTCTCCTTTGTCCTGCTTAGTTTATGGGGCTATACACAACACAACACAGCCTGAGAAGGCCTTGAAAAGCCCTGCTTCCCTTTGAAAGAGTATTGATACAATACAAACTACAAAGGCAAGGTAGATTCTTGATATTATTCTCATGCACCTTTCTGCTTTTTGATTCCCAAGAAAACTAAGAAAACTAAGCTTATCCCATTACCAACCAAAACTAAATAAATATATTATTCTCCTATTTATGTTGGAAAGCAGTGGTTCTATACTTCTATTAATTCTCTCTCTCTCTCTCTCTCTCTCTGGTTGGCTTTTTTTCTCAAAGCACTTATTTCAACTTTTTTGATGTTGTAGTCTTGTAGAGCAACTACCAATGGCAGATTGGAATGGTAGGAAGAGCAAAAGCAGTGGTTTTGGTGGGGGGTCAATGAGAGATGAAGAAGATTTCGAAGAAGAAGATGTGTGGGGTGTTGTGAAGGAGAGAGAAAATTCAAGTCCCGAGATGATGAGGAAGTCCATGGACTACTACTCCTCTGCTTCTTCTGCTTCTTCTTCTGCATGGCGCCTCCCAACTGCTCCAAGAATTATCCCAAGAGGGGCTAATAGTAATAGTACTCCTACAACCCACGAAGACAAGGTAGTCCAAAAATCAGCTCCTGTGAACATTCCTGATTGGTCAAAGATTTATGGGAAGAGTAGTACTGCCAACATTAATGGTTCATGGGTTAATGATCATGATCATGATGATGGGTATGGTGTCAATGGTGGTCTTGTTGCTTATAATGAGGATGGTGATGATGTTAATGATGGTGATGGTGATGATATGGTGCCTCCACATGAATGGGTTGCCAGAAAGCTTGCAAGAAGCCAGATTTCATCTTTCTCTGTGTGTGAAGGCATTGGTAGGACACTCAAAGGAAGAGACCTCAGCAAAGTAAGGAATGCTATTTTGACAAAAACTGGTTTCTTAGAGTAATGTAATGCCTTCCCACCACCACTGTTTTTCAAATCCCATCAAATCATTGTTAGTCATGGGTCCATGTAATCTTTTTTATTTGCTTTTGTTTAATTAATCTTAACAAATATAGTATGTAGTGTACTGGGTTGAGTGGGAACTAGATAGAGAGTCCCAAAAAGAAGTCAGAGGTGCCCTTTATGGTTTGCTTTATAAATTTAAAAAAAAAATTAAAAAGTTTAAAACCATTGGTAGCCTCTGAGATTTTGTATGGTGGTGAAGTGTTAACATTGGTGTTTAATTTAGGTGAATGATGCATCTGTGACATGGTATATGAAAAGGAATTAGTGAATCTTCATGCATCTTATATTCTTATCTGACATGGTATATGAAAAGGAATTAGTGAATCTTCATGCATTTTATATTCTTATCTGCATTCAGCTGCCTTAGCATTAAATTATATAGTAAAATTCTAGTTTTTCACCTCTTGTCCTCTTGCTCATGCATTAATTTTTTTTTTTTCTTGTCCTTCTCATTCCCTTTAGTTTATTTATTTAGTTACTCTAACTAGTATAAAGGCCAAACAGTACATCATGAAATGGACAAGTTCTTACCCAACCCCACATTTTGACTCATCTGAATTCTGAGCCCCCCCCCCCATTGCCTAAACCTGTCAATGTTACCATCATAAATTTGTGGCTTGCCTTTTTTGCCTCTGCAACCAGGAGAAGGAAGATAAGAAAATGCACTCTCATACTATGAACTCCAGTGCTTCATTTACTACACAATGCATTAGTAGGTGGCTAAGTTCTATATGCACTTGGCATAGTAAGTAAGAGACACAGAAATCAGATTTTTAAAAAAGCCACAGTATTTAAGAGGGTCACATACATGTTTTATTTGGTACATTATAGAGGTAGTCCTCCCTTACTCTAAATTTTCCCACCATTAAGGATTTTATTACCAGAAAATGTGTTTATTTACAATCAGAAAAAAAAAAAAAAAAAAAAAAAAAAGGTTCAACCCAGGACTTTTTCCTTGATAATATATTGGAGATAAAATGCTAATAATTGGGAGCACAGGCAGAAAGCTGATGTCTCATGCTGAGTCTAACATCATAACCCATGAGAAGTCAAGTAATACACTTCAAGGTTTGGAATGGTATGTTGTTAAGAAGATGATATAGAACTTAACTTGTTTCCTGACACTCTTGCATAGGGTGGTACTAGCCTCTTGGCATGATTTTTTACTGTTTTTTTTTTTCAATTTTGTTCTCATTGTTTTATAATTTCCTCACTTTCTTCACTTTTTAAGGTAGTAGAGTGCCTTTTTTATTTTTTAAATTTTATTTTAACGGTTATGTTTTATAATTATACCATTATTTATTAAGTTGTTTTACTGTGATTATTTTGTTGAATAGAAGGTATTTGAGGCAATTTTATTTTTGGTGAAGTCTGTAACACCAAATTTTTTTTTTGGCTTTATAACTGTAAAGATTACACAAGTTCCATCTTACATGAGAGAGTTGAAAAAAAAGTTAGGTTCGAAAGTATTTTCCATATTGTTATACTTGTAGGTCTTAATCATAGGGAATAGTAAAGTATAATTCACCCTAAATTTTTGTTTACTTAACATAGGAGCCTATGGGACCAACATCAACTTCTATTAGTACTATATCCTTTAGTAGATCGGGGTAATTTGCTTCAAAGCAACTTGAACATATAAAATATTTTATGTGTTTCACATTTACTCTATCTAAATTGTTATGGGTGATGGAGTTTGTGAGTTGGACTTTAAAGATCCCAACCAACCCCCCAATAAAATTCTATCCACCTCATGACCTTAACCTATGTATGATTATCTCAGTTAACCTTTTCTAGCATCATTGTATTTTGTACTTGTTTCTCAACAAGCTTCATTACTTAATTTCTTGTTTAGCTTTTTTAGCTAAAAGCTTAAAAGATAAGAGAGATATTAGAGAATCCAAAGATTTCAAATCCATTCATTCTAAATTCACTTTGATCCGAATAAGGGGCCACCAATAATGTATAAAATTCAAGAAGAGAATCACCTTCCTCCCCTTTTTGGAAAGATTCTAGTTTCTTTGGAATCTACATACAAAAATACCATATAATTTGATTTAGAAATCCCTCAGCACTCCAGCAAATGGTTTGCTATTCCCCTTTTGCCGACACCACTTTACAGCACACTTTTTGAGAGGTTGCCTTTTGCTTTCACTACCTACCACTCTCTCTGATTTTAACATCATATTGAGCATCATTTAAATGTTACAGGGACCACCCACCTCTTCCTTTGTTTCCCACATCACATAGTTCCAGAAAAGTGTTATATATATCATGGATATACACAGTGATTAATTATTGGCTCTTCCATTAGTCTGTCTTGCTCCAAATTCTAACCATACATTATCTCTTCCAACTTCTTGCCTTTGTTGAACTCAATTTCTATTGTTATTTACCAATGCAAGTTACTAAATTCTAAATGCATACAATATAAAAGTTCGACAAGTAATTAGAAAACAAAATATGTACAAAGTTGAGAGTACATTTCCAAATTGAACATATACAAAGCTTGGCTCAAAACATGAACATAATAGGATTGGTACTATGCGGTCGCACTACTTTGACACCCTCAAAAGAGATCCTATTATAATTAAAAATATAAACTCCCACAAAAATATTCACTTTTATTTGCAAGTTCAATACTAAATTTGGTTTGTTATAATTCCAAATCAGAGTAAAAATTTAAATAAAAAATGCAAATGAATCATGTTAGACAACTACTATACTTTCAAAATTTAAATTGCACATAAATAACATATCATACATATACTGACATACAAAAGTCGACCAAATTGAGGAATTTAAATCAATAATCTCTTACAAACAAAACCATGATATTATCTTAAACAACCTAAAAAACTTAAGTTGTTACAAAATAAACCAAGAATATATATCAAGCTAACAACAAAACCATAAGAACGACCTACAGTTCCATATGTTTCATTAATTGGCTCAAGTTACTCAAACTGAAACAGGTCTTAAATTTGATTACACAAGTCTAAAACTGAATAAACGGAAACTAACAATAATAATGATATAATAAACGGGTTTCAGCTTCTTCTTAGTTCTAAGTTCTAACCCGCCAATTTACATACAGCCAATTGAGCTAAAATTTAAATTTTCTGGTCTACAAATCATAATTAATTTAACTTAAATATGTTTAAATACACTGACATGCAGTTTATTTAAAGAAAGAAAATGCTATTTATATAAAAGCATTTTATGGTTGACGTGCCATTGTTAAGACCTCTGCCCCCACATGAAGCTGTGTACTGTTCTGGGTCGGTGCTGTTGCTTAACATTCAACCTCATATACAATTACATGGTGTGTCAAACACTGTACTCCATAAGGTGACCTTCGTCTTCCAAACTCTGTAACATTTTTCTGGGTTTCTTCAAATTAATTTTCCTAAATTTTGTTTCTTTTTTTTATACTCTTCGTGTGTGTTTAAGCAAGATTAAGCATTGCCGGAACGAAATGTCTATGAAGAGCAGAGGATGGGGAGGAGAGGTAACAATGAAGAATGTGATATCAAGGAACTGGACTTTTTTGCTATGCTTTTGCAGCTTCTGTGCTGGAATGATATTTACTAACAGGTAAGTTTCTTTGTGAGTTTCAATTTCTTGCTCTAAATTTGCAATTTTTAGCTACTATGGTGGTTGGTTTGAGTACATTATGCATTTTGGCCAAATGGGGTATCTTTGAAATTCCAGGATTAGTTGGGTTTTGTGGAAGAATCTTGAGGAAACTATTTTAAATTCTATGTATTTAAGGTGGCTACTGATGGGTGTTTATGTGAATTGATGATTCGTTCTGTTTTTGAAATGGGGCTCACTGATTATATTTTAAGAGATTTTTTTTTTTGGTCGAAATATTTTAAGAGATTTGAGTTGAATGGTTTTGGTGTAGTTTGGACAAAATGCCAGATTATGATTGAGTTAATTATGTGTGCTATCAGCTACGCACAATCTGACATGCTGTCATAATGTTAATCAAGACCTACTGATAAACCATGTCTGAATATGTGGCAACATCATCGTGTGTGTGGGAATTAGGGCAATGCAGTCCTTCACATTTGTCACTTTTATATTCAATATCAGAATCTCATTCTTTTAGGCACAATGTTCTGTTTGTTTCTAGTAGATTTATGTCATCAATGCAAAAGATGCATAGATTCATATGATGGGCAAAGATGATGGATGTCTTTTTCACTTTTTATTTTTTCTTGAAGTATTTTCCAATTACTTCCTTTGAATTGTTTAACAGAGAGGTCTACATTGGTGATTTAGTATATGCATGTCATAATAATCAAGAAATTGTTATCAGGTTGTGGATGATGCCTGAATCAAAGCCATTTAGAATTGGAGATGAAAGGATATATCCAGAACCTGACGGTTGTAATCAGAAACTTGTATGTGCATTTAACACACATCTTTCAAGTCTTACCTTGCATAAATGTATAATTTTTTTAAATGTGGTCAGGTTTTGGTAGCTGAGCAAATTCTTAGTCACAAATAGAATTAACTTCAAGGAATAATGATATTTAGTAGCTTCTGAAATTTCTTACAATTATCAGCCATATCATGCAAATCTATATTGGCTGATGGTAGATTTCTCCAAAAAGGGGGAAAATTTCTGGTTTATAACTGCAAATATGGAAATCTTGGTAGTCTCACTACACCATGGATCATGCCTTTGAGAAATCTATTAGAAGGGATTGTGCTTCTTCTAGGAGATATTGCTTTTGCAATATTTTTTAGTTCATTTTCTTTCTGCATGGGCAGGGGAGGAATGCAGTAGTAAAAGAAACAAATACCTGCTTTTTAAATATAAATAAACATTTCTTCAGATACAGTTATAACTATACTATCATTTTTTGTTTCACTTTGCTGTTTGATTACTCCATTACTTCTTCATTAATTATTTGTCAATGATGTGTTTTTGTGGTAACATTTTTGTCCAACTTTTGCCTATATTTGAAGGTTATAAAGCACACATCCAATGACAGTCCTAGGGAAGATGTTCATCTTGTCATTCAGTAAGCTATGCTGATGCTTTTTTTCTGAAGCTGTATTTACATATAAGAAATGTTGTAGTGTCTTGAAGCACCAAAATCCAAGCTTATTGCTGCATGCATGCAGGAAGCTAAATAAAACAATTTCAAATTTGGAGATGAAATTAGCAGCTGCAACGGCAACACATGAATCTGTACATAATGGCTCTCCTGTATCAGGAAACTTGAAGATAATTGAATCAACTTCAAAAAAAAAGTACTTTTTGGTTATAGGTATCAATACAGCTTTTAATAGCCGAAAAAGAAGAGATTCAATACGTGCAACTTGGATGCCACAAGGTGCATTATACAGTTTAGATTTCTGATGTCGATGTGCTATTTGAGGTTCTTATTCTAGTTATGATCAATGTTTTCTTGCTTAAAATCTTTACCAGGTGAGAAAAGAAAGAAGTTAGAAGAAGAGAAAGGCATAGTTATACGCTTTGTTATAGGTCACAGGTGAGAAATACCATACCTTCTCTAATCCAGTGTCAATTAAGGGCACATTTATTTTAATACACTTTTACCTAATATGCTTCAATATCCCCTGAACGGCTGTACCTTTACATTACTTGTAACTGGGGTCATGTCTTATTTCTAATAATACTTTTATGTATTACAAAAAAAAAAAAAAAATCATATGAGCTTTCTGGCCCTAGCATTGCATATATTCTGAAACTAATTTTTTTTCTAACGATAGGTATAAATTTACTTTACTAGACAATAGACATGAAAGAAAAGTGAAGCATTTCTCATCACAAAGTCATGCACAATGATGAAGTCAGGACTTAATTTCTAAGAACTTGACATCATGCACTCAGAACTAGGAGTGCTACGTCACTACACTCAATCAAGTTGGTTTAGGGTCATTGGTCTTGAGGGCAACTAACGCTGCATCTTCCACCTAAGTCACATTGTTTAAGCAAAACTTAAATTCATGGCTGATGTGCTAAGAACTAAGAAGTTACAAGGAAATGGTTGTATACATATCTAGTCATATCCCCATCCAATCAGATGTAATGAAGGGTACTGTAGAGTTTATATATAGTGAAGCTCCTCCTGTAACATGAGTATGCAAGCCTAATGAAGTCTTGTGGTGTATATCCATGGACATGTTATCTATTTGATTAATCATTTTTTCCTTCCTAATGGTACATGTAGGCTGTTGAATGTGAATTTTGTAAAATATGAACCTTTATCGATTTTCCTTTTGTTACTAGTCCGACAGTTGGTGGTATTCTTGATAAAGCTATTGAAGCAGAGGAGCTCGTCCATGGAGACTTCTTGAGGCTGGTGATTTTTCTTTTTTCTTTTTTCCCATTTTAGTTAGCAATGTTTGATTTTGTGTGACACGCCATTTTATTTTCTTGGTTTGGCTATAGTGGAAGTATACTTTAAAGGTCTCTAACAGGCTGTCACCATTTTTAATTCATACTATATATGCAGAACCATGCTGAGGGATACCTGGAATTATCAGCCAAGACAAAGACCTATTTTGCTACAGCTGTTGCTTTGTGGGATGCTGAATATTATATCAAAGTTGATGATGATGTCCATCTAAACTTAGGTAACGTTTCAGATTTCCCACATATGTGTATTTTCCCAAAATTCCTCAGGCTTGTATTAGACCAGACATTTGTTTCTATATGCCTTACTCATGAGAGTAAGACTTGTCTGACTACATTGCTATCATATTGCTGAAATTGCATCCTGCTTATCCCTGCTACAATAACTTTTGTCATCTTTTTGATTTAATTTTCCTTCCATTAACCACAGCAACACTTGGAATGATTCTATCTAAACACCGTGTGAAACCCCGGGTCTATATTGGTTGCATGAAGTCAGGTCCGGTCCTTGCTCGAAAGTAAGCAGAGTGGTCTATTATTTTTAGCTGAATGCATATTTAGATATTGGTAAAACATGGTTTTCATAGTATTTTTATTATGGACCAGGGGAGTGAAATACCATGAACCAGAGTATTGGAAATTTGGTGAAGTGGGAAATAAGTATTTTCGTCATGCTACAGGGCAATTGTATGCCATCTCAAAAGAATTGGCAACCTACATATCAGTAAACCAGTAAGCTTGCGCTTTTTCTTTATTCATTGAGCTTAATAAAACTGCAAGCCTGTTTCATGATTGAAGAGTTGCATTATAAAATAGATACTATAGAGTTTGTCTATCCAGTTGCCAGAAACTGGAAATATGAGGTGTTGGTTCAAGTGCCACATGTTCAACTTTCATGATTGAGGAGGTTGTGGACTTTTTGGCTATAAAAGGCCTTTTTAATCTTTGTAATGATTCTTATTTGCTTTTCTTTTTACCGACTGTCTAAGGGATGTGCTGCACAAATATGCCAATGAAGATGTTTCATTGGGATCTTGGTTTATTGGGTTAGACGTGGAGCAAGTGGATGATAGGAGACTCTGCTGTGGTACCCCACCTGGTATTTTGAAAATTCTTTCTACTTTCCTTTAGCAGTTCTAGTTTGGATGATTATTTTTACCTATAGCCATTTAAGATTATAATTACAATTTACAAATTGTGGTCTGCACTGAACTGTATGGTGTAGGGCTTGCCATCTATTTTTAGTAGGAATTAAAAACATGAAATATAAAAGCAGACAAATAGATTAAGTGCTGCCTGCTAGGGCATGCTATAGAGTTGATGGTGTAATATGTACTGCAGATTGTGTGTGGAAGGCTCTAGCAGGAAACACCTGTGCTGCTTCATTTGATTGGCGATGCAGCGGGATTTGTAGGTCTGTTGAGAGGATGATGGATGTTCACCAGCGTTGTGGTGAAAGCATGAATGCTGTATGGAGTGCAAGGTTTTATGGGTGACTGGTTGCTGTTTTACCAGTCTCATGAAGGATGTGCACATACCTGGAAAAGCATGCAGATGGTTTTTTCTCCCCCACCCCGGCCTATGTCTACATTGGTATAGCGAATGTATGTAACACTAAAATATAGATCATATATTACAACAGTTAAGGAGAAGGCATTGCTGTTGGGGAACCGTCTGCGTTATAGCTCAGGAGATCAATCCCCCAATGGCTGCGGAAAGGCTGAAGATAGTTTTTAACACCCTATTCTTTTTTATGGTGGGGAGCTATATTGTAAGTTATCTGCCATGGCCACTAGGCTTCATAATAAGAAGTAGTAGCCTTGTGTGCAGCATTTGCTTTCAAATTAATGTCTTTGGATATCTTTGTTGGCTTCACTCTTTTTTCCTAATTGCAAGTGCTTGATTTTGGTTATCTTTTTATGTGAAGAAAATCGTAAGTCAAACTAATGAGTCTAACTTTCCCATGTCACCGGAAATACATATATACTCAAATTTGGAACCATGATTGAAAGGCAATAAACAAGTTCCTGGGACTAGTCAAACATGTATTGCTAATTGAAAAGGCAATGAAGTTACCATCTACCACGACTAATTATGATCGGTCACAGTTCTCACTGTGAGTAATAACCCACCATGGTTACTGAGAGATGTAATTTATGAACAAAAAGAGAACCTGATTTTTCATTATAATTATTGCCATAAATGGAGTGGAGCCCTGCACAATTAAAAGATTGGCGCTATGCGGTTCCTTGCATGTATTCTGAAATTGATCGCGACAAGCAAATAAGCTAGCAATGGGAAACTAATCAAGAACTGCATTGAACTTCTTAGCTAATGAAAACCAAAAGACTGTTATTGCAAATATTCACAATGCACATGCAAGTCACCACGTACCTACGCACGATTGAGGATGAATCGCGTGTACATACAAGCAGGTATATATTCAAGATCGATCGATGCTCATTGCTCAACCACAAAAACAAACTATAATTCATTTCTAATTTAATATCACCCATGTGAAGCTCACATTATATATTAGAAATTATTCAAATTAATCAAACACATTAGTTGAAGAAAAAGGTGCTATACCATTAGAAACTAGAAATCTTAATTACATGTGATATTGGCACGGCTCAAGCAAATAACAGAGCTCTAGAATTAGAGTGCTGCTTTCTGATTGAACCCTGCCAATATCCCATATATTGTGCAGACCATGCCACCATTCTGTGTGCATTATGATCTTGTACCTGAGAATCATTTGAGCAGAAATATAAGCTACATACATACACAAGAAAAAGAAAACATGCACACATATTGTACTAGCTTTCCTACCTCAAAGTAGATATATGTGTAACTAAAAGTGATGGAGAAGCTTGGAAAGGCATATGTGCATGCATAACTAGCCTCAAAGATATGCACATGGAAAAACAAGAGATAGAGGCAAAGAAGAAAATGGGATATGTTTTCTTTGAGTACTGAATAGGATGAATATTGTCTTGATAGAGTCTTGTGAGAATTAGTCTCATATTTTAATGTGTGTGTGTGTGTGTGAGGGAGAGAGAGAGAGAGATGCTGCAGCAGATGGGTACCTTGTGGTCTTTGAAGATGCTGGGTGGCATTGAATTTGCACCAACTCCACAACAAAAAGCAGGTGGGTATGTTAAATTTGAAGCAGGTGGGAAAAGGCATACTGATAGGCAAAGCCTTATTGAGCTTTCAATTTGCATATTTATGAATTATGAGGTTGCAAACAGCTTGAAACTTCAAATTCTACTTGCAAATTAACTAATTAATGAATATAAAAGATATCATCATCATGTATATATGTAAGAACCAACTCCCGTTGTTAGACAGAAAAATCAACTTGAAACTGATCAAGTAATTAGTATGACTGCCCTTAATTCAAGGCTCACAATTAATTAATATTATGCACAAAGAATCTATCAGACTGTGAGTGACTGTCACCTTTCGTAAGCATTAATTACATCCAACAAAAGAATCTGCTAGGCCAAAAACTGTCCTACAAAAATAAGGATTATTTATTGATCTTGTGCCCCTCTCTAGAGTGCAGACCAAACACCTCATTCATTTGGCAGACCCCTCTAGAAATGGTTGGGAAACAATTGGCACTAATTGTGATTTGGGAGTACTATATCTGTGGTTCCAATTATTTGACATTGGGAATGCAAGTGAACTCTCCTAACCTGTTTTAAGTTGAAATTAGATGATATTAGCTTAAATTTTTGATGTAATAATTCTCTAATATGATATCAAAGCCTTTTAAAAAAAAAAATTTAAGACCGAATCCTCCATCCCTGCGTCAAATTGTTTTTGTTTATTAATATATATTTATTTTATGTGTAGGTTAAAATTACACGTAGAAGTATTAGCTTAATATACATTTTGCAAGCCACATGCCAAAGATGGAAACATGGGGTCTTGCATTTTGAATCATGGGACCCAAAGATGGTCTGCTCTTTCACTCATTCATTCATTGAGGCATGAGGCATCCACGTACTGATAGTTCAGCTGTACCTACTACATTTGTCATTTGTCGTGCACTTAATTACAATTGTCAGAATCCACGTTTTGCAAACGTTAATGCAGCCTCAAACATCAAACATGTTACATGTACTACATTACTACTTGGTTTTCCGAATACAAGTAATGCACTAATGCATCACAAACAAAACTAACATAAAGAAGCTTGTCTGTGTGTGTGTGTGTGTGTTTGTCTCGTGGGTCAGAGAAAGAAACAGAGAGAGATTTCAATTTCAAATAATCGTATGAATTGAAGATGGGATGGCCAGGCACTCACTCAGGCAGTGCTATTTGCCCTCCATGTTGGCAATAGTGCCAACACCTATTATATGCAATGTACCCTTTTGTTACACTGAAATAAAGCATCACTTCTACCATTTTGTGATCCCAACCCATTCAAACTTCAGGCACTCCAACTAATCTAGAAGTATGCACTTTTGGGCTCATCCTCTTCCAATTGGTTCTGGGATTAAATACAATCTATTGGGTACTTTAAGTATCAATTAAATTAAACTGGATTTTCTTTAGAACTTCTACATGCACCAAAGAATTTCGTTAATATATCCAACCTCAAAAAAACTTCCAAAATTTCCTTTGAATGTAAATATGATGTAGTGAGCCGTAGTGGATAAATTTTTTATGTAACGGTTAGGAATCCACCCAAATTATAATATATGTACAATCATTAGTATTTTAAATTCTAAATTCTAAATCTTACCCTTAATAATTGTACACATTTATAATTTGAGTGAATTCGTAGCACGTGATGTTATTATCACATACAACAAATTTTCATATACAAAAGAATATAAGTGGACTATAAAAAACATTATTTAATTTATTACTCAATATTTAAATAAGCATACCAAAAGTCTATATTTACAATTATTTATAGAATTTAGAAAACTTGGACAATAAAGATACTTGAACACCAAGAATTCCAATAAAACCAAACTTTAAAATAACAAAAATCAATAAATGCAAAATGTGAGCAACATCTTCTCCATATTCTTGTCAAACTTTCCCAAGAGTTTCTACTAGAATTAAATAAGAATGCATAACTTCCTACTAAAATTTAAAACAAAAATCAAAATTAAGGTCCCGTTTGACTTGCAATTTAACAAATAATAGCATGTGGAAAACAATCAAACAGAACCTAATAAAAATCCAAATATTTTAGATTGCATCATGAAAAAATGAAAAAAACTAAAAGAATTTATAATAGTTTTTTATTTTATTGAAAGATATACTTTATTGAAGAAAACTAAACAAGAGTTACAATCCAATTGAAATTATTGTTGAAGCCATACAAGCACTTCTCCCACTCAATTAGTAAAATCTATACAATGTAAAACAAAGTAGGCAAGAACATAAGTTATCCTATTATAATTTTAGACACATAACTAGAGCAAACCTCGAACAATTGAATTCAAAACTCTCGTAGCCTCCTGCAAAAAGTGTTAGTCAAGACTAAATCCTCCTTTATCTTTTGAAATTGAATGAACTCTAAGAGAATAAAAAAAAACCTAGCACCCAAGACAAACCAGATCCCGTGCAAAAACGTCAATCTCTACTTGTTGAGAAGAAGCAATATGACCAAGAGAGAAGGCTATTAGGGCTGGGTCGGTATGGTTACCGAACCGCTAGCCCCAAACCGCCTACTCACTGACCCTGGTCGGAATGGATATATATCCCAACCGCCGTCAACACCGTCACAGGCGGTCCACTAACAGTTGAAATGACCGACTTTGTCGATTAGTTCGGATTGGAAAGGCCAAAAATCGTCAAAAAAGAAAAAGAAGAGAAGAAGAAAAGAGAAAGAAGAGAAAAAGAAGAAAAAGAGAATAAAAGAAGAAAAGAAGAACCAGAAGAAATTCATCCAACGAGGGATTTCGGTAAGACCGGTGGCAAAAAGACTACCTATTTCTTCTCTACATCCCCAACCCTTTCTTCTCCATAGAAACCCAACAAAAGCCCAAAATCCGATAGTCAATGCAGTAGCGATTTCGCAGTTTTCAGCTGAGTTGCGACGCTAGACTGCCACCATCTTCTTCCTCTAGTCACTGTGAGTTCATTGGTGAGTTTGGATTGCTCGTTGGATCACCGTGCAAGGCTGCTCGACACCGAGATGTGGGATGTGGGTTGCTCACGGGATGTTGGTTTAGAGCCGTTGGTTTAGTATCAGTACACCTATAGTTTGGGATTTCCAAACCACCATCGTCCACCGTCAATATAGTAGGCGACCCGCTACCGATCTTCGGACAATTGTTGGACGACTTTTTTGCGATTGCGTCGGTTGCGGTTTCGCGATCATTCCGACCCAGCCCTAAGGGTCATAACCACCATAACCTCTTTGTGCGATCACGAATAATCGTACCCACCCCACTCACCCCTAAAATAGGATCGAAAGCACCATCAAACCTAAAAAACAACTTAAAAAACACCAACAAAAAACTAGCTATAGTTCATCTCTATTGACAAAAAGTTATAGGAAAACCCTAGACAAACCTTTTTAAATAATAAGAAAGTAGACTTGACAGAACAAAAATAAAACTAACGCTCGATCAAGAAAGTGACTCAAAACCTAAAAACTAGCTTTAGCTTTTTTCATTTTTTATCAATATATCCCTTTTTCTTTTTGGATGTCAGACTTTAAGATTTATACTTTAATTTTATTTGGGTAATTTTACTAAATAACCCCTTTTAATATACAATAAACTTTTTTAACACTCACCCCTCAAAACTTACATTTCTAACCCTTTTATATTTTTTCGGACCAAAATACCCCTTATATATATCATATGTAGACCGCATATTCGACCAAAAAAATCACCAATTGCTTCTCCTCCACCTTCTTCCTGCAGCAGCTATGGAGACGACAAAAGCCGACAAGAGCAACAACCCAAACCCTCATCTCCTCACTTGCCGGCCCTACCTCCCTCACCGGCCAACAACCTATCACATTCTCTCTCTATCTCTCTCCCTTTCTCTCCCAACCTAAATATGGAGAAAAAAAAAAAAAAGCAGTTTTTTTTTCTTTCCAGATCTGGGTGTTTTTTTCTAAGTGGGTTGGGAGGGAAGGGAAAAGAGAAAGATAAGGAAAGACAAATATGAGAGGTCAGTGGGGGAGGTGGAGAATGGTGGCGGGTTGAGTCTGCTATGATGGTGATGGTGGCGGGTTGAATCTGCTATGATGGTGATGGTGGATTGTTTTGCCATGAATAAAGATTGTCGTCCAGATTCGAAAACCCAAAACACCTTTGAACTTGAACAACATTTTCTTGCTCTTCCTCGTCTTCTTCAACATTTATCTTTTTTTTCATTTTCTGATCTGTTGCGACTGTCATAACTATATGATCGTCGCCAGAAGAGAATAAGCAACTGGTCAATTTTCTGGTCCAATTGTGAATGCGCGGTCGTCAGAGGAGGAGAAGAAGATGGTTGAATTTTTGGTCTAATACATTGTGGAATGCGCGATCCAAATAAGGTAGGGATTTTTATTCGAAGGTAAATTTGACATGTTACAGGTAAAAGGATTAGAAAAGTCAATTTTGAGAGGGATTGGTCAAAAAAAAAATTATTATATATTAAAAGAGGTTATTTAATAAAATTACCCATTTTATTTTCCAAGACTAAAGAAAAAAAAAAAAAAGAGACTAAGCGGCGTCGCTTGGAACAACTACTCGGTGACGCAGACCCAGAGAGTTTGCTTGCAACACGCCGAATCGAAAGGAGATAGAGATAGAGAAGACTACAAGTTTAAGATTTCGTGTTGGAATCGGAAAGGAACACTAACAAGTCTCTTCCTTCATAAATTAATAAACCCTTAAAGTATTTACATATATATATATATTGTATGTCTATAGATTCTTTGCCTTCAATAATTCTCTCCCTCTCTGATTGGTTTTGACCCTCTCTGTTCTTTTCCCAATTCTCGACCAACCAACCAATCAATTCCGAAAACCCTAATCGATCCCCTTTTCGTGTCTGGTATGTTGTTTTCTTTCGTGAATAAAACTTAAATCTTTGACCTTTTTTCTTTTTTCTTTTTATACTCGTGTCTGGTATGTTGAATATAGTTTCTGGGTAAGAGAGGATTTTGTGTGGTTGTGATGTTTTGTTGTTTGAAATTTGCAGAGAACAGTAGTAGTGGGAGTTTCGCCATGGCCAAAAGCTCGTTCAAGACTGAACATCCTCGGGGTTTGTTCTTTTTCTCTCTTTATTTAATTGTATTGTATTTGCTATACCCATATGCCCTTTGGTTTGTTTTAGTATGTGGTGGTAGTTTCTGATGTTTAATTCTTGAACCTGAGTGTTGGGTTTTGGTCCCTTTGGATTGGAGGGTGCTATAGGCAAAAGTTCGGCTTTTTATGAATTGCTTGTATTTGGTATTATCTAAAAACTAGTATGATTTTTCGTATCTTTCGTATCGAGCATATTCAATGGAACTTAAATTGTGGGATTATAATTCTTCTACCTTTTGTTGGCTGAAGACTGATTTATTTTTTATATTTCATGCAATTATGATCATTATCATCAGGGGAACTCAATGTGTGTATATGTTCTCTTCTTCTTTTTGAAAAGATGGTTTTTTTATTTCTTTACCGATTAGTTGAAAATTTTTATAGATGTAATGCCTAGGATTACATTACGCCTTAATCAAAATTTAGTGATTAGTTTTTGTTTAACTTCTCTTTTTTGTTATGCTCCGATGGATTTGGACTTAAATATTTCAGAACGGAGGCAAGCTGAAGCTGCTCGTATCAGGGAGAAGTATCCAGACAGAATACCTGTAAGAATTTTACTGAATCAAGTATGTTTACTTCCTATGCATTCACTGGATATACTCTTTTCTAATTTGTGTTTTCATGCAGGTGATAGTGGAGAAGGCTGCTAAGAGTGACATTCCTGACATTGACAAGAAGAAGTTAGTAGCCAATTCCCTTTTTTTTTTTAATTATCTGTATATGTGTTACTACAATGTAAAATTAATTGCTCATTTTCATTTATACTTTTGATATATATTCTGCATTTTATTGTTTATAGTCTAAATATGTTCAGAAAGCCCAAAACATGTTATGTTTGCATGGGTGTAAGTTGTTCATAGTGTATATGCAATTTATGTGCACAGAGACGGATATAGTCATGTGGATTGTTCAATTGGAGTTGGAACATTTACCAAAAGAATTGTGGGGGAAATAGGGTTCAGTACCTTAAGTTTAGTTTGAGGAGTGCTTAGGAATGATCCTGATTGTCATTTTCTTCATGAATTGGTTACCTAAGTAACCAAGTCTTCCTATCAAGTAATTTCAGACTCGTAAAACAGTATATAAGATTTGCATACCAGACAGAAGACTAATTTTTTAAGCATAGTCCAAGTTTTTATTCTTTATAGCTTGTCTAAGATCAAGGGGTTCTCACGTAGTTGTATTCTTATTTTGGTTTTCTGACTGCAGAGTACATAAGATTTGCATACCATACAGAGACGTAATTATTACTACAAAAGCGAACTCCAAGTTTATTTGTGTTTATAGCTTGTCTAAGATCAAGGGGTTCTCACATAGTTGTATTCTTATTTTGGTTTTCTAACTGCAGATACCTTGTCCCTGCTGATTTGACTGTTGGACAATTTGTTTATGTTGTCCGGAAGAGGATCAAGCTCAGCGCAGAAAAGGCTATATTTGTCTTTATCAAGAATACTCTCCCTCCCACTGGTGAGCTGCAATGCAATTTGTTTATATTTTAGACATAATATCTTATATTTTTCCAAAATTGTGGTTGTAATATTTCTCCCACTGTTACAGCTGCCTTGATGTCTGCAATTTACGAAGAAAACAAGGATGAAGATGGATTTCTTTACCTGACCTACAGTGGAGAGAATGTCTTTGGATCCCTTTAAGAGCAAGAATGCTTGTAAATAGAATTTAGAAAGTGTACATTCTTAGTTTATCCTGGTTTTAAGATTGATGGCTTTGATATGGGGTACTCGAAGTATTTGAAATTTATGACTTCTCAAGGGATTTTAATGCATGGGTTTTAAATATTTTAATGATTATCCAGTTATCTTTATGTCTATTGGTCATGAATTAAAATTGAGTTTATTTTCAATAAGTTATGCATGACATAAAGTTTCTTGTCAGTCCTACATATGTTCATGTAAGGACCTCTTATCTTCAGTTGTAGCTAAGCAATGCAGTTGATATTTTTTTTAAGGCTGCATGGATATATCATTTGCTGGTCCAAGTGTTTGTACAACTTGTCCTAGAACTTTGTTTAAGTTGTAGGTTTAATGTGCTTGATGCTTCCACACCTTACGATTTTTCATTCATTTTACAATCTACTTTCAGCAATTTCGAAAAGCCTACAAGAAGGAACAAAGTGTAAGCCTGCAAGTAATGCAATGTTCTTTCTTTTTTTGATTCAAGAACTCAGGCATGTCTTAGCCATCAATCAAAGGCATAAAATACAACATTACAATAAACAATTTGAACTACAAGCAAACCACCATCCAGATATAATGTCTCTGGATGCAATCCAATTCGGACAGTTTACTACTTAATTCATTTATTAGCGGATCTTTTCTTCTGGCATTGATTTTTGATCCATTTGATACCATTGGATGTGCCACTTTTTATCTTTTCTGCTCCAGCCATTGCAGCTACCTTGGCTTTGGTTAACCCAGACTTGGCCTCTGCCTTCTTGTTGTTGCTGCTGTCTGTGGTCTTGTTGTTGTCTTCATCTTCCAAGGCACCGATGCCTCCGGCACCCCATTGGTCTGCCCACCCCGGTGCTTCACTAGCCATAGATACAACTCAAGCTCTGCAACCAGCAACCACCCAAAATGAAAAGGATGAAAATGCAAAATAGAAGATATGCATTCAAGTTCCACATTTATTTTGAACCAAAAAATAAGTAAATAAATAAAGTTTTCTGTTCGTTTTCCTTGGGTTTTCATAGCAATCCAAGCTCTGCTGTTTTTGATATTTTCTCAGGTAAGCAGAGGAAAATGGATCTGATCTCAGAATGGAAACTAAGGATTTATTAGAAGGTTTTGTATCAAACTAAACAAATAAAAAAGATTAAAGTGCAGGCAAAGCTTAAACCACATCGTCCTCTATGAAGGCAGAGAAAATATGAGAAACAAATAACAACAGAGCTTTACATCAGCTATGAAGGCAAACAAAGAGATCTGAACAATTAACATACAATGGCTTTGTTTGTAGCAAACAAACAGGAGATTAAACCCTTCAAAGAGCAAATCAAGATAGCTTTTTTTTCACAGAGAGAGAGAGAGAGGAGTACCTGGCAATAGCGTGTAGATTGAGAAACCTGATGGAATTGTTAACCAAAATCAGTAGCTAGCTAGGTTAGGTGTTTGGAGACGAGAAACCTTGAAAGCCAATAAAAGAAGGGGCCACATCTCACATGTGGATGGGTTAGCTGTCTTTCTCCCCATTTATACACTTTTTAGAAAGGACTTGCCAACGAAAATAACTTGCCAACTCACTGGTTTGAGGTTTCCCATCTACTGAAGCAAACATCTTTCAGCATTTTCCATTTTTGTTGTGCCTTCTCTAATCATCAATTCATCCCAGAGCATCTTCTCTTTAACAAATAAGGTAGCTACCCTAACCCTAATAAGGAAAAATACTTTTTATAACAATTTATATAAATCTTACTTGTCTCTCTCATCACGTAGCTTAGTAAATAATAAGAAAGATAGACAGACACAATAAATATGTAATCGACCACGTTTTCCTCCCTTGTAAGCTGGGTTAAAGTTAGTCAACCAAATATGTAACGGAAGTGAAAAAGAACATGCCATTGGAAGGGAGAAAATATGACCTCAGCATCTTAGGCTTAACAATGCTAAATAATTGAATGCTTGAAGTTATGTTAATGAATCCAAGATGACCAAGTCATGCTAAGTAAGTATTTTTTTTATTTCTCTGTAAGTTCTTATATCCCGACCAACGTTTATTTAATATGACCATTTGGTTATAGGTGATAGTGTTACCCTTTCGTCAATGCTTGACAAGAACATTTGGGTATGTCCGTATGTACGAGTGAACAAGAAGTTTTGTACTCTCTGTTTGTATGGCATCACTCGAAGCCTATTTCGGAACTTTCAAAGACAAGCCACCCAGATCATTAGTGCCCATAAATAATTATGAAGCAGCAAGTAGAGGGCATCAGAAAGCCCACTCGCATATTTCAACAAACAATTCAATGAAAAGCAAAGCAAGTGCTCTCATGAGAGTACATGACCCATAAGTGTTGTAGTTGGCAAAAATGATTAGAAATGAATAGCTAGTATGAAGACATGATTAATTACTCCACAGAAAACAAAATTGGGGAGCAACAATTTTGGTAAATCAGTACATCTTTGGAGTCCAAACCCAAATCTTTGTTTGCCGCAACTCTATAAATCAACCACTCCCCCATGAGAAAAATGACTGAAAAATAAGATGGTATATCTACAACTTAATTTATATGCAACTCCAGGTAAAAACACAAGCAATATTTCATCAATCAATCTATCTATTTCCTTTCCGGTGATTAGCATGTCACAAATTCACTTAGATTTCCTTGTGGACTTTGATTTCTTCAATTTGCGAGACTTGTCATCGATGCTTGTCCACGTATAACCACTAGGAATGGCAAAAGGGTCGTCGGACTCTTGCACCACCGCAGCACAGCGTTGCTGTTGCTGCTTGCTCCCCGACGACCCGGACTGGCTGCTGTTTCGCCTCAGCCACGACGACGAGGACGACGATTTCTGTGACTTGTACTTGTTGTGCTCCTCCTCTTGTTGTTGTTGTTGGCCTCCTCGTCCTTCACGGAACAACTGTCTGGGGCTTGACATCGGGGTGAAGAATTGTTCAGTTGGTGGAAGCTCCACAAACTTCGTGAATGTTATCACCACCCTCACCGTGGGGACCACCGGTATTGCCACCTGTCCCACCAAAACGACACCGTAAGCATGTACCGAACCAAATCAAATCAACATATAATAGACTAAATAGTTTGGTCTCCATGCACAAACTTTGTCAACATCACAATGGCAGTTAACCGTTACGACCAAGAACATGCCACGTCAGTTCTCCATGGGTCCTGTTGACGTGGCAAAGTCTAAGGTCAAAGAAACCCTTTTGGTTTTTCCTTTGGGTGGTCAGCAAATAAGGAATCAGAAAGGATAAAACTTGGGACCCACAGCCCATGCCCTGTCTGAAAAGAAAGGGATCCTCCAATCCGATCTGGGTCCCAAGGCTCCCATCACCGTCGGATCAAAACAGACAAACGACCACAAAGAGGTCCCATAGAAAGCTTCTAGACGTATGCTATAGTCTAAGCCACAGCTTCTCATTTGTCACGAAGCTCAAGTCAAGCTTGAGGCTTTAAGCATAAAAAGCACCAAAAAGCAGAGTACAGACAAATAAAGAGAACCCATGCCTCCCATGCAGCCCCATTCAATCCCAGTGGACCCCACCCCAATCCAATTATTTTCGAATTGACCAAATTACCCTTACCTTAACCGGAAAAGTCCCTGGCGGGAACTTGGTGGTGAGCAACTCCCTCATCCTCCTAACGGCCTTCACCTTGTTCGCCAAAATGTCGAGTAACGGCAGGAGCTCCTCCGTCTTTAACGGAAACTGCTCCGTCAGCCAAACACACGGCCGCAAGCTCCTCACGTACTCTTTCTCTTTCGTCTGCACCGGCGCCGCCGCCACAGTCGCCGCCGCCATCGACCTCCTCGGCGGCTGCGGCACCGCTCCGATCGACGACACGTCGACGCTTTTTCTCCCCAACGTCACAAACTCCCTATCTTCCCTCACGAAGCTACTGTGCCTCCTCCGATTACTATCCGGAATTCCGAAGCTCGGATTCTCCGCCACTAAAAACCCGTCGTCGTCTTCGTCAAGTTCCAGAGGGAGCACCTGCTCGCTCCCTGCCACGTCAGCGTCTCCGCTGGCGACTTTTCGCGAGCGGAAGCTGAACACCACGTTGTGGATTTCGTAGACTCTGGCTCTCCACTCTCCGACGCTCTCGGTCTTCTCCTGCCTTCTCCAATTGGTCCTTCCTACGAGCTCAGCTCTGGTGACGTCCATCCCAGGCCGGTACACGCTCGTTTGGGAGCAGAATCCGGCGATATCAGAATCGCTCATCGGCGACCCAGCGTTTTCAAATGCATCGAAGATTTTGCGATCATCGCGGTTGAGGACGAGTAATGAGCCTGGGGGAATGTCGTGGCTCTGGTCGCCGTCGCCGAGAAAGAGGAAGCTCTGATCGGCGCGCTGGATCTTCAAGCCGTCGAAGCCGGCCAACGACGTGTCGGCGCGGAGGTTGCCATCTCGCTTCCAGATCTTGTACGTGTCGGAGGGAGCGATCTTGCCGACGAAGGGAATGACGGAGCTCTCGAAGTGGAACGAGATCTCCATGTAGAAGTCCCGCATTCTGCGAAGCACGGCGATGGCACGTGGCAGCCGGCGGCGCCACTTGGCCCAGGCGGAGCGGTGGTGGAGCTTGAGGAGGATCAGGGCGATGTCAGAGCTCCGGCGACACAGGGCCTCCTGCAGGGGGTTCCATCCGGACGCGTTCTGAAGGGACACGTCGGCGCCGGCGGAGGCTAGGATTTTGGCGGAGACGGCGTCGTTCAGTCGTACGGCGAGGTGGAGAGGGGTCTCCCTGTACGGAACGTCGCGACGGTCGAGCACGGATGATATCCGGTCCGCGATTCGCTCCTGGGAGAGCGATTCGGACTCGGTGTGGATCTGAGTGGGATCGGCGAGTCGGGGAATGGTGGCGGCGATTCGGGAGAGTGTAGTGTGGTCTGACAAAACGACGGCGTAGTGGACGGGGCTGTGGGAATAGTCGTCGGGCTTGAGCGGTGGAAACGACGCCGTCGAGGTCGCCGAAGACGACGACAACGACTTGGCCATGACTTGGTTGGGAAATGAACTGCCAATGCTTTGGTGTGTAGTGAGTCCTTCAGTTTCAGACTTTTCAGTTGCAGTGTGGGTTTAATTTTGATTTTTGAGCGAGAGAATGTTATGAGAAGGGGTGTAGGGGTATTTCTGTCATTTGATGGTTTTTACGTATTGGAAACCGTACACAATCAGCGCGACTTTTGGTGATACACTGATACTAGGCTTCTGGCAAGCGTTGGGGATATTTCTTTCTTTTTTCTTCCATCTTTGTACTTTTGCCTCCTCCGTTTCTCTTCTCCTCCTTTGATTTTCTGTCTTCTTCTTTTTGTCTTTGATTTTTTTCTTTTCTCATGAAATTTCAGTCTCTCGACACATGTTTACAAATAATAGTAGTGAAAAGAGTTTTTAGTTTAGCCATCAATACACCACCACTCATCATCTACAACAACTATGTAGTTCACAACCACTTACGCATTCATGATTCATCACAAACACCAACTTGGAGAAGCTCATGTCACTAAATTACACTTTTAGACATAAAATATTTATATGCCTGAATTATAACGGTTTTTAAAGTAAATAACTAAAATTCAAAATAATCAAAACTATATAGATGAAAGTAAAACTCAATTCAAACTATAAGGACTGAAAGAAAAATTTATCCGAATCAAAAGTATAGAAGATGATATACTTTATGCACAATAAAAATGCACAAAAATGCAAGAACTCATTTATAGGGTGCCAATATGGCAATATCATCTCCCAAAATTATTGTTGTTGACTTTTCCTCAGTCACTTAAACATCGACCCACCCATGAAATTGGCACTCGTAAATTTTGGCTTCAAATGCGATTTCACTAATTTGGAAAAGTTGTTTGTGAATTTATATCTTTTTTGTTACATAAAAAAAAAGTAACCAACAAAAGGGTAATAATAACAGTAACCTATTTGTCTTGTTGTTTTATTGAATTCGAAATTGTGGGTATTATGGAATGATTGGTGGGACCTTTGATGGGCCCATTGGGCCAGAGTCCGAGTAGTCAGTGTCCTAGCATCTGTGTCGTGATCATACAAGTCACTGACTGAGAACAGGGAGCGTGTTTGGCTTAACCTGGACCAAATCCAAACGGATTTCGCTCCAACCTATGCACTTACTATTGCACTCATAAAGCAAAACGACCATAACTCAAAATTTGCAATCACCAAACTTTACTTATTTTATTATGATGTACCAAAAAGAAGTTAACTATTTTATTATTGAGTTGTTTTTCAATTTTATACTTGAAATTTGAAGTACGTTTTAATTTGATACTTAAATCATAATTTATTCTAATTATATATTTAAATTTTTATTTTGTATCAAATAGGTATTTAAGTCCTAATTTCATTAATAAACTTAACATAAATAGGGATAATTCAGTCTTCTCATAAATAAAATATTAAAAACTAATAAAATTAAGATCCCTTATTCTTTCTTCTTCTTCCATACCACTCTCTTCTTTTTCTTCTTCTACTGTTTTTCTGTTTTTCATGTTGCATATTCCATTTCACCCCCTTATTCCCGTGTAAAGGTGTGTTTCGGACGGATCGGATCGGAAATAGGGTGTTCTAATTCCAATCTAAAAAATTTCGGAATAAAATTTCTATTCCAAAAAATCGGAATTTCAACATCTCATTCCACTTTGAAATTTTTGGATTTCTCGGAATTTTTGAATTTTTTCGGAATATCATATTTTCAGAACTTTCGGATAAAAATTTGAAATTTTCAGATAAAAATCAGAATCTTAACGTTACTTTTTGTTATTAGTAAAAACAAACAAAAAAAATTAGTAATTACACATACAAAAAATGTGGGTGCTTTTGTTAGCATTTATGTTATTATGATACACATATATTTATAATATACATATGTTTATATTAATAGTATTAATTTTTTTTTTTTAATATTTATGTATGTGTATGTTTGAAACAAATAACAAATTAATGAAACATATAGTAAAAAACTAAATAAATTATATAATATTAATATAAATACGGAATAAATTGGCATAATTTCAAAAATATCAAATCGGAATGCCTTTGGAAAATTTCGAATCGGAATTCGGATTGGATCGGAATTTACAGATACATTCCAATTCCAATCCAATTTTTTTCGAAATTTTTGAAATTCGGCATTTTCGGATTTCGAATTTGATTCGGATGTTTCAAAATTGAAAATTTTCGGATTGAAATCGGTCGGATTTGGATTTTCCAATCCAAATCACACTCCTATCCCCGTGTCTGCAGATCACCCACACCCATACTCATACGGGCCAAACCCACCCTCTTCTTCTTTTCGTTTGCAGATCCATAAACTTAAAAAAGAAAAAAGGAAAAACAAGCTAAAGAGAATCCCCACACCCCACCCCCGTGTCAGATGATCCCCCACAACCACCTCGTGTACTTCTTTTTCATTTTTTTATGTTTCTATTATATATATATATAGGAAGTAGGTTCAAGTGTGGAATCTTATATTTAGTATTTAATGTGAAATGAGGCACATGGGTCAATTTTATGTAATTTTTTAACAATTTGAACTGTCTATTTTTTAAGCCTTTATTCATAAATCATTCTTATAAAAAATTAGCCAAATTATAAACTATTTGCCTATCTAACTTTGATCAAACAAATATAGACGATTTGGCTAATTTTTTATAAAGATGATCTAGGCCTAAAAAATAGACAACTTGGATTGTTGAAAAACTACATGGAATGGACCCATGGGCTCATCCCATATTTAACACTAAATATGAGATCTCACACTTGAAGATACTGAATTATCCTTATTTTTGTTGAGTTAACTAACAAATTAAAACAAAAGTACCTATTTGATACAAAATAAAAACAGATACCAAATTTAAAAAAAAAAAAAAAAAACCATTTTATTATTAATATGACCACAACATAATTAGTCTAACAATCTAATAGCATTCTCTATCTTTTACTCTTTTCTCACTGCAGTACTCCACAGTTTCCAATTTGATGAAAATTACACTCGGACCAATCAAATTTAGTCTAGCTTACTATCTCATGTGTAATGTGTTGGTTTTCGTACTAAACAAGGTCATTATGATATAAGATAATGGGCTGTGTGTTGTACAATCACTTCATCCTTGATATTAATTGGGTTTCTCATAATCATTGGACTCTTTCATGGGCTTCTTGGGCCTTGGTTTCGGAAGTGAACCACACAACTATGTATGTCTCATTAACTCTAGATTTTGGGCCTCTATTTTATTTCTAGATGGCCTAAGCCGTTAGCAAATACAACCTACTGCCTGCCTATTATTAATGCCGCCAAGGAGGATGAGTAGGATAAAGGTTTAGGAAAATTTGTGTGTGTGATAGTAAGGATACTTGACATTTTAATGTGGTGTTATTAATTAGCTTAAATTATTGTTTAAAATTTAAAATTTTAAATACTAATAATTGTACATATGCTATATTTAGATGAATTGGTAATATTACGTCAATATATCATGTGGTGTTTAGTTACAAATGTATTTTGCTACGTGGGTATTGTCATATCGACTAGACAAGTTTCTTTTTGTTACTCAATGTTGGCTACTACCTAGAGAAGTTAAGGAGAGAGAAGACCAACAGATTAATGTAAGCCTAATGAATAGTTAGTCACCCCCTCCCTAATGAATGGAACACCTCATGATTGAGCAACCAAGCGTCCATTGGTTGGTATTGGATGTGGAATGTGTTTAGGGATGAGATTATGAGAACCAAATAGAGAGGTTACTCGTTGCCCTTTTCTATTTTGGTCATGACAAAGTTATCGTTATGATATCTTTGACAGAAAAATAAACTTACCATTTAGTACGTCAAGGCCTTCAATTTTGGTGAGGTCATCTGAGTCTGATATGACAGCCTTTTTGGCCCAACCAACAGAAAGTTGCCAGATTAGAATGGTTGGAGAAGATGGTGATACATATGAACATGACATCTGTATTACTGATATTTTAAGAGCAAAGTTACCACAACTAAGTGCTAATAAACCCCGCAGCAAAACTATAACTTAAATGATGGAGTATTTACCCTTTCCTAAAAAATTAATCCTCATTTGCGGTTTGCCGTTTGCCTAATAAATAAAGGTAATGTTGCTCATCTTATTTCCAAAACAAAAAGAAAACGAAAGATGAAAAATCAATGGTACATCAACTAAGTTCTCTTGGGAACTTGTTTAAGACTAAAAAAGAGGAATTTCATGTAAATACCATAAAATTAATAAGGTTTGATCATATTCATTATTCATGGAGGTTGTACGACAAATTTGAAAAAATTGGGATTTTGTTTTTTTGGGGGAGATTGGATGCATTTTCTAATTCATTATATGTAATGTACATAATAAAAACTTCAATCTCCAATTAAATAAAAAAATTTAATTACAATGTTATATATTTATAAAAAATTTCGAAAAAGACTAACTTTGAATGGAAAAAATAAGAAAATATGGTTGATATGAATTCCCCTATAAGCTAGGGGTAACACCCTATTTTCGAGGCTCTTGGGCAACAATCCATAGATAAGGCAAAGGCTGAGCCACATATAGGTTTGAAGTGGTCGTGCCCAAACCTCCACGCAACGCATGTGTATTAAGGTCACGATGCTACATTAATTGGCCTACATATTGTAAAACTACGTCAATTTGTTCCCCAAAAGTAAGATGCTAGCTTTGCCATTGGATAGGGCCTCTGAATTGGAGATTAATTAATGTGTGTTTATGGTAAATATAATGTGTTGGATGAGCATTTTAAAAATGGTAATGGTTGGGAAAAAGTTGTAAAGTAGTAGTGTCAAAAGTCAAAACGTATAAAATACCTCACTTATAATTGTAGAAAGAAAAATTGTAAAGTAATTGTGGGAAGGACTTCGTTGACTATTACAAAATAGTGGTTTTGTTAAGGTTTCAAGTGGAAAGTGTTGGCGTGAATCAACTCACCATAATTGTGATTTATGTTAAAGGAATTCATGGGATTGTAATTAATAGAATTAAAGGAATTCATGAGATTTGTAATTAACACAGGATGATGGTTGGTGGAGAGTTGACCTTATAAACTTTCCATTTATGTACTTTGTAATACTTTATTTATACTTCCGTTTGGAGATGAATACGATATCAAAAAATTAACCTTCAAACACTTTAGCATGGTATCAGAAATAACCGTTGATATTGTTACTCGTAGATTACATCCTTCATGACATGTGCATTTTTTATTAGGGCCAATTTGGTATTGCCGTGAGAAAAAGCAGCTGTGAAGTAAAACAGTTGTGAAGTCAAGTCAGCTGTAAAGTAAAACAGTTAAGTGTTTGGTAAACTATGTTTTCAAAAGTACTGTGAGTACAAAAAACAGTATCAAAGTGTTTGGTAAATGTTAATGTAAAAGTGATGTGATTGTGTATAATTACTAAAATAGACATGATACTGAAAGTGTTTTTCACTTATATATTTGGTAAAAATAAAATGTTTTTTTATTGGTTTTTGAAATTGTTTGCTACAAATTTTTATTAGCATTAATTTTTCTAAGGACAACATTATTAAATATGTATGCCTATTATTTTTTAGGTATATTATAATTTTAATTGTATAAATAAAATATAACTAACAATGAACATATTTTTTAATTTAAAATAAACATATAAAAATTATAGAAATCAATGAGGGTATTATGGGTAAAATAAAATATTCATTATTGCTGTAATTCATTGCAGCTTTCAAAAGCATTTAGAAACATGCTTTCTGTTTTTGTTGTGAGAAGTTAAGAATTGTGGGGAAAAACAGTTTTTAATTTTGTTACTAAACACCAAAATTGTTGTAGGTGATTGAAAATTGTTATCCACAGCAGCTTTTGGGTCCTTTACCGCAATCCCAAACGGAGCCTTAGTAGACATTTTTCACATTCCTAAGAGGCTACTTCAACATAATATAATAAGAACTAATTATTTTTGAATATGTCCTTATTACGTTTTTATGTTTTGCCAACAAAAAGAATAATGATGAAAAACACTATAAAAGTTTTTTTCCATGAAAAATAAAAACAAAATTGCAAGGTAAAGTGGAATCTCCCTTTCATAGTTTCAGAATGTTATGCATTTCCAAAAGGATTTCATTGGCTTACACGAAAATGGTGGTTTGTAAAGGTTCACGTGGAAGGAGATTCAAAAATAATTATTGATATTGGTACATTTGTGGTTGACAAATAACTTTTAACTTACAGAGTGTATTTAATTGAAATTCTAATGAATTTTAAAAGAATATAAAAATTCATAGAAATCTAGCTATATTCAATTCAGAATTTTAAGAATTTCATAAAAATTTAGGTGTATTCTATTTATAATTTTAAAGATTACATAGAAATTCGAATGTGATCAATCTCTCGTGAATTTTAAAGGATTTCATTAAGTTGTGTATTTTGGTTGATTTTATTGGATTTTGAACTAAAAACAAAGGATATGAGAATTTCAACCTTTCCCTTTTAAATTTTGATGAATTTCATAAAATTTCATAAGAATTCATAAAATTCATATAATCTCCATGAGTTTATAAATTCTTTAAAATCCATCAAAATCTCACTTGAATACAATAAAAAGCTAATTTAGTGATAGTTTTACTTCAAATTAGGCGGTTTACTTTTTTTACAATGTTAGTAGAATGTAATGAGAGCTAATTGTCTTCGAGGTCGCTATTAGGTGTTTTTGTTTCGCCCAACGAAAGACTAACTGTGAAAAACACAAAAAAAGTTATTAAAAAAAAACAAAAAAACAAATTTGCAATGTAAAGTGGAATCTCACTTTCTTCACCAAAAATGTTAGGTGCTACTTCTACATCTAGCATCTATATATGGGCAAATACAACTATACAAGCAGTGATTGGTTTGGCCCAATATAGCTCCGTCACATGGACATGCCTCTCCCTCTCTCTCCTTTTTCTCCCTACACTCTCAACCTCCTCAGCTCCTCTGTAATACAAAATGTAGATTTATAGAGTCATAGTCTCATAGACAGCCAGAGCCATTCCATAAACACTTGTATTCAACTATTAAATACTGAAATCCACTCAGCTTCACTTGTTTCTAGCTTTGCCAGTTTTTCCTTTTCTACAAACAAAGCCTGAGGCTGAGGTAAGTGTGTAGGGTGTACTGGTGTAGCCAACAACATTCTGCTCACCTACCCCCTCCGAAACTCTTTTCGTCTAATCACTGGGACTTGTCGGTCTCCCTCTCTCCGTCAAAGTTCTAAACTTTATATACCCAAAATTCTTCCATATATTTCATTTCTTGTATCACGCATATACAGACTCTAATACAATTTTGTGGGGTCCGAACCCCACCTCCATTATCGTCTACCTTGACAATGTACTACTGGGTTTCAGCCAACAAACCCCTCACCAACCACTTCTCTCTCATGAGCCTGGATTTTCCTAAGAATTAGTTTTTTTTTTGCATTGTGAGTTCAGTGAAATTGAGCTTATTAATGGCTGTCAAGGGTGCACCCATTTGGGGTTGTGCTAAAACCCCTTATTCTCATTTGGGTGTCTCAGATTTGGGCTCTACACGTTCTGGATTGGCTTTGAATTTGAGTTTTCACAAATGGGAGTGTTGTTGTAGGGGTGTTGGTTTGGCTCACAGAGCTATCACTCCGGTTGAAGATGAGAAGCCTAACTTGCCCGGGGCCGAGTCTTCAGGGGCAATTGAACGGATTGAGGACAATGAGTCCAGGGGGTTTCACAAGGATTTGAACCTTCTTCCTAGTGAGTTTACTCAGAAGCTCTTGATTTTTGTTTTTGTTTAATTCTTTTATGTGTTCATAGAATGGCCTTTTGCAATCCAATCAGCCTATGTTGGGATTGAACAGTAGAAATTTTGGTTGCTGAAGAACAAAATTAGCATATGACTAGTTGGTGGGCAATGTACAATAATTTAGAATGCTTTTGGTCCTTTTGGGCATCTAAAAGCATTGTACTTTTCTGAACCAGAAAAAAAATTTCTAAAGGGGTGGGAATATATGTAAGGGGTAACTTTTTTCATATGATGGCTATTGGTATTGGTGCATGCATCATGAAGAAGATTTTATTTGCGTTGTTAATGCTATAAATGACGGCTGCTTTGACGTGGGCGCACTTAACTAATTCTGAGTGAGCCCTTAGATTATGATGGAATCAAATGAAACTAAGAACAATATACATCAAAATTTATGATATGACGGGTGAGGACTAGGAGAGTTTCCACTATCACAAGGTTAATAGAAAAATGTAACAATAAGTGCCTTACTCTCGAAAATAGGACTCTCAGATTTCTCTCAAAATTGTTTCTTTCTTGCATCTCATTGCTTGAATATAAATTAATTGCAGAACCATTGACAGCAACTGATCTTTCTCCTTCTCCTAGTGATGGTTCTAAAGTGAGAGTTGCTTATCAGGTACATCTTCTTATTTTCTTTTTGGTAATACAGGTAGATATTTTTATTAGTTGCATCTTTTTTGGTGTTTCCAGCTTTCGTTTTGTTCTTACGTTAGTTGTATTGTTATAGGGGTTACCAGGGGCATATAGCGAGGCTGCTGCACTAAAAGCTTATCCGAAGTGTGAGACTGTCCCATGTGACCAGTTTGAAGCTGCATTCAAGGTTAGATATCCTTTTTTGCATTTCTCATTATTTTTTTATTATATTTACCTGATAGTGTACTGTGAGTGAGTTAATTTTTATTTAACAGGCAGTTGAACTGTGGTTAGTTGACAAAGCAGTTCTTCCCATTGAAAATTCTGTTGGTGGAAGCATCCACCGTAATTATGACTTACTTCTTCGCCATAGGCTGCACATAGTTGGAGAGGTACAATTGCAAGTGAACCATTGTCTCTTGGGATTGCCAGGTGTAAGAAAAGAGGAGCTAAAACGTGTTTTCAGCCATCCTCAGGTTGGTCTATCATTTCTTGTTTTTATTCCTTTTATATTTGTTTAAGAGGAAAGTTAATGAATATGTTGCCTGACATGTCCAGTACATGTGGCACGAACACTCATCATTGTGCAATCAATTGTCCATTTTTAATAATAATGTTTCCTAGTTAAATGATCTCAATCGCCTTGTAGCACAGACAAAAAGGAAAATCTCTATATGGTAGCTAATATTAGGGATAGAAAGTACCAGCAAATACGTTATTGGTTTCCAGTAACCATTTCATGTTTGTCAAAGAGTGATTGTGACGTGATGGATGTGTGACATTTGGGTTGTCGTTTGTCCTCCCGTTCCCAAAATGTTTAATATCTTTTGATATACGGATGTGTGACATTTGGAGTTGTCGTTTGTGCACCTGTCCCCAAAATGTTTAATATTTTTTGGTTTGTTCTTTTGTGGAGCTCTTCCAAGGTGGGTCTGTCTCATATTCTATCACCTCTGCTAGCAGTGCTACTGCACCACCCCATGGTACTAACTACTAACACATTCTAATTACTTGATTAGGTTCGAAACTTGTAACATAAAGGTGGTCTTGGAAATTAACAAGGGGGTCTTGATGATGTAGCACTTTTTAGCCATCTTCTATTTGGTTTGACTGGTGTGGAAAATTTGGGTTGGTGCTAGTTAGTTTAATACATGCATACATGCGTAGATATGTACAAACTAATCTTTGAAATGAAAGGCCTAGGTCTTCAAAGTTTTGTGTGCATATTTTTGCTTGCAGGCTCTTGCTCAATGTGAGATGACACTAAGCAGTTTAGGTATCGTCAGAATCAACGCCGATGACACTGCTGGTGCTGCACAGGTTATCTATGCACTTTTTCTGTATTCCTTCAAGTACCGCTATGAAAGGCTTTGAGGCTGTGTTTACTATGATTTATTAGGACATTTTGTACAGATGGTGGCCTCAACTGGCCTAAGAGATAATGGTGCTGTTGCAAGTGCTCGAGCTGCAGTAATCTATGGGCTTGACATTCTTGCAGATAAAATTCAAGTAAGACTGTCCTCTTAGATTTCTTTATTTACTATAGGATCAAGTTGCCTTTTATGCTTGAATAATCAATTGGTGTTGACATGGTATACTTCTTAAAATGTTTGAGAATTCACCTTGTGCTTAAGAAACGCAAGATGTAATTTCATCATTGTGGTCAGCATGCCAGAATTCCATAAAGCAATTTCTTTCTTAGAATTATACTGAGTTCTACATGTCTAAACTGTTCCTGCTTTGAGCATTTACATTTTATTAGAATGTGTTAATTGCATGCTATTGGATATTTTGTAGCGTTTTAAAACTTTTTTATTTTTTATTTTTTCATACCTGTGTTCAACGCATGGATCATACATGAAATTTTCATTTTCAATTAAGTAAGATGCTAGCTTTTGTGAATTACAAATTATGCAGCTTAATTTAGTTTATTCCCACCTTTCACTGGCCAGGATGATGACGATAATATCACTCGCTTTCTGATACTTGCAAGAGAACCAATAATTCCAGGAACTGACAGACCATATAAGGTATAAATTTATTGTTTTTCTTTATATGTATCTATGTATTTTATTTTGTATTGAGTGTGTATTTACATATTTTCTTCCTAGACAAGCGTTGTTTTCACTCTTGAAGAAGGTCCTGGTGTACTATTCAAAGCCTTAGCAGTGTTTGCTCTTAGGGGCATTAACTTGACAAAGGTAACCCCAGATAATATAATTTTGTTTCCCCATCTCACCACCATGTCATTAGCTTTGACAAGTGCCTTCTTCTTTTGGAGCAATTTCAGATAGAGAGTCGCCCACAGAAACAACGTCCACTAAGGGTTGTTGATGATTCGAATGAAGGGAGTGCCAAGTGAGTGGTACACTCTTTTGCATTGGATAAATAAGCCATATATATAATGTATATATTCATAATGGATGCAGTGTGATATGTTTATATCAAATAGTGTTTATGGAAAGATCAATTATCCACCCAAAAAACTAAACTGACAACTTGATAGAATCTTTAACATCTTTTATATGTATATTCAGCAACATAAAATAAGATTAAAATCAAAGAAATGAACTGGAATCCAGTATTTGTTCAAGTATCCAGTAAAACTAATTCCATGTAATGTCAAAGAGCCTCTGGTTAGGAGTCATGAGGTGGCTCTAAGATTTGGGTACGGTAAGTGTGCCAAAATTTCCATCCCTGTGGAATTGACTGATTATTTTTGGCAGGTATTTCGACTACCTCTTTTACATTGATTTTGAAGCTTCTATGGCAGAGCCCCGTGCTCAATATGCTTTGGGACATCTGCAGGTTAGTCTGGTGGTATAATTTAGATAAATGGGATCATGTTCTTTGTTCGCTTGGCTTCCGAAGACTTATATTGAACCCAGTTTCTGTTCTGGAGGTTTTACTTTTACCACATGATGACAGACACACTGTGATGCTAGAAATTACAATCTCTGCCTCTTAAACTTCCCCTGCCCCTTACCCCTGAGAAAAAAAGAACAAAGGTGATTTAAAGACTGCTTCCTATTGCAGGAATTTGCAAGATTTCTTCGTGTCCTCGGTAGCTATCCAATGGACTCAATTCCATAGAAGGTAGAAGCTTTGTTGGGCTCAGTTTCGTGTTTATTTTAGATTGTAAGACAGATCATCAACCTTCAATGTTGTATATATCTGGACATTATTGTGGGAGGGGAGCTGAAGCCGGAAAAGAATAACCTTTGGCTCAGTGAGGAGCTTTCAATGAGGAGAAAATTCCTTTAAAAGCTTCATTTTTTTCAATGTTTAAATCTCCACCATTCTTTCTATCCTCCGAATGGGGGTGTTTACTGTTTACTGTTTCTGGAATGTCATTATACTATAACGGAGGGGAGGAATAAGCTTAACTTTGTGTCTTTGATGGATGTGTGTAGCCATGCACAAAACTCTGCATTGTTAGGTTCCCTTCCCAACCTACCCAAGTACAACTGTACAAGATACCTTTTTAGACTCTTGTTGTGTGTAAGACAGTTTTCCATGCTTTGTAACTTTCAAGTGAACAAGTTCTACCCTTTGGTTATCTTCCTCTCTTTTTCTTATTTTTTCTTAGCAATTGCTTATTTGGCAAGGATGCTTGCCAAAAAGGTAGAGAATTGCTCTCAAATGATCTCTCGGCTAGAAGAAAAAGGAAAAAGAAACAAGATTTGAGCAAAAAAAGGAGCAATCATAAAGTTCGCAGAACGATATCAGCCTGTATATGCTTAAAACAGACGAATAAAGTAACATATACAATCGTCAGTCCTATTAAAACAGAGCATAGACAAATAAAGTAACATAGACAACCATATTAAAACAGCCAATGCTGCTTGCTAATACAGAAACTGGGTTATCTTATTCATATGAGATAGGACTGTCCAGATACTTTCACTTCATGCAATTATTCTTGCTTACTTCAGTTCCTTGAGAAAATCCTCATTGTCAACCAGGACCTACAAGTACAAACGGAAATAACCATAACATGAGTTCAACAAATACAGAAGTATAACCATAAACATGTTAGATATGTTAGATACAGGGTCATGTATACGCATACACACAGAGCCTTACACCATGCATGCATATATTTTGAGCAGAGACCATCCAAAGCGTTAGATTGATGTTGATCTATTTTATTTAAAAAAGGTGACAAACAGATGCCCAAAAAAACTCCAAAACAACAGGGGACGAAACATATTAATCATGTTTCTATGTATCATATTTGCACTTCAAGGTTCTACGTGATAAGAGATAGAATGAATAAGACAATTATTCATACAATTTAGTCATCATTTCTTACAAAATCAAACGACTAAATAGAAAGTAAGCACCAAGTGCACAAGTGAAGACTTACAGTTTTCCAGCCATCTGGGTCCAAAAAAGCGGTAATCTTGGTGTTGATTCCTGGAAGTGGTCCTGGCTGCCTAATTATCTTTCCTCCAAGCTCTTGTGTAACCAAGTTAACAGCCTCGGCACTTTTGTAGACATCATCAGTACTAATAGCAATCTGGTATGAGTACAAAAGTATCAGCAAGGCGAAATTATTTCTGAATTGAAAACTTTTCAAAGTAAAAAATTGGAAGAAGTTGCAAAAGCATATTAAAAAACCTGTGCATATGCATTTCCCTTGGTATATTCAGTCACACCATAATTATAAGTCAATTCCAAAACAGTTGTATGCTCTTCTTCTGCATATCCCAGAACGGCTACTGAGTACTGCAAATGCAGGCAACAAAAAAAATGAGAAGATTCTATAAGTCTTCACATAGGTAGATGATGGGTCAGATGACTCTTACACATCAAGCTAACATAATAGCTTAGTGGAAAGAGTATTCACCTTGAATTGAGGCTTGTCAACCTTCCTTAATAGCCTCAACCCTAAGGCCTGCACAGAAGGACAACCAAGAAGTGAGACGATTAACATTAAGAGACAGATCACGGTTATAGATATGATGAACACCATAACTTGGATCCAATATTAATTTTTCAGAACTTTACCAAGGTGAAGCATTTGCCTACTTATATATCAATGGCATCCTAGTCTCTAACTCTCTATATAATGATCAAATGCACTGAAACTAATTCAAAGTTTGATACTAATTCTTTCCTGGCACTGAGGTTATATGATCATATTACCTTTTCATAGAAATTGATTGAGCGTTCGAGGTCACCAACACGGAGCATTACTTGACAAAGTGACCGAGGAGTGGAAGCTCGTTGAATAAGCTCGAATGTGTAACCATCAGGGTCCTTGACAAAGGCAATGATGGCTGTTCCACCTTGAACAAGACCAGGCTCCCTACTGATATTACCGCCCTTGGCACGGATGTCTTTGACCATTTTGTGAACCTACAACAACTCCTTCCATCAAAAATTCAGAAAATTCAGAACCAAATTTAAATGCATGAAGAACAAAATCTCAAATCCCAATTCCCATTGAGACTTGAGAGACTTACATTGGGAGTAGCAATCGCCAAATGTCCAAAACCAGTCCCAATATCATAGGAAGACACCCCATGATTGTAAGTCAATTCGATAGCGAAGTGAGACTCTTCGAAGTCAAAACCCAGAAATGCATTCGAAAATTTCTCTTCTGGGATGTCTCTTTTCCTCAACAACTTCATCCCAAGAGCCTCCGTATAAAACCTGAAATCGAAAAACAAAACAAAAACACAAAATTGAAACCATGGAAATGGGAAAACAGATTACCATTTACAATTAGCAATGTGGGTCGATGACAACGTACTTGATGGTGCGATCGAGATCGCCAACCGCGTAAACGGCGTGAAGGAAACGGCGCTTGTCTTTCTTGGGCCATTCCAACAACTCAGCGTTTGGAGCAACTGTTGCAGCCTCAACCCTTCAGCCATATTCAAGTATGTAGTAACTCGTGTGTGCTTTCAGTCAAAAATGGTGTAACCCATTCAGCTAAAGATCAAAACTTTTAAGAGAGAGAGAGAATTGGGGGTGAGGTATTTCCATACTGTGAGTGTTTGCTGAATATGTTGGATTGAGAAAGCTGGAGGTTGACGATGAGATGCTGATATGGAATGCAATGAAAAATAAGCAGAAAGCCACACCCACCACCAGCGCAGCCATTGAAACCCTCTGAGTCTTCTTCATCCTTTGGCTTGGCTACCTCTCAAGTCCCAAGTAGACACTTTTCTGGTATCTTTTATCCATTTCAGTAATTTTGGGAAGAGGTGAGTCAGGTGACATTATTATTAAAAAAAAAAAAAAAACTGTTAAAAACTTAAATGCACGGGTCATGGCTTACATTTTGCTCGGTTGAACAAAATTTGTAAATAAATAATAAATGTTATCTAACATAATTTCACCCAAATTCATTTATGGAATAAGGATTTTTATTATTTTGGGTACGACCCATTCAAGATGGAGTACATCTCTTAATTATAGTCCCTTGACTCAATGGAACACCCTTTGATTCCAAATGCAATGAAACCAACGGATCACTTTGTGAGTGTTTAGATTTCCAATAGATAAAAGACCTATTGAAATGGAATTTATTTGTGATTGCGGTTGCACCCGTATTTTAGGTTGCCTACGTACCCACTGCAGGATCAAACCACACGTAGTTCAGTTTTTGGGAATTAAATGGGTGGATGACCCATTTAAATGATTTGTGTAATTTGGGTAGGGTTTAGAGCCCTTGGATTTGATTTGAGAAATTAATTCAGGGACTTTTGTGTGTAGAACTAATTTCTGAAGGATTTAGGTGGATTTGATTTGGTGCGAAATTAATTCAAAGAAATTTATATGAATTAATTCCTAAGGGAATTTGGAAAAATTTTGTAAATGAGGTTGAGTGTGAATTTTACTCACATTGCCTACGTACCCATGATGGGATCAAACCGGACGTAGTTCGGTGAAAGAATTTGACTTGATTGGCTTTGTGCCATTTTTGGAGTTGAGTTTAGGATTTAGATTTGAGATATTTGGTTTTGTACCAATTTAAGAGAGATGATTTTGTACCATTTGAGAAAGGTGGTTTTGTACCAATTTGAGAGTTTAAATTTGGGGTTTGAATTTGGTTTCGGTTTTGTACCGATTGAGAGAGTTGGTTTTATACCGATTGGAGAGTGTTGGTTTTGTACCAATTGAAGAATTTGGGATTTTGAGGAAAATGTGCCCATTAATATTTTTTTGTATCATTTATTTGTTAAATGATACATTCTTTTATAATGGGCTAACATGAATTTGGTTATGTGCCCACTAATATCTTTGTATCAATTACTTATTAATTGACACACTCTTTATTTATTAATGGGCAAAGGTACTTTGAAAACATGACCACTGGATTTGTGACCCCAGTACAAGTGATTTAATAATGTTGGAATGAGGTCCAATATCTAATTTTGCTGGCAGCACAATTGCATTAACGTGCAATTTTGATTAAGAGCAAACTGAAGACAAGCCCAAGAAAAGCTTCACGTGGGACCCCACTAATTTTCCTTAAGACTTTGTTTTCCCTTGCTTATTGAAGATAAGAATCCAACAAATTGATTTCTTCTTGTATCCTGGAGCTTGACTTTATTTCCACTTTGCTGCATGGTTATAATTTAGAACCATAATTTCTTTTGTGGTCTTGTACGGGAAATACCCATCTCTTGAAAGAAGCCTTTCTTCTTTTCTTTTCTTTGGAGGGGCACATTTGGCTTTTGCTGGCAGAAGTGCAGCACCTTTTTTCCTTATTGTGCTGCATTGCCATAGCCTCATTTAATTTGTTTTTCTCATTTTCTTTCTTTTGCCCCTTTTTTTTTTACTACGGGCCCAACTTGATCTTTTTTTCTTGGCTTCTCACGTGAAGCACTATGGAAGCAACATCACATCTTTTCCTTGGCTTCACAACATGTCAGAGACCACCTTTTATTTTCGTCTCTTTTTTTGACTAGTTGGCTTGCCAATTTCATCTTGGGAACTTGGATATACTTTCAAGCGCGACTTTGATTTCTTTGTAAGCCGCAACTTATTTCATTGGTTGGGTTCTTTCTCTCCCTTTTTTTTTGCGTTCAACAATATAGCAAAAGGAGATCTGTTGTTTCTCCTAATCTGGTTGGCAATTGAAGGCATAAGAAGTGATTTCTTTTGTGGGGTTCAGCACAGAACCACCAGCTTAGAAAATTAATTTTGGGGGTTCATATCAGAATCCCCATCTTGAGAGAAAGCAATTTATGGGGGGTTCAGACCAGAACCCCCATCTTGAGATGAGACGGATTTATGGGGGGTTCAAACCGGGTTCAGACCAGAACCCCCATTTTGAGATGAAAGTGATTTATAGGGGGTTCTGACCTGAACCCCCATCTTAAAAGAAAGAACACTGCCAAGAGCCACTACCTTGAACTTGAACAGCAACGGTCTTGCAGTAATTCTCTCTTCTCTCTGTACTTTCTCCTTCAGCCTTTCGGTCTCCTCCCCTTCTCTCCTCCCCTTTTTTCTGAACCCCTTATGCTCTATTTATAGAGTCCATGGGAAGTCCAAGTGATGAGATCAGATGGAGATGAGATAACTCTCTCCATTTAAATTTAAACTCATCAGATAAGAGATAATTAAGCTTTCAGATAAATCCACATTATCTCACTTTTCAATTTGTTTTCATTTGAAATTAATGTGGCACATGGCATATGGGGATCTTATCTCAACCTCAACCTCTGTATTTTTTTTTGAATTTTTTTACGGTTCAACATGCTCTAAAGAAATTTCTATCATAAAAGCCAGCAGGCCCAGCACCGACTTTGGTTTTTACCCCGATTTACTTTCAGATGTTCTCATCTATAAGGCTATGGCTTATTATCAATTTTGCCCCCTGAACTATGATTCCATTCCTAATGTGCCCCCTTACTTTTTAATTTTATCAATTTACCACCTAACAGTTACAACGTTATTATAATGTACTCCTTCCGTCATAATTTCCGTTAATTTTGTTGACGTGGCGCCTACTTAGCTACATAAACATAAAAAGTGGGACCCACCCCTTTAATTTAATTCAAAACTTAAAATTTAAAACAAAAAAAAATATTTTAAACTCTAATATTTAGAAAGAAAAAATAATAATAAAAAAAAAAAATAAAAAACCAAACCCACCATCCCCTCCCCTCCCCAACCCGTGCCCAGGCCACCCCCACCTCCCTAAACCCTCCCGATCAGAAACTCACCCCACCACCCTCTCCTCCCGATCACCCACCTGCACCGACCCCACCACCATTCCTGGCCAATGACCCCCTTCATCTCTCTCTCTCTCTCTCTCTCTCTCTCTCTCTCTCTCTCTCTCTCTCTCTCTATTTTCCCCTTTCTCTAGATCTGCAAATTGGTGGGTGGCCGTCGGAGGGGATGATGAAGGTGACGGTGAAGTTGTGGTGGTGGACGAGAGAGTTGGTGGGTGGGTGCGACAGTGGGGCTGGGTGGGTGGGTGCGACAGGGTTGGGTGGGAGGGGGGGTGTGACGGGGCTGGGAGATTGGGTTCGGGGGGAGGTGCGACGAGGCCGAGAGGGGCTAGGTTGGGGTGACGGTGAAGTTGTGTTGGGGTGGGAATTGCAGAAGAAAAAGAAAAAAATAAGGGAGAAGAAGAACTTGAGGGGTGGGTTCCACTCTTGGATCTATGTGGCAAAATGAGTGGTCTAGAGAGGTCAAAATGACCAATATGCCCTGCCACGTCAGTAAGGTTAACGGAGGTTATGACAGAATTGAGCCGAAGGGGTACATTAGAATAACATTGTAACTGTTAGGTGGTAAATTGATAGAATTAAAAAGTAAAGGGGCACATTAGGAATTGAATCATAGTTCAGGGGGCAAAATTGATAATAAGCCTTTGGCTATTGTTTCAGTTTTTCAATCTAAGTTTTTATAGTTTATATTTTGTTACAATTAAGTCCAAAATTAAAATTTCGGCCAAATTTTAAATAGAATTTTCATGTGAAAACCTTATACAATGTTAACCTTTGTGAGTTTATGCGCAAAATGGTCAAAAAATTCATATAGTTGCACTCCATTGATAAAAGTAAGAATTTCACCGTCTAAATTTGGACTTGATTGTAACAAAATATAAATTACGAAACTTGATTGAAAAATTGAAACAACATTGACAAAATTGAAATAAACATTAAACTACGTGGACCAAAATGATCATTTATAAGAAATAAAAAATAAAAGAACAAATCATATCTTGAGCCTACAGTTCAATGATCGAAACAATCCATATTTTAGGACATCATTCAAAGATCATCCTTCAAAAAATTAATCAAATAAAAAACCGTTTAGTCAGTTTATTACCGTCAACATTATCTATACAATTTAGATTAGATGACCAAATAATTATCAATTGACTAATTTTTTTGCACAAACAACCCTTAAGGAGAGACCTAAAAAATAGACGATTTCGATTATCAACTGCATTGGTGGGTAATACCAAATATATAATGTTCTTACTTGTTTTGTGATAAGGACATCCTTGAAGCTTAGGAGGGTTTTTATATAATTTTCATTAATTACCTGCACGTTTTAGTTTCTGCCTTGTGCCTTCCTTTACCGCACCATACATACCAGAACAGCCCATATGGCTCAAGGGATAATTAATAAGACAGTAATGCTACACTTACCACATTTTTATACCATAATTCTATACCATCTTACATGATATTTATACATTGGACACTAAAAATTAAAAAATAAAACCTAAAAAAGAAAAAGGAAATACTCTTCCAGTAAAGTAATGACACATCATGTGAGATACAAATGTGAGAGAAAAAATGTGGGACAATTAGCATTATTGTTAATAAGAGGACCCAAAACATGTATCGGTGTATAGTGGTATACAACTATACATTACTCAGCCATTGTCTTTTTTTTTTTTGGCCACTTATTCAGCCTGTTGTCTTCTTTATTTTTTTTGGCCACTTATTCAGCCATTGTCTTTCATTTGTTATTTTTGTTTCTTTTATATTTGTACAAGAGTGACGAATTTTTTTATTTTTATTTTTTTCCGGTTTGGAGAAAGCTAATGGATATGTAATTCATTTTAGCTGATGATATATGTTGTTTGAGCTGTACACTAACATTTTTCATTTTTAACAAGGTAAGATGTTAGCTACTGTGATGACCAAAATATCACTTGGTTTTCGATACTTTTGGCTTTTGCTAAGGCTCTACAATCACTTGACTAAACCGTAGAAACATGCGGGCTATAGGATAGCAGTTACACTTGCACAGTCATAAAACTTCCACAATGATCTCAGCCTCAGTATACTACCACAGTGACAACCATGTTAAAAACCAGCCAAATAGAGTAACATCGACATCCATATTAAAACAGACAAATAAGAGTAACATAGACAACCATATTGGAACAGCCAATGCAGGGTTTTTAATAGACAAACTGGTTTATCTTATTCATATGAGACAGGACTGACTCTATCCAGATACTTTCACTTCATGCAATAACTCTTGCTTACTGCTGCAGTTCCTTAAGGAAATCCTCATTGTCAACCAGGACCTACAAGTTCAAAGGGAAAGAACCAAAACATGAGCTCAACGAATACAGAAGCAGACATTATTTTATGCTAAACAGGGGATGAAGCATATTTATCCTGTTTCTATGAATCATCTTTGCACTTAATGTTCCTATGTCATATGAGACAGAATGAAGAAAACAATTATGCATACAATTTAGACAGCAGTAGCACTAACTAAATAGAAAGTTAAGCACCAAGTGCACAAATGAAGGCTTACAGTTTTCCAGCCATCTGGATCCAGAAAAGCGGTAATCTTGGTGTTGAGTCCCGGAATTGGTCCTGGTTGCCTGGTTATCTTTCCTCCAAGCTCTTGTGTAACCAAGTTGACAACCTCAGCACTTTTGTACACATCATCAGTACTAATAGCAATCTGGAATTCATACAAAAGTATCAGGAAGGCCGAAATTGTTTCTGAATCAAAAAAAAAAATGGAAAAAGTTGCAAAAGCTTCCATAAGAGAGGGCAAAGAAACATATCAAATTAACCTGTGCATATGCATTTCCCTTGGTATATTCGGTCACACCATAGTTATAAGTCAACTCCAAAATAGTTGTCTGGTCCTCTTCTGCATATCCCAGGATGGCTATTGTGTACTGTAAAATGGAAACAAGAAAAAAGGGTAAGACTCAACAAGCCTTTATATAGATAGATGATGGGTCAGACGAATCATATACACCCTGCTAACTTACTGCTAAGTGAAGAGAGAACCAACCTTGTATTCAGGCCTGTCAATGGTCCTCAATAGCTTCATCCCCAATGCCTGCATAAAAGGAAATCCAAGAAGTGGGACAAAATCAAGAAACAGATCATGATAATGGATTTGATGAATAGTTGAATACCATTACTTGGATCCAAACCACTACCAAGGTGAAGCTTTTGCATGTATTTAAGTTCAAAATTCAAAGGCATCCTAGTCTTTATCAAATGTACTGAAACTACTAAGTAGGTAGTGGCAAAATTCAGTGTTAAATACTTAAAACCATTTAAAGTCTAATACTAATTGAGCAGCAAAGCAACCCAGATCACCTAGAACTTGATTGATAGTGGGTTATATGTATAATATCATTACCTTTTCATAGAACTTGATTGAGCGTTCGAGATCACCAACACGGAGCATTACTTGACAAAGTGGCTCAGGAGTGGAAGCTCGCTGAATAAGCTCAAATGTGTAACCATCAGGGTCTTTGACAAAGGCAATGACGCTGTTTCCACCTTTAACAGGACCAGGCTCCCTAGTTACACTGCCTCCCTTGGCACGAATGTCTTCAACCAATTTGTAAACCTACAACAACAACCCCATCTATCAGAAATTCAGAACCAAATTTAAATGCATGGGCAAAAACAAGAACAAATACCCAATTCCCATTGAAACTTGAGACTTGAGACTTACATCGGGGGTAGCAATCGCGAAATGCCCAAAACCGGTCCCAATATCATACGAAGAAACTCCATAATTGTAAGTCAATTCGACTACGAAGTGAGTCTCTTCGGACCCAAATCCCAGAAACGCATTCGAGTACTTCTCCTCCGGAATATCTCTCTTCCTCAACAGCTTCATCCCCAGAGCCTCCGTGTAAAACCTAAAACAAAAACAACAAATTGGAAAAACAAAAAAAAAACACAAATTTTCCAAATTTGAAACCATGGAAATGGAATCGATCATCGATTACTATAACCAATGTCGCGAAAAAAAAAAAAAGTACTTGATGGTGCGATCGAGATCGCCGACGCGGTACACGGCGTGAAGGAGTCGGCGCTTGTCCTTCTTCGGCCATTCCAAGAGCTCAGCGCTTGGAGGAGCAACTTGTTTTGCCTCAGCCATTTTCAAGTGATCGAGTAGTGTGAGCTTAGAGCTTGTGCTTGTGATTCTGCCCTAGAAGCCTAGCAGGTTCGTGCTTATTTATACTTGTTTAATACAGCTTCGCGAATCAGAGCTGCCTGTTACCTATGAAATCGATTCGTGCTGTTGTTTTAGCTCTGCGGATAATAGGAGGTACGGCCATTCATCCGAAGATTTTGACCTTCGGCTGTCTCTGTATGTCTTCAACAGACATTCAGATGCTACGTGGCAAAAGGAAAACCCGTCCACGTCATGAGGATTAGAGTAAATTTTTTATAAATTACCTGCACGTTTTGGTTCTGTTCCAGTGTTCCTGCCCTCCTTTACGGCATTATACATAGCTCACAGAGTCACAGGCATGGGCTCATGCCCCATAGCAATCACAACCGTTAAATGTGTTGACTAGATCATACGGTGATTGATAGGACGCCTGGAGTGTCCTAATGTCAATCATCAAAAGGACCACATGCGCAATGCGTAAAGCTTTTAAGATGAAGCCACGAAGGGTCTGTTGTCGCAAGTAAAGTTGTGGTTAGCAATGAGCCACTTTTGGAATCTTTCAAGACATATTTATTTGCACGTGGCGTCTCACGTGAGGGAATGCTTTTACTGTTTTTTTTTTGGTGGAGGAGAAAATATCTTAGTGGCGAGGTAATGTTTATTCACTATTTAATGGTCCATCAATACAAATGAAGGTCTTGTCGTCTTGAGGGCTTTACTAACCCCAATGGAGAAGGGGATTTCAACTTTCAAGCCCATTAGAGGTTCACTCAATCACTTTCTTCATTAGCAGAAATGACCTCCTAAGGAACAAGCAAATGTGAGAGACTTCGGATAATTACCATTGGTTGTATGTTTATTATTTGATTCAATCATTTGCGTACAATAAGTGTTTCTCATTGTTCAAAAAAGAGAGTAAAAGAAAGTGAGAATATTTTATGTCATAGCGCACATCACAAGGTCAGAATCAGAATTCAGCAAGTCACATACTGATGGAAGAAAGCAAACAAATTGAATAAAAAATGGCATTGGCAACCATATTGAAGGTGGAACAGTGGAACTATAAACAAGGATTCTAAAATGGTGCCATCAAGAAAGCTAATGTAGCAAGCAAACAATTTACGGTGTGCCCAATTTAAACTTAGAATATGCAAAAATTAAATGAATTTGCATACACCATAAACTAAGCAAGCAAGTAGCTACTAAATTCACAACAACCATAAGTCATAACTTAAAGGGATGAAGTTCAAGAATGAGCTCAACAATGTTTTACACCACTTCTATATCATAACAAAAAATTTAGGAATTTAAAACTACATCATCCAACTACAGAGTAAAAGTATAATGACATATCTAACTATTTAAGAGTTCTAGGAGAAGAATAAAGGCCTTGATACATGCATACCACCAAATGAAAATCTCTTCTTAGTCAAAGAGGCTGACATATATATCCTGCATAAACATGATTTCAGAAGTTAAAAAACACAAACACTCAAAACAACAACAATCTAGCAAAAAACATGTAAACTTAAAATAAAGAAGCAATCAATTACGACTGCATTTATAAACAAACATAAGAAAAACTTACGTCATCGGACTCTTCCTTCTCCTCCATTTTCTCCTCCTTCTGCTCAGCAGCAGCAGCACCAGCACCAGCTGCAGATGCGGCAACAGCAACTGCGCCGCAACCAGAAGACACCGACGCTAACTTCTCCCGTCCAGATGCAATTAGCTCCGTGATATCTTTTCCCTTCACTTCAGACAATAGCAACTCAATCCTATCGCCATCAACCTCAGCTCCAACTGTAAAAGAACAACAATTCATTTACCATATGCAACTGCAAAAGACATTTGCTGCTACAAGTAATTATAAACCACTTTTGGTCATCCCCATGTGTAATCCAATGTTAAGGAAAATGGTCTTTTTTATGTAACCCATTATTTTCTGAGACTTCCCAAAAAATGCATGACCAAAACCAACTAAACCATCACCAGATGATACAGTAATTTAGTTAACATGAACAGGCACATTTGGCAGAACAACGAAATAGAAGCCCAAGACAAAATTACTATTGACAATTACATATATATAACCAGAACTGAATGAGTCCAAAATTGTTTTAACATTATACAACTCAAATAATCAAACTGAAAATATGATTAAGAAGTTAAAATATAAACGAAAATAAACTAAATTGGGTATACTTACACTATAAGTTACACCTTAGGCTATTAAAATATGAGAAAAATTAAAGTTTAATCCTTCTAACATTTATTATTTTTTTAAAAAACTATATGACTTTTTTTTTTTTTCTAAATAAAGCTTTTTGACCATTATCTTATTAAAGAAATATGTTATTATTATTATTATTTTTTTAAGAGTATGGAGTAATGCACTATTGGCGTTTGGTATGTGAAAAACATAAAAATTAATCGTCAAATATTATGTAATATGGAATGGTTACAATACTATTGGACTTTAGTTATAATTTTAAAAGACGTAATATCTTAGTCAATAAATTGTAAAATTAAAGAACTTGATAAAAGTCTCTCTTAAAACAATTGCAAATCCAACACAAAGCCATAAAAAAATATAAAAAATGTCAACACAAAAACTTAAACAGAAACAATAATAATTTAAAAAACTTATACCTGATCCAAGAATGTGCTTCAAATCATTGGCTGAGGGGGCCACGTTCCCTCCCAAAACAGCCATCAAATATGCAGCAATCACCTTCATCTCTGCCAAACGCTCCAAACAAAAGCAGTCACAATGAATAGGTTGGGTTGGGGGATGATAGAGCTTCTAGGGTTTTCGGCTTTGTGCTATGATATAGCTAGGGTTTATGGTTTTTGGCCTGATTGGAGATTGAGAGATCAGTTATATATTACCACGGTTTGCGGTTAAAATTAAATTAAAATTATTATAAATGTAAAAAAAAAAATATATATATATATATATTACAAAAGTCAAAGCAGGGGAAATTGGTTGCGGTTCCTGCAAAATTTTTAGTTGGCATTTTTTTTCATAATGCGGTGCCGTTTTACTCTGTCTTCAAAATATAAACCCAAAATAGTTTAACAAAAAAGCTTTCGTATATATTAAATTTATTTTAAATGTATATTATATTTAGTACAAAATAAATAAATACATGTCTTATATCGAGGAATGCTCTAAAGCTAACCAGTTAGCAAGTTAATACGAAGCTAACCATGCTTTTGGGTCCACCACATCACTAATCTCATAATTCGAACTATCAATTATTTAAGTCTTACTTCAAAGATCATCATTGCAAAAAATCAACTAAATTGAAAATCATATAGTCATCTAATTGAGATCAAATAAATAGACGATCAGTATTTTCGATAAAAGCATAAAAATAGTTGTTATTATAATCAAATGACTAAATGACTTTCGATTATAAAGAATTTTTACATAAATGATCTTTGAAGTATGACCTAAAAAATAAACGGTTCGGATTTTAAAATTATATTTTGCAGTGAGCCCAACAAAGTGGTTAGTTTTGTATAAACTTACTAACTAGTTAGTTTTAGAGCATTTAGAGCATTCTTGGTCTTATATCTTATCTAAAACTTGTAAAATTTCACTCTGAATTATAATTTAATGGTCAAGAATCTATTTTTCAAATGATACAAAGTCTAATTTTAAAGAATTTGACATATCAATTTGTCTAATTTTCTTAAATTGAGAATTAAAAAATAGACGGTTTCGATCGAACTACAATACATAGTAGATCCCAAAACTCATAACTCATTATGCCTAAAATGAGATATACCTCCACAAAGGCTCTCTATGTCCAAGACTAGGGCCAGTTTGGTATTGCTGTGAGAAAAAACAGCTGTGAAGTAAAACAGTTGTAAAGTAAAATCAGCTGTAAAGTAAAGCAGTTGAGTGTTTGGTAAACTATGTTTTCGAAAGTGTTGTGAGTGCAAAAAACAGTATCAAAGTGTTTGGTAAATGTTAATATAAAAATGCTGTGACTGTGTATAATTACTAAAATGGACATTATGCTAAAAGTGCATTTCACTTATTTGTTTGGTAAAAATAATATGTTTTTTTACTTGTTTTTGAAATTTTTGACTACAAATTTTTATTAGCATTAATTTTTTTAAGAATAACATTATTAAATAAGTATGTCTATTATTTTTTTAGGTATATTATAATTTTAATATAAATAAAATATTATAATTAATTATTACAATATAAAATATAACTAACAATGGATATATTTTTTAATTTAAAATAAACAATAAAATATCATAGAAATCAATGAGGGTATTATGAGTAAAATAAAATATTCATTGTTGCTGTGAGTCACTGCAGCTTTCAAAAGCACTTAGAAACCTACTTTCTGTTTTTGTTGTGGGGAGTTGAGAATTGTGGGGAAAAACAATTTTTTATTTTTTTACCAAACACCAAAACTGCTGTAGGTGATTGAGAATTGTCATCCACAGCAGCTTTTTAGTCTTCCACCGCAATCCCAAACAGGCCCTAAGTGTATGATTTAGCTACACATATTTTAAAAAGTATTTCGCTATTCAGGTTGATAAATAATTAGTTTAAAGTTGAAAGTTTGAAACCAATTGTTATGCGTCTAAAACCTAGTAGCCAATATCCAAGTCCAAACCCAAAGTATCATTAGCTAAACAATCAGTAGGTGATTCTTATCTTTAAACATGATTCAAACAGCTACAAGCTTTGATATGAACTTAAGGTAGTGTATACATAATAAATTCACACTGCCTTCCATTTGATGCTGCACAAGAGTAACTGAATATCTCAGCACTGCATAACCAGGTCCGAGTTTAATCAACACTGCATAAAACAGTATGCAGCCTTCAACAGTTTTCTAAGGCATGCACAGCATATGGGAGGCAAAGCGGACTCCACAAATACAAATGTATATGCAAAACTTAAATGAGCTTGTCCACAACATAAACCAAAGGCAAGCAACTAGCTACTAAATCCATTGCAATAACAAGTCAGAACTCAAAACTTATCTCAGCAAATGTTTTACATCACTTCCGTATCTAAACAAACAATTTTTGGAATCTAAAACCACATCAAACTACAGACTTAAAACTTGATGACATATCAAACATCTAAAAGTTCTAACTGAAGATAGAAGCCTTGATACATGCAAAATCACCATGTCAATATCTCTTAGTCGAAGAGGCTGAATCCCATATCCTGCAACAAGATCATTTAAGAAGTTAAAAAGGATAAACACTATAGCAACAAATGTAAGTAGAGAAACACGTAAGCCTAGCAATACAGAAGCAATCTAGGTACAAACTGAAACTTACATCATCAGACTCTTCCTTCTCTTCCACCTTCTCTTCCTTCTTCTGCTCAGCAGCAGCAGCAGGAGCTGCAGCACCACCACCAGCTACAGGTGCGGCAACAGCAACTCCGCCACCACCAGAAGGCACAGATGCTAGCTTCTCCCTTCCAGATGCAATTAGCTCTGTGATATCTTTTCCCTTGACCTCAGACAATAACAACTCAATCCTATCGCCATCAGCCTCAGCTCCCACTGTAAGCAAACAACAATTCATTTACCATATGCAAGTGCAGAAGAAGTTGTTCCTACAAATAATTATAAACCACTTTCGGTTTTCAAATATTTAATCCCCATGGTTAATCCAAAATGTGAAATGTATCACATATCACCTCTGTTTCTTCGTTACGTATAGAAACAGGAGATATGTTCTAAAACATGCATGGAAGCCTCATTTTGAAATAATGCATAGCAAAATACCAATCATCCATCTTGATCTGGATGACTACCATGAACGAGCATACATAATAAGATTAATTGCCAAAATGCAAGCCACAAGATATAATTACTACATATGATCATAACTGAATGCATCCAAACTTGTTTTAACATATATCTAAGTCAAATAATTAAAACGATTCAAGCTAAAAGAACAGAAAATACGATACTTAACATCACCAGAAGCTATTAAACAATTAGAAATCCATCATAAAGCCACCAAAAAAATCAAAACCAAGCCAAACCCACAAATGGGAAACCAAATTTAAACACAATTCTAAAACAAAAGTACCTGATCCTAGAATTTTCTTCAAATCAGCGGCAGAGGGGCTGGTGTTGCCTCCCAAAACAGCCAGCAAATACGCAGCAACTAGCTTCATCTCTGCCCAAGACAAAAGCAATGGGATTACTGATTAGACTGACTTCAAATGTCTCACAGACCAAGGTCCAAAAGTGGGTTATATAGGAACTGAAACCAGAAATCAAAACTCGAAGGCATGCACTAAAAAAATGCAGATTCAGTTCACTATATCTATATGATTCGCTAAAACAGAGAACAAACTAATACAAGTGCATTGAAAGAGAGAGAGAGAGAGAGAGAGAGAGAGAGTGTGTGGTTGTGTTTGAAGACGACTTACCGTTTTACGGGGGAAGAAAGCTTTGGATGCAGAGCTTCAACCGCGGATGAGAGGAAGGGTGAGACTGACGAGAGAAGATTAGAGGGGTTGGCGGCTGAACGAGAGTTAAGAGAGAAGAAAAGCAACGACATGTAGGTTACGGCAGTTTGGCTCTGCAAATCTCTTGGGCCTGTATGCTGTGTTTGGGCTTGAGCCCAAATGGCTGAAATAGAGCATTCAAATAATTTGATACAACCAAATGGTCCAAATGGTCACAACTCACCGTCACAAAAAAAAAAAAAAAAAAAAAAAAAAAACCTTTGATGCTAGCCTAAGGCTCCGTTTGGTTCGCAAAGTGGAGTTCTTGAAAAAATCAATTGCTATGAATTTTCTAAGGGGATTAAAATATAAGGGGCTGTTTGGTTACATTTTACAAAACTGTTTTCTGTTTTGCAAAAACAAAAATGCTAGCAAAACACGTTTGGCAAGAAATATTGGAGAACGCGGGATATGGTTTTTGAAATACGGATACAAAACTATGCTTAAGTTTTAAAAACGCCCCAAGGACATTTCCACTGTATTCAGAAAACACGGGATATAGAAAAAAAACACGGGACTTTACTATTTGTTCGCGCTCTCTCGTAAAAACATCTTCCATCACTGTGTTTATAATTACTAAATCAATTTATGAAAAAACCCGATCAACAAATTAGTAGTGATACCAAATCTAAAAAAAAAAAAAAACAATAATCCTTAGAGAGCAATTATGGAGCATCGTCCTTGTTGTCATCCTCTAATCTGATTTCATAGATCTGGACCATCTGGTCCCCGATGATAGTGACGGTGGCTTTTGGGTCTGGGTATGTGAGTAACTTGAATCAACGAGTGGTACTGATACCCACTATGTGATTGTGATGATGAGAAAGACAAGAGAACAAAATGAGATCTATTTATGGTTTGTGCTTTGAGTAATTTGTGTTTGAATTGGTTGGTTTGGTTGAGTAATTGGGTTTAGTTTTGCAGAGGATGAATGAGTTTTTTACAGCTTCTACTTTTTCTTTCTTCGATGTGATTGTTTCAGCTTCTATTGAATATCGAGTATGTCCATATCTCTTTCTTTCATTGAAGTAAATTAAGATTGAATAGCTGATTTGATTCTCTTTTGGCTTTGGGAGAAAATAATTGGTCCATCCATTATAGGCTAATAAGAATGTTTATAAAATTTAGCATTAATATGCTTGGACGGTAAAAAAAAAAGCACTAATATGCCTAGGGACTTGCAAAAATTATTTGATTATATGGTGAAAAAAATTCAAAAATTAAAATATTATTTATGTTTAAGACATTTACATATATTAGTACCAAACGCATTTCTACTGTTTTGTTCTTATGAAACTGTTCTCCAATTACGCTACCAGACGCATTCTCAAATCTTAAATATGCAAAATTTAATTTATCGTTTTCGTTCTATAATATAATTTTTCAAATATCATTTTGTAAAACGTTACCAGACGAGCCCTAAGATTCTCATTTTATCTTTTGTAATGTTAGGAGAAAACTAGGAAATAATTTTTTATTTTCATTCTCATAATTAGTTTGTACGGGAATATAAACAAACATTGTTTGATTTTTCATTTATAAATTTATCTTTTTATATCTATATAAAAAATAGGTTAAATACAAAAATGATCCACAAACTTTATAATGAATCTCAATTTAGTCCATTAATTATAAAAAGTATCAATTTGGTTCATGAACTTTTTCAAGTTATATCAAAGCAGTATAAATGTTAACTTTTATCGAAAAATTTAACAAAAAGTGGTCATGTGCACAGCAAGTGAACACATTTTCAGAGGCATATCAGTCCGTTCACATCACATTTTTATGTGACCAATTTTGTTAATTTTCGGATAAAAGCTAGCGTTTGTACTACTTTGGTACAAATTAAAAAGTTTGTAGATCAAATTGACATTTTTTATAGTTAGTGGACCAAATTGAAATTCACTGTAAAATTTGTGGACTATTTTTGTATTTAACCCTAAAAAATAATGTCAGTTATTTTATGAACATAATTAGTATTTTCAATTGTTAATGGGCACAATGTCTTAAAATTTGTAATGAATGCTTTCCCCGTGGGAAAAGAAATGCAAACTCAAGCTTGCTGTGGAGGGTTTCATTTTCGCCTTTTTAGGGCATCACTTTTCCCAAACTAGCTGGAGGGTTTTATTTCCCCCATCGACCTTTTGTGTGTGTGCACATGCCCTCTGTATGATTAGCAATCTACTGGTTTTTATCTCTCTTTAAGCACCGAGATTGAAGAAAATTTACAAAAGTCATTTCATCCCAAATAATAGAGAGATCTTTTTGGTGTAACCAAGGAGTAAAATTTCGGTTTCGAGGAAATTTTCGATGGAAATTTCGACGGAAATTTTCGTGGAAATTTCGATTAAAATTTCGATTTCGACAAAATTAGATAAAAACGACGGAAATTGCTATCAAAACACGGAAATTTTGAATGAAACTTGACCATATGCTTATTTAACATATTATCTACTGTATTAATAAAAAACATTGAAAAAACTAAATTATATAGTAGGTTTTATGTAATATAAGATAAATATAATGCGCGCTGATGGTAAATACTGTTAAAAAAATAGGTCACGAATTAATAATTATATAAATAACACCTCACATTTGCTCAATCTGACCTATGTACCCCATTGTAAACTCTATTATTTTATTAATCTTCAGATCCAAATACTAACTTGCTGTGTAGCCTGTGTTATGTCTTTTTTCGTTTTTTTACTAATATACTATATTATGTCTTTTTCATAATTTATGTTTACAATTAAACGAAACACCAAAATGACCAAATCAAACCCCAAATAAAATCTTAAATTTTTTTTTTCTTTCCAATTGTCTAAAGACTCCAAATCTCAATCTACCTTAAAAAAAAAAAAAAAAAAAATTTCTTTCCTTTTTTTTTTTTTTTTTTTTTTCCTTTTTTTTTTTTTCCTTTTCCTTTCTTTTTCTCTTCTTTTTTTTCTTTCCCTTTTCTTCTCTTCCCCCGTGATTCACGCCTACCCCCCTACCCCACTCATTCTCTCTCTTCTCTCTATTCTCTCTCCTCCCTTTCTCTTTCTTTTTCTTTTTCTTCTTTTTTTTCTTCTTTCCTTCTTCTCTTCTTCACTTCTTCCTCCCTGCCCCCGTGATTAACCAGCAGACTCCAGACCTCTTTTTTTTTTTTTTTTTTCTTTCCTTCTTCAGTTCTCACTTCTCATCTTCTCTTTCTCTCTCCTAGTCCCTCACTCCCTCCTTCTCCATGTTCTCTTCTCTTTGCTCCATCTCCCTCTCCCTTCCCGATCTCCCTCTCTCCCTCCCCGGATCTCTTCTCTCCCTCCTTCGACGGCGCGCGCGGCTCTGTCTCTCCCTCCGGCGATGGTGACGGCAGCGGCTCTGCCTCTTTTCCTCCGATCTCAGCCTCCCCTCTCTCTCCGATCTCTATATCGAAAATTTCGCCGAAATTTCGGAAAATTTCGGCGAAATTTCGGCGAAATTTTTCGAAATTTTTCGAAATTAATTTGGTATGGTGTTAAAATTTCCATACCCCTAAAAAACGAAATTTGACTCCTTGGGTGTAACTAATACACCGTCATATGGTATAATTAATATATGTGTTATAATATGATGGATGTTATTAATATTATATCATACAAATATAAACATATTGTCCAAAAAAATATCTTTACTCGTTAAATTAGTTACACTACGTGACATTGTATTTGTCACATTGAAAAAATTCTCCAAATAATGTGGTAACATATGACACATCATCATTTTAATTTAATAATTTAACCAACATGTCTTGCTTTAGGTCAAAAGTATAAAAATAAATAAATAAATAAATAAAGATTCATCCCCATGGGACATATCACACAACCACACCAAAAGAATAAGCCTCTTTCTCCGATCATAACCACAAAGAAAGCTTCCCTTATATTTGTATTCCTAATTTCCTATTTATGATACCAAGATGATTCAAACACCACCCCACTGGTGGTTAAATTTATTTCTTCATGATACCAAGATGATTCCTAATTGGTGGGTTAGGTATAAGATAAACATCTTATGTCAGCTAATAGCCTAATAGTGATCATCCGTAGGCTTAATTGGTGGATCTCATATTTCTCTACGATGAGTGATCAAATAGAGCCCATAATCCGTGGGCTTAGTGGGGGTCCCAATATCTATCATCATACGCTCAAACCGCCAAAAACTTTCCCGCCAAAAGTAGCAGCCTGAGGCCCCTATATATATTTGTAGCGGAGCCCTAACTTTGTCACGTGATTCAGCCTTTATTCTTCTTCTTCTTCGGTTCAGTTTTTCTGTTTGTGGCATTTTGCCAAACACCTGCAACTCATTTTTGCCCCTCCATCTTCAAGCATCAACCATGGTTTCATATGGTCAAGATTATTTGCATAAGCTAAGTTTTTAGAGTTCATGGGGTCAATTGACCCCATTGTAGACCAATAAATCAAAAGACCAAAAATTAATGTTAATATAAATATTGTTAAGAACAAAAGTGTTATTTTGTTTTTAACAATTTTAATGTTAATATAAATTTGTAGACAACAAATTATAAACAATTAAAAGACCTTTTTTTTACCAAACAAATATATCAAAAGCACTTTTAACATTATGTCTATTTTAGTAATTATAAACAGCCATGACATTTTTACATTAAAATTTATCAAACACCTTAATATTGCATTTTGCACTCACAGCACTTTTGAAAACATAGTTTACCAAACACTCAACTGATTTACTTTACAGCTAACTTTACTTTATTTTTCCCATAGCAATACCAAATTAAGCCTAAATGTTACTTACCAACTAGTTATTGGCTTAATAGTATTTCTGTTCACAAATCTATGAAATGGGTTAACTTATTGAATAGTGAAAAACTCAAGCATTCTCCTTAGTACATGACTCAATTGCTACATTTGATTATTGTTAGGTAACTTGGTTGTGTTATCCTACATTCAGAGGTGGATCTACAATGTGGTCAATGGGGTCAATTGACCCCATGAACTCTAAAAACTTAGCCTATGTGAACAATCTTGACCCCATGAAACCATGGTTGATGCTTGAAGATGGAGGGGCAAAGACGAGTTGCAGGTGTTTGTGAAAATGCCACAAAGAGAAAAATTGAACCGGAGAAGAAGAAAAAATGCTGAATCACGTGACAAAGATGTAAGGTTTATGATTTCACTTGTTAAATGGCCAAAACGGTGGTCTGTTCCCACCACTCTCATAGCCACTCTCCACCCTCCCACCTTTTCCTCTAACATTTCCTCTCACAAAACTTGGGCTTCACCTTTGGGTAAGTTTATGTAATTTTTTGTTTTCTATTTCCTTGATATTGATGTTTGATCAATAATGTTGCATGTATTTTCTATTTTTATTTTATTTAAGAGTTTACTTTACAAAATCCATACATGGGATGTAGAGAACAACTTAATGCAAATATGTGTTCACATTTTTATGGTATGCCCCCTTTAAACATTTTTCTCTCTCTCTCTCTCTCTATTTTTGAATAAAGTGTGGGTTTTCTTCATGCAAATATTTAGGTGCCTTTTCATCATTATGATCTTACTTGGTAAAAAACTTACATATTCTTTCCTATTCACATTTTTTTGTTATGATTTTTTTATTGTATAATAGATGATTTTAAGTAACAGAGCACAACACCTGTAATAATTCATTTTTTATTTCATTTTGTTTGTTGATAACTGCTTGGTTATAATAAATTTGATTTCTTAGTTGATGTAAAGAATATTCTATTTTCTTGGTTGGTGTATTTGTATTTGTTCAAAACAAAGTGAGCTAAGACTTTGGATTTCGACCTTAATCTTGACCACATACCAAATCATTCATGGATCCCCCACTGCCAACATTAATTGTGGTATTATTGTATATTTATTAAACAAATTACAGATCTATATGATGGCGTTGGTGGGAGGTTAAAAAGATACCAAAATCAACAAAAGATGAATTAAAGGTGGGTAGGTGGGAAATAAATAAGGCAAATCATTTTCAAACTCATGTACGTGTTTGCTTATGCAAATAAGAGATTAACTTTTCTTTTTTAAATTTAAAACTTGGGATCGAATGGCAACATTAGTTGCATCAAATTGGTCCCTCCCTCACTATTAGTGTATTAAATATGGAGACCAGCAATGGTGAATGGTGTGTTTATGAAATAAACAAATCATATAGGAAGCATCTTTTTGGGACCCCAAGCGTCAGATTCTTGGCCGTGGCTGCCGACTGGCTCTTATTTGATACACTCCACAAACAAAGCCGCCTCTATTCATTGTCCATACAAATTTTTTGGAAAATTATGAGAGAGTTTTGTTTCAGTCTCCATCCAATGTTCACCTTACTCTTGTTATTTTTTTGAACACTAAATTTCAGTTTTACCCTTTGAACAAAAAAATGCAAAATACCAAATCTCCCCCTCCCTCCTTTCTGCCGCCTGCCGGTGGCCCCACCACCCTCCCATTTCCTCTCTCTCTCTCTCCAACACTCATTAGAGCCTACAAAATAGTTGCGTATTCTTTTTCTTAATTTTTTTGATGATATTACATTTTCCCGTGGATATAATATCATAAATTAATAATGAGATAATACAGATTTATTGTTGGTGAAATTCATAATATTTCGGTGAAGTGGGTCTTATAAAAGTTACTACTGCATGTTATTTCATTATTGGTTTGTTATATCATTTTAACGTGATTTGCAAAAAAATTTCTCATAAAAGATTGTACACCAATTAAAATTTATTTTTATGTATGTACGTGGTATAAGCACGACTCACTATCCAAAATCAATGATTTTCCACTTACTTGGTAGATCCTTCTTCCCACTTGGTATATGTTTTTTTTGGCTTTGTCTCTTCTTCCCACTTGATATTTGTTCTGTTCTGTCTTGCGCTCTTGAGGCTCTTTTCATTTGCTTTACCCCAAATATGGACTTTTAAATGTATCATGGTGACCGCGTTTAAAGAATATGCGTACATATCATGAATCTCTTCCTAAAAAAAAACAAGTCAAATCTTTCTAATGATTATGACTTCTATGATGTCTATTTTTATTTTTCTCCTTGTAATTACTAATTACTACGATTATTTTCACTTTATAGAGGATTGATTATTTTATTTTTCATAGAACATTCAAAGTGTCCAACTTAGAAGTTAGAACAAGTAAAAATTTTGAAAATGATTAGGTCGGCCTTTCAAAAAAAATAAAAATAAAAAGAGATTCTTGAAAGTGAAATTGAAAACAACTTTAGGGGGGTACCAATTACCTTCATCTTGTCAACTTATGATTTGATTTAAAATTGTTGCAATGAAATATTTTTATAAAAGGGACTACCAACCAATGTTTTCATGGCAATTTCGTTTTAAAACAATTGTTTGTTTTATTTAATGTGGAATTGTGGATGCCATAGTACTATCCTATAACTTTGTTTAATGGTTAATATGGTGATGCATGATCTTACATTTGCACAAAGTGATTTGGACCTTTAGTGCCTCGCTTCCTCCAAGTCGAATACAAGTTTGGTTAAATCATATTGTGTACGAATCAGCATTATAAAAATAAAAAGGTTATGTGTGGGTTGTATATGTTCGTATTTGATTCATTGGTTAAGCCAATTTAAAAATAATCAAGGGGATGAATAATCCTGTGGTGTAGTGTTATAGTTGCTTTAATATATATTTTCTTGAAGTCGGCTATAGATTTAAATTTGATGGACGAGATTTACAAGCTCATTATGTGAAGTCTGTGAAGAACTATTTATGTAACATTCACCGTAAAAGGATTGAAAAAAAAAAAGGTAACTTACAAATAAATAAATAAAACTTCTCAAAATAAAAATTCCTCAATATACTTTTATGTAATTCTATTTTAGTTACCATGGATCAAAATGAAAAAAGATAAAGTATGATAGATCAATAAATATACACTACCATTTATATTTAGATTTGATTTAGATAGGTTTGTTTTTTATTATTACCCAGCAAAAATGGTTTAAGGTTACCCAAAATCCGAAACTTAAAACCTAGGTCATAAGCTCCATAACTTCAATTCAAAACTCTAAGCCCTATTTATAAACCCTAAACCTCATTTCTCCCTAAATGTCATTTTTAATTCCTAAACAAAATCAAAGACAACGTTGTGATGTAACACCTATAAGTAATAAAAAAAAAAACGAAATGGGCAGATTGACATTAGCAAATGGATCAGACCCATGAACTAAAGTGAGAGAAAATTTCAAAGCCCATTTACCTTTATAGAAAAAAAAAAACTCACAATGATTATTAAGTAAAATTAAAATGTTATATTGATTTTAATGAACAGTTAAATGATGACAATTTATGACACGATTGATAACACACAATAGCAACTCATCACAAGTTAAAGTATACTTGGCTAGTAAGATGCAATATTATTAAATACTGACTCTTATGTAATTTTTAGTAGGTTAGATCAAGGAGTAAAATTTCGGTTTCGAGGAAATTTTCGATGGAAATTTCGACGGAAATTTTCGTGGAAATTTCGATTAAAATTTCGATTTCGATAAAATTAGATAAAAATGACGGAAATTGTTATCAAAATACGGAAATTTTGAATGAAACTTGACTATATGTTTATTTAACATATTATCTACTATATTAATAAAAAACATTGAAGAAATCAAATTATATAATAGGTTTCATGTGATATAAGATGAATATATGCACGTTGGAGGCAAATACTGTTAAACAAAATTAGTATAATGAATAATGAATTCAGTATATTCTTTATACTCTATAATCTATACACTAACTCTAATACTAAACCCTATATACTCTATATACTCTAATACTCTTTATACTCTATAATCTATGCACTAAACCCTATATACTGTATATTCTTTAAGATATGGACCATATGGTATAAGATATTATGATTTAGGCCTTTTAGGATATTTTTAATTATTTTTTATATAAAAGTGTATTAGGGTTTAGGGTTTAAAAATAACTATACGAAACTCCAAATCATTTTTTTTCTTTCCAATTGCCCAAAGGCCTCAAATCCCAATCAACCCTAAAGTTTTTTCTTTGTTTTTTTCTCTTTTTTAATTTTTTTTAATTTTTTTTTCTTCCTTTCCTTCCTTTTCTTTTTTATTTTTCTTTTCTTTTCTTTTTTGTTTCTTTCCTTCCTTTTCTTTAAAGTTAACTTGTAACTTTGTAAGCAATATACGTTGATGATGCCATGATGGTCATTCATTTGCTTTGATGATGCCATGATGGTCATTCATTTGCTTTATCATCAGTGGTGGGAATTCCATTTTAGTTAAAATTGTTGATAAGATCTTGTTGTTTTTTGTCATTTTCTGTCAATAAATTGTAACCCAGATCAAATCCTATCTCCTCTACCTAGGCATGACAGTATGTTGGCATGTCTTTTTTTTTTTTTTTTCCTTCCTCTTCCTCCTACAGTCCTACCCATGACTCCCTTTCTTTCTCTTCTTCTTTACAGTCTTCTTTCTTTCTTCCTTCCTTTTCCTCCTTGCCCATGACTCTCCCTCTTCTTCTTCCCCACCAAGCACCAGCCCCCTGCCTCGCTCCCCCCAACACAGTCCATCCCTGACACACCCCCCCTCACCCAGCCCCTCTCCCCCCAAACCCAACCCTTCCCAGTCCCTTTTCTGTGAGACCCTGTATTTTCCAGATAATTATTTTAAATATTTTGAGAATTTATTTTAAGGATTTTGGAAATTTATTTGGAATTTAAAAAGGTTTTAATTTAATTTTAATTATTTAATTATTTTTGTTTTAAATTGGGTTTGACCCAAAGTTAACTTTTAAAATTAGTGGACTTTTGATTCAGATTTTGGGCACGTTGGATAGGTCTCGAGTTCACGAGTTCATAGACACGTAGCACGCGTCGATCGGAGTTATGGTTTGAAAGTTACGGACATCTGAAGTAAAGGGCAATTTTGTAATTTTTACAAAAGGGGTTTTAAAACCCAAAAATCAGATTTTTATCCCATCTCTCTCTCTCTCTCTCTCTCTCTCTCTCTCTCTCTCTCTCTCTCTCTCTCTCTCTCTCTCTCTCTCTCTCTTCGCCGCGCCTGCCACCGGCGCGTGGCGGCGCGTCCGGCTATGGCTGGCAACGGGATCGGCCCAGATCTCCTCGCCGTTCTTCCTTCTTCCTCCCCCTGGTGGCGGCGCAGCCCAGAAACCTCCCCCGACTCGCGAACCAGCTGAGGCCGATCCTTGGAGCTCCGGCGGCGATCTCACTTTTCCGGCGACGACGCGACCTCCCATCACCTGGGTTGTCTTCCTCTCGTCACGGCGAGTCTGCCCATGTGCTTCCCTGGCTCCGACGACCCTGCACGGCGGCGGATCGAAGATTTTGGGCCGCGGCTGGCGTTACATTTTCCCCCAAACCCAGCCCTTCCCAGCCCCTTTTCCCCCGAACCCAGACCCCTCCCAAGTCCCAACCCCTTTTCCCCCAAACCCAGGCAAAATTTCGGGAAATTTCGCCAATTTCGGAAAATTTCGCCAATTTCGCCGAAATTTCCGAATTTCGCCGAAAATTTCGAAATTTCATTCCTTGCCAGTACCTAAAGATTATATGGTACACAAACTTTACCACACCTTAATTAGAAGATTGTATAGATTTAAAACGGGGTTGATTAAACATGTATACATTCCTAGAGTTTCAAATTTACCGTCATTCATTACCTAATATTATTTTCTTCTAATATCTACTTTTTAACTTAATCTTTAAGATACATTATTCTTATTTTCACCTTAAAGATGTCCTGATGCACATTTTTTATTTTTTTTAATACCAACAGTGGACATCTCATTCTTACATGAATATAGTTTTCATATAAATGTGATTACAACCTCACACAAAAATTTTGTGTGAAAAATAAGTCATGTTTTGTATGATTTTTGCATAAAAAATATATGGTGCAATGACTCGATATATGTGCAACAAAAATGCATCTTGTTATACGCATGAGCATGCCAAAAAGCTAATTTGACATTAAGTAATTTTTGGTCTTGCTTTTACATTGTTGTTAAAACACAATGAGGAAGTAAAATTTTATTTTTTAGGGCTGCTATTTGCACACCCCTAAATTTCTTTTTGTACACTCTTTCTAAAAAAAATAAAAAAGATCAAAGGGAAAATACTCTTCTCTCCTTCTCTCACCCAAACCTCAATTCCATTTTCTCTCTTTGCACAACCCCATCAACAGAAAAAAAAAACACACACACACACACACACCAGCTGACCAGCCCATTTCCCTCCCTCACCCCGACCAAAAAAACACACACACCAACCCCGATCTTAAGAAAGAGGAGGGTGGTCTGGTCTCCCAACTTCGCCGGAAACAGAATCAACGCCGGTGTGGTGCTTTTGGTTTCGGCGTCGTCGCTGGTTTTCTGGGTGGTTGGCCGATGTGGAGAGGAAGAGGGAAGAGAGAGGAAGTGTTTGGTGGGTGACTCGTCGCCTGGTTCACCGGCAAACGCCACCGGGCTGAGGAGATCGAGTTGCAGCGAACGTTCAGTGGGTGGCTGCCGAAGGAAACTCGAATGTTCGGTGGGTGGCTGCCGAATGGCCTGCGAGCTGGGCAAAGCTGTCGGGTGTTGGGTCGTTGGGGTTGTGCGAGCTTGGCATGGTGGTGGGTGCAGGGAGGGTGGTGCAGGGAGGGTGGTGCAGCAGGGAGGAGAGAGAGAATGAGAGGGTGGTGCAGCAGGGTGGCACATGCAGGGAGGGTGGTGCTGCGCACGGTGGTGGTGCTGCGCGGGTGTGTGTTGAGAGAGAAAGAGAGAAAGGGATGAGGTGTGTGAGTGTGTAATGAAATGAGGGTATTTTGGTAATGGGTTAGGTGTGTGTTGAGAGGTTTAGAATTTGAGATGAGTGTGTGGGGTGTGGGAGAAAAAAAGAGAAAAAGGGTGTGCAAAAAGAAATTTAGGGGTGTGCAAATAGTAGCCTTTTTTATTATTATTAATAAGCCACAACATATAACATTTCTTAGTCATATACGTAAATTTCTAATTTATTTATTTTGAAGCCACAAAATATATTTTTAAGCCATAATTCAAGAAAAATCAAATATGGAGCATTCAATACTATTTAAACTCAATCATACCCAAGTTTTAGTTAAATTAATTTTTAAATACTTTTGAGAGATTAGAGTTTATGATATAGTCTTTAGAATTTAGGGCTAAAGTCTTAAAACCCTAAATATGAAGTCATAAAACCTAAACTCTAAATGCTTAAACCTTAAAACAATACTACAACATTCAACAAAGTGTAATTCTATGAAATTATAAAATGTAGAGTTACATACTGCATCATAACAAAACAAATCGTACCTCTTTATATATTGCATTATAACAAAATAAAGTATATCTTTGTAAGTTTTACATATAGCGTCAGAAACAAAAAAGTTTAGTTTTAAGCCATAAGAAATAATTCTTTTATATGAGTTTTTAAGTGAAACTTACAATTTTTTTTGTAGTTTTTTGCTAATTTACTTAAATAATAAAATAGGTGATTCTTTAATGCATCTAATATTTGTAACACCCTTTACAAAGTGGTTACTAAGATTTTGGTCAGCAGGCTTAGACCTTTAATGCAGCGTTTGATTAGTCCTAACCAGGTTAGCTTTATTCCTGGTAGGCAAATCATTGATAATATAGTTGCCACTCAAGAAATTCTTCATTGGACGTTGCAAGGCTAAAAATGGTTATATGGCTTGGAAAATTGACTTAGTCAAGGCTTATGACAGACTTGGTTGGGATTTTATTAAGAAGGTGTTGATTGAGGTTGGCATCACTGGTACTTTCTTGGATCTTATTATGTGTTGTGTTTCTAGTGTTGATTACCAGTTGATTGTTAATGGTGAATTAACTCAGAAATTTGTTCTTGAGAGAGAGGTTAGGCAAGGAGATCCATTGTCTGCTTACCTTTTTGTTTTATGTGTTGAGAAGCTTGCTCATCTCATCAATGATGCTATCTCTACTCATAAATGGAAGCATGTTAAAATCAGCAGGAGTGGGCCTTCAATCTCCCATCTTTTCTTTGCTGATGATATCATCTTGTTTAGTGAAGCCTCTAAGCAGCAAGCTCTTGTTGTCAAAAACTGCTTGGATAGGTTTTGTGTTAGTTCTGGTCAGCTGGTGAGCTTTGAGAAATCCAGAATCTATTGTTCTCCTAATACGCCTCGTTGTGTTGCTCTTGAGATCAGTAGTATTTGTGGTTCCCCCCTTACTCAGAACTTGAGCAAGTATTTTGGTGTGCCTTTAATTCATTCCAGGGTCACCAAAGCTACTTATAATGAAATTGTGGAAAAAGTTCAAAGTAGACTTGCTTCTTGGAAGGTTGGCTCTTTATCTCTGGCTGGTAGGGTTACCTTGATTCAGTCAGTTTCTTCAGCTATCCCTATTTATGCCATGGAATCCGTTAAATTGCCAGTTTCTTTGTGCAATAAAATTGATAGACTTCACAAGGATTTCCTTTGGGGAACTACTGAAGCTAAGCATAAGACTAACTTGGTTAGTTGGAGCCAAGTTTGCCTCCCTAAAGCTTTGGGTGGCATGGGTCTTAAGAAAATGAGATTGATGAACCAAGCTTTATTAGCTAAATCAAGTTGGAGAATTCTGCAGCATGATGAGGGTTTATGGGCTAGTTCTTTTAAGAGTAAGTATCTCCAGGGTACTGCTAATCACATTCTTGGCTTGCCTAATCCTTCTGGTTGCTCTAGTACCTGGAAGGGTGTTATCCATGGTGCTAAGCTTCTTAAGAAAAACCTTGTCTAGAGACTTGGGAAGGGTGATACTATTCTTTTTTGGTATGATAAATGGACTCGATTTGGTTGTTTGCTTAATCATGCTATTTCTTCTGTTCCACGTGATCATCTTTTCTCTTTAGTGTCAGACTTTTACACTGATCAAGGGTGAGATATTCCCTTTCTTAGGTCCCTTCTTCCTGTTCATATTGTGGACCATATTTCTGCTTTGCCTATCAATTTGGAGGGTTGTAATGGTGATAAATGGATTTGGAGTCTTTCCCCTTCTGACTCTTTTTCAGTCAAGTCAGCTTATTGTCTGACTATTAAGGATGGTGATCTTCATGCTTAGGACTGACACTTTCTATGGAAAATGAATATTCCTCCTAAGGTAAAATCCTTTTTCTGGTTGTTGTGTTTGAATAGGCTTCTTGTTAATGAGCAGAGATGGTGAAGACAAATGACTAATAATCCTGCATGTGGAGGTTTGGTCATCCCTGGAATATGTGCAACATCTTTTCAGGGACTGCGATAGATCTAAATCCATTTGGGCTAGTCTGTCAATGCCCCCTCTCATCCTCTCCTCTCATGGGCTGGTTTTTCATGATTGGTTGTTTATTAACCTTAAGTCCAAAGCTAGTTCTGTTGCTGGCATTCATAGGAGATTTGTGTTTTGTTTTGCTTGTTGGTTTTTTTGGAAGTGGAGAAATAGAGTTATTTTGTAGGCTGATTTCTCTCTTCCCTCCAATCCCAATATGGTTATTGAGGCTTCTGTCAAAGAATGGTTTGCTGCTATGGCCACTCATTCTTGCAAACCTGCTAGGGTCCAAGTTCATTTATGTTGGTATCCTCCTCCTGTCAATTGGGTCAAATTAAATGTGGATGGTAGCAGACTTGGCTCTGATGGCTCCATTAGTGCTGGTGGAGTTTTGAGAGATAGTAATGGCCATTGGCTTGTTGGTTTTGCCTCTCATTTGGGTAAAGGTAAAATTCTTTCTGTTGAGATTTGGAGCCTTTATTTAGGGTTAAAGATTGCTTGGGATCAAGGCTGTAGGTTGGTGAAGGTTGAAATGGACTATATTATTGGTGTCCAGCTTGTTACCAAGTCTACTTTTGGTCTTCATCCTCTGGACTCTCTCATTTCTGCTTGCAGAAATTTGTTATTCAGGGATTGGTGCTACCAAGTTTCTCATGTCTTTAGAGAAAAGAATAGGCTTGTTGTGGTCTAGCTCATATTGGTCATTCATTGGTGCTTGGTTTGACTATTTTTGAAGATCCTCCTCCTGCTTGTGAGATGCTGCTTATTGATGATTTGGTTGGTCTCTCTAGAAGTCGTTTTGTTAATAGCTAATTTCTTTGTTGTTTGGGACCTTTGGGTCTTTTAGGCCCCCACTCTACCCAAAAAAAAAATAAAAAATTACACTTGATGTTTCGTGTTACCTGTTCAGTATAAGGATCACATTTGAGTTGAAGTTTTTTCACCCATTTTAACAAATATATTGTGTTTGTTTGTTGAAAGAATTATAAGAATATCCTTACTTCAACACAAACTTTATTCGATATTAGACATATTTAAAATTACGCATAAAGCGTTAGCATGCCACTTATTGTGTAACTTAAAATTATGAAAGTAAAATCTTACATTTTGTTTTGTTTTTGTTTTTTTAATCACGGTTGCCAATTCAAACACAAAATGGTATTGAAGGGAGTTGGCATGAAAGAGCACGAAACCTCATGCTGAATATAATATACCGATACCATTACCTTACGTCTGGAGTGATTAATGATTATGGCACGCACTAGAAGTCTAGAATAGAATATACTATCACCGTACATGTTATTATTATTTTCAAGAATAGAAAAATTTAAATTTGAGACATCTTTCATGTTATAAATAAAAAATAACACTAAGCAAATAACTAGTTAGTCATCATTTTATGTATTATGAGTTAATTAATTAACTAATGACAAAATATTCAATAAATGAGAGAAGGTTACCCAATTAAGGTTTAGTTTGAGATTGCTGTAAGAAAAAACAGTTGTGAAGTAAAGCAGCTGTGAAGTAAAGTCAGATGTGAAGTAAAACAGTTGAGTGTTTGGTAAACTATATTTTCAAAAGTGTTGTGAGTACAAAAAGTAATATGAAGGTGTTTGGTAAATTGTAATGTAAAACTGCTGTGGCAATTTATAATTACTAAAATGAGGGTATTATGTGTAAAATAAAATTTTCATTGTTATTGTGATTCACTGCAGCTTTCAAAAGCACCTACAAATTTGCTTTCTATTTTTGTTGTGGGAAGTTGAGAATTGTGGGGCAAAACATTTTTTCATTTTTTTTACCAAACACCAAAACTGCTGTGAGTGATTGAAAATTGTCATCCACAGCAACTTTTAGATTCTCCACAACAATCTCAAACGGGGCCTAACTAAGTTTTTTCCGACAAAATGACATACCTCATGAATTTGGACTACCTAGTATTATTCTAATTTTCTTTCTATGAAACTACTGTTTAATTTATTTTATGTATATTTACATTAGACAATACAAAATTTATTAACTATCTCATACAATGGGATTAAATTTTAAAAATTAATAATACTTACTGTTATGTGATCAACTTCGCATGTTGGTATAAAAAAATTCATTGTATAAATATGAGCCATAATTTTTTCTTATAATCTCAACCATATAATAGTTCTATGAAAAATTGATAGGAAGGCCAAGGGCAACCAAGCATTAGATTTAGGTCCATAATTTCCATTACCATTTTTTTTTTTTTGTAAAATTAAGGATATTGTACAACAAAAATGATTGATCAAGAAATTAACAATTTTTTGCTTTAAAAAGAAAAAAAGAAAAAAATTTGGATTTAGTCATTTAGAAAGCAGGAAAAGACCAGAGTCTCCAGACGAATCTAAGCAAATTGACCACGAGGGAGAAGGAGGCTCTCTCTCTCTCTCTCCTCTCGTCAGTCCTCACGTACGTCTTACCCAGGGGCTTCTCTTGTTGGGCTCCACACACGTGACGAATGCGATGACTACTTGCATTCAAGCCTCCAATAACAAGCCGCCACGTAACCACTACATCAGGTCGAGCTCTGTACGGAATTACGTCCAGGTTCAATGAACCTGAAAGGCCGCCCCTCTGATCGGTCTTTATATAAACAATTTACGGAACCTCGCTAATCCTAAATTCCAAACACAAAAACACACACAAACAAACAGAGATTTTGAATTCACAGAGTGCACAAAACAGAGAAGAAGAGAATTCAATTCAATTCAATCATTCAATGGCTCTTGCTGTTACTTCTTCGTCTACTGCAATCTCCGGCCGTACCTTCTCTCTATCTACTCCGTCGTCGGAGCTTAAAGGTACAAGCTATATTTTCATTTTCTTTTCTTTTTGATTGGATTCTGAATTGTGAAATTGGTGAGTTAGTTTGATTTCAATTTGGGATTATAATTAACGAGTTTAGGGTTTCGATTTTTGAATTTGCAGCTCCGCAAGTTGGTTCATTTCGGATGTTTGATCGCTCCCACGGTCAAATTCAAAGCCAAGCCATAACCTTTTCTCAAAGACGGAGCTCGTCGGCGAAGCCCGTAAATGTGCAGCCCAAGCGGAACGAATCAATTGTGCCTCTAGCAGCAACCATCGTTGCTCCTGGTAAGGATTGTATATGTTTTTTCAATTTAATGGAGAATTTTTTGGTGATTAATTGTGGATTTGACCGAACATGATTAAATTTTGCAGAGGAGGTGGTCGAGAAAGTTGAGGTAGAGGACTTTGCACAATTGGCTAAAGAACTTGAGAATGCTTCCCCTCTTGAAATTATGGATAAGGCCCTTGAGAAATTCGGCAACGACATTGCCATTGCTTTCAGGTAGTCCTCTCCTTTCTTTTCTCTTTGTTTCCCTTGAATTTTGATGATTATTAGTGGAATTGATAGTTAATGTGCTAAGTTATATTGGGTTAATTGTTATTTTTAAAATCTGGGATTAAATTTGAAGAATGTATCATATTTGTTCTTTTCTTAGTTAGTAGCTGTAGTTCTCTCGTGGCAATAACATGAAGAATATGAGAATATTCTTCTGTTTTGAGAATACCACATGGGCCCATTAGTTCCCATTAGTTTATCAAGCATGACTTTTGTTCAACTCATATAATATTAAAACTTCAAGTGGTCGATAAATTATATAGTGATCCAGAAATTATAAATTGATGGCAGCATTTGTTTCAAAGTAACAATGTATTCTCAATTAAACCTTTGCCTAAGAGTTATTTTGTGTGTGTGTGAAATTTACATTAATACTTGTGGAATATTGTATGGTTGGTCTCACTAAATCTTGATGTCTTTATCTGCATATGGATTTGGTAATCCTGCTTATATAGATATGACACTCAGAATGACTATGAAAATAGTTATTTATCATCTATCATTAGGTTGGATTGCTGATAAAAGCTGGCACTTTAACTGATAGCAGAAAACACTTGATAATTTGAACTAACCGCCTACATTCTAGTATTCGCTTTGCTTGAGATAGTACTTGTCCTTTCTAATATACCATTAATTGAAAATATTTGGAGTCTATACTTGGTTAGAGTGTTTTTCGTTAGTAACATAAATCTCTCTGTTTATGCAGTGGAGCTGAAGATGTTGCTTTGATTGAGTACGCACATTTAACTGGTAGACCCTTTAGGGTGTTCAGCTTGGATACTGGGAGGCTGAACCCAGAAACATATCAATTCTTTGATACAGTTGAGAAGCACTATGGCATCCACATCGAATACATGTTTCCAGATGCTGTTGAAGTTCAGGCATTAGTAAGGAACAAAGGGCTGTTCTCTTTCTATGAGGATGGGCACCAGGAGTGCTGCCGTGTGAGGAAGGTGAGACCCCTGAGGAGGGCCCTTAAGGGCCTACGTGCCTGGATCACCGGCCAAAGGAAAGATCAATCTCCAGGTACTAGGTCTGAAATTCCCGTTGTCCAGGTTGACCCTGTTTTCGAGGGTTTGGATGGTGGGATTGGCAGCTTGGTGAAGTGGAACCCAGTGGCAAATGTTGAGGGTCGTGACATATGGGACTTCCTTCGTGCCATGAATGTGCCTGTGAATTCACTGCATTCGAAAGGATACATCTCAATTGGTTGCGAGCCATGCACAAGGTCAGTCCTGCCAGGACAACATGAGAGAGAAGGAAGGTGGTGGTGGGAGGATGCCAAGGCTAAGGAGTGCGGTCTCCACAAAGGCAATATTAAACAGGAAGAGGCGGACCGACTTAATGGCAATGGCAATGGGGCTTCGAATGGAACTGCGGCGGAGACTGATATTTTCACTTCCAAGAATTTGGTCACCTTAAGCCGTACTGGAATTGAGAATTTGGCAAGACTGGAGAACCGGAAAGAACCATGGATTGTAGTGCTCTATGCACCATGGTGCCAGTTCTGCCAGGCAATGGAAGGATCATATGTTGAGTTAGTTGACAAGTTGGCGGGGAGTGGCGTGAAAGTAGGGAAATTCAGAGCAGATGGTGTGCAGAAGGAGTTTGCCCAGAAAGAACTGCAGCTCGGAAGCTTCCCCACAATACTTTTCTTCCCTAAACACTCTTCTCGGCCAATAAAGTACCCCTCAGAGAAGAGGGATGTTGATTCATTGATGGCTTTTATCAATGCCCTTAGGTAATAGAATTTTTGAAATGTTTTTAGAAACTAGTCGAGTTATTCCAGAATTGAAGTCAAGCTCCCACACCTCTCCATGCTCAATGTATGTTGAGCATATGCGTCCCCTGTAAAATCTTTTTGTTTCTCTTCTACTTTTCTGATAACATTACAGAGATTCTCTGAACTAGAATTCTCTAACCATTCAAATGCTTCAGAGACACACCAACCACAACAAAATTTCAAGTACTCTACAATAGCCATCAAAGGAACATTTCAAGTACAAAAAATAAGAAACAGTTCAAGTAAAAAATAAAAATAAAAGGTTTGTCCAAGAATGGCGCTAGCCCCTTGTTATTATTACTATTATTATTATTTTACTTCACTTATCCTATTTTTAACTGAAAACATGCTATAACTAAATATCCTTAATAATGAGCTTTCTTTTCTTAATTAAAGCCGTCTCAATGTAAATATTGAATATAATACAGTAAGTTCATGAACAAATAAATATCAATTAAAAAAATCAAGTATACAATTAACTCAAACTATACAGAGCTAGTTACTTAGTGATTTAAGAACTAGTTATTACCAGAGAGTCAACAATTGATGATGAGAATTAGTGAACAAATGTGTAAAGCATTTTAAAAGTGATTTTTTTAGATAACGAGTTCACATTACACTCCCCCCATTGTTATATTAACACACCTAATATTTATAATATTTAAAATTTTCACCCTTATTTTTAAAAATGATAAATAATTCTGTATATGTGACTCCATAAAATTGAATGTTTGTGTTTGATATTGGTTTATTAAGTTTTAATATGTTTATGTAAAAAAAAAAAAAGACATAAGACATATATATAAATATCATTTGTATGCAATCTTTTGGTTGTCATAGTGACAATGATTATTACTGCCAGACAATGACGATGTTTAAAACAAGAAAAGGCACTGAGCGCTTGGTTTATTAAAAAGTGGACTGGCCTATCACCAAATTTTTCGTGTAGGCCATTTTTGTTTTTGGGACTTAGAAGAAAACCTAATTTTGTTAACGTGCTTATAATCAATAATCTCAAATTCTAGATATCTAAATGAATACATAAATTTTTTGTGAATATGTTTTAGAGGTGTAGTCACTCAAAAACTGTTACGCACGATGTATCCTAATTATATGAGGATTAATATATATATATATATAATGCACATAACTTCGCAATTTCATACTACATTTTGTAATACTAAAATAATGTTTTTTAATTAACTTTTTAGGTACTATTGAGATTAGTTGAGAAATATTTTGAGATATTGGTGAAAACTAAGTAATTTTAAAATGAAAGGCGAAACTCTTATTAAGGTGTTATATTTCGGCCTCTTTAACTATGAAATATTGGCTCTGCCCCTGCTAAAAGGTGAAGTAAAGATTGAGTTGGCAAACCAACCGTTGTTAGCCATAAACCAACTAGATTGAATTGGTATTACTTATAAATGGCAAACCAACCATGACATATAGCTGTTGTTTTCTTTTTTGGGATAGAGATTGTCTACAATGAGTGATTTTTCTTTGGAAATGGAATGTATACTTTCTTGTTTGTCGTACTAGATTTCATGGTGTTAATACTAATACTAATACCAATTTTTTTTTTTTTTTTTTTCACCTAGTTGCTTTATCTGCTCTTGTTATTGGAAGTCTTGAATTTCTCAAAGATTTGCCATTGGATTCACATCTCTTCTCTGGTAATTTTAATGGTACAGTTAAATGTTAATTCATTGATAAAAATATTTTGCCCCATTTCGATTGGATAACACATGCATCATAGTATTTGCCAAAAATTCAATTGCACTCCATACATGCTATCAGACCCTCCACTATGGTGGCTGGAATTGGGACCCAAAATCCAAAATGGATAACAATTGGGTCACAAAGCACCACTATGGGCCGAAAAAGGGGACCTAAAATTGTGTGAAACCCAAAATGATACCAAAATTTGGGTCACAGTGAAACCCAAACTCAAATCCAGCTGGCTGGCCCATGTGAAACCCACTGGAGGAGAGAGAAGAAGCCCAGGCGTTGACACAATGTGCAGGAGTGGGCCCCCGCTATCGGCCCGATTATGCATCCAACGCCTCTTGCGTGCGTAAAGCCCACCAACGTTCAGGATGAGTGGACGGCTGAATGGCTTTGATTAAAGGACCGTTGGTCTTTTTTTATTTTTTGAAATGAAGCGCCCAAATGAGAGGGCTGTTGGGAATCAATGGCCTAGATTGCTTTATTTGGTTTTTTTAATCATACAAAATTTTGAAAAAAATAAAAAATAACAATAGAAAAATCCCAAAAAATTCTAGAAAATTTTTAAAAAATCCCACAAACCCTCCAACGGCTATATTCTCCAAAATTTTATATATATCATGCATCATCTATAGTTTTTCTTCACAAACATCAATCTTTGACATCAAATTTACACAAATTTGTTTTACTCCTATGTTCGTGATTCGCCCTCAACCCATGGGAACCATTGAAGAATGTCGTGAGTGGATTCCACCAAATATATAAGATGTATCATCATTTATTTGTTATTGGGTGTTGTTGTTATTGTTTAATTTATGTCTTTGTTCTAGTATTCGATAATAAAATAAATTAATTCAAATATATTCAATATTGATCTTATATTAAAGATCTTGTTAAAATAAAACCAAATAGTATAATTTTCATAAATATTAAATTTATAAATTATAAATTATTTATTACTTAATCAATATTAGAGATAATTTAAATATATACAAAATGCTAAGGTCCAAAATGAATCTCAGCCCCATTGGAGGTTAAAACTGATACCACACTATTTGAGATCTAAAATGAATTTGATTATAGTAGAAGGCCTCATAAAGCCCATGCCCCTAACTTATAGGTTAGTAAAAACTAATAGGCGTAGAAAAGTTAAGCAACCACTCAATGGTTCTACTTCCAAATTCATAGGATTCCAATGTCAAATTGCTGAGAATCTCCACTCTCTATCTTATCATGGTCTAAGGCATCTCACCTGTTTCTTTAATCCATCATTACATATTTTGGTAGCTGGCTGAACAGAATCTGAAATATTTACTATTTCTATACCCTTGCGCACCTGCCCATTTTTCATATATTTATATTTAAGCGACATAGTTTTCTATGTTACAGACTTGCAGTTGAGAAAACCCAGAGTATGTTAGTTGAACATCATTTTACATTCTATTCTTACCATTTAAGTTCCTTTTACTATAAAATTCCCTTTTATCAATCAATAAAGAAAATAATTATGTACTTGTTTAGTTGTTTTCCTGCCTTTTGGCTAAAAGCTAAAGGCAATGTCAGAAAGACTTAAGGTATCATGATTAATGATCAATACAATACAATAGTTTATGTGCAGTAGTTGGAATTTTCTCTAATGAGGCATGCATTATGCATACTGTTTCAACAAGAATAAAAAAAAAAAGGCAGAAACCTGTGTGATTGATTTGAGCCTTGTTCAATCAATATTGACGGTGTGCAAGAGAAGGCATTTTTGGTGACCCACTTCACCTGTATAGTCTGTAGTACGTGCAGGTTTTCTACTTGTGCTCGTGACTCACTGCTAATTATGGTACCGTAGATACTCTGTAGTTTGTTTGCTACCAAAGTAATTAAACACTGTGCTTGCTCGTGCTTCCAAGCCTTTTCTTGCTGGCAATGTCTTTTTATTTTTTATTTTTTGCTGGAGAAGAATGTAATTCTAGTGTAGAGGAAGAAGTTGAAGTCAAATGTCCAAACTCCAAAATGAGAAGCCAAGGGCCAGCCTGTAATTAAAAAAACCATATGAAAGTTCCACAAGCAAGAAAGAACCCACGTTTGAAATTCTTTTACTCTATGGTCCCTCCAGTTTATTTATTTATTTCATCACTTCCCAACTCCCAAGTCCCAACTCGAGTCCCAACTGCCAACCAAACTAAACCATACCAAACCAAACCATACAGTAAAACTCAAGAAAGTCCCTCCATTTTCAAGTATTTTCCTTTACAAGGGAAAAGAATCAAAGAAAGTGCAACAACCCTCTTTGCATTTATTGTCGGTTCACACTCACAAGTCACAAGGCCATTTTGGTGAATTCCATGAGGCTTCAAGCCTTACACACCTGTTTGCTCTGCTGTACAAAAATTTGCAGTTACCCCCAAAACATACTCACTGACTCACTCTTCCACAAGTGTCCTCTTTCTTCTTCACACTGTAGATCTCTTGGGTCAACAGCCAAAACCCAGAAAGAAAGAAAGAAATTGAATAAGATAACCCACAAAAAAAGAGCAAAAATTTGAGAAGATAATGCAAGGATCTGTAGCTGAACCAGAAGCAGAGGATGAGGAAGCAAAGCTCAAGCTCCTCTCCAATGGCAATCACTAAGCAGCCGTCACTTTCAACCCCCTACTTCTTCTTCTCCTTCTTCTTTATCTCTACGTTACTCTCCACAGCATCACAAGGTAATAACTTTACACGCAACCTCAAAATCAAGCAAACCAAGCACTACCCTTTACTCACTCTAACATTTTCTTGATGGGTTTTCAGCTGCATCTTCACAAGACGAAGACAGAGAACCCTTTGTGGGAGTGAACATAGGCACAGACGTTTCGAATCTCTTATCACCCTCAGACCTCGTTTCGTTTCTCAAAGTCCAGAAGATCACTCACATCCGCCTCTACGATGCCGACCCTGACATTCTCAAAGCCTTGGCCAAAACCAAGATCCGGGTCATCATCAGCGTACCCAATAATCAGCTCCTCGCCATTGGGTCCTCCAACACCACCGCCGCTTCTTGGGTCGATCGAAACGTCGTCGCTTACTACCCCGAAACGCTCATCTCAGGCATAGCGGTTGGGGACGAGGTCTTGACCACAGTGCCCTCTTCAGCTCCTCTGCTTCTCCCAGCAATTCAATCACTTTACAGTGCTCTAGTGGCTGCAAATTTGCATACCCATATCAAGATTTCGACCCCTCACGCCGCTTCGATAATTCTTGATCCATTTCCACCTTCTCAGGCTTTCTTCAACCAAAGCTTGACTGAAGTTGTGCTTCCTTTGCTTCAGTTCTTGTCCAAGACAGGTTCACCTTTGATGATGAATCTTTATCCTTACTACGTGTTTATGCAGAACAAAGGTGTGGTGCCTCTTGACAATGCGCTTTTCAAGCCTTTAACACCCTCCAAAGAAATGGTGGATCCCAATACTTTGCTTCACTATACTAATGTTTTAGATGCTATGATTGATGCTGCTTATTTTTCCATGAAGAACCTTAATGTTACTGATGTTGTGGTTCTTGTTACTGAGAGTGGGTGGCCTTCAAAGGCTGATTCTAAAGAGCCATATGCCACTGTTGACAATGCGGATACGTATAATTCCAATCTTATTAAGCATGTTCTTGATCGTAGTGGAACCCCTTTGCACCCTGAGACCACTTCAAGTGTGTACATTTATGAATTGTTCAATGAAGATTTGAGGTCTCCGCCGGTATCCGAGGCCAATTGGGGTCTGTTTTATGGTAATTCGTCAGCGGTGTATTTGCTTCACGTATCGGGAAGTGGGTCTTTTTTGGCTAATGATACAACAAACCAGACCTACTGCATTGCCATGGATGGGGTTGATGCAAAGACTTTGCAGGCAGCGTTGGATTGGGCATGTGGACCGGGGCGGTCTAATTGCACAGAGATTCAGCCAGGGGAGGATTGTTACTATCCTAATAATGTGAAAAGCCATGCTTCTTATGCGTTTGATAGCTATTACCAGAAGGAAGGGAGGGCTGCTGGGTCTTGTGATTTCAAGGGTGTAGCCACCATTACCACCACTGACCCAAGTAAGTGTTACTTCTGCATTATAGTTCTAGCATGGATTTTTTATTTTGTCCTTTCATTCATTGATGTTGAGGGCTTAGTAGTTAGTTCTTCCTAGAATTTATAGTTTTGCTTAGTTGCTAAGTTGGATTCTTGGTCAACTTGCCTGAAATGATAGGTTCAATTTGGTTAAATGGCACTTGAAGGGGGAAGAGAAACACTGTTTGTCCTGTTCCTGCTACGCTATTATTTTGTAGCTAACACCCGATTAAGGACTTAAATATTAGATTAGATTGCCTGGTTTCATATTACACTGGTAGAGCTATAGGAACAGTACACTTAGTGAGAGTACACAAACAAGTCACAGCTTATGAACTCTGATGACTTCTGAGACTGAAGAATGGTGTGTGGTGCCCACCTGGAGGGGCAAGTTGGCCCTTCTGTGACAGGGAAGGAGGAAAAGGAGCCTATTAATTTGCATTTCTTATTTGAATTGAAACTGTGAACAATGATTTTCCTTTAGATATTGGTTCTTCTACCAGCCCAATGGTGGCAGAACACTTAAGAAGATTCGAGACCAAGGCTAAGATTGAATTCAAAAAGATGTCTCTTTCTTGTTTTACACCTGCAAACAAAATTGTACTACAAATATATGTGACCTTGATTGTACTACAAATATATGTGACCTTGCATGTACTAAACATTGCCTTGGGCCAAATGGGCTCCACATAATTTGTATACTTTCTTCAGGTTATTTACTGCAGATATGAATAATAACTCAGTTCCTTTTTTCTTTTGTGGGAATGTACTTGCAGGTCGGGGAAGCTGTATATTTCCTGGAAGGTGAGACTTGAGAGAGACTTGCCTTTGTTAGTTTATACTGTTAACTGTTTTTAATTTAGCATACAACTAGTTTGCAATGTTCTTACGAAGGTTTATTTTTGTTTTGAGTGCAGTAAGAAGGTGAGCAATACAACTAGGACGGTGGTGAACTCGACCCATTCAAGTAGCGCAGCAGCGGACAGATTAAGATTCATTGCATTCAGTAGCAACAGAATAAGTGGAATAAGCAGGATATTATGTCTATTTTTTGTTGTAATTTTCCCCAGTTTGTTATTCTTTCCTTTTATGACTCCATGCTGAGGTAGAAATAAAATAATTCTTTAGAAATGTATTACTATGTTTTGAATTTGTTGATAATCAGTAAATTGCATAGGGGTGCTTTATTTGGTAGTAGTCTACTGCTGATTATCCTTTGTCTAGAATGAGGAAAATTGCTATCTCCAAAATGGAGCAAGGAGTCAAGAGTGGTTTTGAGCCCTTCTACATATGACTATGAGGAAGTTTGTTTCTGAGCAGTCCTTTTGTTTAACTGTTTCTCCTTTCTCTTGAAGAAGTGAAAAAATTCTCTCAAGAAGCCATTGATGTAACCAACAAAGGAGAAAAGAAAAAGCAGGGAAAAAGGAGAAGAAAAAGTTGGACTTGTTATACATTCCTAATTCTTCTCACCATCTAGGTTGAAATGAATTGATTGTTAAGTGGTAATAAAGCTATCCTTCTTTTTCCAAAACCATAATGGGTTGTGGAGCCACTGTAATATCTTTTTGTCTACAGCAGATGCCAAAAGTTCAAGTAATTAGAACACTGATCTAATTGTATATATTATGATTTTGGATGTGAAAACACAGTGCATAACACTTCATCTCACAATCTCACATTGACACAAGTAGGATTGAGGAAATAATTGGAACAGGATTGAAGACCTGCCAAATAACACTTCCTATGGACAACTTAACTATCAAATTCCTTGTTGTGATTAATCTTAAACACTTGAAAATGTGTATTGAAGGCTAACACGATTACACGACTGATACACACAGTCTTTCATTTCATATTTGCAAAATGATCAAAAAATTTAAAGAAAAAAGGTTTGCGGTGAGCGTGGATCGAACACGCGACCTTCAGATCTTCAGTCTGACGCTCTCCCAACTGAGCTATCCCCGCAGATGTTATAAGATTAGTTTAACTTTTTATTTCTAGAATACCAAGTTACAAAATTAAAATAAGTCAATAATGCTCTTGCACAAGGAATGTTTAGTAGAACATAAAACAGAGGAACTTGACTGGGTTTTCAAAACAGAGCAACGAGAATACCACAAGAGGCAAAGAAGCGCAAAATTTGAAAAACTGGGTTTTCGTTTACGCTTCCCAATGGTGAGACTGTGAGAGCAACTCCAACAATGCTCTCCAAATGCTTGGCCACAAAGCTGTTAACTTTAACACCTTCATTAACTTTCCCAAGTCGTCTTCACCACCACACAGTAAACCCTAGAAAAACCCGTTACACGCCGACCGTACCAATGTCTTGGGCCTGCAAAAAATGCACCTTTCTCAACCCCCCAATAACCCCATCTCAAAAACCCACGTGCCAAATCTGCTTATCGCCATCATCACCATCACCACCTCCATCGCCACCATCTTCTTCTACCCCAAAATGGTCATGCAAGGTCTGCACTTTCTTGAACCCATACAAGCGCTCCAATTGCGAAGTCTGCGACACTAGGGCTCCAATCTCGTCCCTGTCGAGTTTCGAGGATCTAACCGATACGGGAGTTGATGATGGAGACCTTGATTCTGCGGTGGGCTCTGTTTTCTTGCCATTGAAGCGTTGTAGTATGAAGAGGGTTCAAGATCCAGTTGAGGTTCACCAGGATTCTGCCAATTCCAACGCGTTTAAAAGGGTCAAGGCGTCCGAAAAGGAGATGACTGTATCGGGTTCGTTTCGATTCTTTAACCTGGGTTTGTGTTTTTTATTGGGTCTGATTTGTTTCTTGCTTTAAATGGTAAAGAAGTAGACTTTTTTCAATTGGTTACTATTCTTTTCGCAATCTTGCTTTGTTATTGAATATACATGGCTTGTTGTGCAATTTTTATTGGTGTAGATTTATTCTGTGAATAGCTGGAACGAGTGTTGCTATTACTACTGAGAAAACGAGTGTTGTTATGCTACTGTGAACATTTCATTTTGGTCAGCATTGCCATTGCATCGATGAAGAGGAATAAATTTAAAGTAAAGTTGCATGTTGTGATTGATAACTACAAGCCTGAGTTTATGTGCTCCAATGAGGCCTTTAGAGATAATTTTAGGTGCATTCAGAAGTCATTATTTGGCAGGAGTTACTAGCAACTGCTTTATTAGCTTTCTACTTCATATGCCTATCTTGGACTTGGAAGATGCTGTAGTTGAGTTTTCTGTTTTTTCATTTCTTAAATTATTCCTGGTATGTACTCTGTGAACCACATGGGGTTTCTTACTATGACTTAGTTAAATATATGCAGAGGGCACCAGTTCTGGGTCTTCAGGCATGGGTTTGAATACATTAAAAATTTTAAGTTACAATGTTTGGTTCCGAGAAGACCTAGAAATGCACAAGAGAATGAAAGCTCTTGGTGATCTTATCCAACAGCATTGCCCAGATCTCATTTGCTTTCAGGTTTCCTTATCCTCTTCAATGGAAAGATCATTAGATGTAGCCTTTTTTATAACCTTTATCTGATGGCTGCTTTTGCTGTGCAGGAGGTTACCCCGAATATATATGACATCTTTCGACAATCTCGCTGGTGGAAAACGTATCAATGCTCGGTTTCAGTTCAGATGGCAAATTCACAACCATACTTTTGTATGCAGGTGAAAGTTTGATATCTTGTACTGGGCTTTATTTTCACGTGCCAACAAATTGTATGTGCTTTTCTACGAGCATCTTGCTTGTCTTATTGTTGTCTTGCTGTTTGATCCAAGTGTTTTGCTTATTTAATGAGTTGAATGCATTTTTTAGTAAACTTGATATAATCTGACAGTTGCGTTGATATGTAGTTAAGCAAATTGCAAGTGAAATCCTTCAGCTGTAAACCCTTTCAAAACTCTGGGATGGGGAGAGAACTTTGTGTTGCTGAAGTTGAAGTCCAGAAGGACAAACATTTGGCTGTTGCGACAAGCCATCTCGAGAGTCCTTGCCCTGCCCCTCCAACATGGAATCAGATGTACAGCAAGGAACGTGTGGAGCAGGCAAAGGAGGCCCTCAACTTTTTAAAGAAGAACCCAAATGTGATTTTTGGTGGTGACATGAACTGGGATGACAAGTTGGATGGTCAAGTTCCTTTACCTGATGGATGGATTGATGTTTGGGCAGAGTTAAGACCAGGGGAAAATGGATGGACGTATGATACCAAGTCTAACAAGATGTTGTCTGGTAATCGTACTCTGCAGAAGCGACTGGATCGATTCTTTTGTAGCCTGCGTGATTTCAAGGTTAGCAAAATTGAAATGATTGGGATGGATGCAATACCAGGTCTATCATATATCAAGGAAAAGAAAGTGAGACAGGAGATCAAGAAGCTGGAGCTCCCTGTGTTGCCTAGTGATCATTATGGCTTGCTTTTGACAATCTGTAGCAAGTGATGTCAGTTTGGTGAAGTAAATGGTAGAGTTTATCATCATTGTTTCTTTTGTGACAAACTGGCGGTCCTGTCATACATGCTTTTCCTGGTTTTTGAATGTAGAGCACATATGCATAGAAGTCGGAAGGCAGTTACTTTTACATTTTGTGGATGGATTAGTACACTTAAAGATGCAACTGCTAACCTGAATGGCTGTTGGCTAGTATTTTGTTTGGTATCTTTGGATTCTTGACTTTCTTACATATTTTCAAGGATTTTTTCCCCCTCTTAACTTGAGATGCTTGCCACATAACTTAACTGAAACTCATGAAAATGACAAAAAATATACGTTTTTTTCTACTAGAAAGTTGGTGATGATGGAAAATATATATGAAACTTGAATAATGTCGCAGCCATGCCACAATTTTTTTCAGTAACATAAAAAGAAATGAAAGCAGAGGATTATATTCTTCTCTTATTACAAGGTTTTTGTTTAACATGGGATGAAGCTACAGCAAATCAACCTGTATCGTGAAGAACATCTTCGAGAAACAATCGTTTGTAACTTTAATAGAGGGGTGTTTTCATTAAGCCATCGTTGATCAGACAACCCCAATGTATATGAGTGTCATGTGCTGATTTCCTTATTTTGTGTATATTTCCAAGGCATGTTGTGTATTGAAAACTACAAACTTTTAATATATGGCTTCTTATGAGTAGTTAGTCCTATCACGTCAACCTGATAACGTGGTAGGACTGTCTCACCCATGTTTTTCTCCTCCGCAGTTGCTGGAGCTTCCAATCTTATATAATCATAGAGAACTCCACAAAGTGAATCCCCACCCTGGCCTGTGTAAGAAATATGGAGTTATCCCCCTTAACCAGCAATGATGATGAAATATCAGCGCTAAAAAGGCGATAGAGTCCATGAATTCCATGTCGACAAACTGTGTTATCCATACCCAAGTTCAGCACTTGAAACACAAGGTGATCTATATCCAAATAATTAACATGCACCTGCAGCACAAAATTGAGGGAAAGCTTGAAGGAAGGAATGAGTAAATTTAAGGGCAATTTGTTTATGCATTTCTTCTATTTGTTGGGAATTCTAGTTACCACTTACGAAGAGTTTATGGATAAACACAAAGGCAAAGTGCTAAAGAAAAAGTTTCAACACTAGCAGTACTTCTGTTTGTTAAGTCAGGTGAGAAGTCTTTCTTCTTTCTTTTGGCTTCTGAAATATTTTGATTTTTATGGTTCTTTTTTTTTTTGCTAAAATTTTTGCTATCTATACCTTAAGGTCCGAGCGGGTTGCTGAAGCAATGGCCAGCCTCAGCTTGTACGTGCCACTAGTTACAGAATTGAGATTGAACTTGATTGTCCATGTTGTTGGAAGATATTTGTTACCTGCCCCCCTCCTGTAAGTAAAAAGTAAATTATTTATATCAATGCACATTCAAAATTTCATACCAATATAATACTTATTCATATCTCAATTTTGTTTACTTCTATCAAACTCTAATGTTTGAAAGAACAAGGATTTCCTAAGACAAAATGCTTTGAGAGACTCTGAAAAGAGAAATGTCTGATCTCATTCTTGTACAATGCTAGAATTCTTAATACATCGGATTCTCTTAGAATGTAAAGGAGAGAAGGAAAGACCTGTCCACATGAGCAAAGAACCAGTCATTTTTCGGATTACTGACGCCTACAGTGAAAGTTTGGTCAAGTTCAGGGTGTACATCAGTGTATCTGTGCCACAAGCCATATTGTCTGTACCTGTAATGTGAACATCAAGCATGACATAAGAGTAGAAGACCCATCAATTTAGTTCCATTTTAGGGAAGGGATAAATTCGCTTACTTTTCAGGGCTGTTAAGAAACAGTTTGTTGACGTACATTGGGTTCACATCAGGAACATAGTAACCTATGGCCGTCCGATCAGGGAAGCCAATCTCCCATAATGTTGGACCATCTCTTAGGGGAACATATATAAGGTTTCCAAGTTGTGTTTCTGATCCTGAGGAATTTTGAAAAACCAATACAATATAACATTACATGATGGCAGTGGAGTCTTGTTGTGTTGTGTTTGTGTCGTGCCATTTGAAGTTCGTGCTGAGTGCTAGTCAACCATAATCCGATCTGTTTAGTTAACCGTACCATATAACTTTGACATTGAACTGCAATTCTATAAGAAAGAAACAAAGGTTCCTCATCCATTGAAATATCTATTGTAGAAAGTACCTGCTGAGATAGTGATTTGTTCTTTGTCAAGGTAATCACCCAGGAAACCAGGGATCCAGCCATGAAGTCTATAGACTCCAGAGATAGCATTCTTGATGGTAAAGTTTCCATTGTAATCCGTTTGTACCCAAAACTGATAGTTCTGCATAGAAGTGAAATCTCAAATGTCAAATTAAGAAGTCTACTTGATTTCAAGCTTATAATCTGATAAGAAGTCTGGAGGTTGGTTATGCTAAGAACAAAGTGGAAGATCAACATATGTATATTTAGCAGTGTCAAATGGTTAGTAATTTACCTTGCTTTCTGTTTGCCAGGACCCTTCAGTTGTTGCAACTGATAGACCAACATATGCATTTTTAGCAGGAATGAGAGAATCAGAAACATACCTGGAGATAGAGTACACAACATTATATAAACAATAGTAGTTAACATAGAATCAGTGGTGCCATGGAAGGGTTTGATTAACACTGACCTGTCCTGGACAGACAATCTTCCTGAAACTGAGCCACGCTCTTTAGCAGAAACATAGTAGGGTGATAAGACAAAATCATAGGGCCACACTGTCTGTTCCAACAGCCTCTAGGATGAGCCAAGTACAAAATTAACCAGTCAGCAAAGGCTGCATTTAAGATTTTCAATACCACAAATAAGGAAGTCTAGTTTTTGCTCTATTACTAACTCTGATTTACTGACGTTAAGCATGGTTCGGCAAGTAGGAAATCAATCAGTACCTTTTTTTTCGCATCTATCCATAACTTGTGTGCATATTTAACATCTGGGGTTGAGTTAAGGTATACAAAGAAAGGGCCAAACACCTTTGTCCATGTCTCTCCCTCTTCAAAATGAGCTAATATATCTTCTCCAATATAGTGGGTTCCATGAAACATCTGTTGCACCAGATAGGCATAAACTGTAATTGATTCTCAACTGGAAATGACTTTTATTAGATTATAAAGAGAAACTTCTTGTTTCTTTGAGTAAGTGACATGTTGAAATGAGAGTAAGCATCTCAGACATATATCCTGTAATCTGTATTGTATGACTAATGAATTAATGATACAGATGGCTATGGTCATCTCATCATGTTGTGTGCTTCAGTTAGCAGCTTTTAAGTGCTTTGCTTGCGTTTTGTTGGATGGAAATTACTAACAGATGAATATATCTATATGTATATATAAGATTTAGAGTGATAGATTACAGCAAGACAAGTTGGACCAGTGTGGACTGTGAGGTTTTGCTTGGTAGGACCTCCATTGCGGAACTTCTGGCTAGGGAAGATGGTCCAAAATCCTATAATGGGACCAGAACTTATCCATCCATGGAGTCCACCATCTTTGTTGTCCATTGAATACTGATACTTATCGTCAACCTGCATTCGGTCTCATACAAATAGCACAGTTTGGAGTTTAATGTACTTCCTTTGATTGTCAGAATTCAATGTGTATAAATGATTTGTGCACAAACACCACATGATTTCAGCTACACACCTCGCCTTTGAGATCCGGATTAATGGGATTTACTAGCAAAACTGATTCAGGTACAATTAGTTGTTTGCCTCTATCTGGAAGCAGATCCTCAGGCATTGGCATTACCCTTTGTTTCTCATCTGTTATTGCCATGTAGTGGAACCTAGTACATGTTCACAAGGTACAACAATCAATGTAAACATAAACAAGAACAAATTAACTTGGAACTCAAACAAGAAATAGCTAGATTTTACTTCTCTCTTCGCAGCTTAAACACCATTCTTGTCTGAGCAAGATCAATGGCACGGCATCCAGAAGGCCGCTCATATATTGCATAGCAGTAGAAGCCTGAAACACCAGTCCTTAATATGAACCTGTAGAGTAATCGATCATTTGATTATGAAAACCTTAACAGTTAACATTAACAATACTTTAAGAACATCATAGAAGGGAAGACCAGAAGATTTATGTTCAAGAACAACCTTATATCTACACTGAGTGGCAATGTGGTGCCTTGAGCTGATGATGGATCATAAGTATTCTTGAAAGAAACTTCTAAGCCGTCATTGCTCTTATTGACAACGCTATATTCAGCTCCTTTCAGTCTGTAATACACAATGAATCAAGTCTGATTCAGTGTAATGTGTACTAAATACTGTTTGACTTTTTTCATAGAGTAAAAGGCAAGTAATTAAAAATAAGAACTTCAAGAAAGTAGAACCAAAAGCATACAATTCGTATTTGTCTTGGCCTCCTGGCAAGCTCCAGTTGATGTCCCAATATCTGCACATGGATCCAGATGAGAGTGTCAAGTGAAAAAGCCTATTTTGTTATGATTATGTACAAAGTCTTGCCTATTTATGAAGAGGGTGTTGTCAGAACCTATGCTTCTGTTAATTCTAAATGGTCAGAATCATCCCACAAAAGTAATCAAATATCTCCTTACATAAGTTTTAAATTTCCATATGAACTGTGTAATATAGTTTTATATTGCAACATAACACAACGATGAGATAATATACAGTCTACTTATTTTGAAGGTTACCCTCTGCTAGATTCATTTGACTTGACATCTAAAAGGTTGTCCATTCCTCCATACGCAATGCCAGTTAAATACCCTTGAGGCTTCATAATTGTAAGCTTTACCAATCCATTGTCCAGCATAACCTATGCAAACGTTCATATTAATATAGGAGAGAAAGGCAGAAAGTGTTAGAGAGAAATATGCATGGGAACATGGACTTACATAGGAGCCTTGGCTTCTCAATCTCATTTTCTTCTTTGCCATGGCAGAAGCTGATTGATTTCTTCACTTTTTTCCTGGTCTCACTCTTTATAGTGTAATAATACAGAAAATGATCAGTGCTATATTGAAGGCTATTGAAGCTCATTTGGTTAAAGAACAGCTAGTCGTTGGTTACTAGGGGAATTAGAGTATAATAAGAATCAAAGTCCATAATTTTTTCTCATGCCCTTAAAATAATAACAAGAAAAGTCATTTCTAGATTATATCACCACATTAACATAGTTCAAATAACATAAGAATGCAATCTTCAAAGCTTCACACAAGTGCTTATGCTCCGCAACTTATATTATATGCTATCCCAACATAGTGATGCTGTGGACGTGGCGACACTTTGACGAAATTATTATATTCCAAATCCCTTCGTGATTGGTCTTTTAAAATGCATGTGATTTGTCTGATGCTACTGAAGCATCACAACTAGAGAATTTTAATTTTGCTCTTGTCTGCAAATTTGACACTCACTTAGAAAAGTGGAGTAAAACTGTAAAACGATCTGAGGTGAAATTATATAATCTTTTTCTGCTAAACCATAAATAGCTTTGTTTTTGTCTCTAGGCATTAGGTACAGAACTAATAATAATATAGAGGATCCAAATGCACGTGAAAGGGGTAATTCAGTAACTTCAGCCTCCTCCCTTGCACCCAAGTTAATGGCCAATCAGGAAACCATGAACAAGGGTAGCTAGGGCTCAGAGTCTCACACTCACACCTTGATTTTGGACCCACTTAAATCTGACGGTCCATGATTGGAAGTTGGAACCATACACCTGCACTAGATTTCACTAGATTTCACGCACTGGACTGAAGCCACTGACAGCTCACAAGCCATCTTCTACTGTTCTCTTACTTGCATACATAATGAGCTGAGCTCTGCAAGCATACATACTAAGAAATAGTTTGAGAAAGATTCATAGTTAGATTTGGTGAGAGAAAGAGGGATCCTTTTGGTTTCCTTACAATGCCAAAGTCTCTCTCTTTCTTTATATAGATCTCTACCTTATATTCATTACATAGAGGCATTCTTTGACAAGTTTTAGCTTAGTTTGATTTTGATAGAACAAAGTACAAGAAAAATGAGAGATTGCAGGATTGCTTGTTGTTTCATTGTTTTGGTTCTGTTTCTTGTTCATGGTGTTAATGGTGAAGACCCATATAGGTTGTTCACTTGGAAAATCACTTATGGTGACATTTATCCTCTTGGTGTTAAGCAACAGGTACATTTACCTTTTTACTTTCCTCCCCTGCCTTTATCACTCTATTTTACTTTTCATTTATTTCATTGCTGTTTAGAAAATCATTCTCTTACTTATTGAAACAAAAAGCTATTATCTTTCAAGAATTTTTGTTGGTTTTGGAAGCAAAGGAAAGTTCTTTTTTCCATTTGCATAAAAATAAAAGGGACTGGAGTTTCTGACTTAGTGGAGTAACCATGGCAGGGGATCTTGATCAATGGGCAATTTCCAGGGCCTCAGATCGATGCTGTGACAAACGATAACTTGGTCATCAGTGTGTTCAATTACCTAAGAGAACCATTCCTCATTTCTTGGTAAAATACTCTGTTTTCCCTGTTTTTTTTATCTTCTTATTATAAGTTCTGTTTGTTTGCTACGAAAATGCTGGTCAAAGGAATTGAAAGAAAGTAAGATTCTGAATCTGGGTTGTTTCCGTTTTCGTCCTAATTCTTGTTCTTTGCACTTTTTTTTCTGTTATGGCAAATTGGAAATTGGGTAATTCTGAATAGCAAATAATCCCAAAATGCTAATTTTGTTCTGTTTCCTTCCATTTTCTGCTCTACCAGATCTATGGCTTCAAAATGCTTTCTTATAAAATATTCTTTCCATTAATTATTTCCTAATGACTAATATCTCCTTTCATGCATACTAGTCAGTATAACTTAAGCATCCATTAAGCAGGTTAAGTGAGGGTTGTTTGGGTAAATTGGCCTTTGAGCACATCATGCACATCCTCGACACCTCATACCGTGACTCTGTGAGTAACAAATGGAGGGTTTTATAGAAATAATAGCATCTTTTACCTTTTTAGTGGCTTTTTGTCGGATGGTTTTGCTAAGTCATTTAAGAGACATTCAATGAGGATCTGACCTTGCTTAAATTGTTGTTTAATTGTAAAAAGTCTCAGTTATCAAACTAAATCACCTCCTAATAACCCGTTGCATGTTGGCCACACCTACCCCACAAACCATGTTATTAAAATATTCTGTTTTTGCAACTTGCCTCGCATGGTGCAATCCGACCCCCACATGCTAGATCTCTTTCATGACCCTATCTCTTTCATGACCACATCTGCATTATATTTGATAAATAAAGAAATACACTTTTAAGTTTGCACGGACAAAAATGGTGAACCCTCAACCCATCAGTGTTATATTTTTGTCTTGCTTATTACCTTATCAAACTCAAGTACTTCCTTAAATCAAATCCAGAGATTCAAATGGCTAGGGTAATTTTATAAAGCTCTTATATATTATAGATTTTGATGATTTCTGTGAGTACTTATAGGATTAACCCATAATCTCAAAATCGGCCCTATTTTTCATGTGCGTGAATCGCTATCCGCACCCAGATGGGCTGTTTATTGTGGAAACATTTGCATTCAGAGTGCATTTACTGTTTAGCCCCACAAGCCACCAGCTACGCCCTACACCAAATGAGCCAAAGTACTAGATGTAATTTCACAGGTAGTCCAGACTTTAATTTATGACCAATAAAACAACATTCAGGCCTAACTTTGTAGAGAGGATAGGGGCACCACATTGAATGTGTTAGAAGAAAATTGAAGTTGGGAAGTTACTGTTAGTTGGATGTACTAGTTTCTTGAAAACCCTTTGATAATTAATATAAACTTTTGGATGCTAATAACTTTTAAAACGGATTACAAATGTGAAATTCTATCTTATGTTTGCTGCAATTTAACATATAATATCAATTGCATGGTCAATCCTAACTAATGAGAATGCGAGTACTGGACCTGTGCCACAATTAAGGTGCAATCTGATTGAATGTGATGTCCTATGTATATGTTTCTTCTGTAGGGATGGTATACAGCAGAGAAGGAACTCATGGCAGGATGGAGTTCAAGGCACAAACTGTCCAATCCCACCAGGGAGGAACTTCACTTACAATCTCCAAGTGAAGGATCAGATTGGCAGCTTCTTCTACTTCCCATCCTTTCTATTCCACAAAGCTGCAGGAGGCTTTGGTGGCATCAGAATCTGGAGTCGTCCTAAGATTCCCGTTCCTTTCCCTAATCCTGCTGGAGACTTCACTGTACTCGCTGGTGACTGGTTCAAGACTAATCATTATGTAAGCAACTAAGCATGCCCTCTATTTGTCTGAGGATGAAAATCTAAATTTCTATATTTATAATGGTCTTGTTTTGGAAATTTAGGTACTGAGACGAACCTTGGAGAGTGGTCGCAATCTTCCCTTGCCTGACGGGATTCTCATCAATGGTCGTGGCTGGAATGGATACACATTCACTGTTGATCAAGGTGTCCAGAAATGAACTTCATATTTGAATGTATCAAGTACCATTTTTCTGACTGTTAGATTGTATGTACTACCTAGCTTATAAATGAATGCATAATTCTATCTATGTGGGTTGGCAGTTGCACCTAATTGTTTCAATAATTTGTGTACAGGCAAGACATACAGGTTCAGGATATCAAATGTGGGGCTTACAACATCCCTTAACTTCAGAATTCAGGGGCACAAGATGAAACTGGTGGAGGTAGAAGGATCTCATACACTGCAGAACACCTATGACTCCCTTGACGTCCATCTTGGGCAGTCCTATTCCGTCTTGGTCACAGCTGATCAGCCTGTCCAGGACTACTACATTGTCGTCTCTTCACGCTTCACCACCCGGGTACTCACCACAACAGCCGTTCTTCACTATAGCTATTCGCGAAAGGGAGTTTCAGGTCCTCTCCCTTGGGGTCCTACCTCACAGGTTGCTTGGTCCCTCAACCAGGCAAGATCTATTAGGTACTCAAAGATTCTTTGCTTCGATCATTCTCGTATAAATGTCTTATGCATACAATGTTTTTGATCTGATTGTGTTTTGAACTTCAGTTTGATGCCTATATACACATATATACACAGATGTGTATAGTTACACACAAGTGATAAGTTCCCTTGTGATGAATTTGTGTGCTCTCAATTTGAACCAGATGGAATTTGACAGCAAGTGGACCTAGGCCTAATCCCCAAGGTTCCTACCACTATGGAATGATCAAGCCAGCCCGCACAATCATGCTTGCAAACTCTGCCCCTTACATCAATGGCAAGCAGAGATATGCTGTCAACAGTGTCTCATATATTCAACCAGACACTCCTCTAAAACTTGCTGACTACTTCAACATTCAGGGAGTTTTCAGTGTTGGAAGCATTCCTTCCTACCCGAATGGAGGCAGTGGTGGCTACCTGCAGACCTCAGTTATGCATGCCAACTTCAGAGAATTTGTTGAGATTGTGTTTCAGAATTGGGAGGACACTGTGCAATCTTGGCACATTGATGGCTATTCATTCTTTGTAGTGGGGTAAGATATCATCATGCATATAGTTCCATTCTTCTTTCCCTTGTTCTCAAGACCATGCATATATTGTTTCTTGGTATGATTTGATTCATTTTGAACACAATTGGTGGGATAATCTGCAGGATGGATGGAGGACAATGGACAACTGCAAGTAGAGCGCGTTACAATTTGAGAGACACAGTTGCACGTAGCACTACTCAGGTATATACGAGGAATGATCTCATATATCTGGCATCTTATGTTGTCGGATTTTGAATCATGACTACACATTCAGATGCGATTTCACTTATTCAATAGTTATAATTCAGGGTTTGACAACATAACATGCTGAACTGGCTGACGAGAAATGTGGGAAACATTGTTGGGTTGTTTTGACATGTTTGATTGGGGTTGGGTGCAGGTGTATCCCAGATCATGGACTGCAATCTACGTGGCATTGGACAATGTGGGGATGTGGAATGTGAGGTCTGAGAATTGGGCCAGGCAGTACTTGGGGCAGCAGTTCTATCTGAGAGTCTACTCCCCTGCACATTCATGGAGAGATGAATACCCAATTCCAAGAAATGCTCTTCTTTGTGGGAGGGCAAGAGGGCGTCACACTAGGCCTTTCTGAAAATATTAATTCTGAAAAATATTTAATTCGATGCATTATTATTGTGCATGCTCGATCAAAATTTGTCACGAAAGGGTGACAATGTTTTAGGCGAGGAGGACTAATTAAGCATCCTTTTAAGTTGTAACACAATTCTTGAGCTTCTAGAAATTTTATTTTGTCTTGTTATTAATATTCCTAGATGAGTGAACCATTTCAATAACTCAGAGTAAGTAATGAAGATTATTGCCTCCCGTCAGAATTATTATTTAAAGCTATAAAATTATGGCCAAAAATATATCATTTTATAAAAAAGAATTACCGGTGAAAGAAACGGGTTGTGGATTGTGGTTGGGTCTCCAGACTCCGTGACAAGTTTGGTAGCTATATTCTCTTTTGCTTACGATATCACAGCACACTTGTCCACGCTTCTGGAGCTGAAGCTATGCATGCGAGTGAATGAGTGATGTCACTGCCAGAGAGAGAATATTCCCAGGCCAATTCGAAACCGCCTCTTTGTCTTTGTTCAGTGAGTGCCAATGTGCCATTAATTCTCAGCTCATGCATGTATAACTCCATCTTCCATCAGCAGTTTAGAAATCTAGCATGCTCATCCAACCCATTTTGGCTCTGTCTACTCGATCTGTCCCACATCAATTTAATTAATTAATTCCACCCCAAATTCCAATTTCCAGACCCCCCCTCTCTCTCTCTCTCTCTCTCTCTCTCTCTCTCTGCATAACATATATATATATATATATATGTTTATATGCTTACAAATATAAGTATATAACCAGCTGCACCATTGACGTTTTCTTCCCCCTGCGTGTCTCCCAGCCAGCAATGCCCGACATGCGAAGCATGTCTACGTAGCAATATTGGGAGGACTAATGTGAATGAGTCTTGAATTGCTTCTGGTTTCAGTCTTTGGGACTCTCAGTCAATTCAGCTGTGATTCTGTTTAGAGAAACATCTCATATTTGCATGCTAGTTCATAAGGTGTTAGGCCTCTTTTTCTATTGTTAATTGGTTTTGGATTAGATGTTTAATTAATAAGTCAGATTATATATATATATATATTAAGTCTAACGATCATATATATGTATTTTCACATTACTCAATATGAATTATTCATATGTTAGACCTGATGTTGAACCTCTTTTTTCATTATCAATTAATTTGAGTAGAATGTTTCGATTTTCTTTACATTTATGTCAATTGTCATGTGTATGCGACTCGAAGTGAGTGAAATTCTTTTTGGCTCGAATTAGGGAGAGGGAGGTTTAAATGTATAAAATATTATTGGGTCTGCATTCTTCGGAATGAGACTCAGTCTAAAGTCTTAGGAGGTTTCAAAATTTATTGGGTGCTTTTGGTATGTTTCCTTTAGGACATGCATTGCTTTTGTCACCACCATCACATTCATACCTATAACGTCTGCTTTTTTTTGTTTTCTTGTCAAACTAACCATTGAAGTCTCTTGTTATAACGTTTGCTTTCCTGATTCTCATACCAATTCATCAATTTGAAAATTAAAAAAAGTATGTGTCAATTTGGGATTCACTTGTAAAAAGAAACGGTTAGCAAAAATGATTCCTTACATATAAACAGGAATTCAAACATTTCTCTAAAAGTAATCCTTTACTGTCAAGCTAGCTTGTTGTTACATACATTATACACATTGACTTGACTTTTTAATGACAAATATAAATCAATCCCATGTAAGATTTAACTAATAGAATATTAATTGTACTTATATATATATCTTATGAACTTTCAGATATTTATGAAAATGATATAATCAACTCTTACCAAAAAAAAAAAAATGATATAATCAACAAGATTTTGATTGGAATATCATATAACTTTTCACGTACCTTTCATTTTCACCCAATCATGAAGGCATTTTTGAACATAAAAATCACAACCTGCAGCAAGACCCGAAATTCTGTGTCCCAAGTTTTTCTTTTTCTTTTTCTTTTTCCAATTGAAATTAACTCCAAGGACTCAAGTGTCCCTTTGAGCCAGAGAAAAGCTGCCCTGCGCTAAAGGACACAATAGCCACAGAGAGATATTAGTCGCACTGATATCATCTCTGTCTATTTATTCTCTCTTTGTTGCAACCCCCCCTTCAGAAACCTCTCTCTCTCTCTCTCTCTCTCTCTCTCTCTCTCTCTCTCTCTCTCCAAGATGAGTACTCAGGTCATGAAGATCAGCTCCCTTAAGAGGTCTCCATCTTCTTCTCTGGACAATGGTGAACAATATTCTCAACACTACTCCTCATTTGATGATGGTGATCATATGAGATCAACAGCTGCTCGACAGCGATCATTAGTACTCCATCATCATCATCAGCATCAGCATCATCATAATTTGTCTGAAAATCATCAGATGATGATGAGGCAGCTGCACCAGCACCAGCACCAGCTCCAGCACCATTATCATCACCATAACCATAAACCACCATCAAACACTGTGGCGGTCAGGCCTTATGTTCGCTCCAAAATGCCTCGCCTTCGGTGGACACCTGATCTTCACCACTGTTTTGTGCATGCTGTTGAAAGACTCGGAGGAGAAGACAGTAAACTAGCTGGCCTCTAGAGATCTCTAGATAATCAATATCTATAACAGAATATTATTGAGTTAAGATAAAATGTTTATGATTCTAATTAATTAATTAATTTCAGGAGCTACTCCAAAGATGGTTCTACAGATCATGAATGTGAATGGGCTGACCATATCTCACGTTAAAAGCCATCTTCAGGTGATCATGGTCTAATGATTAAACGTACCCTTCGTTTAACTTTCTAGGGTTGAATTTGATTTGGGGTTTATTTTGGGATTAATTGGTTATTATCGTCTAGGTTTGAGAATTTTATTTTTTAATTTCACCGTTTCTAATCACATTGAGATTTGCCATGGACAGATGTATAGGAGCATGAAGCATGAACAAGCGATGCAAGGTACACATGTACACCGTTTATTCATTTATTTATGCATGCGCTACATCTAGCATTATTCGAATCTTTTCAAATTAATTCGGATCTCGCCTTTCTTGACTAATTTTTCATTGTTAATTTAAACCTATGCAGTAAAATTTGGTCATTAATTTCATTACTCATTGATGGCCTAGGACTAGAAATAATAATAATCTTAATTTATATGCCTTATCGATAAGTAAAATCTTGCATGAGATTCATTTCATAACTAGGCTTTAAATTAACTAACAAATTTAAAATGCCCTTGAGTAAATTAAAGAAGAACATCAAATTATTTAAGCAAGGCTTTAAACTTAAAATATATTTATCATATTTTCGGTGTATATTAACTGATTTTTTATATTTTTGGTGTATATTTAATTTCTGATGTATATTAACTGATTTATCATATTTTCGGTGTATATTTTTGGTGTACCGACAAGATTAATTAGGCTCACTCAGTAATTTACAACTGATTTTTTGGTTTCTTATATAAAAAAAATAAAAAATAAAAATGACATAATTCATTTGTGACTTGTGACTTGTATATATATTAACTTTCTTTAAGCTAGCTCTAACCTTATATTGAACTTTAATTTGTTGCAGAAGCGGTTATGGGAGCAGAGAAGAATGATATGACGCAGGGCAGCTTGGAACACTCAAACTCAAACTTATTGGAACCAATTATCAATAGTAGTACTCAATCTAGTTATCTCCAGAACAAGGATATTGGGATGATAAACATGTACAATGCTACTGCAGCCTACAAAGGCATCATGACCACGCAGCTGCCGAAATGGTTTGTGAATATATTATTTATTTTTTCAATAATAGAGTACTTTAATTAAAATATGAAGAATGCTAGTTGTCTTCTCCTTGCTTCTTTTCTCTTCGATCTCTTGTTTATTTCGCAATGAAGTTTCATGATCGAAACATTTTATTTTCTAGATTGTCCTTTAAATATCTTATTTGTAAAAATTTAATCAAATAGATAACCATTTAATTAGTCATCTAATTCATATCAAATAAATAGACAGTGAATATAACTGCAATAAAAATCGTCTATTTATTTGATATTATTAGTTAGATGATTAAACGATTTCTGATTTTAATTATTTTTTCATAAGATGATCTTTAAAGAGTGCTCTAGAAAATGAAAAATTTCGATCAAGAGACTATACTTCGAAATGAACACTGGAAGAGAGAAGACAAATATAGCATTCGATCCTCTTACAATATTAATCAGTACTAGTACTGTGGTTGCGCTTATATATAACATTATAGAAATGTTTAAATTTGGAGTTTTGGGTATTTTACAGGAAAGATGATGAACAGAAGCAAGAGATGTGGATTGATCACAAGAAAGTGAGGGATCTGCCTACATTACCTGAGTACTATGAAGTATCAAGTAAAACATGGCCGGATGAGCAGAAATCCGATTCTTACATCATATTCAAGGATCTACTCAAAAGATGCACTGACGATGCCCAAGTACTACTCTTTCTCTCTTTCTCTCTTTATATATATATATATAGGCTTCTTCTGTTGAGGTATACCTCAACTTATTTATGTTGAGGTATGACCTTGTTGGGGCCCACACGAGTCGTTTTGTGTCGATCCAAACCGTTCGCAAGGATCATCTTCATTGATAGATCATCCTTGCAAAAACGTAGCCAAATCGGAAATCATTTGCTTATCTAACTTTGATAAAACAAATGAACGGTTTCATCGAAAATATTTGGTTCGTCCATTTATTTGATCAAAGTTAGATAAGCAAATGATTTCCGATTTGGCTAATTTTTTGCAAGGATGATCTATTTATGGAGATGTAAAAATTGAACGGTTCGGATCGACACAAAACAACTCGTGTGGGCCCCAACATGGTATACCTCAACATAAATAAGCTGAGGTATATCTTAACAGAAGGAGCCTAATATATAGGCTTCTTCTGTTGAGGTATACCTCAACTTATTTATGTTGAGGTATGACCTTGTTGGGGCCCACACGAGTCGTTTTGTGTCGATCCGAACCGTTTGCAAGGATCATCTTCATTGATAGATCATCCTTGCAAAAACGTAACCAAATCGGAAATCATTTGCTTATCTAACTTTGATAAAACAAATGAACGGTTTCATCGAAAATATTTGGTTCGTCCATTTATTTGATCAAAGTTAGATAAGCAAATGATTTCCGATTTGGCTAATTTTTTGCAAGGATGATCTATTTATGGAGATGTAAAAATTGAACGGTTCGGATCGACACAAAACAACTCGTGTGGGCCCCAACATGGTATACCTCAACATAAATAAGCTAAGGTATATCTTAACAGAAGGAGCCTATATATATATATACACGTGTGTGGCTAAAGTCTAAACAGTTCATTAATTCCAATGCATGTATGTATGACTTTTCAGGAGAGCAATGGTCAAGGAAAAGTGTCGCTACTCACAGCGAGTTGCAAGAGCAATGATACAAAATTGGAAGATTTAGGTGGTCATGAAGGTAAAACAAGATCAGTAGATGGTGATGATGCCGCAATGTCTCTATCACTCAACTCATCAAAAGATTATTATTCCCAGCAGCAGCGATTGTGGCCAAGCAAAGCAACTGCAGGGAATTCAGATGTCAATGATGTCTCTCTTGAGCTTACTCTTGTTTAAAATCATGCATGCACATAATTATATGTGCAGACAATAAGAAAACTTGAAAAAGTAACTCCATGCATCCATCTTCTTCAATATTCGGTCTCTTCCTATATTTACATGCAATCATATATGGCCGGATATCGACAAAAGCATGCACATGAGCTAACATTAGTTTTGTAATCCAATTTGTCTAATAAGAGTAGATTTCTCATTTGATTTCGAGATAGGTACAACATATATACACACAATTGGCGACCATGGTAGTCAATCGGTGTATGGTCATTTATCAATTAATATTAATTATCTCACATCTCATATTAATTTAAAACATTCAACTTAAAGATATATGTTTGTATTATATAGATGGGTGTGATCGAGTAATATAATTGACAAATCGATCATATATTAAAAATATAATAATCACATCATATGGAGTAAAAAAATTGTAATGATCATTTAACATTTTCTTTTGCAATGCAAATGTGTGACCGGAATGTAGCAAACGTACGTATCTCAACGTTATCATTTATCAAAGATAAGCACTTTATTCAGTTTGCTACAAAATTCAAAATTTCTTTTCAACCACGTTAAAGGTAGCTAAGAAGACAGATTAAAAAAATAAAAAAGTCATGCAAAAACAGAGAAATTAAGGATGTACATATGTCATAACTCACTAATTAAATATTTTTATTAATTATTGTTAAAACTAAAAATAATCGATAGGTCATAATTATAGGATTTGAATTCTCTATTTTCTTTATTTTTACTTATTTCAATTCTAACCATATATATAATATAAATTCAAGCTCATCACCTTCTCTTGCTTGTCTCGTCCTTTAATCTATATATTCTATCTTAGGCACGATCAGAAGCAAATTTATCACCTTGGTTGCAGCCTGTACTTTTAGGCATATAATTCGAAAGATTAATTGAGCAGATCAGAGATTGACAGAGGCATGGTCCGCATGGAAGTCTATAATTACGTACTACAAGGCAGAGAATTGCCAGACCCTTGGTTGGACTCGAGTCACTCGAAGCCAATATATCGCACCAGTGAGTATGCCTTTTTGGACCAAAATTTAGAAGTGGGCCTATCCGGCCACAGTTGATCATACTATCGCCTTAGGCAAACTTTTGTTGTTCAAATGATGTCATGATGTGGTATATTGTTTCTTTTATTTAACTTTTGATCCATTCATAATCTTATTTATTTCTAGCAAATTTGGCAATTCTAGTATTGTTACTCTAATAGTATTATTATATCTTCCATCTCTGTACTTTTTTCAAATCAATGTAAATTTACTCTGAATATTCATAATTTTTGATAATATTCAAAGATGGAAGATTTGAATTTGACATCTTAGATGTCGATGTAATTTTTAATCACTACATACAGATACAAACTCCCATGTGACAACTAGTAGCATATGTGACTTTTTCCCCCTTTTTTCATCTTGAGGAGGGCTGGGGATTCAAGTTTGGGACCTCTGTAACATTGTGGAGAGACCACAAACTAGTTGGTGTTGTATTTGTGACTTGATTATTGCTACTGCATGTGTGTACATGTAGTGGAGGCAATTAAGTTTGAGGTTTTGAAACTTGAAATTATGGAAGAAATTTATAGGAGTTGATAAAGTGGGAGTAGTTAGCTTGAGCAATAATCCCATTAGGGCTTGGCCATAAAAGTTGGTATTCCAATAGAAGGTGTGGGAAGCAGCTTAAGCTTAAAGGCTAAAGGCCAAGGCTCAGGTACAGAAACAAGATAAGGGAAATCTTTAAAGGATATTACCAAAAGAACATAATATATCTCTTTAACTAAACGCTGAGTACTCAAAATTATTGCTTGAGTGGTCCAATATTCTCCCCAACTATTTCTATATATATGTGCACCAATTAATATATATATAATATATATATGATGAAATGCAGGAATACGGCCAAAAAAACAAAAGAAATGCAGGAATTAATGGATATTGCTGGCCAGGTAATCCGTACTTTGCTAGGGGGTACACTTCAAGTGTCTATGCCACCCAAACAACCTGTACAACAATACTTAAACTTTTCTTTTATATATACCAGATTAATTGGTCACATGGCTGTTTTTACATGATCCTATTCGTCTGCTTCTCTGGAAATTGCTAAGTGATATATATATATATATATATATATATATCACTTAGCCTGAGTTCAGAAACATTATATATATAACAATTTGTGGAAAGTAATTAAGATGACATATATGCATGGGACATGCATGTGGATTGATGAATTATAGACTTAAAAATGCCTTAATTAATTAGTTGCACTATGGCTCACTATCCCTCTCTCGAAATATCAAGAAGATTCCCTCACCTACTGACCGGCCTACTCCACCATGTCTGCTTGATTATTATTCTGTAAGTGGGTTAATTTATTTGCAATCTCTCCGCAATTATTTGAGAGTATTGATAACAGAGGGCAAGTATTCTTTGATAAGGGTTGGAGTTTTATACTTTCTTGTCGGCGCTCGATCTGTAGTTGACCTCACAATAATTAGTTTGGACTAACTAGCTAGCTTGGACCATTCTTGACTCGGATGATTTGGTGTTATTCACTTATTCCCCCCACTTACTTGTCTCTTTGAAAAACATTAATGAATGAGCATCAGAGCATGGACCAGTATTTTTGGTAATTATAACTTATAGGATTGAGATCCTTTCTTTGATTTTGTTTCACTTTTAATTTTATACATACATTTATTATCTAAGAATAAGAGTAAAATATGAAATGATCTTGTAGTACGTACTCTTTTTTTCTTTTGGGTCAAGTATCTTATACTCTTATAGTACTCTTTGAGTATATATAGAATTACATAAACCCTATTACTTAATTAAGATTAAAATAAGCAAAAACAAGACAAACAGATAATTAAATTCCTAACTTATCACAACATGTATATATAGTGAGCACTTGTGGGCTAGTTTGGCAGCTGACTATATATGAATATTGAGTGTAACCACAACACCAGGTAATATGTTAACGTGATATTAAATTATAATATGCGTACAATTTTAAAGATTTTAATTAAGATTTAGAATTCTAGGCATTAATAAATATCAAACACACCAAACTATTATCTCAATTTTTTTATTCATAACAGCACGTTAGTGGTGGAGCAGAAAAATTTCTCCTATATAGAGAGATCGAAGACATTACGTACTAATTAAGAAGCCAATTAAGCAAGTGGTCTAGCTTGGGTTACAGAGCCTTGCTTGTTCTAAGAGCCATGGGAATGCACGGTAGATTTTTGTGCGTGGCTCTTCTTCTTTTTAGCATTTTCTGTGGTTTAAGTGGGTTTGGTCATGGAAAAGAAGTTGATGAAAGCGGGGGGAGGTTTGATGATGATGAGGACGATTGTTCATATCCAAGTTGGCGGGGTTGTGGAAGCTTTTTTGGAAGAGGTGGCAGAGATTTTGGTGGGGATGCTGGTAAGGGAGTGAGTCATAATGGAGGGCATGGTGGTGGTGGTGGTGGCGGTGGTGGAGGTGGAGGAGAAAGTGGTAATGGTGTAGGCAGTGGTTCTGGACATGGAGAGGGATTTGGTTCTGGAGGAGGGAAAACTGGTAGTGGAGCTGGAGGTGGTGGCGGTGGTGGTGGAGAAGGCGGAGGTGGATCGGGTCATGGTGAAGGGTATGGCGTTGGGGGTGGGGCAGGTGATGATACGGGGGGTGGGGGTGGGGGGGAAGGTGGAGGTAGTGGTGATTCTGGTGGAGGTTCAGGTCATGGTAGTGGATTTGGCGCGGGCGTTGGTATAGGAGGAACTGGCGGCAGAGGGGGAGGAGGTGGTGGTGGAGGCGGCGGAGGTGGTAGTGGTTCGGGTGGAGGGTCTGGTCATGGTAGAGGTTTTGGTGCTGGTGGTTATGTAGGTGGTAACGGAGGTGGAGGCGGAGGCGGAGGAGGTGGCGGAGGAGGTGGAGGTGGTTCTAATGGAGGTTATGGGCATGGTAGTGGTTTTGGTGGTGGTGGTGGTGTAGGTGGCATAGGAGGAGGCGGAGGAGGCGATGGTGGTGGCAAAGGGTATGGTGGAAGTAATGGGATAGGAATAGGATTTGGAATGGGCATTGGATTTGGGTTTGGTATCGGATCAAGTGGTGGATCTAATTATAATAGCAAGGATAGTGGTGATGGCCCGGGTGACCCTTAAGCCTCAATGGACATATTAAAGTCTTTATGCATGCTTTTGCACTTGTACGTGTTAAGGCTTATAGCTAATGCTTTGATCAAGTTGCAAGACAAAGAAGAAAGCTCGCGAGGCATTAGAAAATTTGAATCACTTTTACAAATACGTGTCAGACGTAATTTGATTTAGAATAATCAATGTAAGTTTCTATGATTGAAAATTCAAATGCTACATTCTATTGGCAATTATTATGACCTTCCAAGATATATAAGTGACATCCTTCTTGATTTAAAAACCAACATGCACTAACATGCACATATGGCACTATATTTAGATTATACGGTAATTAATATAAGTAGCGCTTTAGAGTTAATTAGTTAATAAGATAATATATATGGAGCTAACCATCTCTTCGCCAAATGAACACTACATTCTTGTCATTCGACCTCTCATCTTTCAATTAATGTTATAAAAGCACAACTCTGAATGCAGATCGTGACATCTTATGAGGCATCCTCTTATAATAAGATGAGCCTCATGTATTGTCGATCCACCTCATTGTGAGGGAATTTTTTATAGGACATGCCCCAAAAAAAAATTGCTTGGCAATTCATATTCCCAACTGTGCACTAACTTGGTAACGTATGGACTACCATGAGGCAATTTATAAAAGCAAAGTCAATATATCACATCTTCGCCACATCAGCAATTAATAAGTTAGTTGACGGTGAGGTTAACAGAGGTATTTAAGTGACGAGATATCACAGTTAAAGTACTTAAATGCAATTTTTTAAAATTGAGGTACTAAATTAAAAGTGATGTATAATTAAAATATATAAATGTAATTAACCCAAAATTTAACTAATAATACGGCTCAATTTTTATTCTAGATGACAATGTGAGACCGTCCCAATAGTCTGGGGACATATGTGTAAATTTCCGTTTATAGTATTGCTCGAACAACCTTCTTGTTCTTCCCAACTTAAGCAAACATCTCCCCATCTCAACAACTACGTCATTGATTAACTTGATTTCTTATAGTGCCCTTTTGACGGCCATGCCTCCCTGAGTTCCTCACCAAGTCACCAGCTTTGGTCTTCACTGATCACCTGACCTCGGTTCCACCACATGGATTCCTACACCCCTCTGAGGCTTGATAGGACTCAAATGTAAATAGTAAACTGTTATAAACAGTTTACCATGTGGCTGCCACATGTCATATTTTTAGTGGGTCTTGGCTATATGGTCGTTGGGCCTTTCTGTTGCAACGGCTCTGTTGCTGGTATATTACCAGAGCAGCTCTTGTGTAAAGAACGGTTAATGAATAATGAAGTGATCTCGTTCTTGATTCTTAGTCAGTCATCTCTAAGGTAGAAACTAGGGTTTTATCAGAAACAGTCACAGCCCTTTTTCCTCACCTGTATTGCTGGTCAAAAAGAAGGATAACACTTGGAGAATGTGCATGGATTATAGACAATTAAATGAGCTCACTATTAAGGACAAATACCCAATTCCATTGATTGATGATTTGTTGGATGAATTACATGGGGCAATGTATTTTTCTAAATTGGATTTGAGGAGTGGTTACCATCAGATAAGAGTTCATTCTGCAGATATTGAGAAGACTGCTTTCAGGACTCATGAGGGACATTATGAATTTCTAGTAATGCCTTTTGGCTTGACCAATGCCCCTGCCACATTTCAAGGTTTAATGAATGAGATTTTCAGAGCTTGTTTGAGGCGGTTTGTTCTGGTCTTTTTTGATGATATACTAGTGTACAGCACTTCTTGGGAAGCTCACTTAAGCCATCTTAAGATTGTGTTGGGGCTGCTGCAACAACATCAACTATTTGTTAAGATGTCTAAGTGTGCATTTGGAGTCACAACTATTGAATATTTGGGCCATATTGTTTCTAGAGAAGGTGTTTCAGCTGACCCTTCCAAGTTGCAAGCAGTGGCAGATTGGCCTTTACCAGTTTCTGTGAAGAGTTTGCGCGGCTTTCTGGGTCTTACAGGGTATTATCGGAAATTTATTCCCGACTACGGACGATTGAGCTACCCTTTGACTCAATTGACCAAGAAAGATGGTTTTATTTGGACTCAAGAGGCTACTGATGCATTTCATAAGCTTAAAGCATTAATGCTATCCCCAAGGGTCTTAGCCTTACCAGATTTTACAAAAACTTTCATTATTGAAAGTGATGCTTCTGGCACTGGAATTGGTGCTGTGTTACAGCAGGATGGGAAACCTATTGCCTTCACCAGCAAAGCACTTGGTCCAAGGAATCAGGCTCTTTCCACATATGAAAGAGAAATGATGGCCATTGTTCATGCAATTAAAAAATGGCATCACTATCTGCAGGGTAGGCATTTTGTGATCAAAACAGATCACCATAGCCTCAAATATTTTTTGCACCACAAGGCTCACACTCCTTGCCAACAGAAGTGGGTCACCAAATTGCTCGGTTATGATTATGAGATCCATTATAGACAAGGTTGTGATAACAAGGCTGCGGATGCCTTATCCCGATCCCCACTTGTTACTAGTTCTTGTTCTACAATGGCTCAGGTGCGTTGCATGGATACTGGGTCATCTGATCTAGCAGATACTAAGGCTTGTTCGGAGACTCTTGCTATTTCCTACCCTTATCATAGCTGGATGGATGATTTGAGGAGGTACAATGAAGGTGACCCTTGGATTTTGGCTAAGATGCAGCAACTTTCATCAAATAGCTCTACCCCACCAGTCCATACTCAGTCCGTTTCTGCTACTAATCATCTGCAGAAGTACCATATTGATAATGGTCTCCTCAAATACAAGTCTCGGATAGTATTGAGTCCCACATCTGAATGGAAAGCCAAAGTTTTTCATGCTCACCATTCAGTACCAACAGCGGGTCATGCTGGTTTTCTCAAAACTTATCAGCGATTATTTAGAAGTTTTTATTGGCCGGGTATGAAGACTGATGTTAAGCAGTGGGTTGCCGAGTGCCACACTTGCCAGCAGCATAAGTATGAGACCTTATCCCCTGCTGGTCTACTACAGCCCTTGCCTGTGCCAGATAGAGTTTGGACTGACATTTCTATGGACTTTATTATTGGCTTACCCCCTTGCCATGGCAAATCGGTGATCTTCGTGGTAGTTGATCGATTGAGCAAATATGCTCACTTCATTGCCTTAGCTCATCCCTATACTGCAGCAACAGTTGCTCAGGTATTTGTGGATCATGTCTTTAAGCTCCATGGGATGCCTAGTTCTATAGTTTGTGACAGGGACCCAATTTTTGTCAGTGATTTTTGGAGGGAATATTTCAAATTACATGATGTAGCTTTACGGATGAGTTCTGGCTATCATCCTCAAACAGATGGTCAGACAGAGGTGGTGAATAGGTGCCTGGAAACATACTTAAGGTGTTTTGCTGCGGCTCAACCAAGGAAATGGGTTCAATGGTTATCCTGGGCAGAGTTTAGCTATAATACAGCTTTCCATACTGCTACTAGGTTGACTCCATTTGAGGTGGTGTATGGACAACCCCCTCCCACTGTTACTCCCTATGAGCAAGGTACAACTAAATTTGCTGGGGTTGACAGAACTTTGGTTGCGAGAGATAGGATGCTTTCCCTTCTCAAAACTAATTTGGGGCTGGCACAGAACCGAATGAAGATTCAAGCAGATAAACATCGACGAGAAAAGGAATTCCAGATTGGTGATCGAGTGTACTTGAAATTAATTCCTTACAGATTGCAGTCACTGTCTACTCACTCCTACCATAAGCTTTTGCCTAAATTCTATGGTCCTTATGAAATCTTGGATAAGTTGGGGTCAGTAGCTTATAAACTCAATTTACCTGAGGGTTGCAAGATTCACCCTGTTTTTCATGTCTCATGTTTGAAGAAGCAGCTAGGAAATCATGTTACTCCTACACTAGCTTTACCACAGATCACTGAAGATGGCATTGTCCAAGATGAACCCTTAGCTATTTTGGAAAGGAAGTTGGTCAAGAGGGGTAATGCAGCTGGGGTGGATGTTCTGGTTCAGTGGAGACATCACTCTCCTGAGGAGGCTACATGGGAAGATTACTACGACATGAAGGCAAGATTTCCTGAATTCATTGCTCAAGCGGAAGCTGCTGCTGTGCTGGGAAGGTGAAGATGCAATTGCACTACGGCTGCTGCTGCGCTTGGACGGTGAAGATGCAATTGCACTATGGCTGTTGCTGTGCTTGGACGTTGAAGATGCAATTGCCATTTGGACTTTCTTTTTTCTTTTTGTTGATTTTCTTGTTAATATTCGTTTACACATTCTGTAAATTTGGTTTCATAGGGGAGGGTAATGATAGGACTCAAATGTAAATAGTAAACTGTTATAAACAGTTTACCATGTGGCTGCCACATGTCATATTTTTAGTGGGTCTTGGCTATATGGTCGTTGGGCCTTTCTGTTGCAACGGCTCTGTTGCTGGTATATTACCAGAGCAGCTCTTGTGTAAAGAACGGTTAATGAATAATGAAGTGATCTCGTTCTTGATTCTTAGTCAGTCATCTCTAAGGTAGAAACTAGGGTTCTATCAAGGCTCTGACTTGTTCAACTTCAAGGATCCGCACAACAAAACAACTAAATTAGTGGGTCCCGATTCCTACTACAATTTTAGTAAACCTCGGACAAGATGAGCGGCAAAGATTAGCCCAGTGTCTGATTCTCTGCCATCAGAACAGCCGTTGGATAATAAGTACATAGGAAATCTGGGTGTGACTGAGAAGCACCCAAATATGGGAAAGACTGAAACAGAGAGAGTGAGTGAGACAGCGATAGAATCGTAGATTGGGGTTATCCGTCACGTAGTGATATCACCACTCACTAGCGATGGGGTGTTGTCTCGATTAGGAAGGGAAACCCTCCTCCACCCACTACATACCACCAACTTTTTTTTTTTAATATCTCTGTCTCTGTGTCTCAGACTTGCGCTCAGATATATATATATATATATATATACATATATATATAAAAAGCCCATCTTTTTTAATCTGTTTTTTTTTTTGAGCTTAGAGATGCTCATTTGGGCTCTCAGATTTGCTTGTATTTGAAGAACAGATAACAGAGAAGACAACCCATCTCAGCATGTGAGTTTCTCGTTCTCTCTCCTTTGTGTAAATTGCATTTCATTGGGTTTGTTTACTGGGCATTTTTCTTCAGCAATGTAAGATTAGGAGATCTGTGTGGTTGGTTTGCTTGCTCTTTGTGCCTTGATGGATCCACATGAGTCATTGATATTCAATTGTTTTATAATGCTCTTTTTTTGTTTTTGGTAAAATATGATTGTTCTTCTAATTGAATTTGATTGATTCAGTAGCATTTTCAGTGGTGTAGACTTTGTTATGATGCTTCGATGGATTCCCTACTGTAAAGTTTAAATTTTGGATTAAGCAGTGGTTTGTAAAGAGATCTGCTTGGTGATTTCAACTGTGTTTTTCTACCATTGGATGATTTCTATTAGACTTCAAACCTATTCCTGAAATGTGTTTTTTATAATCTAACAACATCTGTCTCCAATTTTGGCGATTATGGTAATGCCTCAATGCAACCTTGTAAGGCTGCAGTATGAAGTGCGAGGCAACATTTTCAATGGATTTATCAGTTGTTATTTTTCTTCCTTGCATAAAAAACATACGAGCTAGCATATTTTGATTATGGTTCTTAGAGATATGGGGTCTAGCTTGAATTTTAGTTGCTCATTTAGAAGCAATGTCTTGTTGAAATTTTTTATTTTTCCAAGGGCAAAACATATAGGTATATCCTTTCTATCATTTGAGACCTATCTGGATTGTAACATGAACCTAAAAGTTACTATGATTCTGTTGATCAGATATTTCTGCTAAGATGAGAGGAGGGGGTTTGTGGCAACTTGGTCAGTCAATCACCCGACGTGTTGCTCAGGGTGATAAGAAGGCTGTAGCTCGTCGATACTTTGCCTCAGAAGCTGAGCTCAAAAAGACAATTCTCTATGACTTCCATGTCGCCAATGGCGGGAAGATGGTGCCATTCGCTGGATGGGGCATGCCTATTCAGTATAAGGACTCAATCATGGACTCCACTCTAAACTGTAGGCAGAATGGTGGTCTGTTTGATGTCTCCCATATGTGTGGACTGAGCCTCAAGGGGAAGGACTCCATTCCGTTCCTTGAAAAGCTTGTCATTGCTGATGTTGCCGCGCTTGCCCCTGGAACAGGGACACTAACTGTCTTTACAAATGAAAAGGGAGGGGCAATTGATGACTCTGTGATTACCAAGGTTACCGATGATCACTTATACCTGGTGGTGAATGCTGGATGTAGGGATAAAGATCTGGCTCACATTGAGGAGCATATGAAGGCATTCAAGGCTAAAGGGGGAGATGTCTCATGGCACATCCACGATGAGAGATCTCTTCTAGCTCTTCAGGTCATTCCTTTGATTCATCTATTTACTTGTCTTTGCATTGTTGATTCTTATTTTCCTTGCAATAAATCTATCAGATACTTTTATTTTTAGAATATGCAGTTGCCCATTTGCTAGAAGTGATGTCTGTGATTGCAGTGTTGCATATTTGAATAGTTGTGTGATTCAACTGTTTTTTAGTTTGTAATTGTATGATTGTAGTAATGCATGGCAACAGTATGAAAACATCTGTACGAATTTTTCCCTATGATCATTGTCCCACCTCCCACCCAATAACATTCTTCCCTTCCAACATCTGCTTGTATTTGAATTCAATTGGCTGTAACTTCTGGTGAGACACCTGGTTGCAATTTATTTGCTTTATGCTCTTCATTGTTTCTTCTTTTCTCTTACATCAACAACCCAATTTCAAATGAAATTTAAGCTAAGTACAGTAATTAGAAGATTCAGGTTTTGTAGTTCAATTGAAACTTATTTACATTGATTTGCCAAAAATGTTACCAGTTAAAACTGCTGCGGTTATGATAGTGAAGCAAGCTCACTGTTGACACAGTTTGATTTTGCTTCAATTGCTGATTAATATCCCTTATAGTGATATGTGTTAAGAGTTATTGGTTTTCTTGTGCAGGGTCCTCTTGCTGCCCCAACTCTTCAACACTTGACGAAGGAGGATTTGAGCAAGTTATATTTTGGAGAGTTCCAAATTTTGGATATCAATGGGGCAAACTGCTTTCTCACAAGGACTGGGTATGTTTACTTTTTCTCTCTTATTTTCCAAAGTAAGAATTTACCTTGCATGGTGAGGGGGTTTATGTGACTTTGCCAACTGAGTTTTCAGCTGATGACCCTCAGTTTATATCAAAATAGTGCTTTAGTGGGTGCTGTGACATTAGTTAGTCGTTTTTCTTTGCCCATTATCCATATGCATTCACTAAGAAGATGAATGAAGAAAGCTAGTTCTGTTTTGTGGTTTTCTTTGTTGATATCAGAAAAAAAGTATACAGGGATCAGAATGCAATACTTTGCTATTACTGTTTAGTTTACATTTTTTGATTCCTCTTTTCACCAACCTGACATTTGTACTCTCTTATTGGAGTGATTGAGTCATAAAGGATATTTGATTACTCTTCTTTTCACTGATATATTTAGGTACACTGGTGAAGATGGATTTGAAATCTCAGTTCCTTCTGAGCATGCAGTGGATCTGGCCAAAGCAGTCTTGGAGAAATCTGAGGGGAAAGTGAGGCTGACAGGATTGGGTGCTCGTGATAGTCTCCGACTGGAAGCTGGGTTGTGTTTATATGGCAGTGATATGGAGCAACACATAACACCTGTGGAGGCTGGGCTGACATGGGCTATAGGGAAGAGAAGAAGAGCAGAAGGTGGCTTTCTTGGTGCTGAGGTAATACTCAAACAACTTGCAGAAGGTCCTTCAATCAGGCGCGTGGGTTTGATCTCTTCAGGCCCACCTGCTAGAGGCCACAGTGAGATTCAGAATGATAAAGGTGAAAGCATTGGGGAAGTCACAAGTGGAGGATTTAGCCCCTGCCTGAAGAAAAACATAGCTATGGGGTATGTGAAATCTGGATCACACAAGGCCGGAACCAAAGTTAAGATTGTTGTCCGAGGAAAGGCCCACGATGGAGCTGTCACAAAAATGCCTTTTGTTCCAACAAAATACTACAAGCCAACCTAATTCAAGTGTGGTATTTCATCACCGGGATTTTCTAATTGGTTCCCTTCTTTCAACTTTCTTTATAAAACTTGACTGTTGCAGTCAATGCTGATTATTTTCCATTCTCTACTTGCTATGAATCTGGAATGAGATGAAATGTATCATTGGATGTCTTGCATTGATTGTGTTTCACTTTTATGGCATACAATCCTTGAAGCTATCAAAAATATAGAGTTGGCCTTACATGTTAAGGTGCTATATATCAAGGAAGCTTCGTAATCTTTTGTTTGGTGTCGATAGCTCCAGTGTGTGACTAGTTTTCCAACTTTCAACAATATAAAATGGACCAAAGAAAGTTGAATGAACACTACCAGTATTCTTTGTTTAAGTTAGATGAGAACAAATCCAGAAAGTAAAAACAAACAGCAAATTACAGTTTGGTGAGTTATGGATTCATTTTTGCTCACTATGGTGAGTATTATTACCATCATAGATGGGTGACACGTGTTCTATCATTCATGATAATGGACACGTATCATCCTTTCATAATGATAATAATGCTCATCATCACTTTTTTGTGATAAACAAAAATGGACTCGGTGAGTTATAGCTAATTATAGTGAGTTATAGCCAAGGTGTTAAATTTCAAAATTTCGGTGAAATTTCGTCGAAAATTTCGAATTTTTTGGGTGTCGAAATTGAAACCCATATTTGTTAACTTTTCGTGATAATTTCGTCGAAATTATCAAAATTTCGACAAAATTTTCAACGGGTGAAAGAGGGGACAGCGGCAGGGGGAGATCAAGGGAGAAAAAGATGGTTTTGGGAGACGAGGAAGGGGCAGCAGGTGGGAGATCGAGGGAGAAAAAAGGGGCGGCAACAGGGGGAGATTGAGGGAGAAAGAGGCCGGTGGCAGGGGGCGACAGGAGGGAGATGTGGGAGAAAGAGAGGAGGGAGAAAAAGATGAGGGTGAGTTGGTGATGGAGATGCAGAGAGAGAGAGGGACAAATGAATGAGAGAGAGAGAGAGAGAGAGAGAGAGAGAGAGAGAGGCACATAGGATGAAGAAGAAGAAAAAAAAGAACTGGAGAGTGGAGACGCACGGGGAAAAAGAAGGAAAGAAAAGGAAGGAAAAAAAAAAAGGAAAAAAAAAAAAAAGTTTAGGGTTGATTGGAGTTTGGAGCCTTTGAACAATTATAAAGAAAAAAAATGGTTTGGAGTTTCGTTTAGTTGTTTTTAAACCCTAAACCAATAAAATCTAATATATTTCTATATAAAAAAAAAAAAAAAAAAGGAAAATGTTAGCAAAAGGACTATAACTATATCCCTATTTTCAGTTGAGGATCCTGTTTTCACTTTGGTTCAATTAAGGATTATTATTTTTCAAGTGTTTCAATCAAGGATATTCTGTCAACTCCGTCAAAAATTCTGTTAAAATTGATCACGTGACTCGCACGTGACCAATTCATAAGGACGAAAAAGTAATTTCTCCTAAAAAATATTAAAAAATAAAACTAATGAATTAAAAAAAAAAAAACATCAACCGCCACTCCCTGCAACATGCCAACCCGGCCCTCCCCCTTCCCCTACCTAGCCCCGCCCCTCCCCCTCACCACCTAGCCCGACCCTCCCTCTTCCCCCTCCCAGCCCTGCCCCTGCCCCACCACCTAGCTTGGCCCCGTCCAGATCGAAGAGAGAGAAAGTGAGAGAGATAGAGAGAGAGAGAGAGAGAGATAAAGTAAAAGATAGAGGTGTCATAGGGATGAGGCAGGGTCGGGGCTGGGTGCGACGAGGCCAGGGCTGGGTAAGGAGCTTGAAAAGAATGAGTTGGGAAAGGAGAGAGAGATGAGAGAGGGTCGGGCTAGGTGGTGGTGGGAGTGACGAGGCTGGGTAGGGGAAAGGGGAAGGCCAGGTCAGCATGGTGCAAGGGTTGGGTGCGAGAAAGAGAGGAGAGGCAGAGAGAGATCGATGAGAGAGAAATAGAGGAAATGCAGAAAGAGATGAGAGAGAAAGAGGGGCATAAAGAGAGTGAGTTTGAGAGAGAGGAAATGGGCGGGGCTGGGCTGATGGGGAAGAAGGATGGCCAGTGGAAGGGGAGTCGTCGGTGGAGGGGGAGTCACCAGTGATGGAGGGGGAGTCGACGGTGGTGGCTGGGGAGTGAAGGTGGGTTGATGGTGGCGGGGGTGAGGTTGGTGTGGCTGGGTTTCAATTCCCAGCTTTTTTATTTTAATATTTTATAATTATTTTTTAAATGCACAAAAAATACATAAATGCCCTTGTAAACTGGTCACGTGCGAGTCACGTGATCAATTTTAACAGAATTTTTGACGGAGTTAACGGAATACCCTTGATTGAAATACTTGAAAAATAATAGTCCTTAATTGAACCAAAGTGAAAACGGGATCCTCAACTGAAAATAAGGGTATAGTTATAGTCCTTTTGCTAACTTTCCCTAAAAAAATTTTAAAATACCTTAAAGGGCTTAAACCCTAATATCATATACCATATCCTAAACAATATAGAGTATAGATTATAAAATATATATGATTTAGTGTTTAGATTATAAAGTATAAATAATATACTAATTTCATTTATTCATTATACTAATTTTATTTAATAGTATTTGTCTCTAGTGCAAATTATATTCATCTTATATCACATAAAACTTACTATATAATTTGATTTTTTCAATATTTTTTATCAATTTAGTAGATAATATGTTAAATAAACATATAATAAAGTTTCATAAAAATTTTTGTATTTTGATAGTAATATTCGTCGTTTCCGTCTAATTTTTGTTAAAATTTAAAAATCTGTAAAATTTTAGTCGAAATTTCTATTGAAATTTTTTTGAAATACGAAATTTTATTTCTTGACTATAGCTAGTGAGTAATAGCTAATTATGGTAAGTTATATAATTAATTATAGTGTGTCACTGCTGAAAATTGTATACTACCAAAGGTCAACTCGGTAAGCCGAGTAGATATGTCATTTCAAAAACTCTAAAATAATAAAAATGATTATATGAGTAACTCATTAATTGTATGATGTCGATGCTTAAGTCATTTGACTCATTCTTAATTTCCTCATGAAATAGCTCATTAATATTCTGATATTCTCCTTGACTTCATCATTAATTTGTCCAATTGTATAGGTTTTAATAATCATTCACAATGATAAATTTATCATGAACACAACAATGGAGGTGACTGACCACCGGCCTAGTAGCTTCTTACCACATTTGATATTAGCCAAGTAGTGAGAGAGGTTGGAAAAATGAGGTAGGATTATAATAAATTAATGGTTAGAATTGTTCTAATATAATAAAAAAAAAAGTTTTTCTTTATTATTGTGTTTATATGACATAAAACGTATTTAATATTGAAAAATGTATATCTAAAAAATTGAATCTATCCTCTTTTTCTTTTTTATTATAAATTTATCATCATCTAGGAGTTAAAAAATGTCCATGCAATGCCGTGGCTGAATCGTAGAATTTTTACAAACCAACAAGCCATTGACCAAGTTATAATAGGAGAATTACATTGACCACAATGTCTAGGCTGAATTTGAGATTTGACTTGCCCAATTTTGATCGACTCCCAACTCCATGGGGCATGGGCCAAGTCCAACCATCCAATTTAGCACACTGCCTCAAAAAGTCAAAATTTCCAGTTTAATGTCAGCCATCCAATCCAGACCATAATCTTGTACCCTATGATAATTAACTATTCAAATATGCCATAAACAACCTTATTTTTGTACAGATACTAATTCAAAACTCCCTCCTCTCTCAATTAGGACATAAACTTATATCTAAAAAGTCAATAACTTAAATTAGACACATATCCCACTTGTTACTTACAGTTGAGATGGCTTAATAATTTAAATTAGTAAAAAATAAAAATAAATAACTATTACATTTGCTGTCACGCATGACAGCAAATGCTGGAGAAACTAGAAAATTAAACACATTTGTCTTTTGCACAGATTGGAGTGAAAAAAAAGTGAGGATGTTAACATTAATTCTTCTATGTTACATGATTGTACAAAGAACTGATCAATAAATCTAAAAAGAACTAAAAACTCAAAGGACTTTTCCTCAGTTTTTTGTACCCAAAAAAAAAATTGAACTAATCAGAAAAGCTTGCAAGCAAATTCATCTATGGCTGTTCCATTTAAACGAGAAGAAGCTGATTTTGATGCAATCTCTCTAAGCTGAGGCAAGCTTCTTCCCAATTGCAAAGCCACCTTCATCTCAAACAAGTCCCCATTTTCTCTTTTCTCCAAGTCTTTCTCTTCAAGAGTGGCTTCAATGAAATCCTCCATTTTGTTGAAGAAGCCAGCGCAGTTCCTGTACATCTCAAACACCATCCCAACCTGCCCACCATGCTGAAATGCATTGACTGCTCCACCCAATGACCCTGCAGCCACTGCAACAATGGCGGTCCATGACCCATGTCCCACAAAAGCAGAGCCAATGGCTGCAACCCCAGTAAGCAAAGGGCCTGAGATGGCCAAAACCTTGTTAATCTTCAACACCAAGCTACCAAGTCTCTCATAGTCCTCTAAGTCCTTCATCTTCACCACTTCTATAATTTCCCTCATTTCCTCTTCAAGCTCCTCACTCCACCCATTAATCTTTGTTCCCATCTTGGATTTGGGTTTGCTTGGAGTTTGAGTTTGAGTTTGATTTGAAGGCCACCAAACTGCTGGCTCGAATTTTTCGGGGAATTTTTCGAGCATAGCACCCAAAAGGGGAAGTGGGTAAGCTTTGTCGAGTGCCAAGACCTTGTCCATAGTTTCATTCACATCTTTTTGGGTTGGATCTCGGAGAGCAAGCAGGGTCTGGATTTGGGTCTGGAGCTGCTTGAACAATCTTGTGGCATTGCGTTGCTCCTCAGCTAGTTGTGAAGGCTGCATCTTGTTCATCACAAGCAGCATTCCGGAGGCTGCAGTGAATAAGAGAGTGGAGGAAAGTTTCAAGGCCAAAATGGGGGTTCCAGCACCGGCTGCTAAAGAGCCTGCAACTCCAGCCATGACTGAAGCCGTGAGAGTGATCATGTTAATGGAGTTGAGTAGAAGGGCGTTCCAGTTGTCACGCTGCTCGCCGATGTTCTTATGCATCTCAACTCTGTCTGCTACTGCCTCTAAGATTGCATACAGCTGAGTAATAGCTGTAGAAGTAGTACTAGTTGTAGTAGTAGACTGATGCTTATATGAAGCATCATCATGTTGTTTTGGTGGTGCTATTGGGATTGTGTTTGTGATTCCATCCCTCAATTGCAGTCCCTCAAGCACTAGCTTTGTTGCTTTTTTGGGGACTGTGAAGCGGACTCTTGGAAGCTTGGGGACATGGATGGCAGCATTGATTCTCTTTGAAGAACAACATGATGAAGAAGAAGAAGAAGAAGAAGAAGAAGAAGAAGAGAATATGAGACTTGAAGTTTGCAAGGAAGCCATTTGGTTGTGTTCTTAGATGAAAGCAGAGGATGTGAGTCGTTTTGGCTCTTTTGGGTGTGTAGATGCTGTTGTTGTTGTTGTCGTGCTTTGTATTGTTGTAGGAGGAGGAGAGTTTGGAATGATAGTAGAGGGTCCAAATTGGTGTTATTTATAGTGAGGAATTGAAGGCACAACTGAAAATTGAAGGGGTCAGATTTAGAAAACATTGACTGGCTGAAATGCTGAATGGGCAAGACTTGGCCCATTTGCTGACCAACCTGACCCATTCACCCCATTTTTTATTTTCCTGTTTAAAATTTTTCGTCCACTATGCATCAATGCAAGATGTATAGTGATATCTACGTATGCTTGCATACAATTGTAATAATTTATTACTTGCAACTTACAATATTGAAAAGGTCGCATCTTCAGTCTTCACTTGGTTGTTTGGTAGACCGAGTGCTCCAACTACCTATTTTTCAAACATTAATTAGCATTACATTCTAATTTTCTAAATGCGTAGTCTTTCTTATTCTGTTTTTTTTTTTTTTGGTAAAATTCAAACCTCTAACATACACCACGCCCATTCCATTGAATCCATTCCTTATCACTTGTGAATCAATAGTGGAGTGGCTTCTAATATTATAGTTTAGTGCTTCATGCTTTGAGTGCATTATTAAGATTTCTCTTTTTTGTTGTCGGGTGCATTATTACAATTAATTCTGACAATAGTTGTGTACGTGAACTTGATCATTTTGCTAAAAATTTAAAGACTCAATTTATAAGGGCTATCTTTTATCATTTGTCATTTACATATCACAAATTTTGTCAAAGGCCATTTATTCTAGTGAATGACACATAGTCTCTCTTTTATCATAAGATGATCTTAAATTCAAATCATGGACGACAATTGATTAATACAAAAACAAATATGCCACAAATTTTCCTATAATATATAAAAAAAGGGAAAAATTTACAAACATGACACATATTTTGATGGTTGTTTTATTTCAGGATATTAATTTTGATTCATATTAATGAATGACACATACTTTTATTTAGTGTCAATTAAGGACTCTGTTTTATCTCAACTTTGACCCGACATTGGACCTATCAAAACTCCACCAAATCTAGCAAACTTATACTTGGTTTAAAGCTATACATATCCTCTTTACAACCATATAAAGATCACTCAAATCAGACATCTACAACTCCAGATAATTGGCCCAAAAGTAGGGTACCCAAAATTATCCAATCGGACCTTTGGGAAAAAATTTAGAAAATTGGACAGTTTCGAGTACCGTACTTTGGGGCAGATTATCTGGAGTATAGTTGTAAAGAGGAGATGCATATTTTTAAACTCAGTATAATTTTTTTGGATTTGGTGGAGTTTTGATAGGTCTAATGTCGGACCAAAGTTGAGATAAAAACTGAAGAAAACATGGTTCTTAATTGACATAAAATAAAAGTATGTGTCTTTCATTAACACAAAGCAAAATAAATATCCTGAAATGAAACAATCATCAGAGTATATGTTCTGTTTGTAAATTTTTCCCCATAAAAAATTGCTATTTGCTTTCTCATTTTACCATGTCTCTAAATTAATATTTTATCCCCTGCACCCAAGGCTAAAGTTCAAATCTTCTTTCCCCTTGTGGCCTCCCTTGTAGGCTTGTAGCAGAAAAAAAAAATTAATATTTTATCATTTTTAAAAGCACTTACAGCAAAATACATAAAGTTTAGAAAAGACTAGAAATAGCATTGCCCTATATGAACTGCACTTCCACATTACTAACAACAGAAAATGCTGAAGACTTCAAAGTTTAGGGTTGGGGTTCGAGTTTCAATACAATAAAAAGCAACACAAAATACAATAAAAATTAACTAATAAAAGATAACAAAATGCATAAGGTAAAGCACTAATGCCACGAGCGTAGATTTTGACCCCAAAAAAAAAAAAGCAAGCGTAGATTTGGATTAAATTGACTTTCCAATTTGGATTCAAATGACTTTCCAATTTTTCAACTCAAACCTCAAGCCCATTTGTCAACCTTGAAAGAAATAGTCTTGTTAAGTTATCACAAAAAAAAGGGCTTTCAACTAAAAAGATCCTATTCCATACTTAATTTATTGAAAAACCAATATACGTAGAATTTTAACTCTTAAGAACGAAAAAATGGGCCGAGCGCTCTGTACTACAATAATATTTTTTGCAATGCAGTTACACTTCTATATCTCTTAAAAAACTTCAAAATTGTAAATCTTAGATTTTTAACCTTATGAATCCTTTAAAACATACTAAATCATATCTAAACGCACTCAAATAAGACCCAACTACCAACAAAAATTATCAACCAACATGTAGAAAATAGGAAAAAAAAAATGTTTGCACTATAATAATACTTGAAACTGTTACGGCACTACAGTAACTAACCACTCGTCTTTCCTAGCTGATCGCTAAGCACTAGTACGATAAAAATACGGATGGGCACCCGTGTACGTGTTTTTATGTGTCAAAAAAAAATATATATATATGTATATATGGAAAAAAATCTATGACATTCTATTTTTGACACAAGTTTTCAATAAGACTCACTCCATATAAGAGTTTAACAATCCGAACTGTCTATTTTGTAAGTCTCAATTAAAAAATTATCCTTATAAAAAATTAGGTAAATCGAAAATTATTTACCTATAAAGATTAAATGGTTAACATTTCAAGTGTTTATTTTGTTGAACACTTAATCTTTGTAGGAAAATGATTTCCGATTTATTTAATTTTTGTAAGAATAATCTTTTAATAGGGACCTAAAAGATAAATAATTTGGATCGATAAAATCTTATTTAGAATAAACTCTATTAAAAATTTGTGTTAAAATTTATATAAGAAATAGAATGCAATGAATCCGCCCCTTATATATATTTATATGCTCGCTTTCAAGTCTTCTTAAAAGTTTTTGGGGGCTTTTGAGTAGTTTTCTTATAACAAATGGTCTTGTTGGTAAAACCGTAAACAAGAATATGCGAATTGTTACACATTAAAATAACACAAAGATACTCTATTACTCTCTCCTAATTATTGGTGAATCCGCTCCGGCACTTCCACAAGAGCAACGCTGGACTCAAGAGCGCCAAGACTGTCAGACCGTCTGAGTTTCATGGTCCTTTTTGGACCAAGATATTTCTCTAACAGTTAACTTAAAAGAACTAGAAGAGAGTCATATCGATCATATAGCTCAGAACTGAAAAGCGAAAACAGTCTCTTTCAACAATTGGAAGCCACTTCGTAACAAAGAAATTGAAGCATGGGGTCGATAGCAAAGAAGGGGTTTCAGCAGTATTTGATTCAGCTGCAGCAGCATCCACTGAGAACTAAGGTCAAACCCCATCTCTCTTTCATTCTCACTTTGTAATGGGTTACCTTGATTTGTTCCTGTTTTCCATTTAAAACCCTGTTTAGATGACGCTGAGGAACTTAAGGAAAGCCAAAAAGAATGAATTTTCTTATATTTCTAGGACTAGTTTCTTATCTGGGGTTTTCAAAGATTTTGTATTTTCAGCTCAATTATGACTAGTACTTTTGTTTGGCTCAATTGAAAAGAGGCTGATGTAGTTTTTCTGAAGTCCTAGCCATGAAGTACTCTCAGATTAATTTTTTCATTTAGTCAAGAAGATGAATGACTCTGTAACATGTCGTTAATTGGGGATTTTGGTGATACTGTTTTTCGTACAGGCAATAACTGCGGGGGTTTTGTCAGCAATCAGTGACATAGTGTCTCAGAAGCTCACTGGCATACAGAAACTTCAAATAAGACGGCTTCTTCTCAAAGTGGTATAGTCCTTTTCTCTCCCCATTGTATTGTGGTTCATTGGTTTGCCAATTTCACAAAAGATTTGTATATATGATTTGTGTATGTGTGTGTGTGCAACTGTGTTTTCCTTTATTCTGTATAATTGGATAGTGAGCAGTTACGCTAAATTAATGGCAAGATCCCAACCTTAGCTTAGTGATGCTCCTTCTGTTTGATCATTGTGACGTTAAATTTGACTTTCATTCAGAGAAAAACAATTAGTAAAGGAACTCGAGATTATGGTTGGGTACTAGTATTATCATGGCAGACACACATTGCATTTGCCTAAACTCATTGTTTGACCTTATTTAGAATTATGTTCTTGTTAAATTTGGACTGGAAACCCCACAAAATGCATGTGCAAAAGAGTCTTTGAAAAGTAGAAGTTTTCCTTTTACTTTGTGAACCTAAGTTTTGACAAACTAATTTCATCAGCGCTACAAGGCTACAATATCTATTGGTACCATAATCTGTAAAAAGGAGGGACCTTTTCTTTTCTCCGCATTCTTTGTTGTTATTCTGTAACTCGTTTTGACTGCCTTAAAATGTAACTACATTGTATGTATCTGTCGAGTAAAAAAGTTTCATACTAACTTTTAATGTGTAAAGTACTGAATGAGCATGGTTAGGATGGGGTGCATTTCGCTTGGGAGGATGCCTATAACGTCAGCCTGCATATCACACACCTGACCTGGGTCTATAGATTAAGGCATACTGTCCAGAGAAATGAATATCACTAAACCTTTCTGCAAACTAGTATAGCAAACAGAAAATATGCCACTAAAATGAGAAAATGCAAAATATGCAGCATGGTTGTTGGGGATAATGGTTAGATCTCATTATGCAGTCATAATTACAAATATTATTGGGTGAAATCTACTTCTTGTTATCTAAAATTTCTGAAAAGATTGTGTAAGAAGTTTGGTTGGATGGATACGTACTACCGCTTTAGGACTGTATTTGCTTTGCCGTAAAATTATTAATGTGCCAAGGGAAAGAACTAAGAATTGCTATAGGCACACATGGCAATTGCTAATATGTCGAATGTACATGACTATTGTTACATATGTGTCTTCCATTATAACCTTGCATTGCTGAATTCAGCTTTTAGGAGCTGTTTATCTTGGACCATTTGGGCATTTCCTGCATTTAATGCTGGATAAGATTTTCAAGGGGAAGAAGGATTCGAAAACGGTAGCCAAGAAGGTAGGCTACACTCTACATGCTTTCATACTCTGGTTTGTTGTTGAGAAAGGCATTCTAATGAAGTGAAAAGTGACAAGAAAAAGAATGTATTGGTCATTCTAAAATTGCAAATGAAATTATTTCAGGTGCTTGTGGAACAGTTGACAGCTTCTCCTTGGAATAACTTGCTTTTCATGATTTACTATGGGTTGGTTGTGGAGGGTAAGTATATGTCAACAACTGTGATCTTCAATTTTTTATGTTTGAAATGTTGGCATGTGAGAAATACAGTATGAATGCAGTAGTTCCTAGCAGCCCTTAGATATGATTTAAGATCTAAGCATTGTATTATTTGTATATGAGATTATAATATTATGATAAAGTCAAACAACTCTTAATTTTCAAAGAAAGTCAGCCTGGAAGAGGATGTCAGCATGTGGGCTAGATATGAACATTTAGTGTAACAGATGATGTGCACTTTGCTGCTTATTGTCTAACGAAGATGTGAAATGCAGGAAGACCGTGGATGCATGTGAAAAATAAAATTAAGAAGGACTACCCGTCGGTGCAATACACATCGTGGACGGTACAATGCTATCCTGATTTTGATTTATGTTAAAACATTATAAGAAAACAGAAATCATTTCATAATCTTAGAATTTGGACTGATGAAAATGCAGTTCTGGCCTGTTCTGGGATGGATAAATCACCAGTATGTGCCGCTCCATCTCCGTGTCGTCTTCCACAGCCTGGTTGCTTTTGGCTGGTATAAACTATAAAACTTAAATCTCCTTTTTGCTCTATAATATGCATGTAGGTCATGCTTGGTATTCTTTTCCCCATTCATTACCAAACCGGCTGGTCTTTGTGCTTTTTCTTTTGTAACCTTCCCCCTTTTTTTTTTCAGGGGAATATTCCTAAATTTACAGGCAAGATCTGTGGCATTACCAAAGGCTAAGTGAACCGACGAAATTTGTCATCAGTCTCAGATAATTTGTGCTCCCTACGAGTTACTTCTAGCCAGCTAGTTTGCTCACAGATGGTCTCTCCTTGAGCAATAAGTCCTGGATCCCGTTTTCATGTATGCTGGATCTTGCTAAAAATATTCTAAATGACTAAATGTTTAATGGTGACCCCTGGTCCATTATTTAGCTTGTCATTATATTTATCCATTTATTGTGTCAACTGTTCTAAAATTCTTGCATCTTTGTTTATGTATTTTTGACTAAACAAGTGTGAATTGATCATATGCTACAATGCACTTAATTATTGCAATCAAAGAGATACCTGTGACGCTACGAAATTAAGCAGTATATTATTATTGCTTGCACACATGCATATAAATGCGACAGCTCAAAGCACAAAGCAGGGGACGTGTAATAAAATCAAAAAGCATTTGCTTGTTTTGCAAATAAGCCATGGCCCAGAACGACTCAGTCTCTCGGAGATGGCCTCTGAATAATCATTCTATCACGTTGGATCTCACCTTGAATTGAGGGTTGAATATGGAAATTACACGAAAAATTATTACTAAATCTAGGTGTGTTCAGCATGTGGAAGAATAGAAAATGAGCTTTTGTTCAAAACAAAGGTGTATTACCTAAAATGAATTTTGGGATGGCTTACCATTATTGACAATCCATGTAAAGAATACACATTGTGTGCATGCCAAAGTCAATGTATGTAATGCAGGGTTTTGAAGGATTTTACTAATAACAAATGAGACTACTAAAAAAATTTAGGCATTCATCCCAAAACTCTTATAATACACTATAAGGTTATAATTTTTCAATGTGAGATAACACTCCACATTCTCATAACTGTAGGATTTTTTAACTATATACTGAATATCATTCATTATGAACTCTTTTGACTATCTGGGTTTGATGCATTTGGAGATAATGTAGACTTTGGCAATTTGCAAATAAAGATGAAACCACTATGCTAAAAAACACATCATCTTTGCACAATGGTTGCATATTAAGCACCCACATCACTAAATCTATTTTAATTCTGCCCATATGAGGAGTAGTTGAACCACGTTACCACACACACCACCTTCACATCAGAGGTTGAGGAGTGATGCCACAGTGCCACTAGGCTACATGGCCATTGGAAAAATTTGAGAAAGACAATAAGAAAATGTAATCGTACAGTTTACGACAAATATTGGATTAGAATGAAGATTTGTTGGGATTTTTTCGGAGTTAAAATAAAACCCAAATATTCATTGAACAGAATAAATTAGCTTTTTTAATTATTTATTACGAGTATCATCACAATCACGTGCATGGTTGGACAAAATCATAAAGATAAACTTAATTAATCTAAAAACTAGGGGTGGGCATTAGGACCGAAAATACCGAAACCATCCCATTCCGTGTCATTCCGTATCATTTGGTCCCATCCCGTTTTTTTTTTTTCAATCCCGTACCGATCCCGTCCCGTACCGATCTTAAACGGGATGGGATCGGTCCTGAAGGTTCAATACCGGGATGATCCCGTCCCGTACCGAACAATTAAAAATTTAATTATTTAATAATTTAATGGGCCCAAATAGGCAAATATCACTAAACCCATTTTATTTTTTAACTTTTAGTTTGGGATGTAATAAGTCATAAGACTTAATTATGTTTTTTAGTTTGGATTTGGTAAATAAGCCATGAGGCTTAATTGTGATTTACTGATTTATGAGTTTATGTTTGAACTTTGAAACTTTGAATATTTGAATTGTTGAAGTTTATGTTGTATTGTTGTTTTTTTTGAATTGTTGAATAATTGGTTGAATTGTTGAAGTCTTGAAGATGAATTTTCAATTTTGAATAAAAACAGTTTATTACTTGAATTCTTGTTTTGTTTGTATAGTTGAATAAAAATAGGTTATGTTTATTGTTTACAGGTTATTATTTGAAGATGAATTTTGAATAAAAATTGAATAATTAATTTTTTATTATTTTTTTGTTTGGGATCGGGATGGTACCGAACCCGTACCGAATCACTTTGGTACGGGACGAGATGGTACCATAATCCCAAACCTCCATCCCATCCCGTACCGATCCCGAACTCAAATCATGAGATGGGAATGAGATGAGGTAAGTCCCATCCCCCTCCATCCCGTGCCCACCCCTACTAAAAACATTTGAAAACCAAAATGGAATCTCAATGCATTCTTGTTCTCGTTACAAATTACAAATTTACAACACACTTTTCTCCTTTTCTTGAATTAATTCGTACGCACAGTTGGGAGGTACATTAATACATCTAATACTTGGATTAAATTAAATAACACAACCTGTTATAGGCTTTTTCAATGCTCTCAATTTTTTGTCCTGACGTCATTGGATAAAATTAAATAAGACAATTAGACAAGTCATTTTTTGTCCTGACGTCATTGGCTTTTTCATTGCTCTCCATTCGTTATAGGCTTATAGCAGTTGAAAGTCAATTTATGAAGCCCAATAGGTTACTTGCCCAAGCAACCAAACTGACCATTCTCAAACCCCCAATGTGAGAATTGGTCTAATAACTAATAAGTAGAGAATATTCAAACTATCAACAATAGAATAATAGACTAATAGAATGTAAAACTCTCAGTCTATGATTAAAAAAAAAAAAAAAGCTTTTTTACTCAACTATCACCTGAAATATAAAAGGTGTATTCCCGTGCCATCCAAATTTTTTTTCTTACCAATTTATCATCTAAAGTTATTAATATATACCAATGTAGCACCTACCATCCATATTTTTGTTAAATCATCAACTTTTTTCTCAAACTTTATAGTTTGCTCTTAAATAAAATTAAATATTACTTTTTAAAAATTCGTTAAAAATAGCTCGGGTCTCGAAAAAAATCACCGAAAAATCATACGGACTCGTCTCAGTGAGTATTAATTATCTAAGGGGTCAAAATATTATTTTTGACTTCCAAACTATTTTTGAAAATTACAACTTCTTTAAATAAATTATTAAAATATCATAAATTTCAAATAAAATTTAAAAAATTTACAGGGTCTCACATCAGGGATGAGGGTGGATTGGCTAGATTTGTTTTTTTTTTTTTTTTTAGTTTAAGAGTTTTATTTGGATTTTTTTTTTAAGATATTCTATAACATGAATTGATAATAGTACCCTTTAAGTTAACAAAAAAATTGATAGAAATGGATGGCAGGTGCCACATTGGCACATATTGATAACTTCAAGTGGTAAATTGACAAGAAAAAAAGTTTGGGTGGTAACAAAAAAAAAATGTAAAGAGTTATTATGGTATAAAATGTTTTGGGACTTTTTCACTCACTCATTCATACTGTTGGATTGAATACTATAATTTATTCTATGCTACGCCTCCCACTTGAAAGAATTTTATAAATCCCATGCTAAGTGCCCTTTCTCTTTGACTACATTCTCCTATAAGCCTAAAGCCAATCCACAATTCCCAAATACAACACCATCATCTATCTAACACACAATCCATACCCATAAAGAGGATATTAGCTTGCCAAAGAAAATATGGCAACCTTTCAAGCTTCAACCACATTTTGTTTGATGGGTTTGTCTGATCAAATGCGTTTTCATAAAGGAGTCATTACAGCCACCACCAATAATGCCCCAAAAGTCCTGGTGACTCCACTTTCTCTTCCCAAGCCCCCAACAAGAAGTTTGGCTGTGGACTTGGACAGGACAAGCAATGGTTTCACAACTTCAAACACTACCCAAAATGACAAGGAATATCATTCTAACTCTGCTATCAACACCAATGGCGCCAATTTCACAAAACATAGTGCAAATCTTTCTGATGATACAGTGGTTATTTCTGAGCTATATGCAATCATGGAGGCTGTTGCAGACAGAGTGGAGATGCATAAGAACATTGGAGCACAGCGTGACAATTGGAACCACCTCCTTTTGATGTCCATCAATGCAATCACTCTCACTGCTGCAACCATGGCAGCAATTGCAGGCAGCACTAGTAGTGATGGAGGAGCACCCCTTGTGGCACTCAAGCTCTCTTCCACTATACTCTATGTAGCAGCCACTGGAATGTTGGTGGTGATGAACAAGATCCAACCATCCCAACTCGCTGAAGAGCAAAGAAACGCTGCTAGATTGTTCAAGCAGCTTCATGTCCAGATTCAAACAGCACTATCTCTTGGCAGTGGGAGTAGTACTATAATGGATGTGAATGAAGCAATAGAGAAGGTTTTGGCATTGGACAGAGCATACCCACTTCCTTTACTAGGTGAAATGCTTGACAAATTTCCCAAAACTGTGAAGCCTGCAATATGGTGGCCAAAACAAAATCGAAGAAGAGTGCTTCATGGGGTTGAAGGAAGATTAGTAGATGGAAATGGTTGGAGTGAGAAACTGGAAGAGGAAATGAGAGAGATTGTTGAGGTTTTGAAGAGCAAGGATGTGCCAGAGTACTTGAGGTTGACTGAGAAAGCCTTGAAAATTAACAGAGTGTTGGCCATTTCTGGCCCTCTATTAACTGGCCTTGCAGCCCTGGGGTCTGCTTTTGTGGGTACTTCTAGTGCTCTTGGGGCATGGGGTGTGATGGTAGGAGTCATTGGTGGAGCTTTGGCGAGTGTGGTGAACACAATGGAGCATGGTGGTCAAGTTGGGATGGTGGTTGAAATGTATAGAAACAATGCTGGTTTCTTTAGGCTCATGCAAGAGACTATAGAGTCAAATGTGAAAGAGAAACAAGTTGAGAGAAGAGAGAATGGGCAAGTGTTTGAAATGAAGGTGGCTTTGCAGCTGGGAAGGAGCCTATCAGAACTCAAATTTGGTGAGGCCTCTGATCAAAAGTTTGCAAGCAAGCTATTCTAGTCTTGTGTACACATGTTTAGTTCACTTCAAAATTTGGTTAGTTTTGTGATGTAATTTGTATATTGATGTAACATTAACTTTTTCACAAACATCATCACCATGTCTCACTCCATGAACAATCAAACCAAGTGGTCTGGATATTGATAGAATCATAGACGATACAAATAACAGAGCCCAGATTCCATCAAAGGTTTTCAAACTTCAAAGCCCATGACCAACCAAGATTTGACCCGTTTCCCAAATGGTAGGCCCAATCCAGCTCCATTGTGAACAATATATCCTTGTGGGACAAAAGATGGGCAATATAGAACCAGCTATGTTGACTACATCATAAATATAGAGTCTTAATGTATACTACTTGTCACACCCTCTAAAGGCCAAAAGCCTTTATGCTTTTTTGCTTGCCGACTGCCTTTGATGATGGATCTGGGTTATCCACACCAACTAATTAAACCTGTGAAAAGTGATACAGTAATCCTCACCAAAAATGGAAAAGTAATTACTAATTAAGCAAATATCATATTCTTATTAAAAAAAAAAAAGAAGAAGAAGAAGAAGAAGAGGAGAGATCTAAACCTGCATCTATTATCTATATGGTTATACCTAACGTGATCTACATGATGACTCCAACTGGGGACTTAATATAAGATATATAGCATACCCTTTTAATATTTTATCCTTATTTATGATAAGAATTACTCTAGGACCAGTTTTTTTTCTTCATTAATTCCGCAGAATCCGTACAGTCCATCCTTGAATAACAAACTTACAGGCCACATTACATCCGCTTTCTTTCCAAGCTTTTAACTTTCACACACATATACTCTGTTTAGTGTTTACCCACTAAAAATCTAAGAAAGATGATTCAGCTACTGTTCATAGTGATATTCTCAGAGATGGGTCTGATACTGGCGTTTTTGTTCAAGACCCCCCTGAGGAAGCTGGTGATAATGGGTCTGGATCAGATCAAGCGCGGCCGTGGACCCATTGTGGTCAAGTCCGTGGCGGGAACGGTCTTTGTGGTCATGATGACCAGCCTCTTCAACATGATGATGATCAAGAAGAATCAGATCGGCAATGCTGCCATTGTTACTCCCACCGATCAGGTTCTCGTGACCAATCACCTTCTTGAAGCCACTCTCATGGGTACTTTTCTTTTTCTTTTCTTTTTTTCAAATTTTTTTGTGGGTCAATTACTCAAACTTAATGATATGTGAGTAGTTCTTGTTTTTGTTTTTAGTGTGGATTTCTTTAATGTGCTTTAGTTTGATTGATATTTTCTGTTTAATGAGATTTGATTGAATTGTGCTTGCTTTGATGGCTTTGGGAATGAAATGGTGGATGATAAAGATTGTAACTTTGTGCCTTCCTATATTCAAAAAATGTTTCATTAATAAAAATGCAAACTTGTAAGTGAAACAAGCTATGTTCTCTGGATCTTGTTAAAGTTGTTTCTGAAAACCCTTTTTTTTTTTTTTTTTTGCTTCGCTAGAAATCTGATTCTGAGCATACTGTGTTGGTGGTCTGATTGTAAGTTTACTGGTTTCAAATTTATTATACTCTGGGGCTGCCCCAAATCATATATGCACACAGAGTTAGATCAAACAGAGAGTTTCATATTGTGCATTCTGTTGACTTTTGTGTCAATCATGACTTCATGAGTAATGAGCTTAATTACCACCATAAAGCCATTTAGAGCAAGAAAATAGAACTCTCTTTTGTTCTTAATTGAGTTGGAGGATTAAATATTAAATTAATTTGTTAAAGAAAGGGAAAGAGTTTAAGGGTAATATAGGTCATTCTATCTATTGATAATGTATACATCAATGTGATAACACATCAGCTCCATCATTTGTATAGGTTGTATCAAGCATAGAAGTATTCTATCTGCTGCTAGAGTCTTGCATTTCTTATCTTTGTTAAATGCATTTCTCAGTTTTCATTATGCCATCTCTATCAGTAGTATGGTCAGTTATTAAATACAACCAGTTTAAAACAAATAGAGCATATGTGATCTTCATGTACTTTTAAACATAACTAATGTTTCTTGATTTTTGCCGTCTCTATCAGTAGTTTTTGTTTGCTGACCGTAAAAGATAATCACCTGGCTGGCTGTGCCTTCATAACGCGTGTTGTGGGTTGCAATGTGGTCATACTTTTATCATTGTTGTTTGTTCAGCAGTGGTTCATATCAGTGAAGAGTTTCATGTTTCATGATTTATTCTTGTTAGCCATGAACCCATTTGAGTTGCCATACTTGCAGGTTTCTCCCTATTCCTTGGTCTTATGATAGACAGGCTACACCACTATATTAGAGAGCTTCGTATACGAAGAAAGGGCATGGAAGCCATTAAGAAACAGACCCGAGAATCTGAGGTTGGGAAGGCTGGCGGTGTGGATGAGATCAAAGCCTTGGAGAATGAGATGGCTACATCGCGCACAAGACTCAAACATCTAGAATCTGAACTTGATTCAAAGACAAAAGACGTTCATGCTGCAGAAGCCAATGTTGTTGCACTAAGAAAACAATCCGAAGGCTTCCTTCTTGAGTATGATCGTTTACTTGAAGAAAACCAAAATTTAAAGAACCAATTGCAGTCAGTGGACTGGAAATTGTCACGTTCAGGTAGCAAGAAAGATTCATAAAGGATTGCCCCATTTTTTTTATATATTATTATTTTTTCAGTTTTATTTCTCATTGTAGTTGTTTGAGAGTTCCAAGATGGATTTATATATTACATTTCGGCTGTCATATATGCTGTTAGTGTGGAGAAAATGGGATGGAAAAAAGAAGGGAAAAAAGAAGAAAAAGAGGAAATAGGCTCTATCGCCACTTGGTCTGATTAATTTAACTATAAGTTGAGTGTTGAAGTAGAATGGATCAATTTTTTGTCTGTAAAATTGTGATACATTTTGAGGCAATAAATTAATAATAGTGAATTTTTAGTAGATTGTCGATATATATTCTTGGCTATTTATATTTTCTTGTAAGTTATGTAATACAATTTGTACAGAAATACCAATAAATGTTGTTTGGTGACTAGTGATGTTGGATGGATTGTGTGGATTGCATTATTGTTTGGTTAGTAGCAGTATCCATGAAAAATGCAGAAGTAAAGAGAAGCTAGAACAAGGCCCAGGCCCAGAATACCTTACTACACACTAACGGCCCCAAGCCTCAAGAAACGCACAAGATTCCTCAAACAGAGCACTACTCACCAGATGATCAACCCAAATCCAGCAAGCTCCATTACTTTCGAGGGACCTTCCATCTTAGAGTTTTCCTTTGGTTTTAACTACTACGTCTCTATTTCCTTTACCTAAAAGAAAAAGAAGATGAAAACTTAATAATGAGTATTTGTAGATTTTGGTTTTTGATCTTCATATTACTCCTTTCTATCGTCAGTCTCCTTAACCCTTTTTATCCTCCTTGGAACTTCTAGTACAGCCTAAACCCATTAGGATTAGGAATTATAATTCAATTAGGAACCAACTACACTAGGGTTTTTCAATAGATTAGTTTATATAACAAGCCATCAGCTTCTTCATTGTTGATTGCCTACACCATCCTTTGACAAAAAAACTTTTACACACACACACAATATTGATAATGAGTCAGGTACTGTTCTCGGTGGTTTTCGCATTGGATGTGGCACTGGCGATTTTGTTCGATACTCCCTTGAGGAAGGTGGTGACAAAGACCGTAACTTTGTGCCTTCATATATTCAAACTTGTGGTTTCAGCAATAACGATAGTATCATGTAAGTCATCAAACTTAACTAGCTATATATATATACTTATATAGTTTTTTTTTCTACAGTGGACGTCGATTTTTTACCTTTTTTTTTATGATCTTATTTTTTAATATATAAAGTATATATGATTGATCAAGAGATTTGTTCTTCAGTTAGATTGTAAGTTTTAACTCCTAAATTTTGAGCTCTCTCGTTACTCGATTGAATTTTAGGTTTTAACTATCTGGAATATTTTTCTATCCTAAAATATTAAAACCTTTCAAGAATAAGATAAAACAAAATAACAAAAAGTCATTAAAAAAAAAAAAACAAACCTGTCATATATATATATATATATATTTATATGTCTTTCTAGATTTGACAAAGTTGTTTAATTTTTTAATCTTATTATGAGCATTATTATTATACGTTGGTGGAAACAGTAAAGAGATAAAGAGAGAAAAACTAAAAACAAAACAAAAGAAGAGTTGTGATTTGCATTGTAAAATTATTCCTTGATTTTAATTAATTGTGGAATTGTAGGGTCCTGCGCGTTGCTCGGCCTAGTCCTCTATGTCATCATCGGACCACATGTGCACACATGTTTCCAGCATCCAATAACGAAACTACCTGGATGGCTCAACCAACTCGAGTCCCAACTCAGAAGAATAATCAACGGTGTGCATTCTGAGTTGGCCTCTAGTGACCCTCATCGTCAGCGTGAGAATGGTACTGTTGTTGACGAGAGTACAAAGGCACAGTCGCAGCCATTGGGCCAGACTTCATCACCTTCAACAAATACCAATGAGGATGATACTTGGGCCGTGATCAATGAGGAATTGCCCACCTCTTGAATTTTTTTTTTTTTTAAAGAGTTTTGTTTTGCACTTTTGCAATACCAAGTTAACATTGACTATTGGAATTAGTTCAGGATTTGCTACTGTCTTAATTAAGCACTTATTTACCTTTTTATTACTTGTATTTTCAGAATAAAGTTCATAAATTATTCTATGTTTGATTTCGGATGAGTACTTTTTGGATATCTATGACATCAATTCTTAATTAGTAAATTAGTACCCTTCTTTTATAATGTGATTGTTGATTGCATGATAGTCAAGAAAAAAAAAGGTGATCTTATATATGCAAATGTTGTTAATATATTAATTTCTCATACAGCTATTGTTTTTTGATAATTAATTTTAAAGAATTTTTAATTTCATGAATTATCCACCAACTAGCTTGTAGTATTTATCTTTCTAATATTGAAAGAGGTCTCAAGTTCTAATCTCTATTGGCCAAAGAATTGCTACAAAAATACACACAGAATTCGTACTACATTTTATTAATCACTTAACAAACTATATATGTAAACTGTGATATAAAACTTTCTAAAAGAATTTTCTAAGGGTAGGGGAGACCTTTTCAACAAAGGTCACAAAATGCAACGGGATCCGATCATGTGAACTTGGGCTTTAAGACCAATAGGATGATCAAAATATGTTCAGCCCAACGGAATAATTGTTGGGCTTCTCTTTAATTTGTTGGGCATCCATCCACTATATATACAAAGAAGGACATCCCTCACATATACGTACCCTAAACCCTAACCATCAACACATTTCTTCCATGATGTTGCCCTAGGTAATAAGTCCCAATATCACTAGAATTTCAATATCATCCAAACTATATCCTTATTTGGTTCTTAATTATCTTCCAATCTCTTTGATTTGCTAGTATATATCTTCGATCTTTCTCTTCTTCCTTTATTAGGAATTTACTTGATGTGCAAGTCTTGAATTCTCATTTCTTATACACGACCCATTAACGACTATACAATTTTTATTTGAAGCTAGAAAGTTTGGTAAAAACACACTCCAAGAAGTAGAATGGAACCAAGGTATAGAAGTTTAATTAGCATCCTTGTACATTCTATACTTTCTTGTTTCATTAACATTAACATTTAACATTTTTTTCTTTTCTAGCAAGTCTCGTTTGGATATTGAAAATAACATCAAGAACTGGAACGATTTATTGAAGCAATGTAAGGATACAGAGCCCTACGATTCGACTTCAAAAAACCAACATCTCGAGAGGGCTCGAAAGATTTTGATCTGCATGAAGGGCATTGATATAGGATTGGAGAACCTTGTACACGTTTACCAGGAATTGGAACGACTTGAGGTTATAGATTTTCATGGCGTCCATGATGACTTCACTTCAGCAATGAAGCATCTTGAGATGGTTCGAGATGGTGTGAATCGGAAGTTGTTGCATGAGCATATAGTATCTTTTTTAGTACCGTGGCTAGAAAGAATTGCATCATGGTTGAAAGATCAAAGTTGTACCCTTTATCATAAATTATTTGGGTAATTGGAAGCTCTTTTTTTGGTTGATTTCAAATTTAGGGCAAAGAAGTAGTTCTTGCCTAAAATGAGTTGGGAAAAGCAGCGGTACCTTTAACTTCACTTATCTCATGCCAACAGTTGTCCTTAGTCCACCACTAATATGTTGATTGGCAATTAATGCTTGAGGGAAATATAATGAGTCATGTAAAGGACTTAACAAAAACCACATATGTAGTAAGAGTGCTTATATTCTCACCCCCTTTATTATATTTTCTCATTCATTTTATTTTTACACACTCATTAATTAAATTTGAAAACAAATATTAAAACACTATTCACACCCCTTATTATTCGTATAATACTCTTTGATATACCAACTCAAATACCCACTCAATAAACACTCTTCCCACCAGTCTTAATTAGATTATGTGTAACTAATTAATTAATACGGGTGGATGCAATTCAACTCTTGGTTCCAGGCAATCTTTCAATTGGAGATGATATATCCATTCACTAGTCTCAAAAGAAAGCAACTCCACCCGTAATTTGAATAAATCATTTACCTATACTCTTTCATGGTGGTTCCACCCAAGAGTTGAACTCACGTGGTTGTCCTACTAAAAAAAAATAAATTGAAAGCATCTCAACAAGCGTCACATAATTCGTGCTGTGATCATATGTTTTTTCAATTTTGCATGATGGGATGATTATACCCAATGCTAATACCTAAGACCTCTTACAAAGAAGGCTCTAATATCAAGTTAGACAATCATTGATCAACAATATATATCAAGTTAACAAATCGATCATGTCACTACTAAAAAAAACATCATAATTAAATGACGTGTTCTCCACATCACAATTTACAACACTTGCTAAAAATAAAATAAAAAACGTAATCTATGTGGGCGTTTTTAAAATTTACAAAAGAAGATATGTAAAAAGCATATTTTACAACTTTTGAAAATCCTAATTGTTTCAATTTTTTGGCTAAGGAAGGCATTGCCCATCTTTTTAATTTTTCTTTAATGAAATTTGTGCTACAATACCAAAATAATGTTGATTCTTGAAATTTTGTATTTTTTGTATTGAAAAGAATCGAATTCTGTGCCGATCTTAATTCTAATTTATTACTATGTATTTGCTACTGCCTTTTTTTTTTTTTTTTTGACTTTTGTGCATTCTGTTGACTTTTGTGTCAATCATGAGTAATGAGCTTAATTACCGCCATAAAGCCATTTAGAGCAAGAAAATAGAACTCTCTTTTGTTCTTAATTGAGTTGGAGGATTAAATATTAAATTAATTTGTTAAAGAAAGGGAAAGAGTTTAAAAGTAATATAGGTCATTCTATCTATTGATATATAATGTATACATCAATGTGATAACACACCAGCTCCATCATTTGTATAGGTTGTATCAAGCATAGAAGTATTTTATCGATCTGCTGCTAGAGTCTTGCATTCCGGCCTTATCTTTGTTAAATGCATTTCTCAGTTTTCATTATGCCATCTCTATCAGTAGTATGGTCAGTTACTAAATGCAACCAGTTTAAAACGAATAGAACATATGTGATCTTCATGTACTTTTAAACGTAACTAATATATGTTTCTTGCTTTTTGCATTGTTATAGAGTAGTTTTTGTTTGCTGACCGTAAAAGATAATCACCTGGCTGGCTGTGCCTTCATAACGCGTGTTGTGGGTTGCAATGTGGTCGTACTTTTATCATTGTTGTTTGTTCAGCCATGAACCCATATGAGTTGCCATATATACTTGCAGGTTTCTCCCTATTCCTTGGTCTTATGATAGACAGGCTACACACTATATTAGAGAGCTTCGTATACGAAGAAAGGGCATGGAAGCCATTAAGAAACAGACCCGAGAATCTGAGGTTGGGAAAGCTGGCGGTGTGGATCGATGAGATCAAAGCCTTGGAGAATGAGATGGCTACATCACGCACAAGACTCAAACATCTAGAATCTGAACTTGATTCAAAGACAAAAGACGTTCATGACGTTCATGCTGCAGAAGCCAATGTTGTTGCCCTAAGAAAACAATCCGAAGGCTTCCTTCTTGAGTATGATCGTTTACTTGAAGAAAACCAAAATTTAAAGAACCAATTGCAGTCAGTGGACTGGAAATTGTCACGTTCAGGTAGCAAGAAAGATTCATATATAAAGGATTGCCCAATTTTTTATATATATTATTATTTTTTCAGTTTTATTTTTCATAGTAGTTGTTTGGCAGTTCGAAGATGGATTTATATATTACATTTCAGATTGCCATATATGCTGTTAGTGTGGAGAAAATGGGATGGAAAAAAAGAAGGGAAAAAATAAGAAAAAGAGGAAATAGGCTCTATCATAAATTAATCACTATAAGTTGAGTGTTGAAGTAGAATGGATCAATTTTGTCTCTGTAAAATTGTGATACATTTTGAGGGTAATAAATTAATAATAGTGAATTTTTAGTAGATTTTCTATATATATATATATATTCTTGGCTATTTATATTTTCTTGTAAGTTATGAAAAACAATTTGTAAATAAATTCCAATAAATGGTGTTTGGTGACTAGTGATCTTGGATGGATTGTGTGGATTGCATTATTGTTTTGTTAGTAGCAGTATCCATGAAAAATGCAGAAGTAAAGAGAAGCTAGAACAAGGCCCAGGCCCAGAACACCTTACTACACAATAATGGCCCAAGGCCTCAAGAAACCCACAAGAGTCCTCAAACAGAGCACTACCCACCAGATGATCAGCCCAAATCCAGCAAGCTCCCATTATTTTCGAGGGACCTTCCATCTTAGAGTTTTCCTTTGGTTTTAACTTCTACGTCTTTATTTCCTTCACCCAAAAGAAAAAGAGGATGAAAACTCAAAAGGAAACTTAATAATGAGTATTTGTAGATTTTGGTTTTTCATCTTCATATTACTCCTTTCTATCTTCAGTCTCCTTAACCCTTTTTTTTCTCATTGGAACTTCTAGTACAGCCTAAACCCATTAGAATTAGGAATTATAATTCAATTAGGAACTAATTTACAGGTACAATGGGGTCAATTGACCCCATGAACTCTAAAAACTTAGCCTATGCGAACAATCTTGACCCCATGAAACCATGGTTGATTCTTGAAGATGGAGGGGCAAAGACAGTTGCAGGTGTTTGTGAAAATGCCACAGAGAAAAACTGAACTGAAGAAGAAGAAGATAGGCTGAATCACGTGACAAAGATGTGGAGTTTAGGATTTCACTTGTTAAATGGCCAAAACGGTGGTCTGTTCCCAACTTCTCACCACTCTCATAGCCAGTCTCCGCCCTCCCACCTCTTCCTCTGACATTTCCTCCCACAAAGCTTGGACTTCACCTTTGGGTAAGTTTTTGCAATTTTTTGTTTTCTATTTCCTTGAATTTGATATTTGATCAATAATGTTGCATGTATTTTCTATTTTTATTTTATTTAAGAGTTTACTTAAAAAAATCTTTCCAGGGAATGTAGAGAACAACTTAATGCAAATATGTGTTCACATTCTATGGCATGCCCCAATTAAACATCTTTCTCGTTCTCTATTTTTGAATATAACTGTGAGTTTTCTTCATGCAAATACTTAAGTACCTTTTATTTTTTGATTTGTTATTCAAATGAGTTTGTTAGCTTCATTATTATGATCTTGCTCGGTAAAAAACTTACATTTTCTTTCTCATTCACACTTTCTTTCTATGATTTTTTTATTGTATGATAGATGACTTTAAGTAATAGAGCACAACACCCGTAATAATTTTTTTTTTTTTTTCCGTTTTGTTTGTTGATGGCTGCTTGGTTATAATAAATTTTATTTCTGAGATTATGTAAGGAATATACTACAATTTTAATTCTATTTTATTGGTTGATGTGTTTGTATTTGTTCAAAACAAAGTGAGCTAGATACACTTTCGGCGGCTCTTCCAACATACTCTTGGACTTCAACCTTAATCTTAACCCCATACGAAATCATTTTTGGATCCGCCACGGACTACACTAGGGTTTTTCAATAGATTAGTTTATATAACAAGCCATCAGCTTCTTCATTGTTGATTGCCTACACCATCCTTTGACAAAAAAACTTACACGTACACACACACACACACACAATATTGATAATGAGTCAGGTACTGTTCTCGGTGGTTTTCGCATTGGATGTGGCACTGGCGATTTTGTTCGATACTCCCTTGAGGAAGGTGGTGACCAAGACCGTAACTTTGTGCCTTCATATATTCAAACTTGTGGTTTCAGCAATAATGATAATATCATGTAAGTCATCAAACTTAACTAGCTATATATATAGTTTTTTTTTTTTCTACAGTGGACATGGATTTTTTACCTTTTTTTCTATTTTTTTCACGATCTTATTCTTTAGAAGGTTTAATATATAAAGTATATATCATTGATCGAGAGATCCGTTTTTTCCGTTTTTTGGTTAGATCGTTAAGTTTTAACTCCTAAGTTTTGGACTCTCTCGTTACTCGATTAAATTTTAGGTTTTAACTATCCGAAATAATTCTTTATCCTAAAATATTAAAACTTTTCAAGGATAAGATAAAAAAAAATAACAAAAAGTCATTAAAAAAGAACCAAACTTGTCATATATATATTTATGTCTTTTTAGATTTTTTTTTGGGTAGTTGAAGGTGTCTTGGGTCAGCTTTCGCACACCAAACTAATCTCTTAGGTCAGTCAAAGGTAGACAATCTATGCCGAGCCTAGGAAATTCATAAGGGATTTTACCTCCCTTACTTCCTGGCTCCAAGGGTTGAACTGAAGACTCGAACTCGGGTGCATGGGTTTACAATTACACATCCGAACTAACTCCTCTAATACCTTAGAGTTTATAAGTCTTTTAAATTGACAAGGTTGTTTAATTTTTTAATCTTGTTCTGAGCATTATTATATGTCGGTGGAAAAAGTAAAGAAAGAAAAACAAAAGAAGAGTTGTGATTTTCTTGTACTGTTTTGCATTGCTTTTTGTTTTAGTTATTGTTATAATATGATATTATTTTGATTATGGAGCACATCTATAACGCAAACACTTTATGTCATCTAAACTTATTTAATATGTCACACTAATAGAATTGGAGCGTCTAATTCAAAATCAATTGGTAATGAAAGAAGTAGCTTAAACTCATACAAATTACTACGTAAGGCCTCACATTTTTCAATATGAAATTTTTCTCTCAACACGCTTCGCACGTATGGTGTCATTTAAGCTGAACACGTGAACAATTCATATTGGGTGACGTGGAAGCACGTGTAGTCATTGGGCTTAACACGTGGATAGTCTGCTCTGATATTATAATAGAAATCTAAGTATTCATCCCAAAATCAATTGGCAATGGAAAAAGTAACTCAAACCCTATAAGCCATATGTAAGGTCTTACATTTTCAATGTGAAATCTTTCTCTAAACACATACAAATACCTTTAATGTAGAGAATTTATATCCTAATAGTAGAAAATTTATACCCTAATAATGAAAAGATAAATTCTTTAATACTCAAAGATCAACAAATGTTTACATAACATATAATGTTTGCATGACATACGTATTTGCATTGTAAAATTTTTCCTTGATTTTAATTAATTGTGGACTTGTAGGGTGCAGCGCGTTGCTCGGCCTAGTCCTCTTTGTCATCATCGGACCACATGTGCACGCATGGTTCCAGCAACTAATAACGAAACTACCTAGATGGCTCGACCAACTTGACCCCGAGCTCAGAAGAATAATCAACGATGAGCATTCTGAGTTGGCCTCTAGTGCCCCTTATCGTCAGCGTGAGAATGATACTGTTGTGGACGAGATTACATGGGATCACTCGCAGCCACTGGACTAGACTTTTTCACCTTCAACAAATACCAATGAGGATGATACTTGGGTCGTGATCAATGAGGAATTGCCCACCTCTTGAAATTTTTCTTCTTTTCAAAAAAAAAAAAAAATAGAATTTTGTTTTGCTATACCAAGGTAACATTGCATGACTCTTGGAATTAGTTCAGGATTTGCTACTGTCTTAATTAAGCACGTATTTACCTTTTTATCACCTGTATTTTCAGAATAGTTCATAAATTATTCTATGTTTGATTTCAGATGAGTACTTTTTGGATATCTATGACATCAACTCATAATTAGTAAAAACCACGTATGTAGCAAGAGTGGTTATATTCTCATCCACTTGTCTTATTTTTTTATTTACTTTATTTTTATATATCACTTATTAAATTTAAAAAAAAAATATCAAAACACTCTTCATACTTTTTATTATTCTTATAATAGGCCCTTTGATATACCAACTCAAACACTCATTCAATAAACATTCTTCTCACCGATCTTAATTAGATGTAGGCCGGATTGATATGCAATATTCCCTATTATAGCTATAAGGAAGAAGACAATGATCGGAAAGGATCATATGATATCATCTCGGTTCCATAATTAATACTCATTATTAATTGGTGGATGCAATTCAATTGGTGGATTAATTTAGCATAAAAGTTGGATGCCATTCTCGAACCACCATTAATTGCATTACGGGTGGATGAATTTAGCAATATGGGTGGATGCAGTTCAACTCTTGGTTCCAAGCAATCTTTCAATTGGAGATGATCCATTGAACTCTCTCCATTCACCAGTCTCAAAAGAAAGCTAACTCCACCCGTAATTTGAATAAATCATTCACCCATACACTTTCATGGTCGTTCCACCCAAGAGTTGAACTCACATGGTTGTCCTACTAAAACAAAAAAACAAAAATGAAAGTATCTCACAAAAAGAACTGTTTTGCTTACCTTTTCACTAGGTGAATAATCTTCGACGTCAATTTGATTGTCTATCACTACTGGAAAAATGGACAGTAGGCACGAATAATGACTCACAGTTATGAGGCGAATGAGATTACAGCATTTCCAAACATGGTTTTGAGCAATCAGTAACTCAAACTTAGTGTTCACGGTGTAACCGTGAGTAATTTAATAATAGGCACTAGTAACTGTGAGGGTTTTTAAAATTCAGCGGCTTCGGCTGCGTGGAGCCGCTGCAACGGAGCCGATAACTGAAACATTCGCATTTACTAAGTCACAGATGACCAAACTGTGACATGTAGTAATTCACAGATTTCCAAACCGTGACATGTACTAGTATTGTTCGGATTTTGTACAAGTTTGGTGGTTATCTAAAGTCTCACGGTTTTGAATAAATTGTGTATATTTAAACTATTAGTCACTGTTTTCATGCAGTGCCTATTCCAAAAGTAATATTTTATCTTTCAGTCACGGTTTACATACTGTGCCATGATCAAAAGTATTATTGCTACTGTTACGGTTTACCCTAAACCCTGAAATTATAAGCAACAGAGAACCGGACCTCTCTTGAGAAGACCGGTCCTCCAGAGGCGATCCATCATTTCTGCTTGAATTAAGAACCGGACCTCTCTTGAGAAGACCGGTCCTCCAGAGGCGATTCATCATTACTGTCAGATTTTATCTATTAGTCACGGTTTACATACTGTGCCATGACCAAAATAATATTGCATATGTGATATGAAGTTGTGAGGGCAAAATTGTAATTTTGCAAACTAGGGTTTTATTATAATCAGCCAGCTCCAACATTACTGTATCTTCTCCTCCTGAACACAGCCGCACCCTCCCTCTCTTTCTCTCTCCTCTCTCTATTCTGCCGAGAGTCTTCTCCGGTGATACCATCTCTGTCCGGCGGCCAATGATGACGAGACCACCACCAAAACGCTCGTCTCCCTCTCCTCTTTCCTCTTCTGGTCTTCGTCGATCCAAACACCCAGCCATCGAAATGATTCAAAGTTACACAAAACGCCCCTGTCGCTGGCGATTTCACTATTCCAGCGATGGAGGCATGTCAAACTACTCCCATCTTCACCTCCTCGTTGCTCTGAGTTTATGGGTGCTTTCAGATCATCTCGACGACCACCCTAGCCGCGACCACTCTCTTCATTTTCTGGCGACTTCAATCAGCCAGATCTACTCAACCCAAGCCCAGAAACAAACAGGTTTCTTTGTTTTTTTTTTTTTTGAGAATAACTGAATAAGTTTGTGAGCAAAAGGAGACAAATGGGTAAGTCACCATGTCCCTCTCTTGTTTCCTTTTATGTATCTTTTCTTTCTCGTTGATGGGTATTAATCAGTCCACCAGCATCTAAGAATAAATGGGTAGATGCTGTGTTTCCGTATTTTACTTCTGTTTTTCTTTTTCTTTTTGTGGCAGATGAAGGAGGGGAAGTGGAATCAGAGAGAGGGAACGTAGGGGAGGTAATGGAAGGAGTGGCTTCAATAGCACTGTTGCCATGTGGGTCCATATCAGGCCACTTCATCCAACACCACGGTTCCATTAACGTTTGCTACGGTCTTCATGGAACTGGTAATTCCTTTCTGTCTCGGTTTGTGATCTTATCATGGTGCCTTTGGATGCTTAGTCATGAATGCCCTGTACCATGTTTGTAGAGTTGGCATGTGAAAAGGAGTGTAGCAGGGGAGAGGATTATCGTCTAATCAAGCTTGCAATCATAGACTACAATGTATGATGGATTGTTTTATTTTTTATTTTTTGTTTTAGCAGAATGGTTCTTTGCCTGTCATCAATTTAGTTCTCTTTATGACCTCTAATGGGTTTGGATTTATGATTGATGACAGAGAAAGAAAGAAAAAGTCATTGTTGTGGAGTGTAGAGGCCATGATGCTGCCAGGTTGAATAGCATTGATCATGCTCATGGGTAACCCACTTTAGAAATTAGAATTATCTTGCTGGTTCTTGCAATACAGTAGACTCTTGGAAATATTGTATCTTTGGTGTATGTCCATTAGTATATTTGAAACCGTAGATACTTTGGCATCATTTTTTGTGAAAAGTTTATGCCTTGATACTCCTGTATCTCTCTAATTTCTAGAATCATGCGCAAACGCAATGTCTTCCATGACTTGATTAAACTATTACCTCAGATTTTGATAATAACTAAATTATGGAATAACCTTTTCTATACTCCATTTGTTATGTAGTTTCATAGTTTCATATCTGAAATTCCATTTTTATTTACAATTATTCCTTTCATGATCGACCATTGCATGTAGATAACAATTGCCTCTTGTTTGCATTAATTGGTAGGCAGTTGGGAGGAGGATGTTGTAGATATGGTTGAAGAACAGCATGGGAAGAACAAGATTTTGGTTTCTTTCAACTGTGAGACACTGAAATCTGAGAAAGCAGCTGAAGATCATATCAGGCGGTTTTTACCCAAATTGGCTGGCCTAGATGCTGTTGTGTAAGACTTGAATCTCTCTTATTCCCTGTCTCATAACTTATATGGACAAGAACTTCTGTCGAGCAGACAACAGTCTGGGCTTTCCTGCTACCTTCTAGTTCTCCAGCCCTTGCTATTGAAAGTCATCTCTCCATCATCCATAAAGTATTTTCACTTGTAAAATAGGTACATCCCTGCTGAACTTGGTTAGTTATGCAACATGGAATACTTGTAATTGAAAGACAAAATTCTATGATCATACTACTGTGTTTTGTAATTTTTTTTTTCTATCCATAGAATATTCATTTATTTATTTTGATGTTAAGTGATTGATTACTAGCCTGTGCATACACAATCTCACAGGGGCAATTCTCTCACATGGGCACATAACCAGGTTGCTTTCCTTGTAAGTCTATACCATTAGACAAGTTTTGTTTCTTCCTTTTGGTTTCTTTTGTAGGGGTGACTTACTCTTTTAATTCAATTACCATATTGCAGACCTATATTGGCTTTGCTATGTTTCTTTTTATGGTTAACATGACTTTTAAGCTTTTACCTCAACCCGATTCTCTGGATCATCTAACTTGGATCTTCGAAGACTTGTATAGAAATTGTAAGTTTTTTTTTCGCAAGTGTAAATGTAAATTTCACTTTTTTTGTTGAATTTATTATTGATGTGACCTTTGTATACCATTGATGGTTATGACTGTTTACAGTAATACATTGATAGACTCTTGGGTCAATTGAGTTATGACATAATTGAGGAAGAAAATTTTGAACAATTCGAGAACTAAGTAGGTTTCATTTACACACTCACTTTCATTCACTCTTAATAAAACATTTATTCATTTTATTTTGTTTTTATCTTTATATTTCATTATGCATTTTATGTTCATACTAGTGCCATGGTGAAATGCTTACAACAACAAGTCTATTTAATTGTCTCTTCCATACATTCTATAGTGCCATGTGTGTTCAATTTGGGGTTTGGTTACTTAAATTTTCAGCTGTTATAGTTTATCTCTTACACGAGTTACTTTATTATTGTGTAAGCAATTTGAGAATATAAGTGTGGTGAATTGTTTGATTATACTAAATGCAAATTGTTTATATAATGTTGGTAATCAATTTGAGAAGTTAGTGACTTAGTGTTGTGAATTTTGTGACTATACTGAATACAAAATGTTTATATAATTATATGTGTTGGTTCTTATTAAAAAAACAGGGGTTGAAGTCATGTGTGAATTAGGATGGTTATCGGTTGCCCAAAATAAACTGCAAACCCTCAAAGGAATTTAAGGACTTTCTAAGCTCACTGTAAGTACTCACATTCAATTTTTTTTTTTCATATTTTTGTGGTACAGTCCAACAAATTTCATTTTGTAGTTATGTGAGCTTTACATTACTAGTAGGATCTTGAGCTTGGTGTAGGGGATCCAGAAAAGGATGACACTGAAGGGATGATAGTGCTGTAAAGTGGATTATTTTGTTTTTGTGAATGTGGTGGGGGGTGTGAATTTAGGTTGGTGAACAAAGATCAGTATAACGATGTAGTTTTCTGCTTAAGTGTATTGTACAACAGCACATTTGGAACGCACATTTGGAACACCAGAGGTGTTTTGTAATGGATGATCTCTAATATACATGTAATTGCTTTTGGATCAACTTCTGAGTTTTCTTGTGTATGAATTACTGCATTATTATCTTGTTCTTTAATTGGTTAGCAAGAAGCACATTTGGAAACCATGTCCAAAGCTACATGAGGTCCAATCAAATTTTAATTCTGCCATGCATATGGATGTTACAAACAAAACCATTTTCAATTTGGAAATCCTTATTTGTTAAGCAACTCCATTTTGCAGTAGCTGCCAACTCTCCCATTCAAACCAATATCCCAACTAATTTGTAAGTGTAGCCTAAGAATAGCACTGACTAACACATTAGTTTCTATTGTGGCTGTTAACTCACTGTCAGACATCAGATTACACAGTCACAGTATAGCATATTTTAATATTATTTAGTGTTTCACGGTTGTACAACCATGAGAGCATTAACTGGAGTGGTCTCATTTTCCACCAAGCCACTTTAAGCCACTTGTATATATCAGCTTGGCTTAAGCTTGGCTCAAGTATATAAGCTTGGCTGAAGTATGCTAATGCCGAATGGTGTGGGACCCGGTCTAAATGGACTCACGGTTAGGTAAACCGTGACAGTGTGACAATGGATACGCCTCCCAATCGCACCACTCCCCAAACCGTGACTAGATGATCAATAGGCACTGCAAACTGTGCCCTTTGAGACCAATTGGCATGGTTTGGTGGGTGTGCCTGATGAAGGATTTTGCAGTTATATCACCCAAAAATAGTATAATCAAAGGAATAATGATAGGAGAAAAGAAGAGAAATTTTTTTAAAGGTTTATGGAGTTTAGATCGTTGTAAGTAGGTGAGTGAGTAGGGAAGGGTAGGTAGAGTAGATTTTTTTTTTTTAATTTTTTTTTAAGTTAAGTCCTTAGAGGTTATTTTACAAAAAGATAAATTTGTCATTATTTTTTTAATTAAAATGGTTGGGAAAATAAGAAAGGGGTGAGAATATAACCACCCATGTAGTAAATAGGGACATCAAAACTCTCTAAATTAAAGAATTTTCTGGGGGAGGGACACTTCAACAAAAGTAACATAATTCGTGTTGTGATCATATGAGACTTCTAATGCAGCTAGCTAGCCTAGCTTTAGCAGTATGGATGGGAAACCCATATCAAGGCATGCATCTCTATATAGTATATATTATGATGTTGCCCTATCTAGTCCATAATCCCCATATCAAGGCATGCATCTCTATATAGTATATATTATGATGTTGCCCTATCTAGTCCATAATCCCCATATCACTACGATTCCCAATATTATTCAAATTGTGTTATAATATGTTTATCCTATGATCATGAATTTACTTGGTGTGTGTAAGTTTTGAACGACTATAAGATATTGAAATATGTTTTGAAAGCAGAAGCCGAATATTTTGTTACAAATTAAACACACTCCAAAAAAACATAATGGAACCAAGGTACGCATACAAGTTTATTAATTACTCAACCTTTTTTTTTTTCTTTTTCTTTCTAGCTAGAAACTATCATTTCGATCTTGAAAGACTTGAATCTAGCTCGCAACAAGATCTATGATAATTTATTGGAGCACCTCCATGATGGTATGACTAAAGAAATAGTAATACAAACTCTTGCAAGGACTCGAAACCTTGTAAAGTGCATGAAGAACATTGACAGGGATTTGAAGAAGCTTAAGGACACTTACCAAGAACTGGAGCAACTTCGATCAGGCAATAGAATCTCGTAAATTACCAATTAAGAACTGGAGCTACTGTCCCCTAAATTACCATGTTGGTCGCTCTCCCACCCACCCACCACTCCTATATATGTTAATTGGCAATGCATGATGAAAATATACATGAGGGACTAAATAAAACTAAAGAATACACATGTAGTAAATACTGACATCAAAACTCTCTAAATTAAAGAATTTTCTAGGGGAGGGACTTCAACAAGCGTCACATAATTCGTGTTGTGATCATATGTTTTTTTAATCTTGCATGATGGGATGATTGTAACCTATGCTAATACCTAAGACCTCTTGCAAATAAAGCTCTAATACCAGATTAGACAATTATCGATGAACAATATATATTAAGTTAACAAATCGATCATGTCACTACTAAAAAAACATCATAATTAAATGACGTGTTCTACGCTTCACAATTTACAACGCTTGCAAAAAAAAAAACGTAATCTATGTGGGTGTCTTTAAAATTTACAAAAGAAGATATGTAAAAAGCATATTTTATAACTTTTGGAAAATCCTAATTGTTTCAATTTTTTGGCTAATTGGAAGGCATTGCACATCTTTTTAATTTTTTTTTTAATGAAATTTGTGCTACAATACCAAAATAATGTTGATTCTTGAAATTTTTTATTGAAAAGAATCGAATTATGTGCCGATCTTAATTCTAATTTATTACTATGTATTTGCTACTGCTTTTTTTTTTTTTTTGAGAATATGTATTTGCTATTTGCTACTGTCTTGAGCACCTAAATTAGCATGTTGGTCAGTAGCTCATCACTCTTGTGTTAATTAGCAATAGAGATGTACAATGGGCTGGGCCGGCCCAAATCTGGCACGGGCCCGGCCCTAGCCCGTTTTGTGTTGGACCGGCCCGAGCCCGTTATGGGTTTGGACCGGCCCATTTATACTAGTATTTTTCAAATTTTTTTTTTTAAAAAATTTACTATTAACCTTGTTTCAATTTTTTATTTTGATTTTGGTGGTGAAATTGAATAAAAAATGGAATGAAAGTATTAAAATATTTGATAGAAAATGGAATGACATTAAAGACTATTTGATTTATTAAATAATAATATAAACTTAAAATAATTAATCGGGCTGGCCCGGCTCGGCACAACCCATTATTGGGTGGGCCATGGGCCGGACTGGACTTAAGGTTTAAAATAATTGGGCCGGCTCGGCCCGGCCAAATTATTAAATGGCCCGGCTCAGTCCGGCCAAATTATTAAATGGGCCGACTTTAAATGGGTTGGGCCGGGCCGGGCCGGGCCGTTGTATACCTCTAATTGGCAATGCATGATGAAAATATGATGAGTCATGTTAGACCCGATCTAGGTAAAAATGAAATAAAACAATGAACCCAGAGTAGAATTATAAGGAGCTGATCAATAATATGATGCACAAAGTCAAACAACCATAAATCCTTGTTTACAAAATTTAGGTTTCCACAAAACACATAATAGTTTTTACATTTGAGCTTCCTATCCCTACTGCTACTAAAGCTAGCTGCATTACAACTATCCAAACCCAACCCACTACTATTACTGCTAACATTTGTATTTGTTGGCTCTTCATAATCACGGGCCTCATTCCATGGGAGCCCATCTGAATGTTTTATGTTGTTGCTTCTCACTGTGACCCAATCTTCATCACAAGCCCAATTGGGCACTCCTGCAAACGACGCCGCTTTGCCTTCACTCAACTGTCTAATTCTTTCCCTAGCTGAATTTGAACAACTACTTTCATGGGTCGGGTTCCGATTGTGATCCAAATCCAACGGATCCTCCTCGTCAAAGTCCCATAACCCATGAAGATGATGATCCAACACAGTTGTCGGACTACTTGACCAATTGGGTTCCTCATCGTCAACAAAAAAATCATGCTTGAGAAGCTCACAAGCCGACCACCTCTCCAATGGGTCTCTCTTCAAACACTTGCTCACAAACTCCCTACCTCGCTTCGACAGAGAAGCCGGTATCTCCGGAACCTCACCCGAAAACCCAATTCGGTACAGACCCGAAACCGGGTCCGAAACGTCGCTCCAGGGGGCCCGCCCGGTAGCCATCTCGATCACCGTACACCCCAAAGCCCAAACATCGGCGGCGAACCCCTGCTCCTCCCCACGCGCCACCTCCGGTGCCATGTACACAGGGGTCCCACAAATTGGGACCGACCCATCATCACAATCCACGCTCCGAGCGCAACCCAAATCGGCGATTTTCGCGCCTTCGCTGGTGACCAAAATATTCTGGCCTTTTATGTCGCAATGAGCTAATCCTTTGGAGTGAAGGTACCGAAGACCGAGCAGAATTTGCCTTGTGTGGGTTTTGATGGTGGACTCGTTTAGCGAACCGCCTTGGATTCTGATTGAGTCGGAGAGTGTGCCGGCAGGTGCGTATTCGATGAAGAGGTTGTAGAAAACGATGCCGTTTTCGGTGGAGATGTTGCAGCCTTTGTATGATACAATCTGGGCACAGCTTAATGTGGATAAAAATTGTTGCTCTTTTTGAAGGAGTTGGGATTGTGAGAGCTTGGTTGACTTGACCGCGAAAAGGTCGCCGGAGTTGTTACACTTGGCGATGGAGACGGTGGCGGAGGAGCCATGGCCAATGGTTGGGCCTCTGGTCCAGTCCATTATGAATGTGGAAGAATTTACAAATAATTTTAGCTGGTTTGTTTGGTGAGGTTGCATATATAGTAGTGAGTAGTGAGCATGAGTAAGTCTTGTTGGTGTGGTTTGTTACTTGGTATGGTTGGCTAACTTGGCCTTAAGCGAGAAGCTATGCTTTTTTTTTTTCTTTTCAAAAAAAAAAAAAAGACAACTTTCTCTTGCTCTTTCGGCTTTTGGACCAATGGGCGGCCGCCGTCTCTCGACTGCTCATCCGAGGGATCCACGTGGCAAAAGGAGGGTGCAAATTGCAATGTTACTACTTTGGCCGGCGGTTATTTGGCTTAGCTAATAGCTAATTACTAATTAGGAATGAGTTAATTGGATGAGTTGTGCTGCCCACGTGTTGACGTAATTAGCTTAATCCTTACTTTACTCCTGTATGTGTACGTGTATGGCTACAACTGTACTAAGCACAATGGATTGGATCATTTCATTGGATATTCCTTATTCAATAGAGATTGGATTGACTTTAATTAACGACTCTTTGGTCTTTCAATAGTCTCTCTGTCAAGTAGAAAGCTACTAGCAATAATCAACTTTTGGATCCTAATTCATTAGTTGGATGGATAATTTGTACCCATTTTTAATTTAATTTAATTAAAAGAAAGCTGTACCCAATTAATAATTGAGACTTACCAAACCATCCTTTGGCTAAAAATTTACAAACCATTCATAAACAAAGGAAAAGGGCATAACTGAACAAGAAAAGAAGGTGGTTTGAGAGAGCAACCAACTCCTAAAAGCAAAGAATTTTGTCTATTGTGAGTGGTGAGTGCAGAGTGCATAGGGAGGTGGACAGTTGGGATTTAGTTGTAAAAGCCGCCAAAGCCGCCACACCAATTCGGCAATTCCAACTCACATTCTGAGTTTCTAATTCGATCTCTCAAAAACACACCAACCAGTCTGGTTCGTTACAATCCATACCAAACCAAACAAGTGAGAGTGGTCACAGCAGTTACTTAAGTTGGTTTGGACGGCTGTGAGGTAGCTTGGGACATACGCCAATTATGAAGATGGAGTATAAATGGTATGATACCTTGTTGTGATAACTCATTTGTCCCTTCCAAGCAACCCAATGATTTTTTTAAGTCCCTTTCTTCACATGCCACCTACCAATTCTTTGCCTTTTTTGTTTCAAGTTTTCAATCTTTTCCTCGTCTTATATTATGATTTATGTATATGTGTCAGCTTTCGGCAAAGCTTTTGAGACCCACATCACATAATTGTGCTATCTTCATCCTAACAAGAAAGCGTTTCCTAGGCTAGCTTGTGTGAGGAGTGTGACTGAGCTAAGCTATTCCTTTTATGGGGTTTTCAAATTTGTAAAACGAAAAACTGTTATTGCAAAATGATACCAAACCGACCTTTAGTTTATTTTTTTCTCACTTAATTAAAGTTAATTACATATTAATTAAAGTTAATTAATTAATATGTAAGTTTATTTGTTGAGATCTAAGTGTACAAAATAATTAGGTTGGGAAATCTAATTAAGGTTTGTTGACTTTAGCTACTAAATTACAATGTTTTTTCATTATAACTACCAAAACGTTTTTGTCATTTCACTTTAGATACTAAATTTCAGTTTATGTACCAACTTTAAAAAACATAGTTATACTGAGCTGTGACTGTCTAACAGTCATAACTTTTTTATTGATTTGTTGTTTTTTCAATATTTACAAGGCTTAAACTTTAATGTTTAATGATTTTAATCTATAGAAAATTAGGATTAAATACCAAATATCAATAGTTTTTCAGCAAAACAGCAAGTTATGACTGTTCGACAGTTACAATTGTGACTGTTTCAAATTCATACAAATTTAAATTTTTTATAAGGGTTTAATGATTTTAATTTAGGTTTGGGGGATGAAGTCCTATAACTCATAAATTAAAAGGTCCATTGATTTTAACTACTAAATTTCAATAACTTTTTAGTTTAGGTACTAAAATTAAATAGCATTTTAGATTAGGTACTAGTTGAAAAGTCAAACAAATTAATAAAGTAAAAGGTATTAGAATTTACAAATATTACATCACATGCCACTATAATAAAAAAATAAAAAAATTTACATCACAAATATTACATTAATTTATACTATATTTTATTAAAAAAAATCAATCTAGTCACAACTTAACTGTGACTGTCTTGGTAAATTGAAAAAGACAACTCACATCACTATACTATATATTATTTTGAGTAAAAATATTGTTTTGACCTCTATTTATATTATATTGTAGTATAATTTCTCTAAAAAAAAATCAATTAAGTCACAACTTAACTGTGACTGTCTCACAATTTAGATGTGACTGTCGTTCAGTCATAACTAAATTTGAAGTTGTGAGTGTCGTACAGTCACAACTAAATATGAAGTTGAGATCACATTAGCAAATTGTCAAGATACTATAAAAGCTTCAAGGGCACTTTTGTCAAAACCTTATAAATTTTAACTAACACTCATCATATGTGGGCCAAAGGATAAAAATGTCAAATGAAAAAGGCTCAAATCAAAGGGGCCAACATATTTGTGACCTAATCTAAAAAACTATATTTAAATTTGGTAGTTTAATTGAAATATTATATGGTCTTCATGTTATACCAAAAAATTATTGGAATTTGGTATTTAATCCTAATTTTCTAAATTATATTTAGTTCACTCCAATATCTTACATGAAAACATAATATTCAAATCAAAGAATATTTTTTCAAAAAAAAAAAAAAAGGTTCTAATTTACCTTTTGAAGATATAATCATTAAAAGTTCTATTTTGCTCAACATATCAATTTCAACGAGCATTAATTCTTTTTTTTTTTTAGGTCAAAAACTTGCACTTTCATTCCATAAGCTAAAACAACCCAAAAGTGGGGTTACAAAGAGAAGGCTCGAAGCCAAGCTCAAACCGAGCAGGAACAGAAATAGAACCTAACCAAAAGGAGACAAAGACAACAAAACTGCCACAAACAAAAGTCAAGTACCCCAAAGAGAGAGCTACTAGTCACTGATGGTGCGCAGTGATAGGTTCTGAATTCGAAGGGCAGGGGAGGCCGTCGCGAGAAAAAAGGAAGACCAAAGAGGATGGAGGTCTATGGACTCAGGTAACGGGGCACATCCTTTTATAAGCTTTGGCAGCGATGAAATCTGTCGCCTGATTCGCAACTCTGGGCACCTAAGACCAAGACGCCGCATGGAAGGAAGATTGAGCTTGGTGAATGGCATAAATTAGTGGGAAGATTCTCCAATCAGTATTTGGAGTTGTTCTTGAAATAGCTTGAATGAGACTTTTACAATCAGATTCGAACAAGACACTGGTGAAATTATAGTCTTGGGCTAAAATAACTGCATCCAGAGCAGCAGTAGCTTCGGCTTCCAGAGCCGAAAACGCAAAGAAATGCCTAAAGAAGCCTGCCATGATGGATCCCAAGTTGTTTCGGGCTATCACACCCTTTCCGACTTCAATGTAAGGGGGTTCCAAGCCCCATCAAGGTTAATTTTTGTGAAACCCGATGGGGGGAACCCAATTCTGGCGAGAGGAAGGGGGGCAATAAAGGGTCTTGGTGGGGGCTCAAAAATAGGAGGCTTCAAGAGAGTAAAAAGACTTCTTTGGCCGTACAATCCGCACGGGAAGCAGCAGCTGTAGGGCAAGGCGGAACAGCTTCAAAAACAAATTTGCAACGCTCCTTCCAAATCTCCCAAATGAGGAAGGAAGAGATAGTGAGGAGTCGTTCATGGTCAGCTTTCGAAATATCTGCAAGAGAGGTTAGTAAAGAGAGCCATTGTTGAAATGAGGTGAAATTGCTATTCAGAACTCTATAAGATAGTCGGAGTAGAATCAGAAATCGCAGAGGTAGTCCCCACCCTGCCTGAGGGGGAATTAGGGAGCCACCGATTGTCCCAAATGTCAATGTTTGCACCATTTCCAACCTGCCAGATAACCCCCTTTTTGAAGTAAATCTCTCCCAACTAAAAGGCTACTCCACGCCCAAGACCTTTGCCTGCAGAGAAGAGGTCTCCCTCAGGATAATAAAGGCCTTTAATTACTCTTGCACAGAGGGAGTTAGGCTGGTTAATTAGCCTCCAACATTGCTTGTCCAGGAGGGCGTCATTGAAGGCAAATAATGACCTGAAGCCCATACCTCCATGATCTTTAGGAGTACAGAGGAAGTGCCAAGACTTCCAATGGATCTTAGTTTCAACATCAATCTGGCCCCACCAGAAGTTAGAGATGTGGGAATCAATTTCCTCACAAAGCACTTTGGGGAATTTAAAGCAATGCATCGGGTAGTTTGGGATAGCAAAGGCAATGGCCTTGATAAGGACTTCTCTGCCAGCAAGATTTAAAGATTTTTTCTTCCAGTCCTTTATTCGACTTAAAATACTCTCCTTGACAAAGCCCAGAGCCTTCTTTTTAGATCTGTCCCAAAGAGTAGGCAGGCCCAAATACTTGCATGGGTCTAGTGTAGCATTCACTTCTAGAATTGAGCACAAGCCAGTTCTAACTGTAGGGGGGTATTTAGGGAGAAAAAGACATTAGACTTGTGATAATTGACTAGTTGGCCCGAAGCTTCACAAAAGAGATTGAGGATAGATTTCAGCTGGCTACAGTTGAGAGCAGAGGCCTTAAGAAACAGGAGTGAGTCATCCACAAAAAAAAGATGAGAGATAATGAGACCCTGCTCACTTAGAGATATACCAGCAATCCTGTTATTAGAGACTTCCTTCGTAAGAATGGAGGAGAGAGCTTCAGAGACAAATAAAAAGAGATAAGGTGAGAGTGGATCTCCCTGTCTTAGGCCTCGGCTCGGATAGAAGTAATCACCTGAAGAACCATTGAGCATGACTGAGAAGGAAACAGATTTAACACAAGCCATAATAAGCCCCACCCATTGACTATTAAAACCCATCTTTAACATGGTAGCCTCTAAGAAATCCCACTCCACTCGATCATAGGCTTTATTTAAATCAAGCTTTAAGCCCATCTCATACCTCAAACCAGATTTCTTAAGTTTAAGGTGGTGAAAGGCTTCATGAGCAATCAAAATATTGTCTTGGATTTGGCAGTCAAGGACGAAGGCACTCTGATGAGGGGAGATAATATCGGAGAGGATTAAATTTAGCCTATTAGCCAACACTTTAGCCAGGATCTTGTAAGAAAAGTTACGAAGGCTGATAGGCCTAAATTGTGTCACCGATTCCGGGTCGGGGACCTTTGGGATCAGGACAATATTGGTGCGGTTCATTTCCAACAAGAGCTCTTTGTTGCCAAAAAAATCATGGGCTGTCCTATGCACAGTATCTTGCAAAATGGGCCAGAAACAATGGTAGAAGATACCCTGGAAACCATCAGGCCCAGGAGCCTTAGTTGCCCCCAGCTGCTGAGCCGCCACATTAATTTCCTCCGTAGTAAAAGCCCGGTTCAGGTCCAAATTCATTTGGGTGGTTACAACAGTAGGAATAAAGCTTAACACTTGGTCAACGAGCATTAATTCTATTTATTGTAGCATATCATGCAGAGTTGCAGACGGTTGGTCAACAATTCAGTCATTTCATATTTATGGTACAAAAACATGACTTCGGATGATCATACTATTTGTTACATCTTTTGTTTGTTCATTTTTTTTTTGACACATATTTTGTTAAGAACTTGAGACATTTTATTTTGATATTAAAAGAGTTTCCAACTTTTCGTTATTTGTTACTATTACATTGTTAAGATAGCACAAATGAATAATAACGGTATGCGATTGCTCACAATCAATTTTCAGAATGGCTTAGCAACTCGATCCCTGAATTTGTGCAAAGTACTAGAGAATATTGCAAATCTTTCTACCGTCTACACCCCAACTTTGAACATTTGATAGAAGGTTGCAAACATTATATTTACAAGTGCTACGTTTAGGCTGAGGCTGACACCTCAACTTTCAAGTTTCAACCACTCATGACTCGTTTACATAGAAGTACACATATGTTGACCAAAAAGAGAAAAAGAAGTGCACTTAACAGTTAACATAACAAGTAAATTAAGATGAGCATGAGCTAATTAACAGAAGGGTCCGAGTGTTGTTCTTTATGCTGCCTCTGCAAATCCAACTCTCATATTACCATAATCAAAGACAGTGTGGTAGCGACCCATGAAGACGTCTCCCAAGATCCTGCATTGCATTGGTACAGCGAGTGAGAATCAAACCAAAAGTTTTACCATAAACATGACTAACAATACGCTCGAGGCAAAATCGAGGATCGAATAATATGGTCATACCAGAGAGGTCCCCTGGGAGGAGGAATATCCATTGAAGTGAAGCCACTTATGCACTGTGCTTGAGGACCCTCACCCACCTTGAGTATGTACTGCTCAAACATACAGAAAATTGGCATAAGTGCAAAGGTAACATGCACTGCAACTTTAGGCATGCAAATCTATAACCTTGCTACTATACCCGTAAATCCACACAGCATGCATATGTCGTGAAAATGTACATCGACTATTGTTCAAGAAAGTATTGGTTTAATTACACTTCAAACACATTTTATTTTATTTATTTTATTTTTTTTAAAGAAGAGATATCATATTCTCCAATCTTAAAACTGAGGGAAGGGAGATGCAAACATATAGCTAAAGACAAGTTGGGATGCCATCATACCTCCTCTGGGGTGAGGTCAAAAACTTTACCACCAATGGTGAAGGAAACGGTAGGCATTGAAGAAAGACTTGTCTTTCTGCAGTCAACAGCTGATTGTCCCATTGGGCTGGGCATTCGATCACAAAGCTGCAGAGGTATAATACCATGGAGTCAGCAAGAGACACAATGCAAATAAGGATTGTTAAATCAAGGATCGTACAACTATTTTACCTCATTGACATAGTTCAATATACGATCTTGTGTCTGATTCTGCTTAAGCTGGTTTTCCATCCAGACAACTGCCATCTCACAAGCAGAGCATGAAGCATCACGAAGACTCCCAGAAGATTTTCTGCTGTTCTCATCCACCACACTCTCAATGCCCATGCTATACAGACACAATTATGAAACAATAAGTTTATTGCCCAAGCATATAGCAACAACAGTGACAAACATCACAGCTTTTGCTCCCTAATAAAATAAATAAATACACAGGAAATTCTAATAAAGCATTGAAAAGAAAAAATGAAGACAAGCACAAGAATATTAATAAAGAACGTCTTTTAGTCCTGACCTAACACTACGAGTCCCATCAAAGGTGCACAATCCAACTTGGGAGCAAATCTTCTTTGGTTGGGCCTGTAGTAGAAAGTATGCAAGAAAAAGTGAATTATGATCTTCTCCAGTCACGAGAACAAGGTAAAATTATTATTTAACTCACATATATCTGACAAGCAAAATTGAAAACTTGAATGGCATAAAAGCTACCTCAGCTAAGAGCAGATCCATAATGGTTTGTCCATACTGTTGAACAACTGCCTTGCATTCCTGGCTAACAACACCAGTGGCTCCAATGGCATGATTTATCATGGTAATCACAGTCTGAGAGAGAGAGAGAGAGAGAGAGAGAGATTAATCGATAAGAAAATCATTAACAAGAGTCGCAAAACTATACCAAACAATGCAGTTTATCTGCACTGATGAAAAATTTTAAAAAGCAAAGATTCAGAATTCTTATTTTCAAGGTTTATGATGGCAAGGTAGTGGGCGCAAACTGGCAAGGCTTCGAGACAGCCAGTTTCAAAGCCACCAAAGAACGTAGTACTAGCTACCCACTAAATGAATGTGACAAAGACTAACATTAACATATACAGGGTCATACATTCAATATTTAAAATACACCGTAACCAATGCACAAAAAACAGGAAAAGGAAATTGGAAAAAGAGATGTGAAAAAACAAAAGAGAATGAGAGTTAACATATGACTGCTACGGGAATATATGTTAGAAGAACATAATAGGCACAAGTACATCATTAGATCTTCAAACAGGAGGAACAGTCAGTTAACATGCTTGTAACTGCCATAGTTGTCATGTGTTGGGGCTAAATTCCTCCAGTACAAAATTGAAACCAGTTCATTTCTCATTTTGCTTCTATAACAATATTCAGCCTGAGAAATTAGAATGCTAACTGGAGCCAGCTTATCAAACAAGACCTAGATAAAATTATATCCCCAGAACCAGAAGATACAAACAAAAAATTGATCAACAGAAAAACAAAGTAATACCAGAATTACATACCGTTGGACCGGCCAAAAGAGAAGTTCCAGAATCGGCAATTGCGAAACAACTTCCAGTGCAATATCCTGAACAGCAGTATGCTTAACTTAGAAAAATATTCGCAGTCATACAAAAAAAAAAAGCGTGCTCGCACTTTTTATCCTATTTCTATGTGTTTTTCATTTGAACTGATGCTTTAGGCATCAATAGGGTACATACCAGTTGGTTTACCACTGATAAGAACATCACCCATGTCGAACTGTCATAGAGAGAGATGAGCAAGCAAAGAGGAAAATAAAAAGTAACAGATTTAAAAAAATGTATCAGACACTTCACATTGGATATAACTGTTTCAGTACCAACCTGCCAATAGCCTTTCTTCGTTACAGGAACATATGTGTGCTTGCCCTTGAAGTGATTTGGATCAACTCCTCCAAACACAATTTCACCCCCTTCATCTTCTGCTGAATTACGATTGAGCCAAAAGGAGAACACTGGCTCCTTGATAAGACCTTGCTCAATCATGTTGTACCTAAATGACATTCATGTCTCCCATCTCAAACACTGAAAGCTGAATTATGTAATACAATGAGAAAACCAAAGATACAAATGAATACCACACTGGGACAGCATTTCCAACTGAAATCTCTTGAAATCCAAGTCCCAATAAACCATCAAACTTGGCGGCCAAAAATGTGAGACCAGGTTCACTAGTTGCTTCGATAAATTCCTGATAATGATCAACAGTAGTGAGTACAGTTAAATCACAACACTAGACTTGTGAAGGGGGGAGGATTTGGAATTATGATTACCTGGTTCTCTATGACGAGGTCCCCAACTTTAACGTTGTCATTACTAAAGAAACCTGAAATAGCTCCAGTACCATACTGGATAGAAGCAGACTTCCCTGCACAGTACCAGACAGTATTTCACTATACAGTTAACACAAAAAATATATATATATTGCAGCATTTGTATGGTAACTGTCCTATCACACCCAATACAACTTTGGATCGTCAAATAGTTTGTACTAAAGGACTATGTTGAACCAATCATGTTATGAGCCTAAAATAACTCAAAGAACTGTCTACTAAAAAAATGTGACTCCTACTGTGAAGAGTAGTCAAGACCTTAATCTGGATTCTGGATCAGATTTTTAAACACAAAAATTGTTCTATACCGAAGTCGTGGCAAAATTAAGATGCCATCATAGAACTAGTTTACAAGCCTGCTTTTACTTTAAAATGATGACACATATGTTTAGAACCCATTATGGATGAGGACAGAAAACAAACCATTCTTCTGGTATGTACTCGACTGGCCTGATTTGTACTTGGCATGGAAGTAACATGCAACCTGCACCCAAGTGAAAAACCAGGATCTTGTTATCTCAGACCAAGTTCTTTACATATCCAAAAAATTTGATTTCATTACATTTACAGCAAATATAAATGTTAAGGCATACCGAAAAATAACATTTGTTGGATGGAACCCACAGATTAGAGCTACCGGTGTCAAAAATTACAGTGAACGGCTGAGGGGGAGTACCAATACCAATCTCACCAAAGTACTGAGCATCCAAGTAGTTCTTTAATGTGACAATATCAACATCCTCGGAATCTCCGACATTAGAAGGGAGACGATACTTTCTAACAGAAGCTCTCAAACCCTCTCCGTTCTTGGATTCAAGCCGAGCAGCAGCCCGATTGTTTGGATCCAATTTCACCTTTTTCAGTCCAATCCTAAACAACCCATCATTGGGTGCAGAGGAGACATGAGAAAACAACAAGCTCGAAAGGAACAGAGACAACACCACCGCTTTGAAGATGGTTTCCATATTCACCTATAAATCCAAAAAGAAATTAATGAAAACAACTCATTCTGAAACACGAAAACAATGTTCAAATCCCAGATATTCGAAATACAATATTTGAAAGCAACCTGAGGAGTTTCAATAGCCAAACAATCAAACAAACAGTATACGGGGCCAAATTTATTATTTTTTCGTTTTTTTAACATAAAAACCTTTTTTTTTTTACACATGCATTTTGGAAATGTTCTCACCAAAATTCACTGAACAATAATAATTTTAATTTCTAGAGAACTTATTAATAAATACAAAACACTCAAACACAAACATGCACACCTCGATCAAACTAAAAACCACTTACACTATATGTTTCAAGTCAGCCCAAAAAAAAAAGGTCAATGTAAAGTGTAAACTAAGAGCTAAAACGAGAAACCATTAATTTCTAGCAGAAAATAGAAACCATAAATTTCTATCAAAATAAAAGAAGCCATTGCTCACTGCCATATTACAGAAAATATAAGCAAATAATCTGAAAAATTACAATACGGAAATAAATAAATAAAAATCACCGATTCTATCGTCGCAGGCTCGCAGCAGAAGAAGAGAGAGAGAGAGAGAACCAGAGGAAAGTTGGTGAAGAAAAACGAAACAGAAAACAGACTTTAAACTAAGAAAATTTGAGAGAAAGGGAGGGACTAGAAACCGACGTGTCACACTGTGCCTGACCCAGTGGGGCCCAGAGAAGCTCATACCTATATTGCGTATTGCGGTAATGCCTTTTAATCTGAGCCGTCCGTTGGTGAGCTTTAACCGTCGAGATTCCGGGACGGTGTGCAGCACGCTGCGTCAGAATCACGATGGTCTCGTTTCGGAACGGTTGGCAAGATGAACGGTGATTAAGGGTTAAGGGAATATCCGACGGTGGGTCCTTGAGATAAGAGGTGGGGTTTGTTTTTTGTGCCAGGAAAACAACGCGGGAATATAGTAATAGGTTACTTGCAACTGAAGGCTTACGTGTCATGGACGCATGCGGTTTTTTGCGTTTTGGTTGCTTTGGCACGCGACACCTCCTCCTTTCTGACGTACCTACTTGGCCAAGTTTGGGGCCCACCGTCAGGTGTTGGGTGCACATAAAAGTATAAAACCCACAACTGGTATCAAATTATGAATCAAATAATAACTATGATTATGAATCAAATAAGAAAAATTATGATTAAAACTCTTATAAGTTATAATAAATACCATTATGTTCATGTTAATGGTACTTACGTACAATAGTATTGTTTTCTTTGAGGGACAGATTTTGAACACCAGTGAATTTATTGCCTTTACTAGTTGAATTTAATAAATTTAACTATTGCTGCTCATGATTGCTCAAAAATGTATTCCTCATCTAACAGAAAAAATTGAGTTATGGTGGGGAAGGGATTGGACAAACGAAAATATAATGAAGAGGTTTCCTACAAGCAAAGAGGTCATTTGAACCTCAAATTGTCCAAAATGATCATGCAAGGTAGCCTACATGTCCAAATTGCCCAAGGGTGAAGGGTAATTGCTGAGTGCAAGCAAGAAAATGGTCCTCTTCAAGGCAAAATTGTCCTATACTTTTCCTTTTTATCCCTTATTTTAAGATGGATGACCACTCTTTTAGGCCTTCAAAATCTAGGGGTTTCCAAATTTATTAGGTCTATCAAGAAAATAATTGGGTCATTTGAAGCCCACCATTGGTTGGCCTCAACTAGTTTGGGCCCAATTAGAATAGGTTTCAAATTGAGTAATCGACCAGAATGGGCTTTTTATTGTTTCAGTCTAATCATATATGGAAAAAATTTAAGAGAAACTCGATCCAAATGGTTTTGGGCTTGTAGCTGTAGGAAAGCAAACATGACCTAGTTGGATTAATCCTTTCCACCGTTTGTTAATTTGTTTTGGAGCAATTTATTTAAGAGATAATTAAACTTAGATTCGTTCGAATAACAATTTTTAAATAAAAATCGGTATGTTTTAAAATTTATAAAAAAATCATTTTAATTCATAATAAAGTTCTTTAATTTATAAGAATTTTTTTTTAATTCATAATAAAGTCTTTTTAATTTATAAGAAAATCTTTTTAATTCATAATAAAGTTCTTTCGAATTAAAGGGTATTTCCTCTCCTATGGTGTAGAATAGACTTTGTATCTGCCCAAAATTTTTGAGTTAAAACTTAACATATAACCGTCAAAGAAGAAAAATAAAAAAACTTGATTAAAAACCATAAATCACTACCAGTTTTAGTGTTAAAAAGACTTATAAAATGAGTTAAACTCTAAATCTCTCTTTATTGAATGCTATAAAAGGAGATTATGGACCTAGCTCAAAAGTAAGGCCTGGAGTTGGACCAGACTATGCTTCTCGTCTCATGTGCTTCTTCTTCTCATCTTAATCCTAATAGTGAAGTTTGGTCCAATATATCTATGGGCAGGTGTCTTTCTCTCCGAGAAAAACTTGTATAAGACGGGTGTATATACATTCAATGTGTCTCTCTCATTACGTGATATCTTATCATGTGATGAGAAAATTAAACACTTAAAACATATACATCCCTCTCATACATGAAAACTCTTTTCTATTTGCTTTCATTTTCGTGGAAGACAAAACGAACCAGCTGAGTCCACAAAGACCCTCTGGAAGCTAGAATGCTCCTTTGCCTTTAGGCCCTTTATTCTCAATTAGAAAGATACCAAAGACGCAATGGACAGATTTGACATTCTCTCGTAATTTAAAGTGTGAACGTACCCAAAAGATCCCAAACTCTTCAAAGGTGAATAAGGGAAATAAAAATGTGTATACTGTTCAAAAATCAATTCTTCGATCCATACAATTCTTATGTTGATAATTAAACTATTTGATTAATTCAATTAATGGTCTAGCTGTAGTTAGGCTGTTAATGTCAAAACTCTTTCAAATCAATTACAGTAGTAGTAGTAGTAGTCCAAAATATCCAACTGCGCACGTTCGCATGTCATATCTATAAAACTCATTTGTCAAATATGATATCCCTTTCACGGTGGATCCCCATTTCTTCAGGTCAAGAATGCATATACAAGTTACAAGAAAGATCTTGAGACGATGAGACTGGTCTTCTCGCTCACATGCAAGTTCATAAAGACTTCCACTTCCTTGTTCCTACCCACCATCAACCATAATATGAACATAGAATTTTCTGTATAATACCGTGAGTCCATAATTGACAAACTGTTTCTAACATGACAAAGTAAATTCCTCAAAATTAGTACACCCAAAAAAACAAATTCCTCAAAATTCATTAATTACAAATGTATTTAATGTTATATATTATGTGTTTGTTCTACTTTGAATCACGTCGACGTGGTACTGTTCCAACATGGGCCCACTATATGTTTCTTTCATCTTGAATGACGTGTGTACTAGCCGAATTATTGGCTCTAATGCCACTTGTTCGGTAACGAACCATTGTGTGCTCACTACTAATATTACTCCTGTAGCGATATTATTTTTAATTTAATCATCATTTACATATGTATAGGGTTTTATCTTGAAAGATCTTATATATTATAAATTGTTGTATCACTTTTTTTATGTGAAATTTCTTTTCACAACCATATCTTAATATCAAGCGACATAATTTCAACATATATAAAGATAAAAAAATATATTTTTTTACATGCCATGACTTTTAGAGTTTTCTCATATTTATGATTTTCTATGAAGGTGAATTGAACATGAAGGCGTTGATACTTGATAGACAGAGTCATTAAAGAGTAAAAGATGGTTGTACGGAGGATGAGGTACGGTTGCAGCCCACAATGCTCCACGTTTGGTTTTGGTTAATTTTCCCAATTTAAATATATATACATGCCAATTAAAGAATTCACATGATTGGATTGGATTCATTTGATTCAATGGCAATGACGTGATGTCAAACTAAGTGTACACAAAGTCAACAACGCATCCAATTGAATAATAGCAGCCAACTATCCACGAAACTACTACCCAACAAAGTTAATCAATGGCTAGCAGCTTGCTTAACTTTTTCTTTATTTGTATGAATTTGACTTCCTCAGTCCTGTCTCTCTCTTTCTCCTCCTAACTTATTCATCAATATCATTTTCATTCATTAATTTAAGCCATACGTAGTTTCCTGGAAGTCTCTGCTAAGTCTATGGTTTTAGTTAGCTAGGTCCATATATGGTTGATGCCTGATGGTCCATGGATGTAGCTAGTACACCATTCTTTACGTGTCAGATAGAAATGGCCGAATTCGTTGACTGCACCTAGCTTGCTCAAATGAGAATATACCACCAAACGCCACATTAATTAATCTCTTTTTTTGGTTTTTTCTTTCTGGGTTTTCTTGTAATTAAACGATCATTTATATCTGTCTGTCTTCGATGGCTGTGGTGTTAGTCAAGGTTGTTTCAGATATTAATTAGAGTACAAGAAACATGTAGTACACTTGTCATCATATATATATTGATTGGAATAGTAAATACATAGATACATACATAATAATTTGTGTGTATTTACTGAAAAATTTGAATCAAATTATTCAGAAGGAAACAAATAAGAAAGAAAAGAATGAAGAGTTATGTAACTGGTCTCTAACTTAACCCTCACCCCCACAAGAAGAACAAAAGGTATATGAACATGTTAAATCTCGTACGTTCTCGACCCCAAAAAAAAGAAAAAAAGAAGAACCTGATTGACACCAAGAAAAAGAACAAATTAACAAAAACAATAGATCCCCACTAATTGTAATTTAATTTCCTGGGAAACTGCTGATTTTGTTGCTGTTGCTGTTGTTGCTTGTGGTGGTGTTGTTGTTGCCGCCATTGCTGTTGTTGGAGGTGGTGGAGTTGTTGTTGTTGGCATTGTTCGGATGAGATGATCCGCCAATGATGGAGGTGATGGCGGCGGCAAGAGCGGCCGTGAAGGTTGGATCGGCAGTGATAGCCGCCGTAGCAGCACTCACTGTGTCAGCAAATGAGGCCACACCACCGGGCTGATGGTGACTTTGGTGCAATTGTTGCGGTTGGGAGGACCCCATTAAATCCTGAGACAACTGAAGCCCAGAAAACTGAGACTTATTATAAAGCGCTTGTCCAAAAACTTGAGGCAATGAAGGGGTTGTTGCTGATGACCCAAAGTTCTGGGGCTGCCCTGGGAAATTAGGGACCTGAAACTGGGCATGTTGTGGTGGTCTTTGGAACTGTAGTGGGGTTGTAGTGAGGTCTAATGTGACAGTTGGGAATGGGGCCGAGGCTGAAATTGTTGCCACACTTGATGAGCATGGAAGAATAGCTCTGGCTAGCAAGTTGTTTGGGTTCATAATCCCATCTGCACTTGACATGGACCCCGAAAGCAACATGCTAGCTGCTGCTGTGGTGGTTGATGCCATGGCCATTGCAGCAGGAGGCAGTGGGTGGTTGTGGTTGCCTTCATAGGTTGTTATCAAAATAGTTCGATCCTCAGCACAGCGCTGTACTTGTTTGCGAACTGGACATCCAACGGCCATAGTACACCGGTAATATGCCCGAGGACATGGGTTTCCCTTCGCCATTTTTTGTCCGTATTTTCGCCATTGGCATCCATCAGTAATCTGAAAATAACCCATCAATAAATTGATATTAATATTAATTTTATAGAATTCCGAGTAATTTCATATTTGAATAAATGAAACACTGTCACATTATTTAGTACTTACCATAGGAGCTTCGGATCTGGCTCGAACTGAGACACGGGCTTTCCTCATGGTGGCCTCGGTGGACTGATCAATTGGCTTGTCATTAGGTGGAGAGTTGAGTTTGGGGACCTTGTTGGGCACCCAGCCGCCTTGGGATTCAGATTCAGGACTCTCTTCCCTGCCAACCCTTTTGCCATCTCGGAAATTAGGCGAGACAATCTGATGATCTTTTTTATTCTTCACATGATCTTTTGATGGAGCAACTTCATGAACAGTCTGATGAGCTGATGAAGCTGATGGGGTTCTGGCTTCTGATGAGGAATTGGAAACCTCATCCGCTGCTGTCTCGGCTGTGGCCCTGCTGGGCCCCAAATTTAGAAACTGTCTTGGCACCAGTCCTCCTCCATTAATCTCATGTTTCTTATGATCTTCAGATTTTACTCCTTCGACATTCTGAGCATACCAAAATTAAAGAATAATTAGTCAAGCGAATCGAAGATGTTATAGATATATTTTATATTAATCAGGTATTGTCCATGAGATTTGAATTCAAGACTTCCTCCCACTAATTGGAATCAATGTTGTTACATATATGTTTAGACTCTAATTAATTAAGAAAGTGAATGAATTAGTACCTGATGATCTTGGTCTTGGGAGGTTTCAGGTGCTGCTGTTTGATTTTGTTGCTGCTGTTGTTGCATGACTGCCACAAGGTGCATCTGTAAAGCACTGTAGTTGTTAGTCACTTGAGTAAGCATGTCTTTCAGCCTCTGGTTTTCAGTATTCATACGTTGGAGCTCCACTTGCAACTGTGCTAGCTGATCATCATCAACCAAATAAATATTTAATTAACTCATTAATTAATTACATGGGTCGCCCTTAAATTGAAAATGAAAAGCAGATATCTGATCATGTTCTCAACTGGGTGTGCATCTAATTGAGAAATTAATATTTCTTACCTCCTGATTCTTTGGTCTTTTATTATCCACATGATGAGATGAAATCCCATCATCCACCATTGATTGGTCACTTCCGGTGTTGGCAGTGACAAGGTGCAAACCAGTCTATATTTAGATCCAAAAATAAAAGAAAAATAAGTCCATGTGGTAGATATATTAATTAATGAAGCTTAGCTAGATTGAATAATTTTGTACAAAATTGAAATGGGTAGTAGCTAGTGCTTACATTTACATCGGAAGCAGACCAATTCTCCTTCTTGACACTGACAGAAGTATTATTGGTTTTGAAATCTTGATGATGATCATGATCAGTCTTGAGCTTGTTCTTATCAGAAAAGAAGTCCAACTCATCCACAACCACCCGATTCATGTTGGATGGTGCTGGAGCAGGTTGGTCTTCCCTGCACCCAAGTTTGACCGGGAATTCAATCCCTTGAAACATGACCCTTTCGCCAGCAAAGAGATTGGCTTTGATCTGCTTATTGTTATGGTGATGATGATCAAGCTGAAGTGAAGCCGCAGCAGGGGGAGGCTTGTTGAGGAAGTAGCCGAAGGAATCGGAATCAAGGGTGAGACCCCATCCTTTGTCCATAAAATTATGTATTGATTGATGAACAGATCGAAAGAAGCAGTAGTGGAAAATTAAGAGAGAAGAGGGAGAGGCTTTAAACAGTAGGGAGAGAAGAGAGGGGTGTGTGTGTGGGTGACGGAAGTCTGTCAAGTCTTTTTACCGGTGCAAGGTGCTCGCCTATAAAAAGGGTGTGGACGTAGACTTGGATTTCTGAGACGAGAAATTCATGGGATTTGGATGACTTGGCTTGCGTCAGATGGTGCGTCAGTCTGCCATCTGTCAAACCGGGCCACCCGTTTCCCCTTTAATACCCGACCCATGTTCCACATTTCGTCAACAATGAGTTTGACTCGTTCCCGCAAAATCAATAGAAAAGTGAGAAAGAAATGAATCCAATCCCACCGCCCCGAAGTGTGCGGCGCGTTCCACGTGAGGAAATAATATAAAGGCCAAATAGCCCACCAGGGCCCAAATTTAAGTCAATGATTTTGACGGCCCGGCTCTCTCTCTCTCTCTCGGTGACTGATGACCGGGTGGGGCAGTGGCCTAGTCTCCCCTTGACCCCACCTACCCTTCACGTTACTCTCCAATCTCTCCACGTTTCGGATCTCTCCGGGAACTATGTTGACTGTTTACCGGTGGGACCGAGTCCCTTGCTTGGACTTTCTTATTTTATTTATTTATCATTTTTTTTTTTATTACATTCACTTTGTCTTAGTTCCCCCCTTTATTCTGCCTCAGGTAAATAATACCTGAATTTTAATCATGCAATTACACGCACGGTTTTACTTAGCAGTTTCTATTCAAAAGTCCACAAGTTTGATTTCAGATTTTGAAACTCTTAATAAACTAACAGTTTGATCCTAACATACGGCGATTAAAAAATTGTGAAATTATAGGAATATGACTTGTTCATGATGAACCTATTTTTTATCACTTGGGCCAAGGTTTAAGTTTTTTTAAATGATCATAATTAATCAACAAAACTTAACAATCATAACCATCTTCTTTACTAGCCAAATTAAACCCTTTAACAATTGACATGCTTCCATTACTATTAATGTTAATAAAATTATTTGTTCCATATCTATTATAGTCTATATATGCTTCTATTACGTGGCAAGTGAATCTTACATCTATATATTATAGTCTAGATATGCGGCCTACGAATAGAAGATAGACCACGCATCAGTAATAGTCAAATATGGAAGTAATACACAAAAGAATCTCACCTCTATTAAACTGTGTACATAATTTGTAACTTGGTAAGTAAGTATAGTACACTTTGCCCTTATATAAATTTTATATTTTAATCAAAAATTTTAATTAAAAAAAAAAAAAAAAATGCTCCCCCATAGGTACGGCTGATTATTTTGCTTTTCTTGTACCTAATCCCTTTACTTTTTCTTGGTGGTACCCATTTTCAAACTCTTGTGACGTTCGGTTGCTTTGGTCTCTTTAATTCTAGTAAATGTTTGTTTTGAAAATTGCTGAGGTTTTTGCATCGTATACCCAACCTAGAAAAGACAGCCCAGCCCTCGATCAGCTTCCATTGGCTTACCTTGACTAAGTATGTACAGAGTTTTCTTTAGGAAAGAAACTTCAACATCCAACCTAGCTTTGAACTTCTTTTAGGCTTTTAGCATGAGAAAAGTGGTGTACGTTGTCGGCCAAAAATTAGATTATTTGTATGCGCGCATGCACTTTTACATTTACATTAATTATATTTATATCATGCATTAATATCTATCACATGGCTATTTGCCTAACTCACAGTCATATGGGATGGGTGGGACTAATTAAGAAGCCATGGAATCGTCAACATGCATTTTCTCTTTGCATGTCTTATTGACAAACTTGGAGGCAGAGAACAGAGAAGAAAAAAAAAAAAAAAAAGAAGAAAGAAAAAGGTTTATATGTATGTGTTCTGTGTAATTCTGTGTTCAAACCTACGGCAACCAAAGAAAGAAATCAAGATTGCATGCACGCATGCATTGATCAAAAGGGTAGCTAGTAGTTGATATACGTATATTATATTGTAGCTGGCTAACAGGTTTTAAACATGGTGTATTACTTTTGTATTCTCCACTTACGTGTCCTATTCGATCATTCTCATTTGCATACTGATCTGCAGATGAATACCAGCAGTACTACTCTTGGCAAAATAACAACTTATTTTGACAAATATAAATGGTCATGATTTCAATATGACATTTAATACCATGCTTCACCATCAACTTCTTTCATTTTCGTTAAATCAAAAAAGGGAAAAAGAATATAGCGTGGGAATCTAGTAGGCTTTTTTCTTTTTTAGCTTAAAACAATATTTTTAAAGACAAAACGGCTCAAAGGTGGAAGGAAATATGAAGTCGGCCAACTTTTAATAAGCCGAGCACTCGGCCAATAGGCCAAAACAAATACTGCCATGTAAATTCCAAAATAGACACTATCATGTATATTAACGAACATTACCATGTATATTTAAATTTGCACATGATTTCTCACTCTCACCTAAGAGAGCAGAAACCGACACTAATTAAATACACATTCCAAAACGTACACTACGCAAATGCTAATACCATTCAGATTGCAAAACAGACATTGCCACAACATGGAGCGGAACAGTGAAACAAAGTAGATGTTTAAAACATGGATTTTTCTTTACATTTTAAAATGAACTTGGATCTAATTCTCCTATTCCTTTGATATCCTTTACATTTAATCTCATCCGTCTCACTTATATCCAAGTGTGAAGAGTAAGTTTTTGAAAAAGAAAAACAAACACTAATCCAAACAAAGCATGAGAAATATCACCAGAAAATGTAGAGGATATATAGCAAAGGAATAGGAAATAATCCAATTTCTTCAAAAATAATAGGTGGAGCTTTTTAATTGACATCCAATATTTTTGGTGGTTATTTTATCATGGCCCTTCATAGTCAACTAATTTATTATTTAATGAATCTAATATCATATTAAGTTTTTGAGCTAGCTTAAATCAAATTGTTGTAAAGAATATCGATCTCCTCCCTTCTAAAGTAGCTTTTCGCTATATATATAATATACTTTCAGATTTAATTCACCATCTAATCCAGTAATTTATAATTACGATTGATAACTTGATAAACAATTCTAATGCGCCAATTGATTTTATGACAGCATTAATTATCTTAAATTAAAAGAACTATATAATGTAGGGTTTATCCCACCCCATCTGTTTTCAGCCAGAAGTTTAGATATGATTAGAAATATATTATATATTTTATATGTGACTGTGAATGTTATACAAAAGATTGATCATATATATTAGCAGAGAGAGGATCAGAGGAAGCATCCAAAAGAGCTGGCATTTCCAAATGTCAATACCCCTTTCCATTACATAAATATATAATTAAACATAGTAGCCACTAGCTAGCTAGCCAATAATTAATTAGATGTTTCACAGTTCACACCGATCAGAAAACAAAATCAACATAGAAGAAAAAGACAGAGTTGACTCAGATTTGAGTTGACCATGCGATACTAACCCACGTGGCTTACTTGCATGACGTAGAAATTGGTGTATATGGTTAGGTTGGACAGCTAGGGATTAACAAATATTTACAAATTAAGCAGACTATACACAACCATACTCTAAACGGCACCCAAACAATTTAATTCAATGATGCTTTTCACACAATATTCATGAAGTATCGAATATCTGATTTTTTTTATTTTATTTTTTCTTTAAAGGGTTTCTTGTGCAACAACCTTGATATTTCTTTGTTATGACAAGTAATTTGAGTCCTTCTTTTCAACGACTTTGTCTTGATATGGTTTAAATTTTCTTTGTTTATTAACGCGGTTCAAACAAATTTCTCTCAAATTTCAAACCCATTTTTGTCGACAAATCTATGACAGCTACAGCTATGTACTATGGGATAGAAAAACAAAAAGAAGTTTTGAATAATTTTGAATTAATTATTGATTTATAGAATGAACTTAATATTGTACGATAAATCCAAATTATAAAGAATTTACACACATTACATATGTCGATATTCTTTTTATTTAACCATTCAAATTGTCAAATAGATATATAATTTTACCTAAAGATCTAGACGTTAGAATGTATGGTATAATTTCTTAGATAATAATTGATGAATTTTTATTTTTCATTGTGAGATTGCGTTAATGCTCTAATCGACATACTTTTATCAAATAATATATTAATCACAAGAAACCCATGATTCATTGTCAACGAAGCAGCACCACAGTTCCTGATTTTAGTCGTGACTTGTCAGCCTCACATGTATTAGAAATTGAAATTTCACCGAAAGGAAAAATATAATTTGGAAATTAGCTTCTTTCCTTCCTGATTTGATGTGTTGATGATGCAAGTGATGTTTGTGCAACTTGAAGGATGGGGAAACTCTATATCGTTGGGCTTGTCTTAAACTAGCTAGCTAGTACGTATTATTGGATGGATATGCATGGTCACTTCAATTATTTAGACTTGTATAATGAGAGGTTGAGGTCAAGTTGTTCATGAAATTTTATCTTGGAAAGAGATGTGGTTGAAAGAGATGTGGTTGAAAGAGATGTAGTTCAAATTGCGCACGTACACCCTTGCCCTTGGGATTTGCTTAAAGATAATAGAAAGCTTTGGAGGGGTGCGATTGGTGGAGGGTTAAGGTCCAAAATCGGTTAAGGTCCAAAATCTTATCAAAACTACGAAAATGACTTGCATAAGATAATTTATTTTCAGGTTCTAATTTGACGTACCACAAAAGTAATTATCGACTAAACTGTAGTTTTCTTTATATTATATGGTTCTATTACAAATAGTGTGGTGCCTAGCTATTGTGATTTGTGAGCGCTATATATGCCATGTAGAAATTAACTTCTTTCAGTAATAATTATAAGTTGTGTCACATATAGCTAAGTCCAGTCAGCCCAGCAAAAAACAGTACTATTAATGGAGCTGGTCACAATTTAACAAGCTGGAATTGGGAGACTTCATTCGAATCCAAATACTAACTAATTATTAATCCATCGGATTGGATATTGCATAAGTAATTTTATGATCGAGTTCAAGTTTTCTGGAGATTTTTGGCTTTGAGTATCAAGTTTGAATTTGGACGAGTTCGAGTTAAACTTAGAGGTCCAAACCGAACTACCAACTCAAGTTTAACTATGCTCTTTCTCTCAATATTGGACTTTTACACGTATATAACATGTGTTTTGATAATTCATAAAAGAAATTAGAACATTTAATTTAAAATTAATTGACAATATATAGGTGATGATGCCCAATTCATCCGTAAAAGCCACTGAGCAAGACTACATCTTCCAATATAAAATCTCTCTCTCAACATAAAATACATAAAAGATTAGCTGAATATGCAAATTAAATATAATTTTCTCATAAAAAATACGATTCTTATGTTGTGAATTTTAAGTGAGATTTTTATCAAGGTACTATGCAATATACCTTTTGGAATATCAAATTAAATCTCATATACCGAAACCACTTATCAGTGATTGCATTATCATTAGTATCGGTGTAAAGTGGGAATTGAAACCCAATGGTATATGTGGCTATTGTGCACGTTTGGACCTATCAAATTGGAAAAGATGGGCCGTACATAGACTTTGTGTAGAAAATTGGGCAGATGACGGTGGACTACTTTAATCACATACAGAGACTTGAGAGACTAAAAACTTAATTTCTGATAAAAAAAAAGGAGGTGCCAATGCCATGCATTAATGCATAGATATTATATAAGCCAGATATGCCTTTCACACACCATTTTTTCTGGTATTGGGTCTTAAATTTCAGGACCTACTTTTTGACCCCCTAGACTTTGCCTTTGGATATCTTTGCCTTTTCCTTTAATTTCTACTCTCAAGCTTTTCAGCCAAAGTTTCCGGAGAATTTTCTAGCCATCTATTTCTAGCTTAATTATAGAGCCTCTAATCAAACATTCAAGCATATACGTACACATAACTAGATGCATGCATGGTTACGCCATTTCTTCACTACTTTTCAATGCCATTACCGCTTGTCCGCCTAACAATACCCCACTCTTAATTTATATATGATTTCTTCCATCTAGTTTCAACCGACTGTGACTTAATTAATATTAATTGATCATGGTCAATTTCATCCATCCAATTTTTCATCACGTAGAAAATAGTAGAGGTGCGATCCACGGATTTATTACATCTCTAATATAGATAAGATCTGCCTCACTTATGCAAGTGGATCTCAAATATTCATAAAACCCTCTAAATTAACATGTGATACAAATAATTTTTATCCTTAATTAATTCAGTATTGCTTCAAATATGTTAATTAGCATAGCGACCCTAAATTAAAGTTAGAGAGAGATATTCTATAATTGTCAATTCTTGGGTTCTCTCTTAAGGTTACTAGTTACTACCATATATTGCTGGTTTCAACTTTCAACACATATACAATAGAAAGAGGCTTTATATATAGGGTCAAATTCCATGGTCTTATTATATTTCCTTGTATTTTTCATATAATCTGGGTCAAGAATTCCAATTTTGGAAAGAAATTTTAGTTTTAGGAATACAAATTAAGGGCCAATTTGTGGAGTACGTCCTCAACTGGATAATGGAGGCTGGGCCTCGACTCAGTCCAAAATCCTTAACTGGGCTTTTATAGTTGGTGGCATCATCGATTTAGCCCAAAAAACGAGCGGTGGCAGCAAGAAAAAAAACGATCTTGCCAAAACAAAATTCCAGGATAAGCCCAAGCCCATTTCTTTCAAATATCTGTGCTACAAGTAATATATTCTCAACTCTTATAAATAGCTGCCTTCAGCTCACCCATAATACATAGGAAAATGCTATACTTACCAACCTTTTTTCTCAACTTTCTTTATTCAATTTAAGTGTCATACTCATATTGAATTTTGTTAAAAATAAATAAAAAACTGAGGAAAAAAAAAAGATAAACTCAGTCGTTAAAATGAATTGATTCGACATAAATTGGTACATTAAACATTTTCCTAATAGATATCTACCTCATGAGTCCCCAATGTAGTGGGGGCAAGTACAACCTCTAGGAAGTTGAAAATTTGTTGTTTTGTATAATATTATTTCGGTGAAAATTTTGCATTCGCTACTCACGCATGCTTTCTGTTTGGACAGAACTCCTGCTTTTATACATGCATTGCTCATGCTTTTTATACATGCACTACGTTTGTTTAGTTATAAAAAGAAAGGTTACTGGCACCTCGATCTGTTATATATAAAAATCTAGACTATGTGATCTCCTAGCTAGGTAGCCAATTGAGCATGGACATTCAGTAAAATTCACATCCTGTGTTTAATTAGCTGGTCCCATAAGTTTTAGAATAATTAGCATATTTGAAAACTGATGAGCAGCTGGATTTATTAATTAATTTTAACATACCTATCCCATGGTCTAATGCACATATATATATAGTAAACCAATCATTAAAAGTATTAGCACAATATGAAAGTGGAGACTATTCCGAGAGCTGCATATGACTCTCGATCAGGTGGTGGTGAATCCGTATTCTTCTTGACAAAACGGCTCAAAGGTGGAATCTTTCCTTCGAAACCATTGCTTGATAAATCAATGGTTGTGAAGATGGTTTGGATTCTTTACATTTGAATGTAGGAGCCTTTCAGTACTACCATTACAGTGTCCTGATAATAACTATCTCCCATGTATTTGAGCCTATCTTCTCGTACGTTTATCATACCCATCAAGTTGTCAAAATAATTTGTTAGCAAAAGACCACTAAATTGATTGTGGGAGAGGTCTATGATTCGCAATTTTCCGAAGGGAAATGTTGTTTTTGGATATACATACATACATACATATTGCCTCTATCTTTCATCATGAATATGGAATAGGAATAGCTTTAAGAGGGTATTTCCGATGTATGGTTAAACCAGTGGATTCGGTCATGTCTAAATCCTCTGCTCTTGCTCCACCAGGCAATGTCCAATCAAACTTGTGAACAATATTTGCCAAAGCAATCTCATTGACAGCCATGGCAAACTGAATTCCTGGGCAGACCCTCCTGCCAGCTCCAAATGGAATCAATTGGAAGTCATTCCCTATATAATCTATACCACTATTCAAGAACCTTTCTGGCTCGTACTCCTCCGGTTTGTTGTATAACTTGGGATCTCTTCCAATTTGCCATGCATTCACCATAACTTGTGTGTTGGCTTTAATGTTGTAACCATTTATTTTCACATCTTGGGTCGACACCCTGGGCACTAGTAATGGAATTGGAGGATGAAAACGAAGTGTCTCCTTTATCACTGCCTTCAAGTAGTGCATTCCAACCAAATCATCCTCTGTTATGTCTCTTCTGTCTCCAACTATCTCCCTTACCTCACTCTGCAATTTGTTCATGACCCTTGGATGCCTTAAAAGCTCAGTCATTGCCCAATCTAGGACTGTATACGTAGTATCAGTGCCAGCAGCAAACATATCCTACAAGAATATAGATTAATTAAAAAAAGTTGATAAAACATTAGTTTAACCTCTAACATATATACAAATACATAGAGAAAGAGAGAGATAATTACCAAGACAAGAGCCTTTATGCTAACTCTATCAATAAGAGAACCAAGAAAGTTTTCTTTGTGAATCCCAAGTAAAACGTCCACAAAATCTTTTTGGTCATCCTCCTTCTCAATTTGAACATGGTCATCATTTCCACTCTTTGAACTAGTATCCATATGCTCTTGAACCACTCTATCTATAAACTCATCAACTTCCTTAGCTACTTTCTCCAATCTAGCATTCAAACCATTCACATACCTCAACCAAGCAAGCCATGGGATATAGTCCCCAATAAATATACCTCCCAATAATTCTCCAAACTCCCCCAAAAGCTCCTTAAACACCCTCCCACCTTCATCACCACTGTACTTTCTCCCCAAAGCCACTCTACAAACGATATCATTAGTAAGTGTTATAAACATTTCGCTTAAATTCACAACTGATGATGAGGACTGCTTTATCTTGGTGATCATGGATTTAGTTTCCTCTTCTCTCACAGCACGAAAAGACCGAACCCTTTTTCTGCTCAAAAGATTTAAAACACATATACTTTTTGCCTGCCTCCAATACTCACCATAAGGTGCAGATGCGATATCTTTGCGATTGTAGAGAAGTTTCTCAAAGATGGTGGAATTGGGTCTGTCAGAGAATGTGATGTCATGCGTTTTCATGATCTCGCGGGCAGCCTCAGCTGAAGAGACAACAAGGACTGGCATGCTTCCAAAATGGAGGAGCATGAGAGGGCCATGGCGTTGAGATAAGGCTTGAAGTGAGCGATGAGGGAACGAGCCTAATAGGTGAAGGTGTCCAATGATGGGGAGCTTTGGTGGAGAAGGTGGTGAGTTTGTTGGAGTAGTGGAGGACCATTTGTATACAAGGATGAGGAAAATGGGCACAACTAGTAGTGTGAAGGAAAAAGGTTGCAACAAGCTTGAGAAGAATGTTTCAATATTCAGCTCCTGCAGCAGCATTTTTAAGAGATTGAACATCTTTTATTCTTCTTAGTTTTCTGTATAATAAGTGTTTGTGCTATAGGAAAACAAAATGCCTATGTTTAAATAAAGATCTTCCTCTTCTTAGTACGGAGCAGAGAATTGGATCATTCATAAGAAAACCGGCGCCTCAGAAATTAGGGAGTATTATCCATAAAAGTAATTGTATATGGTGGATCAGGAACTTGGTTGTTATCCTTTTGTATCCACAAAGTAATTGTATATGGTGGACCAGGAACTTGGTTATTATCCTTTTGTATCCACAAAGTAATTGCTGGTTTGCAACTTTCATTGGAAAACCAATTTGGAGCTACTCAAAGTTAATGGTCCCAGTTGGTTTGTCTTAAGTAAATATTGCTCTTGAGCACATCAAAATTGACTAAAGTTCACTTATGGTACATGTAGTTTGGCTAAAGTTCCTTTGGACCAGGAACTTGGTTATTATCCTTTTGTATCCACAAAGTAATTCCTTACCAAAAATTGCGAATTATGGACCTCTCCCACAATCAATTTAGTGGTCTTTTGCTAACAAATTATTTTGACAACTTGATGGGTATGATAAACGTACGAGAAGATAGGCTCAAATACATGGGAGATAGTTATTATCAGGACACTGTAATGGTAGTACTGAAAGGCTCCTACATTCAAATGGAAAGAATCCAAACCATCTTCACAACCATTGATTTCTCAAGCAATGGTTTCGAAGGAAAGATTCCAGAGGTGATTGGCAAGCTGAAATCACTCAAGGGGCTTAGTTTGTCTCATAACAATCTCACAGGCCCTATTCCACCCTCGCTTGGTAATCTGACTAATCTTGAATGGTTGGAAATCTACTCAAACAGGCTTGTTGGTGAGATTCCAAGGTAATTAGCAAACTTGACATTCCTTGAAAAATTGAACCTTTCAGAAAACCAATTTGTTGGGTCCATACCAAGTGGTAAGCAATTTGACATACACATTCGACAAGGATTCATATAGTGGGAATTTGGGATTGTGTGGAGTTCCACTTTCCAAAACATGCAACAATGAGGGGGAACATCAACCTCCAGCATCATCCTTTGAGGGAGAAGATAAGAATGGAATTGATTGGAAAACAGTAATGATGGGGTCTGGATGTGGAATTGTGATTGGAATTTCTACAGGATATCTTGTACTGTCGAATAGAAAAGTTGATTGGTTTGTGAAAGTGGCTGCAAGAGAACTGCGGAGCAAATGGTGGAAAGATTAAAGCAGAGGACCAGCTCAAGTACTACTGCATGAGTAGTGCATGTGCATGCATATTTGATGTAGAAATTAGTGATGCTGTTTTGTGTAAATGGTTACAAGTGGTTCCATTATGTCTTTTTTATGCTAAATAATTTACCAAATGAATGTTACCATGGAGAGTCCACTTGTGAAGTTGAGCTGGTTTGGTATTAATTATCTTCTGGTCTCCTTTTGGTTTCTGTTGCTTATGGGGTTTTCGATACTTTTGCTAGATTCTGGTGGTGTCGATATTTTGTTGTTGTCTGTATCATAAATGCTCCTTTGTTGTCTTAATCGTCTTCTGCTGTATTTTTTGGATTCTTTTTTTTTTTTTTTTGGGCCTATCTGTTTCTTCTTGGGGCCTTTGGGCGTTAACGAATATCCTTTGACAAAAATAAAATGTTTCAAATGCATGTTTATCCTTTGACAAAAAATGTGACATTTATTTGCCTTAATCAGCAAGTTTATGTATGTATCAGTGGTGAGTGAAAACTATTACCTTCTATAATCGCTAAACCACCATCAACAATGGTCACTCACTTACTACCCTGTTTATGTCACCTTTAACTTACTTTCCACAGACTATTGGATTGCCAACCCAAAGAAATTGATCTGCACGGCTGTAGAGGAAATCAGTTAAAATAAGAAGTATTAGCAAAGTTCCAATGAGCATCTGAATCAAATTCTGTCCTTTTAGAACATTTGCATTACAGAGTTTAACAATGATTTTAGGCATATTATTATGTGTAGATAACTTTATGAATGATAATTACATATCATTTTTTTCTAATTTTAATACATCTCACATAATCCTCTTCACTTCTGTGGGTTTCATCCAACCCTGTGTATAAAATTGCAAACAACTTGAGTATAGGTGCTTCAGCCATCTCTAACCTCTTCATGGTAGCCAGTATATGAAACTGCAAACATCACCGATTTTAAGTTGGCTTGGACACCACCTGGCACTGAATGTGGTGTGGTAGAAAATGCACTTAGCCTTCTGTTGTCATTAGGTTAGTAAAGGTAAAAAGGCCAAAAAGGAAGTGGGTTGGAATTCAGTGTTTGACTATGAAACAAATTTCAGGATTAGCAATTGAGTTCTTGGCCCAATCCAAATTTCAGGATTAGCCCAAGCCCATTTTAGTAGGTTAGGTGAAGTCAATCCCCCAACAAAAAGAAATATTCCAAACCCAATGGCCACTCTAGTACCACCACTGTCACCACACTTCCATGAAACTTGCTCACTTTAATTATAAGAGGAAGCAAAAGCAGAAAAGAGAAGATATTAAAGCGAACATCAAATCTTTACTCATCTTACCTCCTTTGCTTAAACTGCCAATTCTTTTGTTTGCTCACCATCACTAAGCCTCTTATCATATCTCTAATGGGTTCTCTCTTCACCTACAGACCCATAGCAGAAATTAGTCCTTCATCAAAGTCAAATTCTATGTTTGTCTTACTCATTTTACTCACCCTCCCATTTCTCACCATCACAGCTTCTCAAGCCAGCCTCTGCAGAACTTCTTGTGGCAACATCCCTATCAACTACCCTTTTGGCATTGATGATGGCTGTGGCAGCCCTTACTACAAACACATCCTCGTCTGCTCCGATTCGTCCAAACTCGAGCTCCGAACACCCTCCGGAAGATACCCAGTAAAGAGCATAAGCTACTCTGATCCTCACATTCTTGTCATTGACCCTTTCATGTGGAATTGCCTAGATGGTGACAGTTTTCGACCCACAAGGCCTTTTAGCCTCGACACCAGCACACATTTGTCACTTTCCCCTCAAAACGACTACCTCTTCTTCAATTGCAGTGAAGAAAATGTGATCGTTCAACCAAAGCCTATCTTCTGCGAGAGGTTCCCCGAGAAGTGTGACTCATCATGTGACAGTTCTAGCTATCTTTGCAGGCACTTGCCTGAGTGTGCCTCGGCATTGAGTGGCAGTTCTTGCTGTTCTTACTATCCCAAAGCCACTGAGTCTCTGAGGCTGATGTTGAAGTATTGTGCTAGTTATACTAGTGTGCATTGGAGAAACACTGGTGAAACTCTGCAGCCTGATGATCAAGTCCCCGAATATGGGATTCGGATTGATTTTGACATTCCGGTCACCACCCGATGCCTCCAGTGTCAGGACATGTCCAAAGGAGGTGGGACATGTGGGTTCGACACCAAAACACAGAATTTCTTGTGCCTGTGTGGTCGCGGAAATGTGACTACTTATTGTAAGGGTAAGTTTAATTGAGCCATTAATTTGTATCAAGCATTTGATGATTTAATTACAATATTTAATTGTGCAGATCATAGCATTTCTGAGCATAGGAGGAATGGAGTAATTGCAGGGACGATTAGTGGAGTGTCGGTTGCAGGAGCCTTTGGAATTGGAGCTGGAATTTGGTACTTGAAGAAAGTGAGAGCTAAAGCACCAGTAACATGTGGGGTTCAGAGCAATGAGAATAGGCTTTTCTGAAACACAGACTTCAAACCAAAGTGAATCATATTCCACCTTCTTTCTTTATCTTTTTTTATTTTTGTAGTTGCTTTTTGCACAACAAAATTGAGACAGACAATGATACCATGGAGAGGCACATCATGGTGCTTATTATATATAAACAAGCGAGTACTATTAATTTCTTACATTGTTCACTATGATTAGCATTTAATTAACTAGTACCATATATCGATTGTGTATATACACTTTGGATAGACTCACAGACAATAGATTTTCAAGATTAATAATACAGATCAGTAGATACAAGTTCTTTTTATGACTACTGCCAGAGTGCTACATGTACATACAAGCTTCCAAACATTCAAGAAGCCAATGTACAGAGCTTCAATTACAAAAAAGCCATAAAGGGGCAGGAAAAACAAAAACAAAAACAAAAACCAAAAAGTGGAAAAAGCTATATATGGTATAGCCAAATTAACATGCTTTACCAACAATGCAGCGCAGAGGACCTGCATTTGAAGTCAAAGCTGGAACCATGGATCCTTTAGCTACCTTAAACGACTGTGTTTTAGAGTAAAGTGGATAACAACTTCCCCACCCAGATTGAACAAAATAAGCACCATTTTGGAACACATCGTTGGAAGACCTCCATTTCCAGTTCTTCCAACCTCCCCCTGCCTCTCTCTTGGTAACCTGTAATGCCAAAAACCCAAGTATATATATGATGCCATAAATCAAACATTCATGTACTAATTAAAGTAAGTGCCATAAGTTGTTCTGAAATGTGATGTATACCTCTTTGGCAACAGGGTTATTAGGAGCTATGAAGTAGTTTCCTTCACTGAAAATGGTTGGATTAGCACTGCCACCAACGGCGTACATGTGCCACTCGTCATATCTATTGTTTGCGACATGGGCATAGCCAAACCTCACCCTGTTATTTCAATTCAATGTATGACATATATGAGACTAATTTGTATTAATCACTCCAACAAATTAATTATGATTGGTAATTAATGAACAAGCAAATAAGCTAGTCTCCCTCACCGTGGCATCCTTTCGATAAGGCCAGCCCCAAAACGGTTGAAGGCTATTGTGACTTTCATAACTTTATCTGCAGTATATTGGTCATTGTGCCCAAGCAGCATCACCTGAAATTAGCACAACTTAATTGGTTAGAAAACAGTACAGGAGCAATTGTCCACGTACTTTTTATTTTTTTAATTTGTGGGAAGAGGGATTCAAACACAGAGAAATATTACTAAACCAATTATTAATTGGTTAGAAAACAGTTTCAGAGCAATTGTCCCCTTAAGTACTACTATTTGTGTAACACAATGTGACATTTTTAGATTCGAATAAATTAAGTAGGTACACGTAGCTTCACAAATGACTCATTTTTTTTAGAATGGAGATGTGAGTCGAAATAAATTTGTATCACCTCCCTTTTAACTGATTTCTCAACTTGATATCTTTTTGAATTGACTATTGGACGATCTAAACATAATACAAAACAGAGAAAAATATGATCATATATATATAACCTGTTTCTGCTTACCTTATCATGCTGAGAGAAATAGTTGTTTGTGATGGTGACGGCAGTGGAAGCATGGATGATATCGATGAGGCCATCACTGCAGCGTGCCAGAAAGCAATGGTCAACCCAAACATGCGACGAAGCAAAGATACTAATGGCGTCTCCATCAGACCCTAGACGTTGCCCAACATGTGTAGGAGTGCTCCTAACCATGCCAGCCTTCCCGGGCTTACAATCATGAATACTTATCCCATGTATGATAACATGGCTAACCCCCTGCACCGTTATGCATGGCCCGTACGCAATCTCTACATTAGCCCCTCTACCATCTATGGTCTTAAAGCTATTCAGGATAAGCTCATTCTTCAGCGTGATAACCATGTCCTTGGCAAAAACGATCCAAAGTGGCTGCGTTTGGATCACACCATAACGGAGGGTTCCGGGTTTAGGGTTTACAGGGTCGTCCAACGGGGTGGTGACCACATAAATACTCCCATATTTTCCTCCCAATGCGTCTTTGCCGAAGCCTACTGCGCAGTCAGCCAAGGCGCGGCGATTGGTTGCCCAATCGTACTTGCTGCGCCAGCATGAGTCTACTACGTTTGTGATGATGGTATTTTCCTTGGGAACAAGGTCGTTTGATGGGGCTTTGGGAATGTAGTTGCTTGAAGAATAGGCTTGCAATGTTGGAGCACAGTAGGTTACTACTAAACATGAAATTAGCAAAATGAGAGGGGCTTGGGAGGCCATGGCTAGCTTATGGAGGGAAGACTGAAGACAATTAGCTAGGAGTACTACACAATTAATGAGGATATATAGATAGAGAATATGAATTAAATAGGTGATATTGACTCATGATTAGAAGATGGTGCACACGATTTAATTAGAGGCCGGTTATGCGCGCTTTTGTTTCTGTTAATTTGTTGTTTGGTAAGATCTTTGGGGTTTCAAAAAACGTGGTTTCACGTACGATCAAGCTAATTGGGCGGGTTGACTCTTACTTTTTTATGGACTTCCTAATTCTATGAATATATTTCAATAGTTTTTATGTGGGAATTATATTTCAGTGGGGAATGGTGAGGATAAGGGAGAAGAATATTTTCTGGGAGGGTAGTTTACTTTTATTTTGCTTTAATATGGGAGGCTAGTTTAAAAGAGATATAATATTTCCTCCGAGTCTGAAGGAAAATTTTAAAAAATTAATTATGTAATATTAAATTAAGATTGGTGAAAAAATCTAAGCATTCATCCCAAAACCAATTGGCAATAGAAGAAGTAGTTCAAACCCTTATAAGTCACTAGCAAGGCCTTCACATCTTCAATGTGAGATTTCTCTCAATACGCCCCCGTACGTGTGGCGTCATTTAAGCCCTAACATGTGAACAATTTATATAGGGTGACGTGTTCCCACGTATGGCCGTTAGGCACATCAAGTGGATAACCTGCTCTGATACCATGAAGGAATCTAGGCATCCATCCCAAAACCAATTGGCGAAAAAACCAATTGGCAATGGGTGGAGAGGCCCAAGACTTATAAGCACATATACTGAGCTCTAGTTTTCCAATGTGGGACATTGCTTCACATTACTCTCAACACGCTCCCGCACGTGTGGCGAGATTTTGAGCCTTACACGTGAACAAATTGTATTGGGAGACATGGGAGCACGTGTGACCGTTGGACCTTACACACGGATAACCAAGCTCTGATACAATGATAGAATTAGAGCACATTGCTCAACATTACTCTCAACACGCCCTCGCACGTGTGGAGTCATTTAAGCCCTAACATGTGGACAATTAATGTTGGGTGACGTGGGAGCACGTATAGGCGCATCACGTGGATACCTTCTCTGATACCATGAAGAAATCTAGGCATCCATCCCAAAACCAATTGGCAATAGGAGGAGTAGCTCAAACCCTTATAAGTCACTAGCAAGGCCCTCACATCTTCAATGTGGGATTTCTCTCAATATGCCCCTATACGTGTGGCGTCATTTCAGCCCTAACATGTGGACAATTTATATAAGGTGACGTGGGAGCACATATGGCGTTAGGCGCATCAAGTGGATAACCTGCTCTGATACCATGAAGGAATCTAGGCATCTATCCCAAAACCAATTGGCGAAAAAAAACCAATTGGCAATGGGTGGAAAGGCCCCAAAACTTATAAGCACATATACAAAGCTCGAGTTTTCCGATGTGGGACATTGCTCCACATTACCCCCAACACGCTCCCGCACGTGTGACGAGATTTTGAGCCTTACACGTGAACAAATTGTATTGAGTGACGTGTGAGCACGTGTAACCGTTGGACCTTACACGCGGATAACCAAGCTCTGATACAATGATAGAATTAGAGCATTCAACCCCAATTGGCAATGAGTGGAGAGGCTTAAGACTTATAAGCACATATACTAAGCTCTAGTTTTCCGATGTGGGACATTGCTCAACATTACTCTCAACATGCCCTCGCACGTGTGACGTCATTTAAGCCCTAACATGTGGACAATTAATGTTGGGTGACGTGAGAGCATGTATAGGTGCATCACGTGGATAACCTTCTCTAATACCATGAAGAACTCTAGGCATCTATTTCAAAACCAATTGGCAATAGTAGAAGTAGCCCAAACCCTAGCTTATAAGGCACTAGCAAGACCCTCACATCTTCAATATGAGATTTCTCTCAACAATTGGAACTATGCAATCGAAATGGTGAGGGATACCCACATACTATGCACGCTCATAGAGAGGATCCAATATATGTACAAATTAAGCAAACTAAAGACATATGTTAGAGTATTCAATTGATATATAGGAATAATCAATTAATTAATTAGTGTTATATATATATTTGTGTTGGTTAATATATGTAACTTTAATTAATGAGAGTCTTAAATTAAAGTTCATCTTGCGGTAGTATAAATATTACAAACTTGAAGTACAAAGTCAATGGTAGATGTCGAAGGTATCTATCAAACAAAAACACAATTCTCTCTTAATTAGAAAATTTAAGATATGTGTGCTTCTTCTTTTATATATGCTTATTTTGGTTGTATTCTTGTTGTTCTATATTCTCCTATTTTTTTTACTTAGCCCTCTCATAAGGCCGTAAGCGAAGAGAAAGAGAGTAACATATATAGGAGATTGAAATAATTAATGAAACAAGAAGAATAATGTTAGAGAAATCAAATTTTCTGAGCATTTTTTTTTTACCACAAAATAAAGCATTTCATTAATAAAGCAACAAATATAAGGACAGCCAGAACAAATGAAAACCAAATAGCAAAACAGCAGAAAACACAACCAGCACCAAAACAGCAAGAACAAACTAACCAAAGGACGTACCACATGCACATGACAAATAAATTAGATAATTACGTTATAAATATCAACAAAAGAAACAACTCAACTTAACGTACGTTCTACGGTTCTAGTACTGCCATCAACAAAAAACAACGAGAGAGAGAGAGAGAGAGAGAGAGAGAGAAATTCAAAATTTATTGATCTGTATATATATTCTTTACCAACAACTAAAAGATAATTGAAACTAAATAAACATTAACTGACAAAGCCCTTCCCGTCAAATGGTGATGACTACCTAGCTTATATGCTAGCCCTTATTCGTCGTACGTGCACATACACAAATTCATATACAGCCTTAAAATTCTCACCAACTTATTTCAAGTACATGAAGCTCGATCTACTTGATTTGAGCAAATTAGACAGCAAATACATAAATTAATCAACATATTATATGCATATGAAGTATGAACACTTCTATGCATAGCCACAAATCCCCAAATCACACGCAATGCCTTTCTTGCAATGGTTGTCGCAGCTCCCACAGTGCTTCTTGTCAGAGAAAGGCTTCACAACATGGCCATTGCAGCATATCTCCGAGTGGTTGCATTTCACCCCACACTTCCCACAGTTGGCTCTGTCCGTCTTCAAATTCACACACTTCTTGTGGCAACAATATTTATGGCTGCCTGCTGCTGCACCCACTCCGCAAACCTTAGGGTTTTTGTCGCATGTCACTGCCCCCCGAGAAGCAAGGAAACGGCTTATTCCTCTAAGAGAAGTCGTTTCTTCATCTTGGCTTTTGGCCAATATTGGGAGATCATCATAGGTTTCATCTTTAGCACCATTTTCCTCACTGAAGAAGGACTCTTCTTCGTCTAGATCATCTAGTGGTGTTGCAGCAGAGAGAGTAATCGCTAAAGCTAGCACAAACATGACCAAAACCTTGAGGGATTTCATGTTTGAATATATACTTGGTGTGTGATACAATGGTGAAAGTATGAGTACTTGATGCTTAATTTGGATGGAGAAGCAAGGTATATATAGAGAACTAAGAAATATGAGGACTGACAAAGGTCAACGTGGGGAATAATATTGCATGAGTTTAATTTATTTTAATGTCAATATTGCATGAGTACGTAATTTGTATATGAATTTATATATATTCATGTAGTCCATTTAATTGGTTGGTGTCTAATTAATTCAAATTGAGGGCCACAAAACGTTAATTCATAGTAAACAATATTAGGCTTCCAGAGAATATATATATATATTATCCTCCAAATTATTAGGTGAATATGAACAAAAAACATGCAGAAATTGCTTATATAGTAAGGTATATAACAGGTAGGTATATTAGCTAGATAGGTTAGGCAAGCTCTCCTAGCTTATTAATTTCCTTGGACTCGTGTATATATATAAATGTTGGTAATTACGTACTGTTATCCAAATGCACTGCATACAAAGTGACTTTACAAATCTGCATGTCTAGTAAAAAGTTCGTGATCATCAGCTCAAGCTCTAGCTGAAGCCCCCCTTCTTATTTCAAGGAAACCAAAGTGGACTCGTCTTTAGTATACGTAGTCCAACTTCTTGAAAGAAAAATGTGTAATATGCTCTTTAATAAACTAAAATATTATTTATTTTATTTTTTTCTAATTTATGTATATCTCAAGGGCACCCTTTGCATTTGTGAAATTTTTTGTCATGTGGCGCTAGATTGACTATGGAAATTATTTCACCAAAATACTTACAAAACGTAACACTAATTCCTTTCTATAGTACTAATAAGTTAAATGGAAAAGATTAATTTGGGCCCTCAATAATTGTGCCTTAATTTGTGCCTCAATCCTATGTTGCAAAATTAATTGGTACATATCACTAATTAATTTTATGTGATCATACACATCACTATTAATTTACAATATCAAATTAAAATTATTTTTTATTGAAAGATGATCTTACCCATCACAAAACCAATGACACAGTAATTCTTACTTGTATTAAGATTTTATATTATCAAATTATTATCTATAATTACTCAATACAATCAAATTATTGTTTAAAAAAACTATATGTTAACATTCTTCATCTCTATCAAAACCAAAAAAGAAAAAAAAGAAAGAAACTGCAAGTCTGCAACACCTTGAAGGGAGGAGGCTCTATCTATCCAAGTCGATCAAACTACTTAAGTCGAGTCTTCTCTCTCTTAAACTCCAACCTGCTTCTTCTCTCCAATAGTCCAAAAAGCATGCTTCTTCTCTCCAATAGTCCAAAAGAGCATGCTTCTTCTATCAATCAATTTATTTTTTCTCATTTATTTCATAGGTATTAGGTGAATTGGGGTTAGGGTACTTAATTTTTCGGTCGAAGCCTCTTCAGCTAAAGCAGCCTAACAATATGTGTCTTTTGGTTGCAGTGGTATGCAAAACTCTATGGGAAGCAGTTCATCGAATTCTCCTTCTTCGTCCTCGTTGAGTTAAATTCAATCAGAGTAAAGATCCCATTCCAGTACTATCCCTCCTAGTACATGTACGTTGCCTTCTTTGCTGGATTAATCTGCTTGTATTCAATAAGTAAAGGCTAACTTTTTTCTGTGATGAAATCATTTGTATTTTTTTTTTCAAAGATCTAGCTATAGGTTTTCCTAATTTGGAGGTTTTTAAATCTTAATCTTTTGTAATTTAATTTATATTTTGTAAGATTTAAAAAAGGATAGATAAGTTCTTAAAAAGACTTACACGACAAATAATTATAAGGTGTAAATAACAAATTTCATTATTATAATTGACATGAAAAATCAATGTTATTGAGGCATCGATCCTAACACTCCCCTAAGTTTCCACGCCACACTCAATTATAACAACAATAATTTAATTAAAATAATTTGGCAAATTAGCAATTAAGTATAAGTTGGGACCAACTTTTGATACAAAAACTTTGGCATATGCTGTTTTAGCGTGTTCTATTAAATTATAATATGAGTATTCCCATTTCTTTGCAAAGAATATGTTGTCCCAGCTACGGCCTGCACTTGTCGCATTGTTTGATTATATCTGATGCGCCAACCAAAACATAAATAAACGTACAAGAATGCCAGAATGGCTTTTCCTTGCAAAATACGTACGGTAGCTAGCAAACCCATTGATGTTATATGGGCCTCATTTCAAGGCCTAGCTTATATATGGGCCTTACAACCAAGGGCTTATATCGGTCTATGGGCCTTCTTGCAAGTTGCAAGAGTGACATGAATGAACGAGAGATTCCATGTCCCCACCTGCGTGCAAATATAGAATCCAGGTTCTCAGCTTTTTTTAATATTAAGGTTAGAAAATAAAAAATGAAATAGATTCATAGTTAACCTAAAAGCGTGAGTGAGATTACATCTGTATATTTACAATATTTAGATTTATATTCCATGAATATGATAAAACCAAACAAAAATAAGGACAATAGAGAATCTAAATTTGTAAATAAACATGTAAGAGAGAAGAAAACCGATCTCCTTTCATATGGATAATTAGGGTAATAGGATCAACAACAGCATCTTATAAGTAATATTAACGCTAATGACCATTTGGTTTAGTGACAGCACATAATTTCTCCTTTGTAGAGGAATCTTTTGAATTCAAATCTCATAAACGCTAGAAAAAGTAAGATCAACAAATTAAAATAAGAATCACTTAATAATTAAGAGATATTATTAATTTATTTTTTATACAAGAACTAAATGAAAGAAAATATAAACTAATAACCATTAATTGGCAAAGCCGGCCCATCAAATGGTGATGACTAGCTAGCTAGCTAGCTAGCCCTTATTCATTGCACACAAATACACAAATTCACAGCCTTATTCTAACTAATTATTTCAAGTACATATATTGCTGTACTTTGAATAAAAGAAATAAATAAATCATTAAAGTATAGCTCCACAAATATTGTAAATTAAACCTAATTCTCAGGTTGAAGTCTGCTTCAATTCTATGCATAGCTGCACATCCCATAAGCACATGTACTGCCTTTCTTGCACTTGTTGTTGCAGCTTCCACAGTTTTTCTTGTCAGACATTGGGTTCAAACACTTGCCTTTGCAGCATATCTCTGAGTACTTGCACTTCTTCCCACATTTTCCACAGTTGGCTCTGTCTGTCTTTGTATCCACACATTTCTTCTTGCAGCAATCCGGTCGGGCGCTGCCTGAGGCTCGGCAAACCTTAGGGTATTTGTCGCATGTGACCGGCCGAGAGGCAAGGAAGCGACCTGTTCCCCTGAGGAAGGTCTTTTCTTGATCATCATCAGAGCTTTCATCATAGTTTGTAACACTGTTTTCCTCATTACTATTGAGGAATGTACTTGACTCTTCAGAGATAGTAATGACTGCTAAAGCCATCAACATGGCTAGCAGAAAGAAAACATTGAGGCTCTTCATCATGATCATGGTTAATTAGAGAGAGAGAGAGAGAGAGTTCGAAAGGGAAATTAATATGAATGATTAATGAATGCTTTGGATTGATGGAGAAACATGTAGGCTTGAAGAGGTATAAATAGAGAGCTAGAGCATGCATATGATGAATACTATTCATGACCTTAATGGGTTGGTCTAATTCAAAGGGCTACAAAATGTTTAAGTAAACGAAGTTAGCCTTCCGAAGAAATACCTGGGACTAATTAAAAATAATTAGGTGAATATCATGAAAAAAGAAACACAAATTTCTTATGTATCTAATAAGGTAGGCAGCTGATTAGGCTAGATCGCCTTATTTCCTTGTGCTCGTGCATGCAAGTTGGTAATTACGTGAGCTCATATGCCCGCCATTCTTGTTTCCAAAGGGTCCAAGAAACCAAAGCAGTCCATTTTTCCAAACGGAAAGACCGTTACAGAAGCACTTGTAGCCCAAATCTGTTGACCTTTTATAATAGAGTGCGTTAACATGCAGGTACTGATACCACAAATTATTAACCAAAACCACCTAAAGCCACTTTCTTTCTTTGCGGGCCAACTACCACAATGCTAATATTCTTTTGCGGACACCACGCCCAAGTTTCATTAATGGTAGCCTAGGATAATTAATTCTAGTTTCAATTTGTGGTATACTCTGCAGTTTCAATTCAAAGTGTTGCAGTTTCATTAATAACATGAAAGGTCAATTTGTAGAATAATATGTTATAGTTTCAATTTGTGATATAATCTGCAGTTTCAGTTGAAAAATGTTGCAGTTTCAATTCAAAAATGTTGCAGTTTCATTAATGGTAGCCTAGGATAATTAATTCTAGTTTCAATTTGTGGTATACTCTGCAGTTTCAATTCAAAATGTTGCAGTTTCATTAATAACATGAAAGGTCAATTTGTAGAATAATATGTTATAGTTTCAATTTGTGATATAATCTGCAGTTTCAGTTGAAAAATGTTGCAGTTTCAATTAAACATGTTGCAGTTTCAATTCAAAATGTTGCAGTTTCAATTAACTTTCTCTTTACTATTCCTATGCAGATGACAAAATCAAATGAGAGTCCAACAAAACGAAAGTTCAAAATTGGAGCAAGAAAAAAAGTACCTATAGAAAGGAAGGGAACAAGGTCATCACCAAGACTACAGAAACTCAAGAAAAATGACCAAAGTCAGGAGGGACAAACTCAGGCCGAACAACCTCCAAGTCAAACAAAGAAATATGCAAAGAAGAGGCCAGGAAAGAAACAAGAGAGCAAACAAGAAACAGAAATTAAAAAGGAGCCCACTCAGCTGCAGTCAACTAAAGCCCATGCAGTCAAACTAACCTAATTGTTAATAAAACTAACCTAATTATTATATATTAATAATAGTGGTACTAAAAGTTAAAAACCATAGGAAATATGTAGTTATCAGTAATTATTTCTTTATAATATATACTAGCTTTTAAAATCACATAGAATAATATTTGACCAATATGTGGCAATTAATTAAGGAGCTTCAAGGAGGGTGAGACCTCGATCTGGACCATCCACTTGAATACCAACCAATTCGTTATAAGCTAATTAGTTTAATTAACCTGGCTAAATTATATATGTTCATGCACATTTTATATATTGATTATTGTTTTAATAATAGGCGAACGAGATATCAAAGCATTGTTATTTTTTATTTTTTTACAAAAGAGGCGAAGGAGAGAAAGGATTCAAACTCTGGCTTAGGTATGGATTAATTATTAGAGGCATTTGATGTCTTATTTCGCATATAATTATATATAGTATAAATTTTTTTTTGTTTTTTGTGTGGTCATAAACGAATTTCATAGAAGTTCAAAGGAAAGTTCGACGTTATCCAATATGAATTGTCTACATGTTAACATTGAGTGACACCGTGCGAGAGTGTGTTAAAAAAAATATAATCTTGCTTAGTGATTTAATTATAAAAAGTTAAACCTCTACGCTTATTACTGATTAGTTTTGAGTTGAATGCCCAAAAATCCGACAAATAAGAACGTAGCATAGAACAAAGCAACAAATGTCAAAACTTCCGACCAAAAGAGAAAAGCAAAGGTCAAAACTGACCCCAAGAAACCAAAGCAGCACAGAACCCAAACAACTACTCCAAGCTAGGGATCACCAAAAAGCCTAAGGCCCGAAGCCCGCCCGGCCCATTGGGCCCGAAGCCCGATTTGGCCCGAAATTTGAGCCAGCCCGGCCCGAATAGTCATTGGGCTGGGCTTGGGCCATCCCCTTGAAGCCCACAAGCCGCCCGAAGCCCGGCCCGCTTAAGCCCGGCCCAAAGCCCATTTACACACAATATATCTTCAATAAAAAAATATAGGATTTTGGCTATGTTATGAATCAAACATGAGACCTCATAGAACAAACTTCAACTCTCAACCAACTAAGCTGACTAGTTTATTTGTCTAATTGGTGAATAAGAACATATTTAATAGGTTTTTTATTTGTATACTATAATAAATTATTAATATGCTTATTAAGTTATAATATAATACTATAATCATATAATGTTAGTAAATAGTAATAGTGTAAACTGTGTAATACCATAAGCCCACGGGGCGCTCGTAGCCCAGCCCGTTTAGGCCTGCCCAAAGCCCGCTCGCTTAGGCCCGACCCAAAGCTCATTTACACACAATATATCTTCAATAAAAAAATATAGGATTTTGGCTATGTTGTGAATCAAACATGAATAAAATATGAGATTTTAAAATTATATACAACATTACAAATGTACAACTATAGTTATTAAAGTTATTATAATAAACTTTTATAATACAACTATAATTAAAGTTATTAAATCACGATCGTTCATTAATTCAACGATCTGAACCGTTCATTTTATATTTTGATAGTCAAAAATCATCCTTACAAAAAATCGGCCAAATAGGAATTCATCTACCCATTCGAATGTTCGATTATCATTAGAAAAACCACGATCATTCATTAATTCGACCACCGTTACGTCACTTTTACATCTCAGATTGATCTAATTTTTTGCAAGGATTCTTGTTGAGTGGGGAACTAAAGTTTGAACGGTTCGGATCGTTAAAAACATGATCGATATGTGAGCTTCTACATATAAATACACTTGAAGAGTATAATTCTAATAACTTTCCCGTTGAAATCTTGTTGTTTCTATAATTATGAAGACCACAACGTGATTTCAACAATCTGACCCGTTCATTTTCTATGTTCATAGTCAAAGATCATCCTTACAAAAAATCGGCTAAATCGAAATTCATCTACCCATTCGATCATCATTAGAAAAACCACGATCGTTCATTAATTCGACCACCATTATGTCACTTTTATATCTCCGACTGAGCTAATTTTTTGCACGAATTATTTTTGAGTGAGAAACTAAAATTTGAACGATTCGGATCGTTAACAACACAATTGCATCGTTTGTTTATAAAAATATGTAATAAAATATATAATAAAACATATGTACATTTATGTTTTATTATAGTTGTAATGTTGTCTATAATTTTAAAAGTTTATTATTTATGGTATTACACTATTACTAACATAATAGTATTATATAATAACTTAATAAGCATATTAATAATTTATTGAAGTAAATAAACGAAAGAGCTATTAAATATGTTATGATTCACAAACTTGAAAAATAAATTAGTCAGCTCAGTTGGTTGAGAGTTGAAGCTTGTTATGTGAGGTTTCATGTTCAAATTACAACATAGCCAAAATCCTATATTTTTTTATTGAAGATATATATGTGTCTAAACAAACTTTGGGCCCATTTTGGGCCGCCCATTCGGGCCTAGCTAGCCTGGCCCGGCCCTCCAAGCCCACAAGCTAAAGCCCGATGGGCGGCCCTTGAGCTTGTGTATTAAAAGCCCAAGTCCAATCCGGCCCGGCCCGAAAGCCCTATTGGACTTCTATAATTCAAGCCCGAGCCCAGCCCGAACTCGAAAAATTTGCCCAACCCGGTCCATTTCCGACCCCTACTCCAAGAAAAGCAGAACAAAGAGGGAAACAGGGTGATATGTATCATAATTCAGTGATGCTTTTCACGCAATATTCATGGAGTATCGAATATGACGGTTACAACTATGTACTATACTACTATGTGATAAAAAAACCAAAAACCAAAAAGTTTGAATAATTTTTAATTAATTATTAATTTATGGAATGAAATTAATATTGTTGGGGATCCCGCATAATAAAGAATTTACACACACCACATACGTTAATATTCTTTTTATTTTAATAATCTAAATAGCAATATAATTTTACCAAAAGATCTAAATGTTAGAATGTGTGATCTAATTTATTATATAACAATTGATGAATTTTCACTTTTTCATTGTGAGGTGGTGTTAATGCCCTAATCGGGACACTTTTATCAAACAAAATCTTAATCACAAGAAACCCATGATTCATTGTCAATGAAGCGGCACCACAGTTCCTGATTTTAGTCGTGACTTGTCAGCCTCACATGTATAAGAAATTGAAATTTCACCGAAAGGAAAAATATAATTTGGAAATTAGCTTCTTAAGTTCTTTCCTCCTGATTTGACGTTCAATGCAGGTATTGATGATGCAAGTGACGTTTGTGCAACTTGAAGGATGGAGAAACTCTTAATCGTTGGGCTTTTCTTAAACTAGCTAGGTACGTATTGGATGGATTATGGATATGCATGGTCACTTCAATTATTTAGACTTGTATAATGAGAGGTTGAGTCAAGTTGATCATGAAATTTTTACTTGGAAAGAGATTTGGTTCAAAGAGATGTAGTTTAAATTGAGCATACCCTTGCCCAATTGGGCTTTGCTATGACAGAAAGCTTTGGCGGGGTGCGATTGGTGGAGGGTTAAGGTCCAAAATCTTATCAAAACTACGAAAAGACTTGCATAAAGATAATTTATTTTCAGGTTCTAAAATGACCATGAAAATATTTATTGACTAATTAAACTCTAGTTTTCTTTATATTAGATAGTTCTATTACAAATTTTCAAGTAGTGTGGTGCCTAGCTATTGTGATTTATGAGCCCTATATATGCCAATTGGAAACTAACTTCGTTCAGTTGGTCAACGATAATTATAAAGTGTGTCACATATAAGTAAGGTTCAGTCAGCCCAATAAAAAAAAAAAAAAGTACTAGTAATGGAGCTGTTCACAATTTAACAAGCTAGAATTGAGAGACTTAATTCGGATCCAAATACTAACTAATTATTAATCCATCTGGGTTGGGTATTGCATGAGTAATTTTATGATCCCGTTCAGGTTTCGTGGAGATTTTGGGCTTTGGGTATCAGGTTTGAATTTGGACAAGTTAGGATTAAACTTAGATTGTCCAAACAGAACTATCAACCCAAGTTTAGCCCCTCTCTCTCTCTCTCTCTCTCTCTCTCTCTCTCTCTCTCAATATTGGACATTTACACGTGTATAACATATGCTCTGATAATACCATGAAGGAAATTAGAACATTCAATTTAAAAATCAATTGGCAATATATAAGTGAAGATGCACAACTCATGATTAAAACCACTGAGCATGACTATTTTTTTCTCTATTAAATCTCTCTCACCATAAAATATGTAAAAATTAGCTAAATATGTGAATCAAATACAGTTATCTCACAATAAATATGATTCTAATGTTGTGAATTTTAAATGAGATTTCCGATTTATGTACTTTGCAATATACCATTTGGAATATCAAATTAAATCTATATGTATCCACACTCATTTATCAGTGATTGCATTATCAATAGTATCGGTGTAAAGTGGGAATTGAATGTTGAAGCCCAATGGTATATGTAGCTATAAATTGAGGCTCTTCATCATGATCATGTTTAGAGTAAAATCCAAAGATCACATGTGTTCTCACATCATTCAATAAGAATTGTTCATATATTAATATTGAGTAATGCTACACTTAATGTGCGAGAGTATATTGAAAACTTTCACATTGAAAAGATATGATTTTGCTTGGTGATTTAATTATAAGGAGTTAAGCCTCTTCGTATATTATCAATTAATCTTGAATTTGATATTCTAATGTTCTATAAAGGGAAGCTCAAAACCGACAAACAAGTAGCGTAAAACAAAGCAACCAAGGTCGAAACTTCCGACCAAAAGAAAAAATCAAAGGTCGAAACTGACCCCAAGAAACCAAAGAAGCACAGAACCCGAGCAAAGCAGAGCAAGGAGGGAAACAGGGCGATATGTATCATATAATCCAATCTTGGTCACGCATATCCACAAGTTTATTCTCTAATTGAAGGTTTAGCAAAATTACGATGGCCATGATCTTTTTTTTTGTTTTTTCGCATTTAGCAAAATGATTCTGCAGTACTAACTACTATGCGTGCATTTAAAAGCTAAAGGATGTTGTTATATTATTAATTATCATTTGGACCAACCTCTAATATAATGTACAATTTGGCATATGCATGCACTTTTACAGTTTTACCAATTAATGTTGAATTATATATGTCTTACAACAAAGAGTACTTGATCAGAACAATTTTAACCATTTTTTCAGTACGTTGTCCCCTTAACTTCAACAGAAAAAGTTGTCCGAAGCCAACTGCCTCCACTAGTTTCATTGTTCGATTATATCTGGAGCAATAAAGACATGATCGATGGCCAAAAAAAAAAAACAGATCGACATGATCGATCATATATACAAGAATTACACTACGTACATTAATTCATATTAATTATATATATGACGATTGAATATCCAAATTACATTGAAAATTATTAAATTAAGTACAACTTTAGCAATTAAATCCATCATATCACAATAATAGTTACTGGTATTAACCTTATATTACTCACACTCAATCTTACATATATATATAATATGAAAATAACTTACCTATCCACCTGGCATCCCTTATTTTTTATTGGCTCTGTCTTTCTCTCTGTTATCACATGTCCTTATCACAAATACATGTAAGTTCTTCTTATATAATATATATATATATATATATATATATATCATAGAGCACTGCTATATATATTATCAACTGACCATATTTTATATTGTCTCTGTATTAAAGTTGAAATTCACACAGATGAGTCCAACATAGATGAATCTCACTTCAATTAAAGATAATACAGAATAAAATCAGTTAATCGAGATGGTACAAAAAAATTTATTCATATTTAGAAAATGCAGGCCTAGTTTTTCTTAAAATGAAAACAAGCGTTTTCAGTTTAAGCATGCATCATAATTATTAGCTACATAGCCTACATATAAATAAGCGGTTATAGTTAACTATGCATGCATAACTGCACATAAAGCAAAAGCTTCCCTGGCTGCACTGGTTGTTCCACTTGCCACAGTGTTTCTCTTCGGCAGATGGGTTCACACAAACCCCGTAGCAGCAGAGTTCCCAATAGTTACACTTTCTCCCACGCATGCCGCAGTTGTTTTTATCTGCCATTACATCGACGCATTTTTTGTTGCAGCAGTCAGGCCCTGCACCGCCTTTGCTCCTACACATTCTTGGGCTCGTCTCACAGGTCATTGTTGCTCGTACGTGAGGAGCAAAAAAAGCGACTAATGTCAAGGTCATAAGTTTGTGTTGCTGAAAAGGCAATGGCTATGTGCATGATCAACACCAAGGTCATGAACAACGTTGTGGATGATTTCATCATGGCCATTGGAGAGTGCAAATGTGCTTGGTTAGCCCCAAAAAAATTAAAAAAAGGCAAAACGTAGTGCAAATTTGTGCGAGGGTATATACAGAGCTGGAATGTGGTATAATTATGTGAATGATTTCAGACGTGAAAAAAACAAAGGAGTCCTGGTACTATTTATAGGAATTAAGCTCTCGTTAGATGAGGTGCTCATCATCCAAACTTGTATATGTCTTATGTGATTAGCTATTGTGAGAATCTGGAGTGTACGGGTTGTCCCATATTAAAATTTATAGTTTTATATAAATACTTATAAGATCTTGGGCTTCTCTTCCTATATCCAGTTGATTTTGGGTTGAATATTCTAATTTTCTTCATTATATCAAAGTCAGGTCCACCCACATGTGTTAAGTTGAGTGGCCACACATATGATCGAGTTGTCTACATGTTTGGCTTAAGTAAGCTCACACGTGAGAAGATTTGTGAGTGACTTAAATATTTGACATTTAAAATGAAAAAATATTGCGATATATTAGTACCTAAAGTTAATAAAATTTTTGGTTTAAATTAAGGGTATGTGCTTTAAGGAGAAGGCCAAAATGAGAGAAAAAAATATGCTCAAGTCCACCCGACCCAACCGAGCACTTGGTATTTCTTTCCGAACACTCGGCAGATGCAGGTCACCTGCACCTGTGACCTAAACTCTGCATCGATCTTCAACTTAAAATATGCATCTACAACCTAAAATCTATCATCTATAATCTTATAAAAAAACTACATTTTCTACTTAAAACGATGCATCTGCAACCTAAAGTCTCGTTAAGAGTACCGAGTGCTAAGTGTGCAGAGCCCTCGACATTCTGCTGCCTCCAGGCGCGCACACGCAAATAGATTGTCCTTCAGCTTAATTTTTTATTAGGTCAATTTCCAATTATGAACTTTACATTTTTTGTCCTTGGGTAATTTATTAATAAATCAAATGGCTACTTTCTATTTGGCATTGAATCGTGCCCTAACAAATCGTATCAGAGTCAGTCATAAACTATCCTTTTATTGTAAAGACGTGAATGAGTAAATTTGGCACTGTTTTTTCACGTCTACACAGGGACGGTGGATACCCTTTAACTTATAATTGTAGAAACTAACAACCAAAGTCATAGGGAGGTAACTTGAATATTCATTGGGGAAGTGACCGCGTGTTGAGTAAAGAAGCAACATGCAACTTGATGCTGCGTGTTAAGCACATGAAAATATTGTTCCTTCCGGCTGGCATCGCATATGACTTGCAGCACCAAATTTTGAAAAATATAGCAGCTTTTCAAGGGGATGCACTTTTCAATCACTAGCTAGATTGTGGAACCAGCATAACATTTATTATTATTGAAAAATGTGGCATTTGTTTGACATAAAAAACACGTACTACTGAGGCAAGAGCAAGACAAAACACGTATAATATATGAATAGTACGTATGCTTCAAATATGTATAACCAATAGAATTAGAAGCCCTTAACTGTTTTTCTTATTTTTGGTCACCAACTGATTTGATAGGTTATTATAACTAAATGAGGTTCAAATTAACTGAGTTCAGAAATGAACAAATAATATACTGCTTTGAGTAATTGGGATAAAAACTATAGTACGTACGCGTGCTTATAGATGAGAGAATGGTACGTATGAATTAAACACCCAACATTTTGATTACAAGCACAATGATCATCGTTCTGGGCATAAATCCAATATCATGGCGCAGCCAAAAAAGAAATAACATGCAGTAGAAGATTCTATTTCATAATTATTGCACGAAAATTCCCATCTAGATGGGAGAACGGTACGGAAGACTGAACATTACCTGAAGGCATTGGACAGGAATAAAGTGTATATATATATGGTACTTGAAACCATTTATTGCCAATGATTAATTTCACAATATCAATGCTTTAATTCATCACAAGTATAATTGTTCTTTCTTTTTGTTGGGTACGTATATATAAGATCACAATTAATTGGTATATTCTGTCATAATGTGACAGTACGTACAGTACTAACTTCATTTAAGAGACTCAAAGAGCTTAGGTAGCTTGACTTCACCACCAGCATATATAGTATAGCAGTAGTAATATTAAAATCATGCATAATTGCACATTCCATAGACACAGAACTCTCCCTTCTTGCACTTGTTTTTGCACCCACCACAATGCCTTTTGTCAAACGATACATTCACGCATTGCCCCCTGCAGCAAATCTCAGTGTACTTGCATTTGTACCCGCACTTCCCACAGTTGGCTCGATCGGTCTTCACATTTACACACTTCTTCTTGCAGCAGTCTGGCCCGGGGCTCGTCTTCAAACGACAAACCCGAGGAAACTTGTCACAAACCCCAATGGCTAACACGCTCTTTTTCGCAGTAAGGCGTCTCACTCCTCTTAAAGAAGTTGCTTCTTGAATGTCAGGCAATGCTGCTTCGCTCTGATCAATTTCCAATTCTTGGTTGTAATCGTCTAAGTATGCAGCTGCAACAATGCTGATTGCTGCTGAGAGTGTGAAGAAGATGATGAGCAACTTCATGGTGATGACTATAATTGTATTGGAAATAACTGAAGTTTTGTAAGGAGAGGAGCTTAAGCCTTAAGGTAGTGATTATAGTTGCAATGGGACATGGGGTTTTATAGGGGGGAGAGTTGACAATTTGGAAACTGCATGTTGAAGTCTTGCTTTATTTGTGTGGTACGTGGTCTAAATTCATTAGACAACTTACAAATTACTGAATATCTTTTGTGAAGAAATCATTTGATTGGACACAAAGAAAAGTTGGCCCCCCAGTGATTTTGTATCCCAATCATAAAGTCTTGAGAAAAATATATATTATAAAGAATGCAAAATTACCCTTTTCCTCACTTTCACATCAATGATAAATTTGTGTAATATTTTATCCCAAGGATGAAACTTGAATACAAGGCCATAAATATTGCAGCTCACAGCAATCTGTATTAAACACTTAAATATAAGAAAAGGAGGGCAGGGGAAATAAATAAAGATATTGGGAATAAAATCTGATTGATTGTCCTACTTCTATTTAAACAAGTCAGACACGATTCCCCAATTTGGTAAGTAAAGCACATATTCTCAACACCCAAGTACTACTTAACAAAAAATTTTAGGCCACAAGATTAATGAGCAACAATTTTTGGATCCTCAGCCTATACAGTTGTAGCATATAAAATTGCTATTTTCCTTTTCTTTTTTCTGGGAAAATTGTCAAATACTTCAGCTCCTCTCAAACAAGTTTGCGTGAGAGAGAGATCATGAATGTTCATTGCCTTATTGTCCTCAGTTTAATTTTTCCTCTCCCTTGTATCAGTGCCTTAGAGTTAGAGTCTTCATGCAGTTACCAGAGGAACACTCTGGTTGACTTGGAGAGAGAAGTTCATGTTTGGCAAGCTTTCTCCAATGTTGTGGAAGACATGAAGCCCCAAATTCAGGTTTCTTCTATTCATGATGAGAGCCCTCCAGACACTGAAGTGACATCAAATCTCAGAGCATTGAAGGGTCAAAACCCCTCTCACCACCTGCGTTACCTAAAAAATGTAAGATTGCTTAAACTCTTTAATTGTTTTTCTATTGTACATACAACCTGATCTAATGGTTCACATACAAATTTATACTCTAGTATAAAAAAGTGAATTCGTTGAAATCTAAGAATAAAAATGTAATGGGATTAATGTCATTTTTCTCTCCAGACTATTACACTTGTATCACTTTTTCAATTTTACCAATTGAGATTAGTCTGTTAATTTATACATTAATTCCATCCAAATTTAGCGAGAGATGAAGGAGGAAAAATGGTGCATGAGGGAAAAATGATAAGATCCAAATGAAATGGACTATTTTTGCCTAAAAAAAATCTCACGTGATTGGCACATGATGTTATGCAAACGGAAATTTGAATGAAAAATGTGTAAATTGACAAAACAACCTCAATTGGCAAAATTGAAAAAAGTCAAAGTTCTTTAACTTTCTAAATTAGAAGTTTGAGGGCTAAATTGATACAAGTGTAATAGTATAGAGAGTACAGTAACATTAATTCCAAATATATTTGTATGACATACATGTTCATATCATAGCATTTTCCAAAGCTAGCTAAAAGCTGCTATATATCATTCTTTCCTATAATTATTCATTAGAGCCATCTTTAACATTCTAATTTATCTATAAAATGGGATCACTACTCACAAATCAATGTAAATTATGATGCTATATATACAATTAAACATACGTAGAAGGTTACTTTGTGTGAGCTTGTAAAATGACATGCAGGCGCATGGGATTCTTAATATTATTGGATATGGGACATTGTTGCCCATTGGAGCAATAACAGCCAGGTACTTCAGAAAATTTCCATTCAAGTGCAGCGAATGGTATTCTGTTCACGTAAGGTGTCAGAGTGCTGCATACATGGTAGGCACAATGGGGTGGTGCCTTGGCATGTTGCTTGGGCATTCTTCCAAGCAACACAGTAATAAAACACATCGTGTTCTTGGGATCATCATATTTACATTCACCACCATACAAGTAAGTCAAACTCTTATTAGTTTTATTTTTTATTTTTATTAAATCACAAGTCAAACTCTTTGCAGTTGATTGATAGGTTCGCAACAGAATTGTGTGGCTCGTAAACAGACACGGTTTGATGCTTGACAAGAGTGTTTGTTAAGGCTCACAAGTCAACCTCATTTGATAAATGAGCCCAAACTTGAGCTTAATTGGCTTTACTCTTATGACTCTTGTTTCAGCTATTTGAAAAAAGAGCTTAAATCCAAGTTTAATGGGTTTGACTCTTAAGTATCTTTCCAAACTCAAGCTTAATGGGCTTGATTCATGATCCGGCTCATTTAATAAATGATCCACAATGCAATCAATAACACATCATGTATTGTTGTCATGACAAATAACAAACTCGACCTACTCGAATTTAGTTCAAGTCAAGTTCCAACAAAAGTTGGAAAATAGCAATTTTGAGCAAATCGACTAATCGAGCTTGACCCTATTGATTCATTTTCATTTTCATTTTTGATTTGAAGTGATACATTTTGATGATCGATTCTTCAGATGCTTGCCATCTTCTGGCAACCAAGGAAAGAAGACAAATGTGGCAAGTACTGGAAGATATACCATCATCTTCTTGGCTATGCTGTAATTGCTCTAACTGTAGCAAACATATTTCAAGGAATCAGCAATCTTGGTGGTCAAGCTGCAAATTGGAAGTGGGGATATGTGGGAGTACTCGGAGTTTTGGTTATTACTGCTCTAGGATTGGAAATTTTTAGATGGATCAAGAGTAGAAGAATAATGCATGAGGCAGTGGAATTGAACGCCAATATGTACGCGTCCCCTTGAAACTTGAAACCACAACACACTGCATGTATCATATCCCTTTCTCAAAATCAACAGCAATTCATTTGTCATAGAACAAACGAGAAAAAAAGAGGATGATGCACATCAATTTTCAACATAACTGTTGTCACACTATACCCCTGAAATTATATTTATCTCCCGTTTATTTTATGAATTTCGTCCCGTATTTTAAAAATTTATCTCTGTAAATTCTATGGAATTTTTCATTAGGCAACCTAATGCGATGTCGATGTGTCCCAAATTTTTTTTGCTTCATTTTCTTCATTGCATCATCATATAAAAAATTTGACAAAATTAATAGAAATAGATTTTTTCAAACATGTGATGAAATTTAGGCGACAATGTAAAACAAATAAAGTTTTATAAGAGGCATTGGAATAAATAAGTCTTTTTCTTTAATAAATACTCTAAATTGTATAAAATAAAGGACTAACTTATATACACTCAAAAAAATTAAAAAATAAAAACCAACTACGTACGACGCCGTTTGGTAATCCAGACCTTTTGGCACAGTGGGCACTCTAAACAGTAATGGCAAACGTGAGTGAACGAACGTATCGCTATTGTAAATTGTAACCCAACAATCTGGAGGAGGCGAAGAGAGAAAACGAAATTACTGGAGAGGAGCAATCGGGGATGAGCAGCTCCGCCGCAATCGACGGCGTCGCAGCCGCGGCGCTCCGTTTGGTGCTCCAGCGCGTCCAGCTGGCAGCCGAAAAATCCGGCCGTGGGGCCCGCGGGATCCGAGTGGTGGCGGTGAGCAAGACGAAGCCCGCCTCCGTCATCCGCCAAGTCTACGACGCCGGCCACCGCTGTTTCGGCGAAAACTACGTCCAAGAACTCGTCGACAAAGCTCCGCAGGTTGGTTGTCTTCTTCTGCTTCGCTCTCTTTTGAGTTTCGACAACTGATTTTTGTATTAAGAGAAAAAATCAAAGTGGTTTGATTTTTGGTGATTGGTTTTTGTTTTTGTTTTTGGTGATTGATTTTGGACACTGCAGCTTCCGGAGGATATTGAGTGGCATTTTATCGGGAATTTGCAGAGCAATAAAGTAAAACCTCTTCTAAGTATGATTCTCTCTCATATATGATATATGGTTGTTGTGATTCATATTTTAGGCCTTTGTAAGATGACCCATTTGTTATAGAAAAGGAATAAGCTTTTTTTCTTTTTTCTTTTTGGTGTTTTGAAATTATGCAGCTGCTGTACCCAACCTTGCAATGGTAGAGAGTGTGGATGATGAGAAGGTAAACACTTATTCTAGTAGCAGTTGTTTTTGTAAAAAGCTATTTTCAAAGCTTTGGCTGATGGGTGTTGAAAAAGCCATAGTATTTTGTGATAAATTTTGTAAAAAATTGCCAAGATTTCCTAATCCTTGGTGCCCCTTTAGATTTCGTATGGAAATTGAATGCGCTGTTTTGTGTATAAATTGCATTAAATTGATAATGATTGGGGAAATTCAAGAGTAGCAGCCATAATGAAAGGTCTCTGACTCTGTAATTGGGGAAGCTCGTGTTTTCTTATGGACAATCTTGTTCTTGGATTCAACAGCTTGGTTGGTTTTTTTAGTTTACTACATTCTTTGTGATTCGCAGATTGCAAATCGTCTTGATCACATGGTTGGTAGCATTGGCAGAAAGCCTTTGAAGGTCTTGCTCCAAGTGAATACAAGTGGAGAAGAGTGTAAGTTAACTAGATATGAGCATGCTTGAGGAGCATGGTAGTTTACCACCTGCATTGTTATCTGTTGTTGGTTTTTTATTCGTTTACTTCATAGTCAAATGTTGGTCAATAATCCAAGGCTTCCATAAGATTAAATGTATTATTCATTAGTTTTGAGATAATATGTGATCTCTGTACAATATTGTTGCAGCAAAATCTGGTGTTGAGCCCTCTGGATGTGTGGAGCTCGCAAAGCATGTCAGTTCGGGTTGTCCAAATCTGGAGTTTTGTGGTCTAATGACAATTGGTATGCTGGATTATACATCTACTCCCGAAAACTTTAAGGTGGTATTCCAAGATACTACATGTAGATCTTTCTCCAGAATTTCAGATCCTTGTTAATTCTCAAACCAAACTGTTTGTTGTCAGACGTTAGCGAACTGCAGAGCTGAGGTTTGCAAGGCACTTGGAATACCAGAAGAGCAATGTGAGCTATCAATGGGCATGTCTTCAGACTTTGAACTAGCTGTAAGGACTAATCTAGCACCATCCTAATCAGTTTTTCGATGAGGGGGGAAGTGGTTTGGGCTATCTTGGTATTGGGTTGTGAAAGATTTTGTATTAACATGTCAATCAATCTAAGCATTAGTGAAATTTCTTCACTAGTTTAACTTTATTGATAAGAGTAAAATTTGCAGTTGTTTTTGAAGTGTTCAACTGATGGAAAGACTTGATGGTTTTGCAGATCGAACTGGGCAGTACAAATGTGAGAATTGGATCCACAATATTCGGGCCAAGAGAGTATCCCAAGAAACAATCAAATTAGCATTGATAAAATTGCTTTATTATTCTTGTGATTTTATGTATTGATTTTGGTAAATGGTAGTCAAGAGTTTTATTATGCCATTTGAAGGCTGGATATGCGAGTCCAAAACTGTATTCTTGTAACGTGAACACATGAAGTCAACTTGAATAAATAATTCCTATGAGCAACGAGCATGACTGAGAGTTCTGTACAGTGTACACTTTGCGGGAGCGATGTGCATTTTGGGTGATTTTGAAAACTTTTCAGTTTTTATGCGTAGATTTATGTTACAATCTGTTTGGCTAAAGAGAAGAGTTTGCTATAAAGGGCCCAATAAAGTATCATAATAATCATACCAAACAAATATTGGACACTAGTTCTCTACTTCTCTTTCACATTCAGTTCGCTCACCCAGAGATTTTTCTAACTAAATTTATTCCAATATTTATTATTTAATAATTTTACTTTTTAAAACTCACTCTCTGTAATCTTCTTCTATATTGGCTATCCACTCTCAGTGATGACTAATCACTAGCATGAGTTATGAACAAGCTAAACAGCTCTTTCTTAAACCCCCTGAAACCACAACCACAGCCTACATCAACTGCCACCACCAATACTTTCAACGCCATCATCAACCGTCTCTCATCCCAAGGTTCTCACCATGAAGTCCTTATCACATACTCCTCTATGCTCAAAACCAACATCCCTCCGGACACCTACACCTTCCCTAATCTTCTCAAAGCTTGCACCTCCCTGAACCTCTTTTCGAATGGCCGCTTGTTCCATCAATGCATTGTCGTTAATGGGTTTTCTTTGGATGCTTACATTGCCTCTTCTCTGATATACTTCTATGCCAAATTTGGGCGCGCCCAAAATGCCCGCAAAGTTTTTGACACAATGCCTGAGAAAAATGTTGTTCCTTGGACTTCCATTATTGGATGCTATTCGCGTGCCGGAAATGCTGGAATTGCCTTTGATATGTTTAGTCAGATGCGGCGTGAAGGAGTTCAACCCAGTTCGGTTACTTTGTTAAGCTTGCTCTCTGGAGCCTCGGAGCTTACCCATGTGCAGTGTTTGCATGGTTGTGCAGTATTATATGGTTTTGAGTCTGACATTGCTTTGGTGAATTCTATATTGAATGTGTATGGTAGGTGTGGAAGAGTTGAAGATGCTAGGGACTTGTTTGAGTATATGAATGGAAGAGACATAGTTTCATGGAATTCCTTGATTTCAGGCTATTCCCAGACTGGAAATATCAGAGAAGTATTCCAGCTTTTATATAAGATGAGGGTCGAAGGAATTGAGCCCGATAAACAGACATATGCATCTGCTGTATCTGTGGCTGCAACACAGAGTAATCTTAAATTGGGAAAGTCAGTGCATGGACAGATTTTAAGAAGTGGATTTGAATTGGATTGCCATGTTGAAACCGCGCTTATAGTTATGTATTTGAAATGCAGGAATATTGATATAGCATTTCAGATATTCGAAGGGACAACAAACAAAGATGTGGTTCTGTGGACGGCCATGATCTCAGGGCTTGTTCAAAATGATTCTGCAGACAGGGCTCTAATCGTTTTCTGTCAGATGTTTGAATCGAGAACAGTGCCGTCTAGTGCTACCATAGCTAGTGCTCTTGCAGCTTGTGCACAGCTGGGTTCTTTTGAACTGGGGACCTCAATTCATGGTTATGTGTTGAGGCAAGGAATGAGACTTGATATCCCTGCCCAAAACTCCCTTGTTACCATGTATGCAAAGTGTGCTCGTTTGGAGCAAAGTCGTGCTGTTTTTGAAAGGATGAGCACAAGAGATTTAGTTTCTTGGAACGCTATAGTTGCTGGATATGCTCAAAATGGCCATTTACGCGAGGCTCTGCTTCTCTTCTCCGAGATGAGGGCAACCCTTCAGAAGCCTGATTCATTAACCGTCGTCTCCCTTCTCCAAGGTTGTGCTTCTACTGGGGCACTCCATCAAGGAAAGTGGATCCACAACTTTACCATTAGAAGTTGTCTTAGATCATGCATCTTGGTAGACACAGCTCTGGTTGACATGTACTCAAAATGTGGTGACTTAGACAAAGCTCACAAGTGCTTTGCTGAGATGTCAGGCCATGATCTGGTCTCATGGGGCACAATTATTTCTGGTTATGGTTGTCATGGCAGAGGAGAGACTGCTTTGAAGATGTTTTCAGAATTTCTGCACTCTGGAATGAAACCAAATCATGTCATTTTCCTCGCAGTTCTTTCTGCTTGCAGTCATAATGGACTTGTTGACAAGGGTTTGAGCATATACCAGTCAATGACTGAAGAGTTCGGTATTGCACCAAGCCTTGAACACCGTGCTTGCATTGTCGATCTCCTCAGCCGAGCCGGAAGGGTGGAAGAGGCATATGATTTCTACAATAAGACGTTCACAGAGCCTGCAGTTGATGTCTTGGGCATACTTGTCGATGCTTGCCGGAGTAAGGGCAATGCAGAACTGGGGGACATTATTGCAAGAGAAATTTTCAGGCTGAGGCCTGTGGATGCTGGAAACTACGTGCAATTAGCACATAGCTATGCTTCTATGAACAGATGGGATGGCGTTGGAGAGGCATGGACCCAGATGAGGTCTCTCGGCTTGAAGAAACTCCCTGGCTGGAGTTTTATTGAATTGCATGGGACTATCACTACATTCTTTACGGATCACAACACAAATCCTCAATATGATGATATAGTGTCAATATTGAAAATTTTAAGTAGGGAAATGAGGAAATCGAGCATTGACTTTACAACCACTCAATTGAATGATAAATTTTGAGAAACCCTCTACATTCTATAGTGCAGTGTTAGTGAGAGGTCTCCAGTTCCATGCACATTATTTGAGACTAGAGAATCCAGATTGTAACAATTTACGCATAATCAATACATAAGGAAATGACCCACTTTCAACGTTAGGTGCGTGGCAGCGGGGTATAATTTTGTGCAGAGATATTAAATTCCATTCCTAATGTTTTAGAACTGTAAAAAGGAAAAGGAAGAAAAAAAAAAATGATTGGGTTTGCAAGTCAAATCAAAGATGATTTTCCAATGTTGAGTACTTAATTTTGAGAAATTGCATTTCAGTTGTCAAACAAAGGTGGATAAAGTGGATAGTTAAGATGCACAAGGAATTCTGGCATTCACACAAGAGTCATCAACATGTGGTTCATATAAAATCTTATACAGGCAATTCTATGTATCAATATTGTATAAAGGAGCAATCATATATCATGCATATAAGATTGAGATATTGGAATGTTGACTATATAATTAGTATATAAGATTGCTGGTTTATACATAATTGACATATAGAATTTATTTGTATAAGATTTTATGCGGATCACATGTGGGTGACTCACATATGGTTGCAAAATTTAACTGCACAATAGGTGAAAAAAGATGAGATATATATATATATATATAGACTCATTCTATTGAGGTATACCTTAACTTATTTATGTTGAGGTATACCCTGTTAGGGCCCACATGAGCTGTTTTGTGTCGATCCGAACCGTTCATTTGTTTTATCAAAGTTAGATGGGCAAATGATTTCCGATTTGACTAATTGTTTGCAAAGATAATCTATCAATGAAGATGATCCCTGCAAACGGTTCAGATCGACACAAAACGACTCGTATGGGCCCCAACAAGATCATACCTTAACATAAATAAGTTGAGGTATACCCTGTTAGGGCCCACACGAGCTGTTTTGTGTCGATCCGAACCATTTATCTATATATATCTAGCCTAATGACTAATATGTAAATCCGCAACTCAGATCCTCACAATTGGAGCAAACATAGGTTTTGTATACCGATAAAGTTGGAAATTCCCACAAGCTCTTACAAGTTACAACCTGACATATACCTTGGAAAATGGCCGAAGTGAATGAAAATTTTAAAAAACCTATGTGAGTTGGAAGTTGGAACCCGAAAAATAAATTTCTGTTTATTTATTCATTTCCTAGATATAACACATACAGCCAAGAGAAATCAAAGGAGATGACTATTTTACCATTTCAACATGTATTGAATGCAACAAGTCACACCGCAACAAGGAGAAGTACTAAGTATCTTATATTGTCCTTAGACAAGTGACGACTCATCATCTTTAAACAAGTTAGCTCATCGTTATAATGTGTTTAGTATCAATATGAGTTTAAATGAATGTGACCACGTATAAGATCTGCAAATCTCTAGTAAAAACCGTTTTGTATCAATATCTATTATGAGTCTAAATGAATGTGACCATATATAGTATCTCTAAATCTCTAGTCTAGGGGCCTTTACCTGCCCAAATTATTGTTTTGATCAATCAACTAACAATTAGTGAGTCATAAAAACTCTCAACTACTAAATCATGGTGCTGGATATTGAAATGCATGCATAATTATCAAATTGACCAACCAATCTATCACTTGTAGATATTCTTTTTTTTTTTTTTTTTTTTTTTTTTTACGAATTAAGAGTCTGATCTCGTAACGTCGGCATCGAGCATACACTATAGCCACGAAACGGAGCCATCGAGGTACCATAGAAATTAGCGAACTAGTCGGGTTTGGGTCCACAATCCAACCAACATCTCTAAATCGAGTATGACAGTAGATCAAGGTGGCGGATCAAGCAATAATAACTGGCAGAACAAGTACCAGTGAGCAAAGTGACATCCCTACTCCTTGTGACGAGAATCAGAGACAAACTAGAAGAAAGATCTACAGAAAGAAACTAAGCGTCGCTAAAGCAAGATCCGATGTTGCACAACACACAGATCGCTCACCAAGCCACAGATAGACAAAATCAAAGCGAATAGAAAAGCTTTCATTTATTGAAATGAAAAAAACTCTCACATGGAGAGATGAAAAAGCTCTTACAAAGAAGGAGAAGAGTATCTCATAGTACCAACCAAAACAACAAAAGAAAAAGAGAAGGAGAAGGGAGAGGCGGGGGTAGGAGCAATGGGCTTGTGAGGAAGACATGAGCCACCGCCTCCACCCCCCACCCCTGAAAATACTAGGTTGAGAGAGATACAATTGAGGAGAGAGAAGAGAGCGTTTGGTGGTGGCTAGGGTTTTTTTTAAAAAAACCCAATTAAGTTTTGTATATATTCATTCAATTCTCACCAATATCTCATAATTTTTCCCAAATAATTCTATCATATCTTATCTAAAATTTCATTTAAAAATTAACAAACTATATTCAGTTTTAGAAAAAAATAGTATGAATTGCCCAATTGTGTGCATTATACATGTATTAAATTTTCATAAAATTAGCATGAATGGGGTATGTCACATTCTTTGAGTGGCACTACACCCCTAAAACATATTTCATAAGAATTTTATGTTTTCATCTAGATTTCTACAATTAGAGTTTATTTAGTATAAGCATGTTTAAAATTATTGTTGGAATATTAGTTTTACACATTTGTGACCTAATTATCATAACCAATTGACTCTGTGTGATGTACCAGTTCTTAAATATTGGAGTATGTTTCCAATAAAAAATAGGATAAATTTTGTAAAAAAATAAAAACTTGACATGCTCTAAAATGGCTGGCGTCATTATTCTAGAGGGTATGAAATTTTATAGTTTACTTACCAAGTAATCCCGGCCCACTAGTAGTGTGATTTCATTTCAGGTGATTGTAATGCCCTCGAAGCATTGAGTCATGGTCCCTTAGAGTGTTTAGGCTTCTAGGATCAAGTTTATGCTTTATTTATTTTAAATATTGAATTTATGATGTCAAGTTTAAAGTTAGGAGATTTTTTATTTTATTTAGGGGGGGGAAATAAACTTTGAGAAATTTTATTCAATAACCTTTTTTAATACCTCTTAAACTTTTTTGACCTCCTCTCCCCAAAACTAACATTTATAACCCTTTTTAATTTGAAATACCCATAATACCCTCCATATAAAACCTTTTTTTTTTTTTTTTTTTACTTTAGCTTTTTTTTTACCTTCCCAGCCAACCACTGCATCCTTCACCGCACCAACTGTCAGCTCCCTCATTCCCTGTCACTGCAGCAAACTCTGCAAAATCCAATGAAAAAAAAAAACCAACGTCGCCCATGGTGGTGCTATAGCACTTACTACAAATTACTTTTGTAAAATTTTTGGTTGACACATGTCAATTTGTGTTGACAAAAAATCCGACTATATGTCGACCAAAAATTCTACAAAAGTAATTTGTGGTCGAATTTGTAGTTGCCATGTAGCCATATAGCAACCACAAATTCAACCAGATCTTAATATTTTGCATCTTCTTTTTCTCCATTACTAAGTTTTCATGGGTCTGATCTATCAAAAAATCAACTATTTTTTTTTTTCATTGAATTTTGCTGGGCTTGCTACTGCATCTGCTAGGTTTGCTGCAGCGGCAGGGGATGATGGAGCCAGCTGCTGGGGCGGCGAGAGAGGCAGTGGTTGGCTCAGGAAGAAAGGAAGGGAGGGGGCAATAGTTGGGTGGGGAAGAGAGGAAAAAAAAAAGCTACATAAAAAAAAAGGTTTTATATAGAGGGTATTATGGGTATTTGAAGTTAAAAATGGCTATAAATGTTAATTTTGAGGAAAGGGGATCAAAAAAGTCTTAAGGAATATTAAAAAAGATTATTGAATAAAATTTCTCTTAAACTTTGGTGCATTATGGGTCCAACTAGGCTACTTCATCAACAACTTTTGATTAGGAGATTTAAGACATTTGAATTTAAGATTTTAATATTGTCTAATTTATGAACTTAATTTGAGACTATCATATAAAAGATTTTTTTTAACAAAAACAAACTTAATCAATAAATACAAAAAACCATACAGAGCAATATTCAAATAATGTTGTAAGAATTGAGTTAGGTGGTATTTGATTTAATTTACTGAGAATCATCTTCATGTTCATGAGAAAAATAGATGAGAAGGCAAAATATTTTTACAGTGACACATATACTCAACACTTTATATAATGTAATTTGATCTCTTTTTTTAAAAAATTTTTAAGGGTCATGGCCCTTCTATGTTCCGCCCACATGCGTCTAGGATTTCTGTAAACCTCTAGTCTAGGAGATTCTACTTGCCCAAATTATAATTTTGGTCGATCAGCAGTTAGTTAGCCATAAGAAACCTCAATCACTGGATCATGGGGGTGGATCTAATAATGCAGAAGCATCAAACCGACCAACCACTCCCTCACTCAGCAGCCGCATGGCAGCCCCCTGAGAGAATTTCCTTGCGAATAGAAAACAGGGAACAGATGTCGAATTTGAACGACACCATTCTGTCCGGTAGTCTGTCTCATAGTATACATGGTTGATCTCCTGTTGAAATAGGCACAAGTCAAAACAATGAAACAGGAAGAATAAAAAAAAGGGTTGTAATCTATAAATAAACCATCTGATACTGCTAATACAATCTAAAATGTCAGCTGGAGTACAAAGTCCTTTAATGACCTTTATTTCCTTTATTTTTTGAGGGGCCGCATTTGCATGGTTGAAAGTCATAGGATGCCATCCTTTACTCTCTGTTTTAGTTGCAGATTGGTTCCACAATGTATAGGTTAACGTCCTTCGCTCAAGTTCACCTTCAAGCTCACTCATCTAACAAAGATATATAGAACGGGTAAGAACAAATATCCCGATTAGAAACTCTTGAACTGGTGACAACTAATTCATAGAAAGACATTACAACAAACAGAGTGGTCAAACTGTAATCATAAAAGAGTGGCCAAAAAAAAAAAAAAAAAACTGTAATCATAAAAGAACAAAGGGGAGAAAGATAATCATGGCTGAAAGCGAAACGTTAATATACTGAGACAGTAAGCAAAGGTAAAATGAGAAGAACAACTATAATTCCATAGCTTACCGCAAATAGTGTCTGTACATAGTGTTCATCTGGAATACAGTTGTGCTGCTTCTGAAGTTTCTGCATTTGGTATTTAAGCCAAAATCAGAACCTACTATCACTGACTTGAAAAAGAAAATTATGATATATATGATCTGTTAAGATGGAAGAGATGTGTTCCAGCCTTTGCCAGTCTCTAAAACAACGTCACGGGCCGATATGCACCAATTAAACCATTGAACTACAAGGCCACAATCTAGAGGGACCAGTCTCTTCTCATCCTTACATACATCTTATTTTATAAGGTATCATGCTTTTACAATTTAGATGTTTTGCCCTGAACCTATGCAAACTTACAAGATTCAGCTTCCCCTTGCTGGCATCCACAGGTGGGCGACGCTGCAAAGTAAGAAGCAGAAAAGTTATTTCTTTGTTGATACATACAAATTTAGGGACATATTAGTTATGTTATCAATTACACTTCACAAAACAGAAATAAATTTTGCAATATGTAATTGGTTTTTTCTTTGTTCCAAAACACAAGCTCTTTCTAAAGACATAATACCCAAACCGCCCTTGGGGAAAGAAAGAATACATGATTTGAATATGAAATATGCTTCACAATAAAGATCATAAATCACCATAAACAAAAAATACAGCAAAACTCAAGACATAATTGCATACCTTGCAAAGTATTTTGAACACTGGAAGTATAACTTCATCATCCACAAGCACTTCTGCATGTCTTCGAACCAAAGCAATCCACTGAAATTGCCCAGTCAAAATCAAGTTAGAGCATAAATCATGAATACATAATACTAAAAATGAGAATCCCTATCAACCACAGAATAATACATTATGAGGACAATAATGATAATGTAAAATCTAAAAAAGTGAAGCATTGTTGAAGACTACTGACTTGACTTAAAAAACAAGAATGTTGGCTCTGTAACCCAGAAAGAGGAGGTTGTGGCCTTTGAACAAAGGTCCTTCAGAGAATTAAATAAAAGAATTTTTGATACAAACGTTTAAAATAGATTTTTTTTCTTTAAAATAAAGCAAAGTTCAGTGCAAATATAAATAAAAGAAGTCAAACAGATAATAACCTGGGATCCTTTTCGCCATTTGTCTTTTGGTATTTTAGGTGACATTTTCGGGTTGTACCGGCCCTCTTTCACATCAAGAAAGCTACAACATAAACAAATCAACTCAGAAACAGTCAAAAGGCTAAGATATGAAAATACGAGTGAAATTTTTTTAATGATATTTAACCATCTACAAATTATCAGCGCTCAAAATTAAAAGCCCCAACATCTACCTGTCTACAAAACTCCTTGGAGAAGCCATCATGTAGTTGTATACATAGCTGAAGTTGTACAAAGGAACACAACTGCAGTACAAAAACTAGGAAATTTAGATATGTATCGTACCAAATGAATCTCCTCTTCTGCAAAAGAAAACACGGTCATCCTATAAACCACTCAAGAACACGCTATTTGCTACATGTTGATTGTCAACTCTTTCTAGTTAAGCTTATACATAGCATGATGCTTAAACACTTGTTCATTACAATGATAATAATACTAACCTATCAGAGAGGAGAAAAAATCTTTGATTCGCAGGATCCTCAAGAGCTGTTGCGAACAACAGCCTCTCCGCTTCAATCATACTCGATTCTCCCCATGCCACCTAAAATATGTGACCGCCCAGTTCACATTCAATGTAAGTATACAACAGTAACAACTTGTCAAACGTGACAATGAAGCAAATAATTCATTTTGGATCACTCTGAATATATTTGAAACAATAAATTTTAGTCTACAATTTGGTATTACTCAATATTATAAATAAAAAAAATATAAAATCACCGCATAAGTAGTACATAACAGAGTTGTATACCAACTCTTTAGACTTACCTTCATTTTGTTTTCTATCTCTGCAAGTAAACATAGAATACAAAAATAATAAAAACTGACAGAACATATAAAATAATGAAAAATTTGAACTTTTTAAACCCAAAGCCCAGTACAAACTGTTTTCAGTTTTATTTTGTTTTCATTCATTTTCTTAGCAACCAAACGCAAGCTAAATGAATAACTAACTACCTTTATGCTATTCGGCAATTGGCGGCCGTAAAAGAAATGCGACCTCGTCGTGGACTCGTCGAACAGAAAACCAGGCTCCGAGTGAATGTAAATCGAAAAATTCGGCACCTTAGCACTCTGCCAAAATCGAACAGAATCCTCCTTCACTTTCCCGAGAAAGTCCGCGAAAATAGACACGAACAGAAAAAGAAAAATTACAAAAGCAAAAAGAGCTGAACCTGGAAGAAGCTGCCCCAGAGGAAATCGAGCGGGAGGTTACGGCGCGCGAGAAAAAGGAAGGCGATCTTGGGAGGCCCGCTGTAGCTATCGGCATGGCGATAAATTCGAGATCTCGTGCGAGATAATGAAGAGGAGGGAGATGAAGAAAGGTCGGGTTGGGAATGGAGTCTGAAGAAGGCCAAGACGCAGAGCGTGAGTGAGAGGATGACCACCAGCTTCCAGCTGAGCCTGATGAGGTGGCGAGCCGGGATTGGTGGTGATGACTTCTTCGTCATGGTCGTCCTTCCTTCAATTGATTATATATAAGTGAATTTATTAGAATAATCAGAATTCATGAGCTCCAATTGAAAAATGAAAAGTAAGAGAGAAGAGAGAGAGAGAGAGAGAGAGAGAGAGAGAGAGAGAGAGAGTACATTTGAGGTCTGGTTTTGAAGGAGAGAGGAGGAGGAGGAGCATTTGAAATGGTAGGAGAGAGCTGTGTCCTGTGCGTGTGTTTGTGTGAAACTCTGAATTTGGAATTTTGGAGTTTCTTGGCGAGTTCGGAAAGAAAGAGAGGGTGGACTACTCCTCGAGTCCTCGTCTCTATTTTCCTTGATTTTATGGGCCGTGATTTGGGCCGTACCAGGTGGCAACGGCGTGGGGTCCCGTGAGGGGACACTGGATTCTTCTTTAATTAAACGGCACCGCCTAGGCACATGCTATGCTGTGATTACGACTAGAACGTTTTTGTTTTTTTGTTTTTTTCCTTTTAGGAAGGGTTTGTAAAAGGAAAGAGAGGAGGTTGATGCTGGATGGTGGATGCTATGAATGGAGTATGTCGAAGGATTTACTTTTTCTCGGATCCAAACAAGAAACCATTAAAGAAATGGGAGAGTGACTACCATGCAAATATATGCATTTCATAAAAATAGATCGGATGGTTCCAATAAATTATATACATTATAAAATATAATCGCATATGTAGCATGCGAACATTCACATGAAAACAAGTTTCAAAGAATAAATTTGGGGTAGGCTAGTTGGCCAAGCAGTTGTGCTGCCCCCGTCCTCACTGGGTTTCGATCCCCCCCTCCCCCCCTCTCCCCTCTAGGCCTCTTTCCTTGGCCTCTCTTTGTAACCAAAAAAAGAATAAAGCGGGTCATCATGATTTTGTTTTTTACATTTTTTATTTAAAAAAAAAAAAAAAGGTAAGCAAGATATTAAACTCTAAACAGTACCCTTGAAAATAACATCAATTTCGTAAACAATAAATATTAAGTTTTAGAATGCATTATAATAAATCTTGGAATATGCATCTAATTATATATCATCTCATAATCATAATTTATTATTGAACTGGTATATGCTGGTTTCTGGGAGAAGTTTATTTGTTGCAAGTCTATGGAAACCAGGGTTGTTCGATTGTGCTCAACCTAACATTGTATTTGTATGTATTACCTTTTGGAGCATCATATATGAGAAATGAGATTTTTCAACACCTTCTCCAATAAATTCGCACACAAGGAAAGCAACCTTTCAAAACGTCCAAATGAAGATTGACCCCATTGTTTTCCTAATACTTGCTCCAAAGGATTACATCCTGTTAATAAAAAAATAAAATTCGAGCCACCAAAACACCCCTTAATTTCTTAGAAAAAAAAAATGTTATAATGCACAATTGCACAGGCCCATAGTCCTCAATCAAATTGGGAAAAAGTCAGAGTCAGAAGCTTGTTGGTTGTTCACCATCTGAACTACCAAATGGTGACACAAAGAAACCAACAGGTAACAGGCTGAGGCCTTTGAGGGTGGAATGAGAATGAAATGCTCAACCCGAAATCAAACCACTGACCTTCCATTAACTCCAACCGAGTCCTTTAAGATTACTAGCTTTGAATAAAACCCATTTACCAATTGTCAAACCATTTATGAATTTGGGGCCACAATGTGCCAAATATGTATGACTCCATATTTACATGTATTCTCTACATGAAATGATGAAAGTACTTGGCACATTTTTAAAATTAGCCAGAGAAAGAGAGATACATTTATGGGCTGTGTATGAGCAGTGCTTTCTTTCTGTTAAAGCTCGAAGGCCTTGGAGGAAACGCAAACAAGATCTAAAAGAATCTAAAAAATGGATTAAATTCTTGTTTTTTTAGGCTTCCCAAACAGGCTGTATATGCACATTTGCAATCCATTGCAAGGCAGATAATGTCAGAGCTGTTTCTTCGTGCAGTCATCATCTTCCTCACCAATGACAGCATGAGACTGAAGGGATTATCGGACAACTGCCTTGACAGATTTAAGATCCAGGATAACATTCAGGATCTTGCCAGGGACAAAAATCCTCTTTTTAATTGACTTCCCATCCAGATATTTGGCGAGTTTTTCATCTTGTGATGCCAGCTGAAAAGCATCCTCCTCTGAGCAGGTCTCTTCAACCTGGATCATACCCCTTGTCTTTCCATTGATCTGAACTGGTAGGACAATAGTAGATTCCTTCAAGTAAGCAGGATCGGCCTGCATTTAGGATATAGGAAGAAATCCAGTGGTCACCATCTACCATTCAGTCTTCCTCAGGTAGCATTACATCATACATCATATTTCAGGTGTACCAGCAAACAACAAAAGAGAATATTTCCTTATCATTATGGTTATGACACCATACTACACAACAGTGGTGATCATATTAATAAAACATTTTGACTCTTGATCGCCCATTGACTGACATGATGTCATCTACCACAAGTCACCTTCAGATTTAGCTCATTAACATTTACATCTTTTGTTTGGTGAATTATGAATATGGGGTGCCAAAATCGTATATTCATATCCCCGAGTTTGAAGTGAAAGAATTTTAGGCAATAAAAATTATGTAACACACAAATTGAAGCTATTCACGAGAGAGAGAAAGAGGATTCTCACCTTAGGAAAAGGCTCATATGCCAGCGATTTCGAGTGTCCCAAACGGAACCAAAGCTCCTCAGCTATATGAGGTGCATAAGGTGAGAGCAACAAAACAAGTGCTTCAATAATCAATTTTGGATGCTTGTCCCACTGAAAAACAGATGAAATAATTAGTCAGTAAATGTGTCAAGTTTAACTATATCCAAAAGAAATAATTAACCTTTTATTGATCATCTGAGACAGGAAAAGATATTCCCTTCCGGAGGACAAAGAGGACACAATCAATTGAATGAATTAACCTAAACTTTAAAGAATTCTAAGCTCACTGGATACTGAAAGTAAAATACTTGTTAAAGAAAATCCTTCAAAAAAAAAAAAAAATCATTGTAAAAGCTAAAACAGGTAGGTCAACACTTTTGCAAGATTAGTAAATTCATTTTGTGTACACCAAACCAAGGGCTGCTCTTTAAGCTGACAAATAGCTCTCCAGCTACTAAAGACCATGCAGCTAGCCATAGAAAAATGCTTTACAACCCATAAGTTTTTTCCAATTTTTCCCCAACTCTCTCATATGAGGGACTCATGAGTCATGATTTTGTGGGATCCATGTATGACCCAACCCATATTAAAGAGTTACAAAAAAATTGAGTGAAGAGTTGGGTTGTAGAACACTTTCCTAAGCCAGAAAGAGGATATGCATATGTTTTAAATGAGTTCAAGGACCTTATATGCCACATTAAGGAACTCCATCATCGCAGAAATTCCAGTGTTGAATCTCGTCCCTTCTACTTCCTCTGTTACCTGCAATTGGGGGAAAAAAAACTCAATGGTTAAAAGGTGCACACTTCAAACCGGAGTAAAGGTGCATACTTCTGATTGTTGGACACAGCCATTCTGACGCAATTCTCATGATTGATACTTTTCATCCTATTTCAAACGACGACCACTATCCATGTCACATTATGACATCAAGAATACATGGCAGCATACAAAGTCTTCAATTCTTCATGCTACAGCTCAATTTAAAAAACTCTAGAGTAAAGAAACATTTACCTTCTGACTACCCTACTCATAGGAAAAGACAGGGGCAAGGGAAAAAAAGATTATTTTGATCCCAAAAAAAAAAAAAAAAAGATTATATAATATTCAAAAGAAACTGGAAGATAAAGTTCCAGAAATTGAGATAAGACCTTGGCAATGCATTTATGGAGAGAACGAAGTTGCTCCATAGTAGGATCCTCATCAGTCACTACTGTTCCCTCCTTGAATGTACCATCAGATAATGGTGAACCAACAATTAGCCTCCAGGTTCTTCCCAAAAACCGATGGACACCTTCAATACCACTTGTATTCCAGGTTTTTGAGTCTCTAGAAGCAAAATTATGTGACGATAAATATTATTTAGAATAAAACATATCTTTGTACATATTTATTTTATACTTCAGAAATGCATAGATATCACTAGACACATAAGAGGAAAGATACGTCAAACAAAAAATTTGATATAGAAAATATTCAATAGAAAACTACCTAAGTGGCCCCATGAACATTTCATATAAACGAAGCGAATCTGCCCCATACTCAGAAACAACATCATCAGGATTGACTACATTTCCCCTGCTTTTACTCATTTTATGAGAACGTGCAATCAGACAAATGTTAGGATTGTCTTTCAGTACAAAAGAATCCCCAGATTTCATGACCTACAGAAGGACCAATTATGTTTAGAGAAGATAAAAGAGGAAAAGAAATATCAAATGCCAAGGTAAAGGCTCTTTCTCTTCCCTTAACCCTTTTAAAACAGAGTCAATATGGAGAAAGAAACTATATTGAGGCATCCAGGAAAAGTACCTTCTCCACTGGTATTTGTTCTTGATGGTGTTCACCTGATGTCTCAGAACCCGCAGAGATAAAATTCCCATCAGAGTCTTTGTAAGCTATATATTGCACCTGCAAAGCAATGCATTAGAAACATGTCTTGGAAAAGATCAGTTCAATATGCGGAAACAACTATACTTACTTCACCAAGAATAATGCCCTGGTTTATGACACACTTGAAGGGTTCCTTGGTGGAGACAATACCAATGTCATAGAGAACCTGAAACAGAGATGTTGAAAAAACTATTTCAGCAACATGACAATGAACATCGGACAACCAATTCAATCAAGAGATATGACTCTAGCTAGCCTTCTCTTCTAGCTAACCAATTTAGGTAACACTCTATCAATATTAAGGATTGTCATCCCTCATAGACCTTCTCATGGGTGTGATAGCCCTTGGGATCAACAGTTCTATTTGGAATGGTTAAGCTCAATCAACAATTCATATCAATAAATAAAACCAACTTTTGAGATTTAGACTCATTTAATAAGCATATGTGAATGACTGACCCAGGGCATATCCATCATGCAAGCTAAGTTTCGGAGGAATCCTAAGTAGTTCCTCTTATAAAATAAGTGCAGATTTTCATACAATACAAGACTCCAACAACAACAAAACAAATTATTATGACATTTATGGCTGTAGAATAGATGTAACTATTCCACAAAAAAGGTGCAATTTCATATTGGTAAACCCTATCTACTTGTATGTCCCAAAATGAAGAACAAGAGAGATTTAAGTTACAGACCTTGTGCCAGAACCTTGCATAAAGTAAATGGAGAACAGCATGTTCAGCACCGCCAACATACACATCAACTGGGCTCCAGTACCTTCAGATCAAGAGGAGTTTAAAGAAGAGAAGAATAAAGGAGAAATTGACATAATTTTACAAATTTAATCGTTATGTTTTTTGAACCTTTTTGTTTTTTTTGTTTTTTTTTTTAATTAGAATGTGAAATGAAGCACTCCCAGAGAAAGACTTCTCTTACATTTCTTTTGTCTTTGCCACCAATTCTTTTGAATTTTTTGGGTCCATAAATCTCAAGTAGTACCTGAACATGGAAGAAAAATTATAACATCTCAAACCTCAAAAGAATTTTCCAACATTTTTTATTTGCTTTAACTAACGGAATTCAACTATTGAAGGTTACAAACAGAATTACCAGCAAGAACCAGCCCACTGGGGCATGGTGCTTGTCTCTCGTCTAGCAGGTTTTCCAGATAAAGGGTCCCTAGTTTTGACCTGAAAATAATTTGCTTACTGTACATATATAAAGATAGAGGGCAACAAAATCATCCGGAATGCTAGCAAGAAAAAGCTATGCAGCTCACCGTAAACTTAACAAAATTACAAATCTTAAGTAGCATGAACTTATCCATAAAGAGACTAAACAGTAGATAAAACAAAGAAAGGGCAAGAGAGGGAAACTGTACCCAAGAAACTGCTTTTGATAGTGGTGGTTCTCCTGACCCGGTAGGAGAAAAGTCATCCAATTCTGGTAAGGTAAGGGGCAGTTCAGTTTCGAGTAGGGAAACACTCTCGCCACTATCATCCAAAAAAATCACTGGAATAGGTTCCCCCCAATAACGTTGCCGAGCAAAAAGCCAATCCCTCAACTTATAGTTCACCTGAAAAAAGACAGATTTGAGCCAAAGAGGGGGAGAAAAAGTTCCTATCATATGCATAAAGCAAGTATGCATCTGAAAAGTTACCTTTTTCTTCCCATTTCCAGTTTTCTCAGCCCAGTCGATGACTTTGGAAGCAGCTTCTTTGCTAGATAAGCCATTAATGTCCAGCCCCAATGTTGAATTTGAAGAATTTATAACAGTGCCTTCACCAGTATAGGCCTTTCTGGAGCCAATGAGATTTTTATCATCCTGCGTCACAACCCAACGGATTGGGATATCAAATTTTGATGCAAACTCATAATCACGAGTGTCATGTGCAGGTACAGCCATAATTGCCCCCGTCCCATAACTGCATCAGCAACAAAGTCACATGTCAAAATTATACTGCAATTTGACGACACATATTTGCATAGCAGAAGAAATAATCAACATGTTCCAGCATGCATGCATCATACAAAGGTAGATGTCAAAGCTCCACCAAGCATGTATCTTCCTAATAAAAAAATTAGTTTTAAAGAAAGTAGGAAATGAGAAAAAGCCACACAAACCTCCCCAAGACATAGTCTGCAACCCATATAGGGATAGCTTCCCCATTAACTGGATTTTTAGCATAGCAGCCACTGAAGACCCCGGTTTTTTCCTTCTGAAGCTCAGTCCTCTCAAGGTCACTCTTTCTTGAGGCAAGGTCTGTGTACTCCTCCACCTGTGCTCAATATTGTTGGCCCTCTAAGTACCCATCATAAGAAACCTTTGAGAAAACTGGGCAAGAAACAATTGAACGTACACTTTCTCTCTGGGCTGTTGATACTAATGATGACAACAAGGGATGCTCTGGTGCCATGACCAAATAGCTACACACAAACAAACAGCCAAAAAATAATACTAATTCAGGGTCATCTATGTCAAATGTTTTCTGTACATGTACATCAAATGTATAAAATTTATCAAACAATAAAATAAGAACATAGTGAATGATTATTACGTTGCTCCAAAGATGGTGTCAGGCCTGGTAGTATAGATTGTAATCTTTATGTCTCTTTCCTGTCCATCACTGCTAAGAATAGAAAATTGCATCTCAGCACCTTCGGACCTCCCTATCCAGTTTCTTTGCATTTCTTTTATACTTTCAGGCCAGTCAAGGTCATCTAAATCTTCAAGAAGACGATCAGCATATGCAGTAATCTTGAGCATCCATTGCTTCATTGGCTGCTCGGTAATAAACAATGACACTGTAAAATTATAAAACCATCCGAAAATTGGAATTAAGCCAAGTTTATATCTTAGATGGTTTGCAAATGAAAATACATAAAACCAGAATATACCTTTCTTATAACTGGATGACCCCCACGCTCACTCACACCATCTATCACCTCTTCATTTGCCAAGACAGTACCAAGAGCAGGGCACCAATTGACTGGCACTTCAGCCTGAATGTATAATAAGTACCGTATCAAATATATTTTATGGTGGAAATTGATAGAAACTTTCTGCGGCCAAATCTCATTTATACCTGATATGCCAATCCTCTTTTTAATAGCTGAAGAAAGATCCATTGGGTCCATCTATAATATTCTGGTTCTGTTGTAGAAATTTCGCGATCCCAGTCATATGAGAATCCCAATGATTTAAGCTGCAAAGCAATTGGAAAATGTTAATACATAGAGAAAAAATAATACAATCCACCAAAAAGCAACAAGCTATCATCAAATTACATGGATAGAGAACAAATCACAATACCCACCAAAACCAAGAGAACAAGAAGCTATCATCAAATGTGGATATCATGTTCTGATTGGAAGGGTTTACAACACTTGAAGAAAGAAGAAATGTACAGGGCCATAAACCCCGGTAGTATCATAACTTTATGCTATATGATAACCTGATTAACCGGCCTATCAGCCATTAGGTTGAAGCAACAAAGTTCATTTTAAAATTTAAACTTTAAAATGGTCTTGCATGGAGCCTTGACCATTAATATAAGTATAAAGCGTTCTGCAGTTTATCTTAAGTCGGAGTTTGACAAGTTTTTCCATGTACTGATTTGTCACACATCCAGCAATAGAAAGAACATTACATAACCTGGGTGCGAAAGCGATTAATGTTCTTCAAGGTTGTTATCTTTGGGTGGGTTCCAGTCTGTCAAACACACACATACAAGGATCCAATTAAATTTTCAAAGCCACAGAAATTATTCAAATAGTTGTAAGCCATATATAATAGCACTAAACAACCTCTATTGCATATTGCTCTGCTGGCAATCCAAATGCATCCCATCCCATTGGGTGTAATACATTGTAACCCTGCATGCGTTTGAGCCTAGCAAGAATATCTGTGGCCGTATATCCGAGTGGATGGCCAACATGTAACCCAGCTCCACTACAATAATCCATCAACAGGAGCATAAAAATTTCAGTCAAAATAAACCCCACCTTGAAAATTTACAGTTGGAAAACCATAACCAATCTGAGACACATGAAAAAGTAGATTATCCCAAATTCCCAAACAACTGCATTTGCTAAAGAAATCCAGCATTTTCAAAAAAAAAAAAAAAAAGGTTTCATTCTTCATATTGCACAACATAATGATGAAGTTAAACCGGGTCATCACCCTTTTTTTGAACAAATTTAACTACTTGTACTAAATCTCAGCCAACGAAAATCCTACCTCAAAAAATTGAACTTCTAAAAGCATAATCAACTATAGTAAAAGGCGAAAGAATAGTTCGCTCTGTGCTCACCGCACGGCTCCTAAAAGCATAATCAACTATAGACACATAAAAAGCATATTATTTATCTTTAATTCACTAATAACCCAATTGCTCAAACTACCAATTTTTAACTGCAAAAACTGAAACTTCCATGATTCGAATTACTAAACTGGTGCCTTCGCCTTTCTACATTCATAATCACTTGCATTGAAAAAAAAAAAAAAAAAACACAGGTTTTATGGAGAGAGAGAGAGAGAGAGAGAGAGAGAGAGAGAGACCTGGGATAAGGGAACATGTCAAGGACATAGTATTTGGGCTTGGAAGTATCAATTTCATCCGGGGTTTGAAATGTTCGATTCTCCTCCCAATAACGCTGCCATTTGAGCTCAATTTCATGGAAAGGGTAAGCCCTCTTCACCACCACTTGCTGCTGCTTCGGCTTCTTCTCTGCCACGTCACTCGCTTCCTTAGCCACTGAGCTACTGATTACACCATTTTTTGTTCTACCAAAGACGCTGCGTTTATTGTACAACAGCAGAGAAAAACCGTTCTTTCTGATTTTCTTAGATTGAAGTGCTTGTGAGGGAGAGAGAATTGAACCAAAGCGTAAGGGAGGTGGTGGAAGTGCTTGGGGTTGGACACGTAGTTGCGCATGACCAGAACTCATTACGCATAAGCTCAAGAAGAAGAAGATAGAAGAGGAAGAAGAAGAGTGAGAGTGAGAGCGGCTAAGAATAATGGATGAGATAACGTGCTGCAACTGTTGTTGGCGGTTAAGGTAAAGGGCTCGTTTTGCTCTATTGGGTTTGGGCTGAACCGAGAAGAAATCGGACCCAAGTTTGTTGCAACTTGAGATCTTGGGCAAATTGACCAGAAGAAAATTTTAAGCACGCTGTTTGACCATGTCTACGATTGATCACTTGCTACTACAGTGTTGTGTACTGTTTATTTAAAAATTGATAAATTTTACTTAGAGATCGCATAATATATGTGGTATGAGTGTATGACTACTTACAAAAGAATCTCTCTAAATTGACTAAAAACAGACCAACTTATCATTAGGTTCGTTCTTAAATTATTTATCATGCATGCTTATGTATGCTTATTTTTTTCATGCTTATAAGTTATAACAAAATTTTGCATATATTTATATTATAATAAAGACAACATGAGAGAATTTCATTGAGAGATTACTTAAATAACCTTATTTAATGGACACATTTAAACATCAATCTACAGTGTAGTTTAATGATCTAAATCATCAATTTTTAAGTTTTTATTAAAAAATTATCTTTATCAAAAATAAAGATCAAAATTATTTTTTATCATAAATGATTCCTTAACTTTAACCTTATCAGGTCCTTCAACTTTAAAATCATAAATGTGGCCTTCATGCTTTAATGTCCTGCAACAATGTGGTTCAGATTGTCAAATCTCCTCACCTTGCTACTAAAATTCATCATGTGCCAATCACATGACTATAATTTCAAGGATATAATGATAAATTAAACCTTAGATAATAAGTAAGTGGCCAAAAAATAAAAGAATTAATTATCGTATACTACAGGTCAACTCATGTATGTACCCAAACACACCATATGCTTGATTGTGTAACAATTAGGTAATGTGTATTTAACAATCAGGTACTCATTTTAGACATCAAGCACATGTCTGCCACGTATTCTTCTTTAAGTAGTCACTTTTATTGGTTTGCCTTTGTCCATTTCAGTTGTTCTTTTCATTGCTTTTTTTTTTTTCGATATATTTTCAGATCTCGCAACTCACAAGGTCTAGATCGATCTCTCTCTCTCCCCCCCTTTATCTCTTTATCTCATCTCTCTCATCTCTCTCCCCTCTCTCTCCACAAATTGTGTGAGTTCGCAAAGAACATAAATGAAAGACGACCTATTTTTCTCTCTCTCTCTCTCTCTCTCTCTCTCTCTCTCCTTGCTCTCTATAAATCGTTTGAGTTTGCAGAGATCGAAAATGAAGGATGGTTGCGGATCACGGCCTAGAATATTATGCTCCGCTGCCGATAGAGGATAGATCGTCGTCAAAGCTGAACTCATTCTTCAAAGGTAGAGCTCACACAAAGGATGTGTTGTTGGTCGCGAGATTGCTTTGTGAAATTACATATGTCGTTTTGTTTGTGGCCTCTGTTTTCGTATTGATTTTGATTTTGATTTTGAAATCGATTTTTCACATTTTATTGTTGTTATAGCTACAGTTGCAATTGCGAATTTAGGTGCAGTTTCAGTTGCGGGTTTAGGTACAGTTTCAGTTGCAGGTTTAGGTGCAGTTCCAATTGTAGTTTCAGAATTTTCAAATTTGTTATACCAATTTGAATATGAGAGGTCCCGGAAATCTTAAATTTGTTGTTATGTAGCAATTTCAGTTTGATCTTGGAGATGAGATTGCAGTTTCAGGTGGTTTCTGATCATGGTGAGTTGTGGCTTGGAGTAGTTTCACTTTTTATTTTGTATTCACAGCCCGCAATTGAAGAAAAGATTAGCAGGGACATGCTTGAAACTTTTATTATTTGGCGTGTGCTTTTTTGTCATTGTCATAGGCGACTGAATGTTGGGCATTTAGAATGTGACTTGCAAATTAAATTTGTGGATTTGAGTGTTTTTTGTTAATATTTTGAATTGTCAGTACCTTAAAGTTAAGTGACTTAAAATAAAAACCTTAGATAATAAGTAAAGAATCACGGTAAATCACCCATCAATCTTTTTCCTCTCTCCTATCTTCTTTCTCACATCCCCCTCTTTGTGTCACTCTCTTCTCTCATTTCTCTCTCCTCTCTTCATCATTTTTCTTCAATTGAAATCTATATCACATACTCACCTGTCCAAAATCCCAAAAGAAAAGAAATTGAAATCTTCATCATCACCGACTCAAAATCTGAACAATCATATATAGTTTCACTGGTTTTTTAATCTTTATCAACTAACCAATTGGCAACCATGATTTCATTGAGATAAATCATGTGTATTGGCTGGAACTTCAAAACCTCCAAATATTTAAGCAATGAATTTGAAAAGTAATGCTAACCTTCTTTGTTACAATATCTCTCACCCCTCTAATTTTATGGCATTTCCATAACATATTAGAAAACAACATAATGAACAAATGGGTATTCCAAAACCAACAAAATCATATAAGTTAGGGGTTTCGGGAGCCTCTTTTACCCGTGTGCGTTGATCAACACAAGAAAAGCAATCTATGCCAATCTTAGAGAGATAAGGAGACATAAAGTGAGTATAAGTGTGGAAAATGAGGATGAGTGGATCACATTGATATGCAGACTGAGAAAGAGAGAAGGAGATGATTTTTAGAGAGAGATAAATGGAGGAGAGGGTGACAGGAGGAGTGGGAGAAGAGAGGAAAGAGGAGGGAAAGAGAAAGACTAGACAAAAGAGAGAATTGAGTAGGGTTTTTGTTTCACAAAAAGGAGACTTTCATTCATATTCTTTAATTTTATATTTTATTGACTAAAGTCTTGTGACTTTCAGAATTCTAAATAAACTTCAATAATATTGTAACAATTTCATGTTACATAATGTTAGTGCATTAGTTTCTATTTTTTTTCACGTATACCAAGCGTTAAGCACTTGATAGTGCAATTTTGCTTCTTCTTTGAGCCTTCGATACTGGTTTGTTGGCTTTATGTTAGATTTTAATTCTTGGATTTTCAAAATCTCAGAGTTAAAATATAGGCTTAAGTACATTTACATCCACCAATTATAAGGTCCATTTCAAGTTGGTCCACGAACTATAAAACATTTCAAATTTCTCCATTAGCTAACAAAAAACATACATAATGGCAGACAAAATCGATTTGACGAAGAAAACAAGCCAGACCAAACTATTTATATATATATATATCTTTATATATTATATATTATATAAAAGTTATATATATTAAATAAAAAAGATGTAACATGTTTTTTGCACATGCTAGGGTTTAAATCCATGACCACTTGAGGAGAGTCAAAGTGTGAATTCCCACTATACCACTTAACCATTTGTGATATTTAAGTACATGCAATATATTTATAGGTATAGGGATGTTTGAAATATAATAATTTATAAAATTAAATATATTTTATATATCATTCCTTTTTTTTAAGATATTATTTTAGATCTCTATTTAAATATTATCATTGCAAAAACTCTAAAAATATTATTAGTTTATATTTTATAAAATTTATAGTTTCTATATTGTAAAAATATTACAAAAAGTCTAAAACTATAATTTATAGTTCATATACTAAAATTATTATATTATAGGGTTAATTTTTAAAGTATAAGATTTCAGACTTTATGGTTTAGGGTATAAAGTTATGATGTAGAATACCAATTATAATTTTATAGATTATGATATTTCAAGTATTAGTATGCCTATAAATATATTATATGTACTTGAATATCATAAATGACTAAGTGGTGTAGTGGGAATTCACAATTTTACTCTTCTCAAGTGATCATGGGTACCACTAGTGACATTCAAGTAGTCTTTCTCATGACGTAAGTTGGAAGCAAAATTTTAGAAAAAAATGTAGAGATAATTAGCATTTTTCTTTATTTATTTTAATGTAATTTCAGATGCACAAACTTTACTAGATTATTCTTTTAAGAGGAAATATGAATTAAGTTGTTAATTTTGAGAATATCTTAATCATGATTGTGATTGATAAAAAAGTTTAAAGTTTGTTTGGTGGACACGACAATCTTACCTGGGATGGTATGGATTCAGTCCCTAATAAGTAGCCATGATTCATGCAACTTCCTTTATTGAATTCTAGAGAAAGGGTAATTTTGTCATTTACACCATCACCATGAAACCCTAATGTCAATCACACTATAAAAAGGACTTCCTACCTCCTTTACTTTTGGCATTCTTTGTCAATCACCATGAAACCCTAATCTCTTGGCATTCCAATGGCTCAATTTTATTTCTTCTCCAATCCAAGCATATTTCTTGTGGCCTTTTGAAGATGTCTAGAGATAGGAGGAAGGTGAAGAAACTATGTGCTCTCCTCTTGAATGGTTCATGGTTGATGGTTATTAACTTAATAAGAGAGTTTGCCCAATCCATGCCTGAGAGATCTTCAACAGCATCAAAAGATGTTTTCATGGTTGTTGGAAAGGGTTTTAGTTCATGGATTCCAAGTGAGGTAAGGAATCAAATACACCAGCACAATAGGAGAAGATTATTTTATGGAAGCAATTCTTTACATTTTTTTTTCTTAATTTTTTAAATAAATTTATATCATCTATAAATTTTTTTAATATTGGAGAGAAACGAATTCTTAACCTATCATAATTTTAATCTATATCATCTTATCTGCCCTCACGAGGCTAAAGGACTTGTTTATATATAATCCATCTTACTATATAAGAAAAGGAAGAAGAAAGAAAGAATTTTAGGCCTGTAAAAAAAAAAAATCAAAAACCCCTTTTTATAAGTACCAAAGACCCCAAATTCTGAAAGACATATTCCTTCAACAAAACTGCCTTTCATTACCAGCTTTTATTTGTTGCTTGTACAATTGTAATATACGAACATTGTTTTTCTACAAAAAGTTTACAATCTGTGCTACTTTTGTTTTAAAGGCAATATCTCTTTATATCCCTCTTATGTTATATATATATATATATATATATATATATATTTACTCTTTAGTTTTTGTATACTTAAATATTATTTATTATAATATATGAGCATGAACTTGCAGGTCATCAGAATCATTCTTGTATAACATCAGCCCATTATCACTAACGATGATTTAGTCAAGTGGTCAGGCTCATCATTTGCTCTTATGATAAGTCTTCATTTATGATTAGTTTATTTTAATACATCTTTTTTTTTTTTTTTAAAGTTAAAAATTTATTCTTTGAATACACATGAATTTAGTTATTTATCATATCCAATTATATCTTATGCACCAAAAGAGGCCATTTAGTTTCGAAGCCGAGTTTGCCTGGAGGATTTACAAAATAGTTTAAATAACCAAACAATTATCGATTTAACTGTGTTTTCTTTTGTGTAGGGATATCTTTAAAGGCGATATCCTATAGAAGATTCACATTTTTATGAGAGCATTCTCACTCGAAGCTTCTTTTATATACTAAATGTATACAACTCGTTTGACATTACTTCTTAGAAAGCACTTAGTTTAGTAGCGCTTTTCTGGAAGCGCTTTTGCTCATAAGCACATATGCTCATAAGCACATACAGATTTTTATAAAAAATTCAAGTACTTCATGCAAAAGCACTTGGAAGTACTTCATGAGGAAGGACCTGACAGATGCTTCTCAAAAAACCATTTAAAAACGCTTTTATAATTCATAAATACTTTCATTTCTGTTAAACGCAATCAAAATCGCTTTTATTAATCTGAAATCTCTTTTGGCAGTTATAAAAACAGTGTCAAATGAGCCCATAGGAAATTTCATGAAAATAGTTCATACATCCTAGGGCATCTATTGATCAATAGTCTCTTTTGTAGCATTTGACCATGTTTAATTGTTCGAGTTAATTACACTTACACCCCCTGAGGTTTAACGTCTTTTTACATATACACTTTGAGGTTTCAAAAATTACACATACACCCCCTGAGCCTTCAAAACTATTGCATATAACCCCCTATAAGAGAAAAAAATAAATAAACAAAAAATAAAATATTTGTATTGAGGTTGGACCTTACACCTTAAGTAATCTTATTAGGCCATTTCACCCCTTAATATGCTTTTTTGTATAATTTATCATCATTTTTCGTCTCACTATAGGGGTTATATGCAACAGTTTTGAAACCTCTCAGGGGGTGTATGTGTAATTATTAAAACCTCAGCCGGTTTATGTGAAAAAATGATAAACCTCATGGGGTGTAAGTGTAATTAACTCTTAATTGTTCATACATCCTTGATCCATTAATGCGTATAACAGATCATACATCCTTGAATTCGAGGTGTAGGTGGCTATCGTACTACTCTTGGTTTCACAGGCAAGATTTTTCTAATTCTTTTCCTATTGTTCATATATGTTTTTTTTATATTTTTGGCCAACTAGTTATTGGTCCTGTCTCAAGTTCGAATCCCAGGCCACTTCCATATCAAAATCTTTTTTTTTCTTCTATTAATTACTATTCGTTCTTATACATTTCAATATTATTTAGGGTTAATTACAATTTATCCCCCAAACTATTTGGGGGTTTGCACTTTTTAACTCTCAATCTAAATCTTTTGACACTTTATCCACCAGATTATGTTCCGTTAAACATATAACACCTTTCCATCAAAAATTCAAATGAGCCGTTATTTTGTACACGTGGCCTTCTCTTTGAGTGCCACATATGCAAAACTGATGGAGAATGGACGAGTTTGGGGTTTTTGTTTGATAAAACATGGTATGAGGGGTTAATTGTCAAAAATATTAGTTTTGGGGGGGGGGGGGGGGGGTTAAAGTGAGAACCTCCCAATAGTTTGAGGGTATAAATTCTAATTAACCTTATTATTTATTATAATATGTTTTATGTATTAGTAGGAAGTTTCAAATGAAAATGTCTTTATTTAAGTAAAATGAGGACATCATAATGACCAGAGCTGTTAAATCGAAAATTTTTTACACCATTTTATTTTTATTGGACAAAGTGTATCTACATAGTTTAAATGATCAAATGACCGAATAATTTTTAATTATAATAAAATTAAATTTGGTTTAATATAATGTTATAGTAGATATTAGTATGCAAGCTTTGCGCAAACCAATTGTTTTTTTTTTTTTGTATAGTTTAGATATTTGCATGCGCCAATTGTTTTTTTGTTTTGACGTTTTGTTTGGAAAGTAATTGTTTATACAATCTGACTTATATAAGGGACTTTTTCCTTAGGAAAAATTATTGATTATAACTGTAACACCATCACTTGGTTATTGTGTATACAGTATACTCGTAATCTCGTCATAATATTATACCTTAAAAATATAAATATGTTGTCTACCTATATTATAACACGTATATTCATTAAACTACATGGCGGTGTAACAATTATACACAATAATTTTTCCTTAACATAAGGGACAAGTGAGAGATAACATATTCAATAGTTAATATCACATGGCATATGGGCGTGGTGTTACCAAAGGTTTAGAGTTTTAGATATTAATAATTGTATATGTTATAATTTGAGTGAATTGATAAACATTTCACAGTGTTATGGTAGGAAAAAACTTACCTATAGTAGGAATAGAGGCTGACTTGGCATCCCATGAAATAAGTTTTGTTATGAAATTGGAGAAAATTTTATGTGATGAAATATAAGAGTATATGTGATATCATGTTATTGAGTTAGAATGCCAAATCAGTTATATCTCTGTTACAAGGAAGTTTCTCTTGTTATGGTGTCACGATAATTTCTTATTAAATCGAATGATTGAATGTGTTCAATTTTTTTACTCTTTTTTCCCTTTAAAATGAAATTGGTTGGTTTTAATAGTTTTATACACCGCTTTTTTTTTTTTTTCTTCTAATACTTATATAGATAGATAAGAGTTTGTTTATAGTAAGAATTTCTTTGTCAATCGAAAAAATTTAAGGGTTAAAAAGTGTTTATATTACATACAAGTTTTTTTTCCTAAACATTTTATAGTTATCTTTTAGGGCCAATTTGGGGTTGAGATTAGGTAGAAAAAAGTAGCTTTAAATTGAGGTTGTGTTGGGTCAAAAAGAGCTGGTCTATTTAGGATTTAAAAGAAGTAAGTGATGATTACTTTACTTCATAACAATATCAAACTGGCTTTTAGTTAAATACTTAAATCCTTAAGCTTCTTTGGGGTTAAGAAACTAAATTAAAAAAGGAAATTATGAAACCTAACTCACCAAGTTTATGGGGTTTGGATATAATAACCATCTAATATCAATTAGGTTCTTACCAATTCTCAATTCTTCTTATTTTACATTTAAACTGTTCCCACATTCTGTTCCTATTTTAGTTTCATCTCTAATGTTCATTTCAGGAATCAAACACTACTTAGACCATATAGACGAAAGCTACAATGACCAAAACAATGGGATCATCCAAGGTAAAGATTTTGGCTTTACATCAAGGATCATGGCTTCAATTTACTTGGAGCGCAAAGAGAACTCTTTCAATTTACAAAATTTTCCTCAACAAATACTTTACAGAAGCTAAGGATCTCAGCAGCAGCAGCCATGGTGAAATAAATCAGTATTGCGAGAAAATAAATATGCATAGTTGGGGTAGCTCCCTAAACGCTCAAATTTGGGTTGGTAGAAAGGCTCTTCAACTCGTTAACAGCTTGGTCAACAGCATAAAGTATCATTTTCTTTATCTGTTCCACAAAAAGATAACACCCAAACAAATTTAGTAGAAGACATAAAGTAGGATAGTGAGAGGGAGAGCAATGGGGAAGATAATACCTCAAGTTTGTCTTCTCTGGCTCTATGGTTCTTAGGAAGTTGTCTGAACTCCTCAGTTAAACGGAGGCACTCATGGACATTTTCGGGAGATACAAAGTCTACGGCTACTTTTGTACATGACTGCAGGGTTGGAAAACATAATATTTAGATGAGTTATACAAGAGGAAAAATAAAAAACCTTTGGCATTCAGGAAAGCCTGAAGAAAAGTTTGAACTGATATAGGACCTTGAGATTCCTGACTTGGTGCGGGCATCCGGCTGGAATAAATACTGCCTCTCCGAGTCTTTGTACAAATGTCCACGGTTCAACACCTAAGAAGCGTGATATAAGAGCATGTTAGTTAATGATCCATCCGACCAAAAAAGAGAGTTAACGATCCAAGTTATATCAATTAACATGCTTGCATCAAGGTACATACCAAATTCCTCCTTCAGCTTCCTTTTGTGCTCCAATGTTAAATAAAAAGTTTGGTCATGAATCGGATGAACAACCTGAACCCAAAAACAAAAGCAAAAAATATATCAGAACTCTTGCATGCATGCAATGACTAAAGCAAGCTGAGGATACAATAAATACCCGCTCAACTAGAGAACAATAGGTGTGCCTAAATTCTTTATAATGCTTTCTCAAATATGCCTCTAACTTAGGAACATCCTCCCTCCGGAAGATGTCCCACAAAGCACCGCCTGTTTCTTCCACGGCTTCTGTGGAGGAACCAGAAAGATTGGGTCCATGTGGCTGCTGCTCATTTTCTGGAAGCTTGAGTTCTTCATTAATTTCAGAAGAGTGCTTGTTTACTAGGATTTCTCTCTCCTCTGTCTGTTCACCCTGTTGTCCAGCCTGATACTTGTGAGAATTCACCCAATCCAGAAGCTCTTTCTCATCTTGGGCCCTATGCAATTTTTTTAACCCCAAAATTGCAGATTGCTGCTCATCACTTAGCTTCACTTCTGCTATATGTGTCAAAATATTCACCTACAGAAATTGAAAGAACATGTCATAATATTGCCAAAAAGTTTTTAGATGCATAAGAATTTGGACAATCCAAGTTGTCCAATAATGCAACTTGAAGCAAAATTGTACATTGTTCAACACAAGCTATGAACATATCACATAATATCTCAGATTTTTAAGGCATACCGCATCAGACATATCACAATGAAGCTTAGTTACAGAGTCCCCTCTTCCAAGCTCTTCCACAAACCCATAGGCAATATATGATTTTGGACCCATGTCTGGTTTCAAGACACCCGGTGGCAACTTAACAGCAAGGTTGAGAATCCCAGCTCTAGGATCTGTGTACTCTTGAAATGGCAATGCACTGATAAATTCATCACAATGACGAGGTAAAAAATCATCAAACTTATCAGAAGGGGGCCAATCCTTAAGCTTAAGCATCTCTGGCCATAAATTTTCATACATTCGCCCTTCAGTGTATCCTTTAAAAAATTGACGAGTACTGATTTCCACCTGCAAAAACTCACAAAATCAGTATTAGAAGCACAATATGTGCTGGAAAAACCAAGTGAAAAGAGAAATAAACTTGAGAAAGAAGAAATGACAAATCAGATTGATCTAGCACATAATAAAATAAATGGATTTGAAAAGAAATTTATTGACTTAGCACATATTCAAATAAGAGGATTGAAAAAGAAATTTTCTTTGCCAGAAAGTTAAAGACTGCCAAGAGTGAAACTGTTGAAGAACCAAACCTCACAACCAGCCAGGCAATCAATGGTCTTTACTTCTGAAAATTGTGATGGACTAGCTGCATCCATATTTTCACTTAAAGCACGCCACATGACCATTGGCTCCCAGCTCAAACCAGTTGCTTGCTCAAGCACATTTTGAACTATAACTGGTTCACCATTAACCCAGTGTTTTTTGAAGTGCGAAAGCTCTCCTTCTTTCAGAGTATCACTTGAATCTGGACAATATAAGAAGTTGTCACAAGAACCCTCTCTAGAAGCTGCTTTTCGCAACATATCCCTTCTAGTTTCTGCACAATCATGCTTAAAAGTAGCATGTCCGGATAGGCAAATCTCTAATAATTTTTTGGCTTTTGCTTCTAAATCTGAGATCCACTGACATGGAAGGATTCGCTTGAGATCCAACACACAATCACCACAGCCACCCACTTCTTTTGGAGCACAAGTAATGCTAGAATCAACATTTGAATTCCACTCAGTCAAAGGCTCAATATGATCCTCTGAAGTTTCTAAGGGACAACATTCAGGTGATGGATCTCCACCATGAATGTAACCATAACCCCTACTCCTGTATTGAAATTTCACTTCTCCACGGTCTAAAAGGCATCCCTGGCGAATTTCTTGGCAACAACTTAGACAGAGTTCATAAGAACATTTTGGGCAGCTTCGATGTAGATCTATAATTGAAGTTGCACAATGGTTGCTGTTCCAAGCATGAAAAGTAATATTTAGACAGTGACAAAACAATCATATAATATTTCCCTTTAGTAAAGAAGAGATGCTTACCAATAAACACGCTCCTCATTGTGACAGAGGGTCTGTGGTATTTCAATTTCCAAAGGTGAAATTCCTGACAGAACAGTTTTTGTTAGCAGTGCCTCACTTCAAACTAAAGAACTGAAACCAAGGCCAAAAACCTTATACCTCGAATTTTTGCTTCAATCTCTATCTCCTTTGTTTGTTCTTCAGAAAATTGCTTTAGAAATGGAAGCATGGAGCAAATTAAATATTCCAGACGCTGAGCCTTTTCACGGTCATTTATGTCCCTCTTTGGTGTCTGAAGTTCAAAAAAAAAAAAAATGATATTTTTCATTAGATGGAGCAATGCTGAGAGAACACAGCTTTGTAATTCCACGAAAAACAAACCTTAATCATCCCACTTGAGTGCAGGCACGCATTACAGTTGCAATTCCCGCGGCAAAATGGACAAAGGTCCTTGACTGCCTTTACTTTCATGTGAGGATACCTATATGCACAAGAAAAAGAAACCACGTTACATTTAAAATGATTTATTACAAATTCAAAAAGAGGTGGAATCTGTGTAAAATACATACCAATTCTTGATACAGCGGATACAATAAGAGTTCTTTTGACACTTGGAGCAAGAAATAATGCTCTTTTTCTCCTCTTTCATACATTGATGACACTTCAAGTAAACTTCTACATTATCCTGCTTCGAGCAAGAGATTTACAATTTTTCAGTTAAACTAACTTATTTCGAGCATAGAGGAAAAATAAAATACAAATCTTGGGGAGATGCAAAAATAGAGATATGAATACCTTCATATATCTTGAAGTGCATCTACCATCATTATCACCATCACATCTTAAAACTGAAACTGATGAATTAGGCGAAGATGGTGGTGAAGAAGATGAGGTATAGCAAGTAGTAGTATTCCTTAACTCATATTTAACTCTTGCATCTTTTGAAGAACTTCCTTTGGTTGTTTCTTGGTCGAGACTTCCCCTTTTCCGTGATTTTGCCTTAATCAGAAACATCATTTCACCATCTTGCTCCAATTCATCCCAAAACTCATCTCCATAACCTGCTACCATGTTTCGGGAGGTCCGTCGCTTTTTTGAAATTCTTTTGCCATTTGAAGATCCTTTTTCTGGAGTAACCCGTCTTTTCTTAGACAAAGACTCCGTTCCAGTCGGCAATGAGCAATCATTGTCCTTCCCATCCACTTCTGACTTGTCTTCTTCCTTTCCATGCTGCAGGAACTCTGAAATTTCTCTCTTAGGTTCATGGACATTGTTATCAGTATACTGGCCAAACCGTCCTTGCTCTACTAGCAAAACTTCCAACCTCATTTCCTATAGAACATGAAAGATTCTGAGGTAAATAACCAGTACTGTGGTGGTACTCAAAATCAACATTCTATATTAGTTGATGAAAAAACTAATTTACTCAATCAGCATATCAACCATGTCCATTGTTTTCTCTTAGGATGAAAAAATTAAAACAGCAAGTGTGCAATATCAAGATGAATTTCTACATTCGAAAAAAAATGCCAATTCCTACCAAGAAAAAAAAAAAAAAAAAAACAATGCCAATTGCATGCAAAAAGCATAGCACAACCGTGACTAAATATTCCCGGGAAAATTTTCCACAAAAACAAAAAGATTGAAACTTAATACAAACAGTTCAACAATGTATTCGAAATCAAATTCCAACCCTTGTGAGTCAACGCAGAACAAACGAACAAATACCTCGGTTGACTTAAGTCAACCCACAATTCGGGTTCATTGGCATAAACCCTTGATTCAATCCCACCCCATAAACCCTTGATTCAACCCCATCCCATAAAACCTTGATTGAAATCATCCCAGTATGACAATTTTCTGTTTTCAGAGAACCATATTTTTTTCCTCTATTGTAAGTGCAAACAGAACAGAAAATAAAAAAGAAAGAAAAAAACATCAATGAATTATATGAATATGATAAAAGGGCGAGACGTGAACATTGGATTGGGAGTTTGGGACTGACCTAAAGATCATTAAGAACCCAGACACCCAAGTATTCAGCTGGAACTGGTTTTTATTGACGTCCAACGTTGGTTGTATCGAATATCTCTAATTGTATCGAATTTCAATGTTGGTTGTATCGAATATCTCTAATTGTATCGAATTTCTCTAAATCGGGTTTTGGAAAAAACAGATTGAAGATAGACGGGGAAAGAAACCAGAATGCGGGAAACAGGATCGAAGGAGAAACTGAAAGGCGAGAGAGAGAAAGACTTGTAAAGAGGAAGACTTTGGTGGAACATATTACATGTGTATATATAGGACTTTGCTGAAAAGACAGTAAGTATTATAGAGCCCCTCACGGTCTCACCTAAAAAGACTAGGAAAGAGAGAGTGGTGTCAGACCGTGGGATTTGGAAAGCATCTAGTTTTTTATTTCCTGTGGGTTTGGGCCCATTAACAGTTAAAACAACTTATGGGCCAAAGTTTGGTATGTATTAAGTATTAACCTAGAGTTAATTACACTCACACCTCTTGAGGTTTATCGTCTTTTCACATATACTCCCTGAAATTTTAAAAATTACATATACACCCTCTGAGGTTTCAAAACTATTGCATATAATCCCCTACAAGAAAAATAAATAAATAAACAAAAAAAAAATATTTATATTGAAATTAGACATTACACCTTGAGTAATCTTATTAGGCCATTTCATCCATTAGCATGTATTTTTACATAATTTCTCATCATTTTTCGTCTCATTATAGGGGGTTATATGCAACAGTTTTGAAACCTCAGGGGGTGTATGTGTAATTATTGAAATCTCAGGGAGTGTATGTGAAAAAATAATAAACTTCAGGGAGTGTAAGTGTAATTAACTCGACCCTACCATAATTACTCTTTTTTTATCTATTCTTTGGCTAAGTTAACTAGTTTAGTTTTTTTTTTTTTTTTGTATTTGGGTTTGTTAAAGTAAGTATTTAAATTATGTTATATCACGTAACATACTAATATAGTGTAATGAATGAATAATATTAAGGCAAAAAATGTGTCATTATATATGTCATTGTTCACTGTCATATTATTTAGATCCAAATTTAATACAACAATTTAGAATTATAGTGGGGACTACAATTTTTTATGAGTAATACTAGAAATACTACGTTTTGGTATCAAATTGTATACTACTTTTATAGATAGAGATAGAGTCCACCAATACAAGTAGTTCTTCTCCATTTTTCTCTCCCGTTATTTAAAAAGAGTGATAAGGTGATAATATGTTGATTGCTCACATTATTGAATTTTTATATACGTTTCTACTTTTAAGGAAAGGATATCACACTCTTTTAAAGCGTATCTGATCTCTAAAGCGCGCTTCCCTCGTGGTTTGGCTATTTGTTTGTGATTCTGGTGGTTACTCGTTTGATGGGCCTGGTTGTCCTTGAGCTTTGGCTTCCTTTGTATGATTTTGCCTGCTTCCTTTTTTGGCTTACAAGTTCTTTTACTTGTCAGAAAAGAAAAAAAAAAAGTTCTTTTACTTGCCAGAAAAGAAAAACAAAAAGTTCTTTTACTTGTCAGAAAAGAAAAAAAAGCTCTTTTTACTTTTTACTGATTTCTCTGGCTCCTCAAAGGATAGTGTTCAACAGTTGCACAGTAAACATGGAAATATCACAATATTCCAATGTTGACTGGATGCTGGTCAACAGGTCTAGCTCGGTTACAATAGTAAGGACAAGGGTCAGTATTTGAGTGATCCACAATTAGGGCATCCTAAAATACAAACTGTCATGTAAATCCTCCAAGTCAGGCTCCAACAATATAGCTTTGTATGGGTTTGCCCTCGTTCTTTTTTTGGTTTATAAATTATAAGTACTTTTACTCGCCAGAAAATAAAAGAGAACCACGTTTTTATGTTACTGTCTTACAGATAATCTGAATGGGCAATATGACAATATTCCAATGTTGACTGGATGCTGGTGACAATATTTCAGTGTTGACTGCAATGTTGACTGGATGCTGGTCAACAAGTGCAGCTTGGTTACAATGGTAAGGACAAGGTTCAGTATTTGATTGATCCACACAATTGGGCCATACTCAAATACAAATTGTCATATAAATCCTCCAAGAACATAGTTAGACTCCATGGTTATAAAGAAAACACATTCTTCCATTATATGATATCTAAGTAGATCTGTCAATTTACAAACCAGTTTAGAAATCAGAATTACATAATTACACAATTGTAAACAGAAAAGAGTGAAAAAACTGGTTTCCCCATTTTACACCAGCCTTGAGGCAAATACGAATCAAGAGAACCTTTCAGCTACCTGCAACAAAACTCAGAACTCACTCCCACTCTCTCTGTCCTCTCTATGCATCTTATCAGCTCATTTAATTTACAGTGCCATTATCTTCCACTTGTACAACCTTGTAAGGATCAAATTTACAGCTAAAATTTATGTCTCCCACTTGCAATTTAAGGCAGCTGTGGATGTTCTTCAACAGCATCAGGCAGAGACGGCGAGGATCGACCAGTCATTCTGCTAGGCACTGGGGTGTTCCTCCGGGATTGACGTTTAGTGGGCACAGTCACGCTCTCATTTTCAAACTTGTCATTCAAGTCATGGTCTGAATCATCGTCTTCACAATCTTTGAAAACTGGATGGATATATGCGCTTTGAAGGTAGCCTTTCAAATTCAAGTTTGGTTCTCTTGCACGTTCCAGAGTATCTTTCATCATTGCTTCCTAAACCCCAGAAAAGGAAAAAAATGAGAAGAGAGAGAGAGAGTTCATGCACATAGTATAAAAAAAAAAAACTGAACTGAAAGAGACGATAAGTTGCAGTCATTGCTTGAAGACGAAACAAGTGAAATTCAAGATACCTGTAGTGGAAATCTAACAAATGCAGGTTCATAACGACCTTTGCAGAACCTATGGAACCATATGGTCAGTACTGGAAGTGCAATGAGAAACGGCGTTGACTGAGCGGCTTTCTTTGTACTCAACAATCCCAATAGAAGCAGTTGTGAGATAACCAATGCAGCGATAACACGAGCATGGACATCAGGCCAGAATGCCGCACCGCTTTCATACTCCTGGTTATAAACATTTATGATCTGCATTCGGACCATAAAAATTAGACTGGTTAAGTAATACAAATATATATATATATATATAATTATTCCATTAGTTGAGCAGTAAGCAGAAAATGGAACGCTGGTGACACCTAGAGTAGGCATGGATATGTATATATGTAAGTTAAACATAATCTTTTATCTGTGAAATTTTATATTCAAGATAGCAACTCTTTACCTGATGACGGAACACAACATAAGCCAGGCCAAAGAAAATAATTATGAACGGTAGTAAAGCTGGTGTCACTGAAGCATACACAAGGCCCAGTAAGAAATAGAACTGTATACGAGGCTCTCCAGTGTTGAAACCAATACTTCCTGGATCCATTGCCTCCAACCTATCTTTCTCAGTCTTCACCAGGAAGAAATTCTTCAAGTGGTATATTATCAGTGGTTTCAACATTAAGATCTCTGCAGCAATACCAGCCCAGCCATCCACCATTATATAAGTGATGAAGAAAGTTGCTTTCATTGGGATTGCAACACCAATTGTTTTTGGAATCCTGCCAAAAAAGAAAGTTTAATTTTCATAATCCAAATCATGACAAAGAAAGATTATATAGTCTTATTCAAACAAAAAATAACTGACATTGTAAAGTTTGATCAGTCACCACATATATCTAAGTCACATTATAAAAATGAAAAATCTGATATGGTCAAGATAGGACTACATGACTGCCAATTTATGGGAGGTTAAAATAGAACATTTCTAGGAACTTTGGAAGCAGTCTAAAACTGTAAACACAATATCTGTATCTGAAAACAACTTCACCAGGTTTTGTACACATTAGCACAAGTTTTCTCCTTGTCAAAAAGACTCCACGACTGACCTTGAACCTCTATTTTTTGGTGCTAATTACCTTGAACCTTTATGGTTCCACACCAAATAGTGTTTTGGATGGAAGATGCACACCTAATTTAAAAGTGACAATTTTTAAAGAATTATTTTACAATAATATCTACATTAAGCCATGACACCTGGAGCCAGGAAAATCAATTTATAACCTCTTGCACATACAAATACACAAGGCACTTTATAGAGCACTGGCCAACAAACGAAACCAAGCATGCAATTATGCACATATGATCACATAGCCAAAATTAGAGACACTGAACAGTAATTAAAACAATTCATCTTCAAGAATTACGTACTCGGTTGCTGATTGGTTAATGAATGAATCTAGCTGTTCAAAAGCTGTTCCAGTAATAATGCTCCCAAGGAATACATTCACAAAAATGAAGAGATAGTATCTAGATGCTGCTCTCCTCTCAAGAGAAGATATAGATGTAAAACCCTCAAATTTAGCCATGATCATCAAAATGGTTGGCAGAAAGATTAGAAATAACTTCAATGCAATCCCGGGTAGAAAACCTGTAATTACTGACTTAATGAACTTCCTGCATATGAATCAGGGTATATTAATAATTAGTGCTAATGCAAACTATATTCTAAGTTAAAAGGTTCAAGGATGAGATAACTCACGCTTCTACAATGGGCTTTAGGACTGGAGCTGCTTTCTCAATTCCCTCAAGGCTTGCAAGAGATTGTACAAATGCAATGGGAATCATGAAAAAGAAGGTGAGGAAAAAGAACGCAACACCCATAATTAGCCTCTTAACTGTGAGTGAAACATACGGAATTGCCAGGTTTGGCCAATATACATCGCGTGGCTCTGGAGCCCATTCGGTTAACCAAATAGTTGGATTTCTTGATTGCTGAGTTTGTGCACAAACAGCAGCACCCCATCGAGTTTTAAAGGAAACAAAGGCGGCTGACATGATAGACTTGGGATCATTTACAACCCTCTCCTTTTCTTCGGCTATCTGAGAGAGAGAAAAAAATAATGCATTTGAATCAACCAAGACCCTGGAAGTAGAAATTTGACTAAGAACTCAAGGACTGGTACTTACTTCATTTGACAATTTCTCAATCTCAGATTGATAATATTCAATTGCATCAACTTTATTTCCCCAAAGCCCAAGAAAACCAGTCTGATAGTAACATATGCACAATCCAGGTTAAAGCAAAAGTTAAATAGCAACTTTAAACACTGGAAGCATTATTAGCTCCTAAAAACATATGAGTGCATCTTATGTACCTTCATGATGGGCCTCGTTGAAGTTTTACTTCTATTACTTTTATTTAGGTAGTAGACCAGCCAGTTCTCCATTTTTTTCTTCTTCTTTACCAGTTTCGCAAGTTTGTTGGCATTGCATACCACCTGCATATAATTTTTAAAATGGGATTAAATTAATATAATTGGAGAAGCTTGTGCAGTGCAAGGGTTAATTAAATGGACATGATTCAAAAATATATACCATCCAAGTAGAGATAATGGAAGTATTACATAAGCACTGCCTACTTATTCCATAGGAAGTGTACAAGTAATTCTTCATGAAAAATAAACCACACAGAAACACCAGAAAGTACAAGGATAAAAATATTGCATCTACCACATTATTGATTTTGATCCAAGAAATTCTCCTCATGTAAAAATCTCACAGAAGTGTATTATTAACACTAATCTATAAATACAATTAGAAATCTTTTAAGCACGTAGGGGTTCGTGGCTCCATAAAAGATTGTAATTCTATTTTATATTTTATTCTGCATAAGAATACATCTTCTGTTATCAGGAACAAACCTGATGAGTAAGATAGTGATCTGGATGGTTGACCATAAAAAAGTGCTCCACAAGCTCACTTGTAGATTCATCTGGGTCTGATGGAACATTTCTAACAAGGACCTGTGAACAATCAATCCAAAAGATAGTTTGGTCAATAAGCATGGCATCATAGAGTTGTTTGTATCAATATAGCATAACTTTAAAAATTATCACATCATGTAAGCCCAAATGATGCCTACAGCTATACCTTATCACAAAAGACAGAAATCAATAAAAGTGAGCATTGATCAATTTAGCAGATTCATTTTTAGTATGTCAAACAATTGACATCACTACAAATACTCCAAGAAAATAAATCAAATAATAATCTACCACAACCGCCACATAACATCTAATGCTTTGTACACCAAAGTACCACATGACTAACTTCCATTACACTACGTCATGTATTTTATTTAATCATACATTAATCTGATCTAGTATATTAAGGCACAGAGTAAATCTCACCGTAAATTGATCTGGTCGGCGTTTTTCTGTTGCAAGGAAATGCAACCGCATTGTGGCGACAGTCTCATACTCCCTCATCAGCACATAGCATGTCCAAAACGTAAATGCATAAGCCATCAATATATGACTCCAGAATCTGTGCAACAGAATTGCATGATTATTGTACTTATGGTTAATAAGAAAAATGAGCATACTCAACCAGAATTAAATTTAATAATGATTGATATTGTCCAGTAGAACTAAATGCCAATAACATCGATAATATTGATAAAATAAGAGTACAGAAACAAGCAAAACAAATAGATATTAATTTATTAATTTCCAAATACCCAAAAGGGCCGTGCGTTGTTCAAAAATGTTACAGTTGCCAACGCATGAACAAGTGTCATAATATCTCTATTGGCAATTCAAAATAGATAAGAAACATAACATACAAATAAATGTTCACATGACAAAATTTATTATGTTTCTAAATATACAAAAGGGCCATGTTTTATACAAATGGTACAGTTCCCTTAGACACAAATAAGTGTCATAAATATCTAGAAATGACAACTTAAAACAGATAGGTAAGAAAGAAGGTTTCTCACCTTTGTGATTTATCTGGCACATTCGAAATTGAGAGCTTATCAATGTCACTAGAAGTAACATTGGCTAGCTTGGCTAGATCCAAAGTGCTATTTGTCCAGTTGACTGGTACCAAAACAGCCCATGCAAGGAGTGCTATAGGAACAAATATTTTAAGCCTGCAAGAATATGAGGAGAATAGAATAATCAACATAAGCTAACATAATAAATACAACATCTTAATATGAACATTCAGGTGAAACAATATCTTCATAGTAATATTTTTCTTTCCTTAAAAGAAAAGCAGGGAGCATTGTGGAAATATAAACTTTTAAGTTAGCATATAGTAACCAGGATATATTATATTTTAAAATATAGAAATTTTTGGAGACCTCAAAATAAAAGGGAATACAATAATCATGCACTTCCAAAGAAGATTCTAGGGGCATCTTACACACATCCCTTTAACATTTCTGATGAACATTCTTCTGCCTTGCCAAAGAATGAAAGTAGCAATAGGTAGGGTTTCAGAGGAGAAATTAGGGTTTCAGGGGGGAGGGGGGGTGGGGAGGTAGGGTTCAACTGAAAAAAAAAATATCAATGAATGTCAATTCTTGCATTTGTAGGGAGAGCATAAAGTGAGTTGACAATCTTAGTTATTCATGATTAGGAAGGTTGCCCAAAAATGCATACTCTTTCTGGAACAAAATGGAGAAAAATGCTTTAGAAGCACAACATTCTTATGTGACAAGCATTAAAGCATATGACAAGTGGACAGTAATACTAATTTCTATCACAAAGCCTATGAAGTATAAGTAAAAGTAAGCAGCATAACTTTCCATCACTAAAAGCAAAATAAGCAAGTAGGTAACTAGGTACATAAGAAAATAAAAGAACAGGAAAGGAAAAGAAAAGTATTGCAGCCTACCCTATCAAGTATATCCGTAAATAAACTGCAGAATCCAATCCTGCATGATCAATAAGCTCCGGCTCCGGCATCTTCAATGCAGCTGGCATCCAATTCAGAAACCTCACATATGCCCTAAAGTCCAGATTGACAAATTTGCGCACAAATGCGCCAGAGTGTGTGGGACTGTTTCTTACTCCCTTAAAATACCATTTTGGAAAGTACACCCTGTCATTGAAAGGTTGAAGCCTAAGAAAGGCAAATATTATGAAGAAAAGGAATGCGCTGAGAATATTGATGGCTGCTCCAACCCCTATATCTCCGAGTGTAGCCATTTATATTGTTCACGAAGACAAATGCATTAACCTGTAAAATGAGTATAAATATCCACATTAGGGGAATATCATATGACACAACCAATACAGAAGCACAAAATCATAAGCAAATGTAAACACTTATAATGGCTTTCTAATATCTAACAGAGGAAACTACAATGCTGGTATTACTTCCATACAGTACATATACACCATTATAGGTTGCCCTAGCATTATGTGCGTCGAATTACCCCATTTTCAATTCACCACCATTGAAGGGACTAGCTTAGAATAAAAAACCATGAACACAATTCTTCACAACCTCAGAACCATGAGCATTTCATGAAAATTGTAAAACAACCCAATCCCCTCATTACAGTAAAAAATTTAGCCTATTTGAAAACTATACATGCTACAGAAGCCATTCAATTTCAATTGAGACAACCAAACGCGCACTTATCAACAAAGGCTATTAGATCTATAAACTCCCATCTTTCTTTCCTTTTACAGCCTCTATATCAAAGACTAGCATAGTTTCCCATTTTTCACAAAGAAGTAATCAATTTCAAAGTCTTAAGCAAAAGTGATGAAATAATCATTGGATGACCATATATTATCCCTTTGCACCTGGAATTTACACCAGACTTGTTTCTAAGAAAATATATTTCCCGGTAAAACCGTCTCCTTAGAACCAAATTACACAGAAAATTAACAATCAGTTCAACCGCACATAATTCCAGAAATTTCCATATGCTTATTAATAGACACACTTAAGCAAAAAAAATTTATAATAAAGATAAAGAAAAAGCATGAAGAACATAATAATGAAGCTCAATAAAATAACTGAAACTCCATGTAAAGTTATTAACCTGAGAGAGCTAACTTCACAATTTGGCTCACAGAAAACCCTAGAACTAATAATAATAGACAGAGGAAAAAAATAAAATGAAAGAGAGAAAGAAAGAAAGAAAGAAAAACAAACCAGGGAATACGGATCGGAAAGTTGAATTAGGGAGTGTTTGGATTGCTTCAAATTCCAATCAAAGAAAGCACAATTCCTCACATTCCTTTCCAGGAAACCTAGACCTCACGCTACTGTAACTCTGCCACTACTAAGCAACTTTTGATTAGAGCCACTGAGAGAGAGAAGCAGATAATGAGTGGAATAATAAAGCAAAACGATCCCTGTCCAAATACAGGAACGATCCAAGCGCAGTATAATCTTTTCTTGTTTTTTCGTGGAAAAGAAAATTCACAGAGAAAAAATGTGTTTGGGAAAAGGGAAAATTTGGAGTTCAGTTGGTGCTGGTTTTGATGGTAGAGACGGTTTTTGCTTCTTCTTTCAATTTCTGGATTTAGTCAAAATTAGTCCTCCGAATTAACTACATCGTTTCTTTCCGTTCGATGTCGGCAAGGGGCCACGTGAGATTTCCAACGGCTACTTGCTGCGGTTTGTGGATTTAGCGGGTGTTTTGTCCCACGCGTGGTAGTGGAGCGTGGACAGCACGGGCGAATGGGGTTGGAGATTTGAAGTGAAACGAGTGGGGTGGGTCCGACTCCGACAAAGTTGGGTTGGAAGTTGAAAGTGTTTTTTATTTTTATTTTTTTCTGACCCAAAAAAAAAAAAGGGGGGGGTTTTGTTAGGGCTGAAAGGCATTTGATGTGTTGTGACCGCGTGGACAGAGCGTTGGCTACGTGCTTTGTGGGGATTAAAGGGGGACAGCTAGGACATAGTTGGATTAGATCGGCAACGGATGAGATCGTGTTACAGGGCTGTGATGCTGCGAGTGTAACAGGCGTTTAAGAAGTTGACGCATGGGATTGCTTAGCAAGGGCCCAAATATGTCACACCACGCATGGGACACTAAAGCCCAAACGATAAGATTTTTGAGGTCTCTCACCATTATCGTGGACAAATATGGTTGCTACTAGATATCATAAAATGACATTTTAATTTTTTTTTTAATCTGAGTCTAGTGTCCAAAGATATTTATGTCTATTATTGGCAACGGACTAGTGTGGGTTTATAATTAAATTTGATTCAATATCCTGGAAAGGTAAGGTGTGGGGTTTTATCAGGATTCGATGTTGTTAATAGTGAATTACTCACTTATATATTATAAATTTGTTGTGTTATATTTTCGCTGTGAAATTAATTTTATCTTTACTCACTTAGAAGATGTACCAAATTTAAAATTTTCGTTCTAAATTTAAAAAATAATAATAATAATAATCTTACATATTATATCATCAAATTATAAATATAAAACACACTTTTAAATAATTATTTATTTATCTAACATATCATATTTTCGTGTAAAAATGGAGAATGTATCCCTTACAATACATTCGATCAGCACATTATGACATTCTCACATTCAAGACAAGGACTGTCAAAATGTACAATTAGTACATCAAGCTACCCCATATCTACGTTTGGACTTTGCTTTACACCTTAATTTATCATTCCTTTACAAATTGGGCTAGTTTGATTCATGGCCCTGTCATTTTCGGTGTGGACAGACAACCAAATTAGCTTTACTCAGATTATTAATTAATTCTCAAAATTCAAAGATTAACAACATGTCATTATGTCAATGATGTTGAAATATGGCACTATCACCATGATCAATTGATGTGGCTCAAATGTTCCAACTTTTGGACTGATAGGTCGGCATCGGATTCAAATATTATGAATAAAATATGCTGCCTGCTTGCTTTGCTTAATTTGCTCTTCCACCATAATATAGTATCCATATGTTGAAATCTGTCTTGGAATTTTGGCCATCCACATTGACATTTAAATGATGTAGAAAATTAGAATAGACATATGGAGCTTTCTAATAAAATAAATTTGTGTTCACACTACGCAAAGTCGACTAACAAGAAAACGTGTTGTTTGCCAACTGCATCAAATTTCAGCAGAAAAGGACATGAAATATCGTAAAAGCGTTGAACTGGTATGCCTACAACAAGACTTTCTGCATTTTCTCAACATCTTTGAATACAGATTCTTAAAATTGGATTAACTAAGTGATTCGAAAACGTTGCCTAGCTTCAACAATCAACATGCTGCACTATGCATACAATACAACATGGCATACTAGGAGGAACATACAAATAAATTAAAGAGTTATTTACACTTAGCCTCTTACGGTTTATCGTTTTTTCACGTACAGTTCATAGGGTTTCAAAAATTATACATACATTTCCTGAGATTTCAAAAATGTTGCACATAATCCCCTACAATGAGACGAAAAATAATGAAAATGTATGCAAAAAGACATGTTAAGAGGGTGAAATGGCCTAATAAGATTACTCAAGGTGTAAGGTCCAACTTTAATGCAAATATTTTATTTTTTGTTTATTTATTGTTTTCACAGGGGGTTATATGCAACAATTTTGAAATCTCAAAAGGTGTATGTGTAATTTTTAAAACTCCAGTAAGTGTATGTAAAAAGGGTTATATGCAACAATTTTGAAATCTCAAAAGGTGTATGTGTAATTTTTAAAACTCCAGTAAGTGTATGTAAAAAAAGGATAAACCTCAGGGATATAAGTGTAAATAACTCTAAATTAAAACATGGTTTTGCTCATTTTCAAGTTTGTATTGCTTCACACTTAACAGGCATGGCGTGCTATGAATTCTAGCATTTCCTCTTTAATCATCAGCAGATATATAGCAGCTTATGCAATTCATGCACCTGTATTTTCAGGTTGGTTTTGTTAGTTCAATATACATTCTTGGCACATTTTGGACAACTTAAGCTTTTGGAGCTAATTGTTGTCCAGCAGGGTGTTAGAGCCTTGTTTGCAAAAGGTCTTGGATTTGAATCCTCCATTCCCCTATTGTGTCAGTATTTGTTTGCTCTCCACATGCAGGTTGGGGCTACACGTGAGGGATGGTGTTAGCTTGATATACATTGTTGACCTATTCACAGCTTAAGCTTTTGGGCTCAATGGTTGTCTAGCAGGTTTCTCCAACTTTTGAGGATACGAAAAGAATTTGCAGTTTGCTCTTATTTGGTCATATACTCATATCATGTATCATGTATGCAGATGATCAGAGAGAGGAATAGAACAAGCTAGTTCAAGAAGCACCAAGTAGATTATGAGATTAGTATAGCTGAACATGAGATTTTCATCAACCGAGACAAAATCTTGAAATACTGGAACAAGTAATTGATATGAAGTAACATACAACGTCATTTTTGTTCATCCATTTCAAAATGAAGTCTAACTGCAGCTGGGACCTTGTATAGTTGTATGTTACACCCCCATTACGATCACACCGTACAATGCTTACTTACAGACATTACAGATGATAGACAATCCAAAAGCATGAAAGTTAGGACTTTGCTGTTTTCTTGAGATCGATCACTTGTCTAAGCGTGTCTAATAAGTGCGATGCTCTACTCGCTACCTCCCTGACATTAGATTGACTAGATCCGCTTGATTTTCATAAAATGAACCAACATCCCAATCCTCATTTGAAGATGAAAGTGTCATTAGTGCAACCACAATTGATCTTGGCCTTAGTTGAGGATTTTCATGTGTGCAAGCTCTGGCAAGTTGTGCCATCTGCACCCAGCATAGCTCACATAAGAAGAAACAAGATACTAGCAAGCTAGACATGTACATCTGCATTCGGGAATGAAAGCTCACCTTACAGACTGAGTTGAGTGGGCAATCATCGCCAAGTCTGGGGTCGACAAGTTTTCCAAGATCCTGTCTTGGATCAGACTCACTAAGAATTTTCAAACTGCATCACATTGAGTAAGTTTTTTCTCAGTCAAGTTTTTATGGAAACTTTTCGGGGGGGTTTACTCATTGGTAAGTAGAGGAAGGGAAGAAAAAACTACCAGAGCAACAAGTCCCCTTGGTTCAGCAACATATTCATTTGTCCTGACAACAGCTTCCTTGGCAGATATTAGTTCATAAAGGACAACACCAAAAGCATAAACATCTATCTTGGGGGAAACATCACCATATTGAGCATACCTGTTCACAAATGCTTCATTCAGTGAAACTGTTTTTGGCTCAAATAAGTGAACTTAAAAGCACAGACAGAACATACAAATATAAGAACAAGTGCCATCAAAGAATAATGAATGAAAAAATGGAAAACAATTGCGTACTCTGGAGGCATGTATCCAAATGTACCGACAAGACGTGTCTGCAATGAAGTACTTCCATATTCAGCCAGTTTCGTTAGCCCGAAATCTGCAACCTGCACAAAAGTTTAGATTTATAATTTATATGTAGAAAACTTTTTTTTTTTGACCAATTATATGTAGAAAACTTTAAAAGCCTACAATAACAGTAAAAGGCATTTTTACAACCTTTGCACGGAAATTTTTGTCTATTAAGATGTTTGCTGACTTGATGTCGCGATGAATATAGACAGGAACAGTGTGTTCGTGGATATATTCAAGTCCTCTTGCTGAATCCAAGGCTATTTGCATCCTGGTTGACCATGGCAACGGATCTAGACCTGAGAGCAAGAGCTGTGAAATCAGAAAAGAAGTCAGGAAGTTAGATGCTCTACGAACAGATGCACCGTCTTTCTCACCTGAAGATCCGCGCAAATGTTGGCTCAAGTTACCGTTCTCAATGTGCTCATAGACCAGAAATAAGGAGTCCTCAACACAATATCCTATCAAGCGCACCTGCATAAGAATAGAACAATAGTGCATGCTATAAGATACTGATCAATCCACTTTATGGAGATACTGAGCAGAACAAGAAACTTGGTGACTATAAATTACAGACAGGGTTAAGTTGACCAAAATGCTTGCTCAAGAAAAGCTCCTAAATATTTATCAAGTGCTTATAGTCTGAATTCTGATGACTTTGTAGAACCAAGTTGGCTTAAGGCCTCAGATAGAAATCAAATTCATTGCGGCATTATCATAAAAAGTATAGAGAAAATTTCCAGCATGATGATACTGTCAATAGGCAAAGCAGAATACCAGGTTCAAGTGATGAACATGTGTTAGAAGTTAGAACCTTCAGTTCGGCAAGGAATTCTTTTGATGCTTGCATATCCATCCTTTTAATTGCTGCTTTCTGCATGATAGTAGGAGGAAAGAATTAATCAACCAGTGAATTTTGCACACGATTGTTGAGTTGGGTGACAATCCCTTAGAAATTACAGCTTCGCTAATTGGTTATCCTCACACTTAAAGACCAGGATTTGGTGAAGTTGATCAAAAAGGTAAAACAGTATATAGTTATATAATTGTGAAGCTCATAGGAAAATTTGTGGATGGAACATAGTTGCAGGAACACAAACCTCGCCTCTAAGTTCTGCATAGTAAACAGTTCCAAATCCCCCTTGCCCAATCTTATTAACAATGCTAAAGTCATTAGTAGCCTTGGCAAGCTCTTCATATGAGAACTCCACCGATTTGTCCACAGTTATACCTGTAAGTCCCAGAGAAGAAGCACCAACTAGAGCAACTGATTCTGAAGTCGTCTCTGAATTATTTCCAGAAGCTAAAACTACATGATAGCGAAAATTCAATTACTGAAAAGTGAGGCAACCACATGAATTTTTTCACTGAAATCTATGTATCAACAAAATCTCCGACATTGCTGTGAATAAGTCAGATCCTACAAATGGTTTCCAAACTATATGCCGAAACATCAAACTAGAAGATTACCATGTGCATGTTGAATTTGAGTATACCGGTCTTCAGGCGCTTCTGAAAGAAATGGTGTCTCAACCACCTTCCTTCTATAAAGCCGAGTATATACAAAAAATGCCAAAGTTAGAGTTGCAGAAACTCCTGCAACACATATGCCAGCTATAGCTCCACCTGAGATAACTGCTTATAAATGCCATCACAATGAAAGGCAGAAGACATCATCAATGCCCATTTGGAAGTTTCATGTTTGACCTTAAACACTAAAGACAGGGAAAGAGAGAGAGAGAGAGAGAGAGAGAGAGAGAGAGAGAGAAATCATTGAAGCAGTAATCAGACAAGACCCTACCAGCTGTGCTGCAAAAAAGGAGAAAAAGGGAATGAGATACCATATTATTTCTAGAACCCTTCAAAAGAAATTCGCTAATAAAGCTGATAAATTAATGTAGCATTCCTTGGCCAAAAAAAAAAAATGTAGCATTCAACTTAGACTGAGAGCATAGGTGATATAGTTTACCTTAACTTCAATGGTGGAAAAGTCCCATTTTGATCTGCAAAAAAGAAAAGCCAAAATTTAGTGAGAAAAGCAGCAAACAATCTATCACATCGATACGAGAGAAGCTAAACTTATCAGTCAGCACTATCACACTATGCACTATGCACCTTAACAGAAGTAACTTCTTTTTGGCTAATTCATAATTAGAGATTAGAAACCAAATTCCCAAGTCAATGCTCGAGCCAGATTTCCCCACCCTATATGTAATGTAATTTATAACAAAGCAACCCAGGAGACATCTCTCAAAGTAGGTTCAATATGAAAAAAAAGTGACAAACTCTCACATCCCCTCAGTTCCACTGTGCCAGTCTCTGAAGTTGTAAACGCTGTTTTAAGGGACAGAAGGGATGGTTGCTTGGGTTTGAAGGAAAGGCTAGGCTGGGCTGGGCTTCCAACAATATTGGGCCTCAAGTGTGGGCTTTGGTGAGATGCCATATGATTACTATAATAAGCCACAGCCAGAACGATAATGAGTAATGGAGGCCCCCATATGCTTGATTAGCAATTGTCCTATTTCATTACATTTTACAGTAATGCAAATATTCGCGCAGACCCTTTTCATATATTCTTAAGAAAGAGACACATCCTCAGGCACAAATACGACGGTGTTTATTTGTCTTTTTATTCCCAGCATTTATCAAAGAAACTCTGTATTATTCTCGAATTATATATTGTTGAGGCCCTTGAGGGGCTTTCATCAGTCGCTCACAAGAGGAATATGCTAAGAGCAACAAATAATTTTGAATTATATATTCATATATCCTTTTCTCACAGTATATGTAAATTATCAAAACCCTATTGAAGAGGTAAGCAAGAGTGAGACCATATAAGCCAATGGCAGCGTGTTGACTATCCCAGCTTAAACCTCCACGGTTTCTATGAATGAGACCAAATACCCAGCTAAAAACAAAGAACACAAAAACCAAATGTAACATTTCACTGCATGATTTCCATGCATTTTAAGAGAAAAAGAAAGCATAAATCATGCTCCTCTCATTTTTAATCTCTTGCAGATGAGTACTCGAGAAGATGACAAAATTCGTGCATATTAATCATGTGACCTGTTAAAAAAAGAGAGTTGTATACACTGATTATATGCAAGTAGGTACATATTACTCATATTTTATTTCCATTGTTAATTATTATTACATGGAATAGTCATAAACAATAAAATACTAACCTCTAGCCGGCACAAAGACTAAGCCACTCCCAGAACTAAAATTGGACCCTCGGTTGAACTTCTCCAGCACCCCTGCCGAGACACCAGTCTCCTCCGCCAAGTAGGGCAAGTCCTCACCGGGATGGAGAGGATATGTCACAAAAAGCCCATAATCCTTTGACACATGTTTATCACCACATGAGCAGTTCACTGTTACATTGATAGGAACATTATCTGGTATCTGAGTTATTGCATAAGTGTTCACCCTATGCACCCATTCCTCTGTAGTAAGATTGGCAAAAGCAAGCTGAGCAATTTTAATGTAGGTATCAGCAGGTTGGGTCGTGTAATTGAAGGTGTGCCCCAAAAAATCACCATTCAAGCAGTCACAAGAAAAGGGTACGTTGATTCGGGTACCAGTGAGGATGCTATCCTGGTTGGGCACATGATGGTTGTACTTGAGAATTTCAGGAATTTCTTTGCCAAATATGGTGCTAATGTAAGTGAGATTTGAACTATCCGACACATAGTATGAGGCCATGGCAAGGCAGCCATGTTTGCATTTGGCTTTGGCTTTCAAGGACAGAAGGAGAAAAATTACATGGAAGGCTAAGAATTTGATTTGTATATTGATATTGATGTTTCTCCCTGCAAGTGCTATCATTTTGTGAAGAAACAGAGAAGGGGTATGGAAGTTGTGAGCTTACAGATCATTTGAAGGAGCCATATTATAGTGTAGACTTTTGTTGATTATGGGATAGCTAGATTTTTTTTTCTTTTTCTTTTTATGTTATTAAAATATAGAGTTTATTTCAGTACCTAAACTTTGACCCTTGTCTTAATGTGGTACCTAAACTTTTATTTGTCCCAATTCAGTACCTAAACTTTTATTTTGTGTCTAATAGGTACCAAAATGAATTTTTGTTAAAATTGTCAATAAAAATTAGGGGCAATATAGTCAAAGTATATTTTAATTATTTTCTTTATATGTTTAAAATTATTAAAAACAAACACACAACAAACAAAAAAAATTAAAAATTAAAATTAAAATATAAATTTTTTGAAGTGACTATATTGCCCCTAACTTTTGTTGATAATTTTAACAGAAATTCATTTTGGTACTTATTAGATACAAAATAAAAGTTTAGGTACTCAATTGGGACAAATAAAAGTTTAGGTACCACATTAAGACAGTGGTCAAAGTTTAGTTACTAAATATGAAAAAAAATCCTAAAATATAAGGGTGACAGCTTCCTGTTTTATCTTTGTCGTTATCTTTTACCTGTGATTCGTTTAAGCATGAACCACTCTAGCAATTTGGTTCTACAAAGAGAGGAATTTTTTTGGGTTCAAGTAGAGGACAAGAGCAACATTCATTTTCAAACTAAATTGTAAAAAATTGAGGCACGCGGGCCAATGGGTCGAAGTTGTTCGGATCTACTAAATTAGGTTTGTATAATCCAATACTTAACATTCCAAATTCGACATTAGCAGATTGAGTGAACTTATTTGAGCTTAGAGTTTTATTTAATTAAAGACTTTATTGTTGTTAATAGTTGTGTCACATTTTCATCGCATGGATGAACTTCATCCACATCCCCAACATTTGGAACTCATCAAATTTTTTCACCAAATTTTGTGAAACATTATACAAATTATCCAAGTTTTGATAGTATCAACGTATCATTGGAGAAATTGCACAAAAGGTTGATAATCATACATGGAATGATGGGTAATACAATGGTTGCACAAAAGGTTGATAATCATACTTGTTTTCCACGTAGACTTATAGATATTTTTGGACAGTGAACCTGGACTATCCAGAGCATGAAGATATTTTTTGACCGAGACAATATTTGAAGAAGTCAGAAGCTGTTCAATTCACAAATCCCAGTTCAGTATTAGTGCTCAGTTAGTCATCCATGGAATCCTCTGCAGCACTTCTCCCACTGTCTCAGCTCCCTTCTTTCTTCCCCAAAAAACCCAACAGAAGCAGCAAAGCTTATCCTTCCTGGCCTTGCAGACCAAGAACCTCTCTGCCCACTCGCATACACTGCCAAAAGATGTATGTCCCTGGTGGGTAGTGCAGTAATTTCACACTCTCTCTAGTCTCTACACCTATATCTGTGATTTTTTACTGTGTGGTAACTGGTAATAACTAGGTGGAGGCTGTTAATTCATATGCAGGATTTGGAGAAGCATCCCCAGAAGCAAAGGCAGCCAACAACCTCCATAATTTCTTCACTTACGTTGCAGTTAGGATTGTCACTGCACAGCTTCAGGTTCATCCTCCTCATCCCCTTTGTTCTTTTTCTATTGCGCATATTTGTTAAGTGTTGACAAGTGAATTCGCGGCACAGAGTTACAATCCAGAGGCATACGAAGAGCTAATGGAATTTTTGAGTAAACACTCGTTGAATGATGGAGACGAATTTTGTGCCAATTTGATGAGAGAGTCTTCAAGGCATAAAACTCTAGGTATGTTCATGTTTGAAAACCTCCTAACACACTACAATTTTTACTTTGTACACACCCAACAAGCTGACTTTTGACAATATTCCCTGATTTTGTGATTAATTACATGGGACTTGGTAATTATTATCATATGGCATCCACATGGCAGCTTTGAGAATCTTAGAGGTCAGTTGATCACCTGTGAAGGTCGATTCGAATGTTTATTTTGTTTTGTTTTTTGTCTACTAACTTGTTGACGTTGTCAAATTGAATATCATGTGATTTGTGTCTAGGTTCGATCTGCATATTGTAAAAATGATTTCGAGTGGGACAACTTAGAGCGATTAGCTTCCAAGGTCAGGAATTTATTACATTTTTTAATTTGGTCCCCATAATTGAAGCTACTTGTTACTTGTTACTTGTTTCATGTTTCTTATTCTGTGGTGGTTGTGTGTGCCTTCTTTGTAGAAAGTGGATGAATCCAACACCAGACTCATGAGAGATTATGTGTTAGAAATAAGTCATGTGGAAAGTGAGGGAAAGTGAGAAGTGACCAATCCAAATTCCAAATGTCAAATGTCAAATTAATGTAATATATAAATGTACAACATCGGATTGAGCTCGATAATACAACAACGGTTTCATGGACCAAGTTCTGCATTAGAGCCACTACCAGTCAGAAGTTAAGATGCAGCAAGCCACAGTTCAATAGCTAAAGGCAACATCTAGTTTCGCTGCTGATGTTCAGTGGAAAATGTAAGCACGTTAGAATTTTTTTTTCCAGAACTGTAATCCCTTATTAAGTTTACTTCGTTATATAAGGTGCCCTTTGTTATAATCTTGAATAAATATTCCATATTATTACACGAGTTATGACAACTTCATGACAATGTTGAAGAAAACCATTAAAAAGAGCGAGAAACTTTGCCATTATATTATGATGAATGTTGTACACAAAATTATAATAGACTGCTTTCCATTATTTAAAACAACCAAACTACCAGTGTGGACGCATACATTGCATCGCAACACGGCTATTCTGTTGTCACTTGAGGTTCCTTCAGTGGCTGCAAGCAAAAAGACATCCAGGAATACACATGAGTTTGGAGGGCAAGTGTAATTTTTTGTATATAAATGTATGAGGTATGTTCAATGGTAAATAAAACATTAAGGTATCACTTCTGTACACAACTAATTACCTCAACATAATGGTAAAGATCATTAGAAACATGAATATGCCCTGTGCTGAAATATGACTGAGCATAGTCTTCAATATTATCCAGTCTGCAATCATTGTCCAATAATACCATTCAATTGTCAATATTTGATATTGAGAAATTGTAGTGAAATAAAAAATCAAAATTTTACACTACAAAATTATTCATCTGGTACCAATTCAAATGAATGGTGACAAAACAAGATGACCAGGTATTCCAAGAAAAGTTTGACATTTAATAAAGCAACAGGTTTTCCATGGAGGAAGCAGTCATATGATGAGCCTCATCCAATTTATAAGAGATGTGGGAGCATCAGACATTCCTCATTAGTGAAGTAGCGAGCAAAAAGGAAAAGGTTGGTTGTAGTTACCTGTAAACATAGTTCACCATGATACCTCCACTTTGATGAAGGCCTTTCGCAGATCGATCTCCCATCCAATTAATTCTTTCAACCATCTGCTCCACAGTAAGAAAACTGGACATTACTATATCAAACCAACACTTATAAAATATACATTCTTTTAGTCTCCTAAAGTTAAATCGTTTCACCCGATACATCATATCATACAACATAAATAAAGTCCCATATATGGAAAATTAAATTTACTGTTCTGCAAAATAGAGTGAAATGACATACTGCTCCATTCTGTAAGTGAAAATTTGCAACAGAATCCAGAGCTTTTCCTCTCTTTTTCTCTTGCAGAAGGTACCTATAGTCAAAGAACCAAAAATCTGTTAATGATGTTTTCACACAGAACATAGAATACAGTATTGCGCAAGACTCTAAAAGTAATGCCTATGATGTCATCACTAATTACACAATACTCTCTCTTAGCTGTTTCATACTACAACAGACCTGTCATCTCCAATTTTACTAGTTCAGAAACACTAGTTTTACCAGAATAATAGTATACCTGGCGCACAGCCGCATTAGTGGAGGTTTTAATACTGAAAGCAATTTATCAGAATTTGTCCACTCATGGTTTGCTGAAGTCAGCAAGTTGAATAACACTTCCATGCTGTTTTTCCCATTAGTGAATTCCCTGCAAGTTTAAAATGTTGTTAAGCATGATAGATGCTAATATATTGTGTCAATAACAAAATGACGCTTACACAGAAGCATCCATAAGTGCTCTTTCCTCCTCTGGTTCAAGTATGTTCTCCTGAAACATGGAACCAGAGTTATCAGCTGACAAATGTGGCTTGTCTTCACCCTCAGCAAGTTTTGATTGGGATGCCAGCTTAGATAGGAGCCACTGCATGTACCCTGGGATGGGGCTGAGAGTCGCAAATGTCTGATTTAAAAAAATTAATAAAAGAAAAGGCCATGTGTCAGAGAGTCAAAACATGGGCAAGACTTAGACAGAGAAGTATGGAAGACTCCTTTTACAGTCTGGCTCTTCAAATTTGTAAAAGGGACAGAAGCACTTACAGAAATATGTGGCATGTCTCTTTTCACCAGTGTTATCACACGTTTAATTAGAAACTTTCCCAGGTTGATCCCTGATAAGCCAGGCTGTGAAATTTTATAAGTATTCAGATCAGGCCGTGGTAGCAAAATTTGAAGATAAGTTTGATATACCCTCTCAAGGAGGGGAAAAAAAGTATTGATGGTGCTTTAAATTTTCTTTTTTGAACAAAAAAAAAGAGAGTGAAGAAGGCCTCTGTACAGAATGTAGTCCTAGAAAGCTTGTGGGAATACCATGAGAAAAGTGCCCATGATATGTTTCCATTGTTTCTTACCCTTTTTATTATTCTAGATTTCATTCAGAAATAAATATTAATTTAACAATATGCACACCTGAGTTGATGATATGGAGTAAAACAATGCACATGTTGCCTCACGTTCAGGAATAGGAGGGTCATCCCACAAAACTTCCTGTCATACAAATATTGATTACATCACCAGGAAATAGAAAAGGAACGGAACAAGAGAAGAAGTTGATGAAAGAAAATTGACCTGTACTGTTTCAGCCACATCCTTCATGAGTGCAACTTCAATGAAAATAAGAGGTTCACCTAAAAAAAGAAAATAAATAAGCATAGTTATAACATAATAATATTAATATATCTAGTATGTATTCTCACCCATAACAACAAATGATTACATAATCCAAAATTAATCTACTGCCAACAGGCAACAACTAAGGGACATGGGACTAGAATTCCAAGTTACCCATATGTATCAAAGTTTACACAAAAAACAACCTAAAATCAAATGTATGAATCCCACATATGATACTCATAACTGGAAGCCACTAATTCTCCCAAATGAAATGTCTAGAAACATGCACTCTATCTACTTGAATACCAATTTAATTAACAAATTTACAGTTCGTTAGACATTCTGCGGCAACCATAGATTGGCACCGCTCAAATGTTGCATTGAGAATGAGAACAATAACTTTGCATTGCAATTGCACATCTACTAATAGATCATCAGAACCAAAAAAAAAAAAATTATAAGCATCTGTTATAATATTGTATACGCACATTTAATTGAGAACCAAACTCAATAATTAAGGTAGTGACACATGATTGATGTACATCTTACTAGTGCTTTAATATTGCTCTTAGGTAACATCGCAAATTACCAAAGAGACGGAGATGAAATCAACATGAAATAGAACAATATCAAAACATGAAGAGCTAAAAGAACAATACATAGACTACCATTATATTAAAAAACAGAGATACAAATGGGCTAACCAGGTATTGCTGGATGTAAATACCCGAAACAGCGACGACCGACTCCCAGCCTTCTCTTAAGATCTATAAGATTGCTGATTGGGTGCACGGCCTATACAATAAAACAGGACGGCATCAAGGCCACCTACAACATATATATCTAAATGCAATACAAGACAAGGAAGATAAAGTACCTCATAAGCCACAATTTTTTCGAGTAAAGAGGCAGGATCATCCCATGTGATTTGGTGAAGCTCTAAGGCAGCAGGACTAAGCCATGTACTAAGCTTCTCCTTTAAATAGGAATCCAATGCTCGCAATGACCCAATATTTTCCTCTCTGGAAATATGCAAAAATATCAATTCATAAATCTTAATCTCCTTCGGTATGACTTCATTCCTTAGTATGGTAATAGTTTTAGGTACAATTATAATATGTTGGTTCAATTAACAACATAAATATAGAAGATAAAATACATATAAATCGGAAGAAGAAATCATGCGGGCAATAAACATAACCTTACCCGAGCATGGATAGAATATCAGCTCGAAGAATGGACAAGAACTTCAACCCGCCAGGATGTGTGTTGAGGCGCTCAAATAGCACTTCATACACCGGCTTGAGAGCATGTCTCAGATTTCGCTCAATACGGTAGAAAACAGAAAGAGAGGCCTCCTCTTCAGAGCCAGTTGAGGGAGCATTGTCACCTAAAGATAGATATTTCCAAACCAACTCAATCCAACAAAAGACCAAGTGCAAAATGTAAAGAAAAACTGCAAAAAACAACACCAAAGCTACTTACTGCAAGGAAGCCCAAGTCCCAAATATTGCTGTATCAAATCGCGAACTTGGGACCTATTAAGATCATACTCTTTGGCAAGCAGGACAAGCAATTTTCGACGATTCTCATAATCAAGGCTAAAATATCCCTACATTATGAGAAGTAAAATAATGAATATTTAGCATCCAAATAAATTAAGCACAAGTTAAAAACTATACAAAGTATAAAACAACTACCTCTGAGAAATCATTCAGTACAGAATCTAATATTTCGGTTTTGCCCATTGAAATTGCCGAGTGCATGGACTCCCGTACAAGCTTAAAATCCCTAAATAAAAAAAATTCAATTATATTAAAAAATATGGAAATTCATGCTCATGCAGCAATTGAATAAGCTTTGCACCTCTCGGAGTTGTTGCTTGAGGCACTGAGCTTTTCGCCACCGTCGCGTTGCACTGGTCGTGCACTTGATTGGCTTCCATCGGAGTTGGGCAGCGTTTGGTTAACCACATTCTGCTGCAAAAATCTTCTGTAAGAAATTAAGAATCCGCGAATGTTGCTATGTAATCCAAACGCGGCCTTACGAAAATGAATTTTGAGGGGAATCGAATACTTACGGCGAGAGGAGAGCGAGCGAGGTCTCTTGTCGTTGGATCGTTGTTGGGCCTCATTCTGGTTCGCATCAAAATTGCCAGACCTTTTTTGTTCATATTTATACAACTGCCAGAAGCGAAAGTTGAGTTGAGCGCTCACTTTCTCGGCTGTCTGTTGTTGATGACGACGCTTCATTTTTCCGCGCCCCCCACCAGGTGGCTTTTCTGGGATATTTCATGTCCTTGGAAACGGGCAGACCTAAAGTTAGAGGCCCAAGATAAATGGGCCTGATTGGGCCTCAACAATAGGCTTACATGTTTAAAAGTCATTTTGGTCTATTAGTTGGGCCTGATTGGTCCATGACCACTTTTTTAAAAGTCATTTTGGTCTTTAAATCCTAACACCTGAGAAATAGGACCTAAATGACCTTAAAAAAAGGGGTCTATCCGTCTATGTGATAGGGGGCACATGTCCATTTATGTCAACTTTTTAAATGTCTATTAGTTGTTCTCAATTGACATATTTACTATAATTGGAGGATTAAAAATAGACGCTTCATAATGGTTAAAATTTAGAGACGGGACAAATTAAAATGTAGTGAATAGTAATCACATTGTAATCAAATTGAGCGACTATATGGCCAGCTCTTGTATAACTTGGAAAACTAATTGTGGGGGGTCATGTGGACTATTGTTCGATGCATATCTTACTTGTATTTGAAGAAAATGACAGACAAAGTGGATACATGACAGCATGGTAGGATTCTTTGCTTGCTTCAGTTTATAGTTTAAAATTGAATATCATTGCTCTTCTTTGTTCCCTCCTTGTAGGGTTGCTACTATTTTTATCACACTCGATCGATCGAATCAAGTAATCTCAATTTACTGTGAGAATTTCTCACAAGTACTTTTCTTGGACAATGCTAAATCAGCGGCTTTCTTGGCCAATCCCAGTATTGTAATCCGATCGTTTTTATTAGTATTTCTGTGACAAAGAAGAAGATAATTATTTATTAGTGGGGGACATGCAACGTGTTTAACGTTGCAGTGCACATTGGATTGAATTAGTTATATGACTGTACGTAGACTGTAGTAAGTAATTTTTATAGATTGAGTATTTGGTCCAACGAATTATAGTGAAATAATATTCTAGTTAACATATATAATATGAATGGAAAGTGATTTAATCATAAAATATCAAGTTTAGATCAATAATATCGATCTTTCTGTTCATCATTTTTTTTTTTGCCATGATTTCTGTTCATCAGCTGAATTTGAAGTTTATTCCGCTTACCTACCATGAACACAATTAATAAATGCTGCATAAATTTTAGGCAGTAAATAAGGAAACCTGCTCCCCTCCCCCCCCCCCCTCTCTCTCTCTCTCTCTCTCTCTCTCTCTCTCTCTCTCTCTCTCTCGTGTCAAACAATGAAAAATACTATAATAAGTAATTGGTTTTTTTATGCAATGAAAAAAATAATTGTATCAATTTACTACATAAATTAAAAATTTGTTATAATGTATGTCAATTTACTACATAAATTAAAAATTTGTTATAATGTATAACCTGTAGCTCATTTTGTTTAGATTTTTATTAAAAATAAGAATGTTTTGGTCTTTTTTAAATTTCTATTGTTAGAATTTTTTTTTTTTACACTTTACTTGTTTTGATATAATAAAAAATTGATTTGAAAAAATCAAAACACCCTTACTTATTTTCAATAGAAATTTAGATAAAATGAGCCCAAGGAGATACATTGTAATAAATTTTTAATTTATGAGATAAATTGACACATTTTTTTTAAGTGATCAAGTAAAATTGAATTCAAAATTTAAATGAATAAAGTATAATAAAACCTAAATAATTATAAGGTAGCTAGCTAGCTTGTGAACAAACAGAGATAAATGCATGCTTTTACGAGTACTGATCAATTGTCTTTTATTTTATATTTGGTGAAGGAATCTAAGGCAGATCGCATTCGATCACGGGCAGTTCATTGCCTTCGCATTCATGGATTAATTGGAAACGAATAAAATTTAGAAGTTGGTCGTCTCACAAGTCACAAGTTGGTTATCTAAGGCTTAGAACACACTGTACATATCCGATATCACTTTTCAATTTTAATTATAAGTTTACTTTCTCATTCCAATTAATATTGACGTGACGTAACCTTCTTCAGTCTACCCAAAGTTACTTATGACTTATGAGGATGCCTATTAAATAATGTTCCTCAGAGTCTCAGACCAATTTTCTAAACAAATATAAAAGATTAAGGGATTAATACCATTTTGCTCCCCCGACTATTACACTTGTATCAGTTTGCTCCCCAGACTTCTAATTTGGAAAATTAAGGACTCTGACTTTTTCAATTTTGCCAATTGAGGTTCTTTTGTCAATTTACACATTTTTTATCCAAATCTTTGAGGGCAAAATGGTCCCTTCCAATTAGATCTTATTATTTTTTCCTCATGCATCATTTTTCCTCTTTTATTTCTTACTAAATTTTACTTGATCATCTCGACATTTTAGATGAAAAATGTATAAATTGACGGAATAACCTTAATTGGCAAAATTGAAAAAATCAGGGTCCTTAATTTTCCAAATTAGAAGTCTGGGGAGCAAACTGATACATGTGTAATAGTCTGGGGAGCAAAATGACATTAATCCCAAAGATTAATTATGATCATGACTTTTTGGAACTTCTTCCACAAACCCCTTTTTTCTTTCAGTTAGATGATAGATACCTAGTGATGACTTGCAATTTTTGTAATTAAAAGTATTTATCTTTATATCTGAGATTTGGAGTTCGAATCCAATTTTTGATGTTTGATGAAAAATAATATGTACAATCTATATAAATGGTATATATATCATTATTTGAGGATCCTTTCACGAATCAATTTATATGAAAATTTTAATATGAAGCATAAGTAAAAACTATACATTCAAAAATTAGATGAATGTGTTATTTCTCACATGGGCCGGACTACTTTCATATACTGATATACATCATTATTCCTCCAAAAAGTTTGAATATGAATTCTTTGTACACTAAAAGAAGATGCATGCCTAAATCAAATATCATTGTAATTAGTACACGCCCTCAGGTGCAAGCCAAAAAAAAAAACAAAAGTAGTAATAAGTGATTTGGGATTTGATTTGTGATTGTAAATTGAATTGATCACTTTTTCTTTTTTTTTTTCATTTGAATTGATTAATGAGTATAGTCTAAATTGGTCATGGGATGTACTCAAATGGAACCCAAATCACACCAGCTAGGAGGGGATGAAAATGACTCTTCATTACTGCGTTCCCATTATAGCCAAAAATATGAAAGAAGGGTTCTTACTTCTCTATTCCTTACCGTTTCACAAGAGGACATTTTTGTCATTTTAGGATGATCCTCTTGGTAGTTGGTGCGGGTCCTATCCATCTGCCAGAGTGGCCTTACGAGTCGTCCTCCCTCAGGTCTCAACCTAGAGCCTAAAAAAGTAGAACATCATGGCATCTACGTAATAGCAATCCAAACTTTAGGGCAAACTAGTCAATTTAGCGCCGGTCTTTTTCAATAGAGGGTTGTTATTTGCACTTTTTTTTTTTTTTTACACACTATTTTTTTCTTTTTTTCTCCTACACACTCCACACACTCACCTTAAATTCAAAACCTCTTAACACACACTCAACTCATTACCAAAATACCCTCATTTCATTACACACTTCATCCTTCTCTATCAACACACATCAGCACACACACCCCCGTCATCTCTCACAAGCTCTCCATTTCTATGTCAACACACACGCACCACCACCCCGCACTTCCCTCTCCCTCCTCTTCTCTGAATGGCGCACAGCCACCACCACCATCACCTTTTTCTTCCCCCTACCCAAGCCAAAACAGCCACCACCACCACCACTTCTTTTTTCCTTTCTTTCTCTCTTTCTCTCATGTCGATTTTGTTTGGCAGGTAACCGCCAAACAAACCTGTCTGCTTGGGAGAGAGAGAGAGAGAGAGAGAGAGAGAGAGAGAGAGAGAGAGATGAAAGAAGAAGGTGGTGGTGGTGGCTGTTTTGGTGGTGCATGTGGGGAGAGAGAATGAAGAAGGTGGTCAGTGGTGGCTCAAGTAGGGGGAAGAAGAAGAAAAAAAAAACAGGGGAAGGGGGTGTGAATGAGAGAAAACAAAGAGAGAAAGAGGGGAGGGGCTGTTTGGTCTTTTTTTTTGTTTAATTTTTTTAATAGGGGTGTGTTTAAGAAAAAAAAAATGCAAATAGTAGCTCTCTTTAATAAACTTACAAACTTGTTGTTTTACTTTTTCCATTATGAGATAGTTAAAAAACGGGGTATTGTTTAATAATAATCAACAATTACGAAAAATTATGTGTAATAATCGTAAATTGAATTTGTAAATTCTAAAATTAATAACTTAATTGAAGGATTGTATTAAATTCAATCATTAAGTTTAATAATTGTTCGATTAAAGTGATTTGTCTCTTAAGAGAACGATATTATTTTAAGTAACTCTATTAATCTACCATCATAAGGTAAAATATCATTACTTGTCAAGTGAAGGATGCGCAAAACTTGTTGGATCAATCGGCCTTTATCCTCCCTCGTTTATATGTTTTTATTAAAATTAACAAACTTACATAGCTGTCAAATCCTTACTGGTGAGAGATTAGGTGAAACAAATGCTTAAGTAATGAGTCAAAAAATGAGTTTTGCAAATTGGTAATGCAGTTTTTGTTTCAATTGTTAAAGGTACTCATCGTTGTTATTTAGTGGCCAAAAAAAAAAAATCATTGTTTTTAAGGTTTAAATACATATTCTTCTTTTTAAAAACACATCTATACCAAAAGCCCAATCATCCACTTATTTTTAACTCATTTATGCCAATAGCAATTTTGATTCTACTTAATAGTTAATACATAATATAGTCTCTCTTTATTAGAGAAATATTGAATTTATCCAGGCCAGTTAATTAATAAAAATAAAATAACTATCAACATCAGCATCTGAGTTCAACACCGAACTATAATCAACACGTGGCAAGAGCCAAGCAAAGTGGACAACAGAAAAAGATATGCGAAAAGCAGAGGATCAGAAAATGACTAATACCTGAAAAAAGAGTCATACGTTGCTTGCCTACTCCAAAGTCCAAACCAACCCCCCTCTGTTTCCATTTCATTTTCTCCATTTCCCATTTTTTAATTCCTTTCCTTTTTTCGCCGACACAACGTACTCACACACAGTCGACACTCGACACCCACACACACACTTTTATTTGTATTTTCTCTCTCTTAATTACTGAAGCTTCGAATCTCCATCGCACACTCTGAAGTCTCTGTCCCTTTCTTTAATGGCAGCAATGCCTCTTGCTACTGCTACCCATCTCCTCCAGCACTTCCTACTCTTATTGGCCTGCGCGTCCATGGTGCTCTTGCATGTGCCCCGCCTCACCTGAACTCTCTTTCTCTCTCTCTCTCTCTCTGCAAACACTACAATGGGTGATCACTGCTTTGCTCACTCGCTCTCTGTAACTCACCTGCTCATTGAGTTCGTGTTAATCGCTGCGATCTTTGCTGCTCTGCCTCTCGTTAGTGGCACCACTGATGCTTCTGATGGTAATTTTTATCATTTTTATCATTTTTTTTTTTACCGTGGTTGCTTTTCTTGCTAAAAAGATTTGAGCTTTAACTCCGGGAAGCTTGTGGTTTGTGGATTTGGTGATGTATTGCTTGCCAAAATGTGGATTCTTGGATAGGAAAATGGACTTTGACTTTGGGGGTTTTTGATTTATTGATTATTTATGTATTTTCTTTCTCAAAAATGAAAACTTTAGGCCCTGTTTGGTTGCTGAGAAAAATAATATAGGTCTTCCCCATCCGTTTAATGTGGATTGGGTTCTTGGAAAAATGAGAAATTTACCATAACGTGTCTTAAGTTCAGTTCAGGTGTCTGGTCTTCACTTAGGCATCAAAGTTTGATTTTCTCTTTTTTCTTTTTTCCATTTTTAAAATCTTGAATTTCTTTTGCTGATTTTTTAGGAAATAAATTCAGGGTATATGTAGCAAAGCTTTTTGCAAGAAATTGGTTTACTCTTTTGAAGGTGTTGTTCTTTGTATTGCAGTCCAAGCTCTTCAGGTTTTGTACACATCAGTAAACAATCCCTCTCAGCTAACTGGTTGGAAAAGCAGTGGCGGTGATCCATGTGGGGAGTCTTGGAAAGGGGTAACTTGCGAGGGCTCAGCTGTTGTTGCAATGTATGATTCTATATTTTGTAAATGCAGCTTTGAATTATATTCAACAATTCAATTGGTTCATTGACATTGTTAAATTGTCTTATTGTTGATGTAACAGAGAGGTTGCCGGGTTAGGACTCACTGGAACTATGGGATACTTGCTTTCCAACCTGTTATCATTGAGAAAATTGTGAGATATTATTGCCCCGTTCTTCTTTTGATTGTTTGGTAGTTTTATATTGGGTATGTCAAATTCTATCATTTTCATTGATTTGTTGAGGTATTAATTTGAAGTTCTTTGTGTTCATCAGTGATTTGAGTGACAACAATTTTCACGATACAATCCCGTATCAACTACCTCCAAATCTTACGAGCCTGTAATGTTCAACCATCAATTTGTTCATTCTTTTGTTTCTAGCAGTTGTTTACATTGCTAACTATGATACTCAAAATGTTTTCTTGTTTCCTTTGTTGTGTGTGTATGTGCAGAAATCTTGCAAGGAACAACTTTAGTGGGAATTTTCCTTATTCCATTTCCAACATGGTTTCTCTCAATTATTTGTGAGTTGCCTGTATTCAACTTTATGATTTTTTATTAAGTTCTATATGCAAATCAGTAACAACTTGAGGCTGTTCTGATGTATTTTTAAAATCCATGGTTTTAGGAATGTTAGCCATAACTCACTATCCCAGTCAATCGTAGACATTTTTGCTAATCTTGTTGGCCTTGCAACCTTGTAAGATTTCTGACTCTGGCAGTTCTTTGTCATTAAGTATTCTGCTAGTTTGATGTAATGAGTGTTTTGGCTGCATTGTTTATATTTTTTCCTTTTTCTTTTTTATCTTTTCATATATTGGGCCTCCATGCTTTTCCATGCAGGGATCTATCTCTTAACAACTTCTCTGGTGATATTCCTACTTCCTTCAGTTCATTGTCCAATCTTTCTTCCCTGTGAGTTTTTTGAAGTGCTGATTTCTTTTGAAGTCTTTTGGTTGTGAGTCTTTATTCTAACTGCATTCACTTGTAATGACATCTCAATTTGTGGCAGCTATGTGCAGAACAATCAATTGACTGGTTCTCTCAATGCTCTTACGGGTTTGCCTTTGACTACTTTGTAAGGGTGTTTCCTCCCCTTAATTTTGGCACTTGGGATTCTACTACCTACCCTTATGTTCTTGTTATGCACATTATTTTTAACAGGAATGTTGCCAACAACCATTTCAATGGATGGATACCGCGAGAGCTTAGTTCAATTCATACTTTTATGTAAGCGCCTTCTTTATTTAATGCAAATCTGTATTTAGTGCTCATCTTTTCAGTATGTGTAATTTAGCTCTTAAAGTTGAAATAGATATGATGGAAATTCTTTTGACAATGGTCCTGCTCCTCCGCCACCACCGTATATCCCACCTCCCCCAGGAAGATCTAATAACAATCACAATCATTCTGGACCTGGCACACGTCCGCAGGATTCTGATCGCAAATCATCTGATTCAAAAAAAGGGTTGACAGTTGGGGCTTTGGTCGGGATAATAATGGGTTCTGTTTTTGTTGCTCTCATTATTTTATTTGCTTTTGCGTTTTGCATTCGCAAAAATAAAAGGGAGGACGATGTTGCAAGAGCTTCTAGGGGAAGTCTCCCTGCTGGCACAAATAATGGTAGAATTCTTCCCTCTTTTTCCTTTTGTAATTTTTCTTTAGTCTTTTTCAGTTTGGTTTTTTAATATACAGGAAATTAGATAAGTATGCATGTGGTTTCTTTGAAATTAGATTTATTTTGAGTGCAAGACAAAAATTTTAAGTGGTTTCTGACAATGACTAGCATTTTTTTTTCAGTACATGCAGAAAAGTTAGAGCTAAATCTTATAAATATTTGCAGTTTAATAGGTTGTAGCACTCATTTTAATTTTTTTTATTTACATAATGTAGATTTTCTCTTTCATGCCAAAATGCTTTAAATTTTCTTGTTAACACTTTGGAGCTGCATGCTCTTCTCTGAGCATCCTTAACATTTCCATGCTGCATGGCGTTCTATTTTGCAGTAACTACCGAGATGCAAGAGCAGAGGGTAAAAAGTGTGGCTGCTGTAACTGATCTCAAGCCCCCACCCACAGAAATATTGACGGTTGATAGGTTACATGGAAAAAATGGATCAATAAAAAGAATAAAATCACCTATCACTGCTACTACTTATACTGTTGCCTCTCTCCAAACGGCAACAAATAGCTTTAGTCAAGAATTTCTCATTGGTGAAGGTTCCCTTGGTCGTGTTTACAGAGCAGATTTCCCTAATGGAAAGGTAACTTTGTTGACATTGTTGTTGTTGTTGTTTTTTTTTTTTTCCTTAAAAGACTGATTTATGCATATGTTTACAATTAGTGATGGTTAGATTAGATAATGTAACAAATATTTCCATTGTAAGAGGGGTGATGGGGGTTGCAGTTATTTTTTAGCTACTCTGGTGGGAACTGAATTGCAGGGGTACCGCATCCAATTCTCTCTCTTACACACACATTGATGTATGTCATCTTGTACTTATTAGCTTTCTGCCTTGCTGTGTGGTGTGTGACTAATCTTAACAGATGCATTGTTCAAAATTATGATGACCTTTCTCTGATTTGGAAAATGAGATGTAAATGCTCAGCGTAAAGTTAAGTTAGAATCAAACTTAATTTGTTACCGGTCTTATTTTTGGACTTTTTCTTTCTTAGTGTTAGATGGAGTTAATTCCACAATCTGCTTCTTGCCCTATATGTTGGGTAGTACTAATTAGGGCCAAATATATCTGGCACCTTGAGCTCCTACTTTTATCTGAGGCTGATTTCTCCTGTTATAATAATTGGAAGACTAGTGGTATATCAACTAATTGGGTCTTTTTTTGTTTTTTTAATAATGTAGGTAATGGCCATTAAGAAAATTGACAATGCAGCTTTATCTTTACAAGAGGAAGATAATTTTCTTGAAGCTGTTTCAAATATGTCGCGTTTGAGGCATCCAAACATTGTTACACTGGTTGGATATTGTGCAGAGCATGGACAGCGTCTTCTAGTCTATGAGTATGTAGGAAATGGGAGCTTGCATGACATACTTCATTTTGCTGAAGATGGCAGTAAGACTCTGACATGGAATGCCCGTGTTAGGGTAGCACTTGGCACAGCTCGAGCTTTAGAGTATGTTACATCATTACCTGTATGTGAAATTTATGTCTCTCTCTCTCTCTCTCTCACACACACACACACACACACAGAGACAGTGTGCATAGGATATTGCCCAAAACCACTTCTTTTCTAATTTAAAGATTCTTCTGCCAGGTACTTGCATGAAGTGTGCTTACCTTCTGTAGTACATAGAAACTTCAAGTCAGCAAATATTTTACTCGATGAAGAGCTCAATCCCCACTTATCTGACTGTGGTTTAGCTGCTCTAACGCCAAACACAGAGCGACAAGTAAATTAATGGAGTTAAATTGTTCTTATGGATTGCCAATCCTTTGTGCTATTGTTGTATGCTGCAATGAATGATTCCTTTCAATCCATTCTTCACAGGTTTCAACTCAGATGGTCGGTTCATTTGGTTATAGTGCTCCTGAATTTGCCTTGTCAGGAGTATACACAGTAAAAAGTGATGTCTACAGCTTTGGGGTGGTGATGCTAGAGCTATTGACTGGTCGGAAGCCGCTAGATAGGTATACATGTCCCACATTACTGAATTGTCATGTTTATGTGTTTTTTTCCCGTTAGTTTCTTGATTTTGTTTTCCTTTTACTTAATGGCGATTAATAGTTTCCCATTTTCACTGAATTCTTCTACTGTTTAGTTCAAGGGTGAGGCCAGAACAATCGCTTGTTAGATGGGCTACTCCCCAACTCCATGATATAGATGCCCTAGCAAAAATGGTTGATCCTGCCCTAAATGGCATGTATCCTGCCAAGTCTCTTTCACGCTTTGCTGACATCATTGCCCTCTGTGTTCAGGTAACTTCTAAAACCAATTTCCGTTTGAACGTTGTTTATATAAAGAGCAAGCAATTAGTTACCCACTTTATAATTTCTCATTTTTAGAATAACCAATTTGGTTTTTTGTATAGCCGGAACCTGAATTTCGACCTCCTATGTCTGAAGTTGTGCAAGCACTGGTGCGCTTGGTGCAAAGAGCAAGTGTGGTCAAGAGGCGTTCCAGTGATGAATCTGGTTTTGCATACAAGACTCCTGAACATGAAGCAATTGACATGTCATTTTAAGTGTCCCTCCCTTTTTTTTTTTTTTTTTTTTTTCTTTCTTTCTAGGATAGATTCTATATTATGCAGTGTGGCGATTCAAACCCAAGCATAGCAAAGGAGACTAAGTCATTTTCTACCACACCACACTCAGTGCCAGTGGTGGTGTCCAAGCCATCTTAAAATTGGTGATGTTTGCAGTTTCATATACTGGCTACCATGAAGAGGTTAGAGATGGCTGAAGCACCTATACTCAAGTTGTTTGCAATTTTATACACAGGGTTGGATGAAACCCACAGAAGTGAAGAGGATTATGCGATATGTATTAAAATTATATCAAAATGATATGTAATTATCATTCATAAAGTTATCTGCACATAATAATATGCCTAAAATCACTGTTAAACTCTGTAATGAAAATGTTCTAAAAGGACAGAATTTGGTTCAGATGCTCATTGGAACTTTGCTAATACTTCTTTTTTAACTGATATCCTCTGCAGCCGTGTAGATCAATTTCTTTGAGTTGGCAATCCAATAGTCTGCGGAAAGTAAGTTAAAGGTGACATAAACAGGGTAGTAAGTGAGTGACCATTGTTGATGGTGGTCTAGCAATTAGAGACACCACTGATGCATACATAAACTTGCTGATTAAGGCAAATAAATGTCACATTTTTTGTCAAAGGATATTTGTTAAAGCCCAAAGGCCCCAAGAAGAAACAGATAGGCCCAAAAAAAAAAAAGAATCCAAAAAATACAGCAAAAGACAATTAAGACAACGAAGGAGCATATATGATATAGACAACAACAAAAAAATATCGACACCACCAGAATCTAGCCAAGTATCAAAAACCCCATAAGCAACAGAAACCAAAAGGAGACCAGAAGATAATTAATACCAAACCAGCTCAACTTCACAAGTGACTCTCCATGGTAACATTCATTTGGTAAATTATTTAGCATAAAGAAGACTTGCTGGAACCACTTGTAACTATTTACACAAAACACCATCTAACATGCATGCACTACTCATGCAGTAATACTTGAGCTGGTCCTCTGCTTTAATCTTTCCACCATTTGCTCCACAGTTCTCTTGCAGCCACTTTCACAAACCAATCAACTTTTCTATTGGACAGTACAAGATATCCTATAGAAATTCCAATCACAATTCCACATCCATACCCCATCATTACTGTTTTCCAATCAAGTCCATTCCCATCTTCTCCCTCAAAGGATGATGCTGGAGGTTGATGTTCCCCCTCATTGTTGCATGTTTTGGAAAGTGGAAATCCACACAATCCCAAATTTCCAATGTATGAATCATTGTCGAATGTGTCAAATTGCTTACCACGTGGTATGGACCCAACAAATTGGTTTTTCGAAAGGTTCAATTTTGCAAGGAATGTCAAGTTTGCTAATTGCCATGGAATCTCACCAACAAGCCTGTTTGAGGAGATATCGAACCATTCAAGATTAGTCAGATTAGCAAGCGAGGGTGGAATAGGGCCTGTGAGCTTGTTATGATACAAACTAAGCCCCTTGAGTGATTTCAGCTTGCCAATCACCTCCGAAATCTCTCCTTCGAAACCATTGCTTGAGAAATCAATGGTTGTGAAGATGGTTTGGATTCTTTCCATTTGAATGTAGGAGCCTTTCAGTACTACCATCACAGTGTCCTGATAATAGTCAACTCCCATGTATTTCAGTTCATCTTCTGGTACGTTCACCATACCCATCAGGTTGTCGAAATATGTTGTTGGAAGGGAAATCTTGTTTCTGGATTCCCTATGGCCCCATGGAATTGGTTAGACCTTAAGATGAGAACCTGCAACGCTGGAAGACATTCCAACCAATGGGGGAAGGTGTCATTGATGTTGTTGTTTCCAAAGTCTACAACTTCCATCCCTTTACAATTGAGCAATGACTGCGGCAGTGGCCCTTCCAATTGATTTCCATTCAGGTCGAGATTCCTCAAGAAGTTGCCCTTTGCAAATGTCGGAGGGATCGAGCCAACAAATTTATTCAAGTGCAGATCCAAAACTGAGAGATTCTCAGTCAAATTCCCTATGTATGGAGGAATTTCACCACTCAAGCTATATAGTTTATACAGCCTCGATTAGGTGCGGACATTCGCACACATGCACCGAGTGCTCAGTGTGAGACGTTCGCACGTCCGCACTTGAATAAAATTCATAGTTTATAATACTATATAGTTTATAACGTTATATAGTTTATACTATATAAGACTATAAAGTATATATAATATACTAGTATATAAGACTCTTTTTATAGTATATACAAACTATGAATTATAGTCTTATATATGAAATATACTTTATAGTATAGTTTTAGTGTTGTGGTTCGGTTATTCGAACTATGCACACTCTTACTATAAATTTTGGTGTCTCTTGTTGGTTGGTATTCTTAATTTCTTTATCTTTGTCTTGATTATTTTGATTCATATCTATTATTTTATTGGATATTTTCTTTGCCAATATTTTAGTGATTGCTATATTTGTTAAGCTTCTGCACAACACTTCCATCAAGTCCTTGGTGATTGAAAAGTGAAAACCACTTCTTAACTAAACTACATTCATCTATATATAATGCAGTGGTACCAAAACAATGAAAGATGGGATCCATCAACTGGAAAACATGGTAATCTCCGTTTCTACCATTCTGACTAATTCAAACTTCAATAGCAACCTGAAGGAAGACTTGGTCGATAGCAACCTGATGAAAACAGTTTGAGGCCGCCTTGAAAAATTTCCGCTTTTTGTGCCCTACAATGGCTGATTTTTTTTTTTTTTTGGCCAAACTACAATGGCTGATTAATCCTACCAAAATACATATTATAAGTTGCTAATTAATTGAAGTCAGGAGCTCGGGATTAGGAATTTTTGATTACTTGTTGGGCAAACTAGGGAGAGACTCAGACTCAGAGACTTCTACTTAGCTTTTCTTTATCATAAATACTTGGAAACTTCCCCTTCATCCACATTGCCAACCTATCATTTTGGTAGGCTGCCTTACATTGTGAACTTACATGGACCACCAACCCTAAACCCTAAACCCTAAACCCTAGTTTAAATTTTGCTAATTTAATCATTGTGTGTTTATGTCGTTTGCAATCTTATTTTCAATTCGAGGATAAATTATCTGTTTATTTTTAGAAAAATTTTGTCGAGAGACCGTTTTATGAGCTTTTTAATCTAATTTTAATACTCAATTTCATGTTTATTTGCTAGAGAAATTGAGGCTCAATAAATTTTTAGGATTTGAATTTTAAGTTTGTGATTTCTTTGAATTTTTGTTTAAAATTCAAAATTTGATAATTCTCCAATCCAAATATTTTCTATCCGGATTCGAGCACCGAGACCGGAGAAAGAGAGGCTGGATACGAGGCTCATGTGTACTTCTTGTTGCTACAAGGCAACAAAGATAGAGGGGCATAAAAGATTTTGAAGTTAGGTAAAAAAGAAGAGATAGAGAGAGACATGAAGAAGATAAGCCAGATGAAGGAACGGGAAGACCTAAATTCAAATTTAAGCATACATACATTATTTTCGGTCATTGTTGAGTAAAACTTGTAAGTTTAAACAAGTCATTAGTTTTGATTTGTGAATAATTTTAATGTTGGGTGCATAATGTCCTAAGATTGTTAATGTAACACATTTATCAAATTAACAAAATCTAAAATATGGGAATTGAATGTGATTTTGGGTCAAAGCATGACAACTAAACCATCTTAATTTCCTTCAAAAATTGAAAATATGTATCTAATAATTAAAACCAAGGAGTGAAATTTCGAAAATTTCGGCGAAATTTCGGCGAAATTTTCGTTTTTCAGGGATCCTGAAATTTTATCACATTACCCTTAATTTTCGGTAATTTTTCGGCGAAATTTCGATCCCCCTCACATGCATTTCTGTAAAATTTCATCGAAATTTTAGCGAAATGTGACGAAATTTCGTCGAAATTTCGCAGTGAACATAAAAAATTTCACTGTGCAGCCTTACCTTATCACTCGGATCTCTTCCTCTTTTTCATCCACACACTCAAATCTACAATTGCTCCGTTGATGGCTCCGTATAATCCTTTGCTTGCTGGCATTGTTGTCTCTTTATACAAATCAAGATCTGTTTTAGACTTGGTGGTACTGGTACCCAACCAACAACGTTTCAACTTTCAATAATAATAGACTACTGCTAGAGCATTTTTAGATCTGGCTTGAAGCCTTGAACAGATCGATTTTCATTTTTCTGTAGCAAGAATTTATTTTTTTTCTTCCCGTTTATATATATACTGATATACATGATGTTGACTATATAAGACACGTGTCAATACTTGTGTGGTTTTTTAGCTAACTAGCTTTCTGTTTTAGTATTTCTGTTTTCGTATTGTTAGAAATGGTTAGTTGGTTAGCATGTGAGAGATCTATATAAGTTGCAGTGTTTTTGCATCTCTGTAAGAAAGACTTCATTTGTGTGAATAATCAATAGAGCTCTCAATTTCACTTTTCTTTTCATTTTTATGAAATCCTTCAGTTTTGTGATCACATGATACATCTGTTTGATTTTGAAGCTCTTTCAAAAACAAATATTCACATAATCACATATATATAATATATGTAATGTGTCACGTATTTTATGTTTGGATTTTTTAAATATACACACACAGTATTATAAAATTGGTAAAATAGGCATTCAGAATTCAGACTATGAGAGAGTGTTTGAGCATTCAAATATTGCTTTCTCACATGTCGAATTATGAATGTTTGTTTTATAAGTCTTGTCTAATATATATATATATATATATATATATGTAGAGAGAGAGAGAGTACTTTTTAATTAAACTCCCATTTTGCCTAACTCGATTCAGTTAATTGTTGTCTCTTTATGTTAAATATTCACATATGAACGAGTGTAGTATTACACTGTTACTGTGTTCTATAATTTTAAATTTAAGTATTTAACTATAATAAATTTTCGGTTTGATATAAACAAAATAGATGTATGACATTTAACTATATGTGGTATTGAATACTTATTTAATTCATGATTTAAAATTGAAATATAAATAAATTTGAGGTGTTATTTATATAATTATTAATTAGTGACCCATTTTTTTAACAGTATTTACCACCAGCGCGCATTATATTCATCTTATATTACATAAAACCTACTATATAATTTGGTTTCTTCAATATTTTTTATCAATATAGTAAATAATATGTTAAATAAGCATATGGTCAAGTTTCATTCAAAATTTTCGTATTTTGATAGCAATTTCCGTCTTTTTTATCTAATTTTGTCGAAAACGAAATTTTAATCAAAATTTCCATCGAAAATTTTCTCGAAACCGAAATTTCACTCCTTGATTAAAACTACTATGAGCAACTCTATACTTGGCTATATACATTTTTATGTGCAGCGAAATGAAATTGAAAATGAAAATGAGAATTCTTGACAGAGAACAAAATGCACAGAACAGCTGTAGTTTTGATCTAGATAGTTGTGTGCCCGATGTCAATCGTGAAGATCTTTCGCATTTATTTTTGAATTACTCGATTTTTGGTTATTTTCTTGAAATTTTTTTTTTTGGTGATTTATTAGTGGTTAATTTGAATTTTTCTTTGAGGAGTTGGAGTTGGAATTTTCATCAGATTTATGGAGACCAAAAATTAATTTTAAGGCCGTAGAAAATAGTACTCGTTGTTACGAGTCCATAGCACTTTTTTGAGTCTAGATGAATTTTTGAAGTTGGAATAAATAATAAAATTAGAAATTAAAAAGAATTATGGTACAGCCTAAGAAATGCCACATGGCATATTGCGATTCATCGAACCAGCTGACTGGGCACTGAATCAACACTGACGACGTAAGCTGGAGACTAGACGACATGCCACGCGGCAAACACCCAATGGCCGCTCGTAGACAAAATGTCATCAAGCCCAAGCGCTCGAGTTGCGCATCAATCCGTCGAGTCACATGAACGACCCATTTCTTCTCTGCATTTGACTTGCGTTCTAACTTCTAACCATGTTCCGGCTACTCGTTTACCCACGGACTACCTATTTACTCTCACATTTAACCTGCGTGTCATCCCGTGGGTCAACCCATTTCTTCTTAAGTGAATGACTATCCCAATTCAAGTTTCTCAGGACAACCCAACATACCCAAATGGTATCTTATTTGGCATTGCTGTAATCTGAATGTGCAATAGTAACTTGTACATTTCTATGTGGTTCATGAAAAGTTGAAAACATGCACAAAGAAATCGAATCATGTTTGTTTGGTGTCTTGAACTGCTACATACTGACTCATTCATCCGTCTGTCATTGTTTTGTTTAAAGTAGACCCATTTGATCATAACCTGGTCCATGTTTAAATTTTCCTTTGTCGTTCTCTCTTGCTTAATTTGTTCTCTCTCCCTTTGGTCTTTCTCTCTCTGCCACTCTCTCTCTCTTATCGGAGTTATTCGGACGCTAGTATGGAAGTACGCCGCCGGCCTCCAGATCAGGATTTGTTGAATCACAGATATGGAAGTAATGTGCAAATAGTTACTATTCGACAGTAATTATATATCCTCCGAGATAGTTACTCTTGGACTGTTGAAATTATGGTTTTTGACTTCATAACCTTGATTTTTTTTTTTTTTAATGTTAGTTTTATGTTATTTTGACATGTTTATGCAAGAAATATGTAAAAGATTTATATAAGTTACTTTTTTTGAGGTGTCGTTGCACATTGAGAATAGTCATTGTTAGACTATTTATAAATAATTGACACGATTGAACAATGATAATTCTCCAACAGCGGAAAAATAAAAATAAAAATTACGAGTTAGGTTGAGTGCCTAGTGTGTTTTTTCACGTGTTACATTAAAAAGTAAACCGGGTTGAGATTTACTTTTTTATAGTGGACCTTAAAGAAACCTTTTTTCTAAAATGGATTAAAAAAAAAAAAAACCATTTTGTTAATCTAAAAATTAATGTTTTAATGGTGGCCATCTTTTTTTTTTTTATCTGAATTCTATTTGTTACCAAATAATTTTTTAAAGCCACAAAAGGGCAGATAAATACGAGCAGAGCCAAGAGAAAAGGCTTAATTGTGTTTTTACCACCCAAAGTTTACATTGATTCCCACTTTACCACCCAAAATTTTATTTGTCCCACTTTACCACCCAAAGTTTACATTGATTCTCACTTTACCACCTAGAAATTTATTTGTCCCACTTTACCACCCAAAGTTTATATTGATTTCCACTTTACCACCCAAAACTATTTTTCGTGTCCCAATTAACCTTTTTTCGTCTATTGTGTCACTCTAGATTCAGGGGATAAAGTAGGAATCAATGTAAACTTTGGGTGGTAAAGTGAGAATCAATGTAAACTTTGGGTGGTAAAGTGGGACAAATAAAGTTCTGGATGATAAAGTGGAAATCACCCCAAACTTTGAGTGGTAAAAACACAGTTAAGCCCAAGAGAAAAAGGAAAAGACGCAGAGAAAGGAAAGTTAGAAACCGCCATATGAAGTATTGAGGGCTTGGTTTTCCTAATTCGCAAGTGAAATGAGGTAACCAAACCGAAAACTTCTGAATGTGAATGAATGAATGATCTCATATATATATTTGCAATTGCAAGCCGAATTATTAAAGATGTTTGGGTCTGTTGATTTGTGTTTGTGAGTTGAATGAATATGGAGTCAGAGTACGTTGTTGTTGTTGTAGGGCAACAGCTTCCTAAACTTGCTGTCACCGCTGCCTTGTCGACGCATAGGCGTAGGCCTGGGCTTCACCCAATTGCTTCCTTTCTCTTCCTGTGCCGGCCTGGCTGTGGTAGAACAGAGATGGCTAAAGCTGTTGCTGAGCAACTGCAATTCAATGCTGTAATCTCGCTGCTTGACCGCAGTACAGTGAGTGACCAGCAAGGACGAGTGGTTATTTTCAGTTCCAGCATTGTTGTGATTGTTTCAAATGCCGGAGACAAGGAATTTATTGCCAGACTTGTCACACAGAAATTTAGTGCCAAGCTTGATAGAGATTCCCATGTAAAGGTACGAATTAAATTATAAATTATTAGTTTTCGTCTATTATGTTTCTAATACTTTTCTGAGTTCCCTTGATATCTTTGACAGTCAAATTCTTAGATATATCGAACGATAACTTTATTTTGGTGTGCTTAATTAGCAGGAAATAAAAACTTTTAGGTTTGCGTTAATTGCTGAATCGGATGGATGAGATGCTATTGTTTAGTCCGTTTGATTACGATCAACTTAGAAAATTTGTAAGACTCTCAATGGAAAGTGGAGTTCATGTTTGTAAAGAACCAAGATTTGGGCTTTTGGGCTTTTCTCTTGCTTTCGGGAAATTGTTTCTGCCTTCTAGTAATACTGATCAAGTGAGTATCTCCAGACTTGGGCTTGTATCCTTTCGGGCAAGATTTGGGCTTTTGGCCTTTTTCCTTCCGACTCCGTTTGAATATGTCTAGTTACTTTCCAATTAACATTTTTCTTTTTTACTTGTTTTTGTAGCCTGATCCACAACATGCAAAATGCCAAGCGCGATGTGTGTTTTTTCTCTTACAATGGCGTATCAGAGATGCTGGGATTGGTGAAGCTCAAGTTATGGACATGGCTAGTTTTTATCCTAACTTTTTTGGAGATCGTCTAAGATTTCTTAAGCCATACAATTACTCTACATATTGCAATCAATGGAGTATTTCACGCATTTTCTCAAACCTCCTTAAGTTTTTTTTTTTGACCAATCTCTTTAAGTTAACCTTCTATGAAAGATGTATTTAGTTTATGCCGAATTTGAAGAAAAATGTTTTATAAGTAGTCTGTTTCTAATATTATTCCGTTACCTTGTAATATTCATTTGCTAGCATGTTCTTTTTCTTTTTATTTGTTGGTCATAGATTTGCTGGCATAAGTGATTAAATTTGACTATGCTTAGTTGGGACTTGGGACAAATAAGCAGGCGAACTTTACGAAAGTTGTGTAGAAATTATCATATGACCATAATCAAAACATTACTTGCCAATACCCATTACTAGTTTAAGCAAAAAGGGTTGTGTATGTGTATTGGGTATAAAAAGAAACTAAGATGAGAGAGGATGAGAAAATGCAGTAAGCTAATACAAATTCATGTTTTCAAATGTTAAAGAAAGCCTACAGTCTCAGTACTCTTTTTGCCAGAAAACCTCACTTTTTCTATCTAAACAGAGTCCAAACAGCCCTGAACCTCTAACAAAGACTGACTCCCAATCTGTCTTTTAATTTTGACTACATTGCTTGAGAGATTTGTTGTTATTTTTGGTGGAGGTTTCATAGAGATGAGGACAAACAGCTTCAAAGTTACATTCATTTGTGAGAAAGTTTTACAACTCATCAGTCTCTTATTAGGTACAATATCATACCTATCTACTAACCGTAGGAAGCGTTTGTCACTCATATATACTAAAATGATTCTAATTCATACATATTTTACGTCACTGTGAAATTGCACCCCATCCCAATCAAACCCTTCAATTATGGCCGAATATTTGTGAGTTTGTAGTGACTATAGGATTACGTAAAGACTAGAGTAGTTTGGAAAGTAGCCATGAAGAAACTAGAAAGCAAAGAACCAACTCATCTGCTAGCACAAGAATTTCGGCTCTATGCGAGTATGCCCCTATCAGCAAACAATGCATATATATATATATATATATATATATATTTGGAAAAATGCTTGGGTCCTAAGGCTGTCAAAAATCATAGTTTCGTCGTGCCAGCTCAAGATCGGAACCGTTCTATTTTTAGATCACCTATTAAAAATCATCTCTACAAAAAATCAACTCAATCGTACATTATTTTGTTGTATAACTTTTAATGAATAAATACACGGTCTATAGTTAAAAGAATGATTTTTTGACCAAACCGTGTATTTATTCGTTGATAATTATACAACTAAACGATTTTCGATTGAGTTAATTTTTTGCAGATATAATCTTTATTTGTGCGTAAACAATATAAAGTAAACAAGTCAATTGACACAAAGTGCGTGTCAAGAGACTAATATATATGTTAGAGTAGAGGTGTCAAACGAGCTAGGCTGGGCCGAGCACAGCACAATTAAAATAGGTATGGCATGGTACGACACAAGTAAATAGGCCGGGCTAGGCCGAAGATTTTAGCTCATTAGGCACAACACTGCACGAGCACGACACAGGCCAAGCACGGGCACGAAATGGGCCTGAATTAGGCACGACTCTTTTAACAATTTTTTTCTATTTTTAGAGAACTTTTCAAATGGAATATTCAATTTTCATGCAAAAATAATGTTAATATTTAATTATAAAGAAGAAAAAAATATCATAAGATTAATTTTTTCTCTAAAAAATAAAAAGATAAAAAAGCCCATGGGCCAGCCCGTTTAAGGCACGACACAAGCATGAATGGCTCATGGGCCATGCCGAGCCTAAGTTTTAACTATATAGGCCGGCTCGAGCACAGAAGCATGATATGCTCAACTTAAACGGGTCGGGCCGGCCCGTTTGATACCTCTATATTAAAGTGATTAAAATTTCTTTTTTTTTTTTTTGCCAGGAGAGTGGTTAAAGTTTCAACTCTAATGATAAATACATTACTACTGGCAAGGGTTTAAATTTCGATTTTAGGGAGGGCCGAAATCGAAATGCATAATCCTTAATTTTTCATGATAATTTTGTTGAAATTATCGAAATCCTCAAAATTTCGGTGAAATTTCCGGCAGGTGAGATCGAGGGAGAAAAAGAAGACGGCGGCGGCAAAGGGCGGCATGGGGGAGATGAGGGAGAAAGAGATAGAGAGAGGAAGAGATGAGGGGCTGGAAGCAATTGGTTTTCGGTGGGTTTCGGTAGCAGGGGGAGATGAGGGAGAAAGAGAAGAGGGGGAAAGAGATGAGGGTGGGCTGGTGATGGAGATGCAGAGAGAGAGATAGAGGAATAAGAGTGAGAGAGTGAGAGAGAAGCACAGGCAGCGGCGAAGAAAGGAGAAGAAGAAGTGAGAAGTATGGAGAGGAATAAAAAAACAAAAAAAAGAACCAGTCCACTTGACTGGAGGGAGTGAATCGAGAGTGGAGAGTCACGGCCAATAAACAAGCAATATAATAAAATAAGACTTTGGGATTGTAAAAAAGAAAAAGAAACTGTAAATTTGTACTACTTAATCACCTAGTCAACGAGCCAACAACTTTTTTTATCTTAGTTTTGCAATATTAAATAAGTGGGGTTCATTTGTTGATGGTTAACCAAAACTACAGTGGCCAAAAAATAAAATGATTAACCAAAGGTCCAAAACTACACAATAAAAGGTAATAATAAGATTTTTCTTTTTCATCAACTTTATATGTTGACATGGCAACCGTTAAGTGGTTGGACGTTGGCATCACGAGGAAAGAAAAGAAAGGAAAGAAAAAAAAAGAAAAAAAAAGGTTTTATTTTGATCGAGGTTTGGAGTTTTTGGGCAATTGGAAAGAAAAAAAATAATTTTGGGTTTCGTTTAGTTATTTTTAAACCCTAAAACAATAAACTCTAGTACATTTTTATATAAAAAATAATTAAAAATACTCTAAAGAGCATAAACCTTAATATCTTATATTATATCTTAAACAATATAGAGTATAGATTATAAAGTATATAGGGTTTAGTATATACATTATAGAGTATAAAAAGTATTAGGGTATATAGGGTTTAGTATTAGAATTTAGTGTATAGATTATAGAGTATAAAGAGTATACTAATTTCATTTATTCATTATACTAATTTTATTTAACAGTATTTGTCTTCAGCGCGCATTATATTCATCTTATATCACATGAAATTCACTATATAATTTAGTTTATTCAATGTTTTTTATCAATGTAGTAGATAATATATTAAATAAACATATAGTCAAGTTTCATTCAAAATTTTCGTATTTTGATAGTAATTTTCGTCGTTTCCATCTAATTTGTCGAAATTTAAAAATCTTCGAAATTTCCGTCATAATTTCCATCGAAATTTTCATCGAAATTTCCTCAAAACTCAAAATTTTATTCCTTGACTACTAGAGCTATAAGCTTTCCACTAATATTAAAATTTTATATGCATTGAAAATATAATTGACTTATTTTACTTATTCAAATAAATTTAAAGTTAAAAATAAAAATAAAAGATGAGTGATCTAATGTAAGCATGTCAATGGATCATATTTTCATCCAAATTCGATCATGGATATGATTATTTAATTGGATCATTTTGTTTTTTTTTGTCTGAATTGATAATTCGATTGTGATTTGAAAAAACTGAAACAAAAATGACAATTAAATTAGCCACTGTAAAATTTAGGCATAAATTCAATTTAGACACATAACTATATATATTATTTCAACGGGGTCCACGAATTTTCAAATATTTTAAATATATACCTGATTTATTATGTAAATTGAAAAATGCAATTTCGTTCATCAATTTATTGAGAGATCAGTTAAATGTCAGCTTGACTTTTGCTAACGGGGATTAATTGGTGACGTGGCATCAACTCAGCATACATTTTCCGTCAAATGAGCAACACATGTTCACTTGACATGGGCCCACACACCCATCACCTCCTTCCTGCTCATCGAACACTCTCCTGACCATTTAGTCTCCAAAAAACATCACATTTTTCCCCAAATTCGAATATAAATCTCTCACTTGTGTTCAACGAGCGAGAAAGAGATGATGAGTTTGTGGACCCGTGTCAGGGGTTAGGTGGACCTGTGTCGCTCATTTGGCGGGAAATGAGCGACACGAGTCCACCTAACCCTTAACACGGGCCCACAAACTCTCACTCTCTCTATTATTATTAAATTGTGAACCCGTGTCGCTCATTCGGCGGGAAATGTTTGCTGAGATAGCGTCATGTCATCAAGTAATCCCGGTCAGTAAAAGTCAAGCTGTCATTTATCTGATCTCTCAACGAATCAATGAACATAAATTTATTTTTCAATTTAGATAATAAATCGAGTATATATTTGAAATATTTTGCTTATATAGTTATTTGTTTAAATTAAATTTATGCCTAAAATTTATTAATCGACTATCCTAAATTCTACGTCGGACAATCTTTTCTTAAAAATTCAGACAAGGAAGTCAACGATAGAAACCGTACGTCCTTGGCGAAACTGAGACAAGAAGTCCCACAAACTCGGGTCTTTCCATTTTTGGCAAATTCGGGCATTCATTTCAGCTAAGGACCCGAACCCACATCCCCATTTCTTTCGCTTTCCTCTTCCTCCTCCTCCCTCGCATCTCCTCTTCTTCTTCCTCAGTCTCAAACCATGTCCCTTGGAGCAGTTCAAGACAAACAACAACCAGTAGTCCTCCACGACGAAGAAGATCAACAAGATGGGCCCTCATCAGATCAGGCCGAGCCCAACACCACCTGGCCCACCTTGTTCCACCACCGGTCCGGGTCGGGTACTCCCAGGAGCCGCCAACCCTCTCCGAGCCCCTCTGGACATACCCGGTTCTCGAATCCGGACAGCTTCAGCTGGAGGCTGAATGAGGGATTGAATGTACAGAGGATGAGAGCCAAGAGGAAGGTGGTGGAGAGGGCTTGGTATAGCAAGAAGCGAGTGAAAGGCGTTGTGGGTGTGATTGGGTTGTTGCTTTTGTATTTCTTGATGGATTGGGTTATGCTCTCACGGCTACAAGATCAGGGGCTTCATTCTGAATCTGGGTTTTTGGAGAATTCGGATTCAGGTTCGGTTTCGGTTACTATTCGGGTACGTGCATGGTGTTGGCATTGAGGTTTAACTTGTGAATCCATTAGTTGCTGTAAAGTTTTGTTCTTGTTTCAACTTAGTATTGAATTTGAGCTATATTTCTCACTGAGGTATGATGGACTACTTTGCAATGTGGTTAGAAAATGTGGTAAAAAAGAGATTATGATTGTGGATATTAACTAAGAAACATATGCCTTCTCATTATTGCCATTAAATAAAGGTCGGGGATTATTTGTTGGGAATTTTGAAAGCGGGACATGAATAAATTCATTAAATTTGGCGGTTTAGAATTTCTTGCTAAGCTATAGTCTTCAGGTAATCTAACTCTCAGGCTTGACCTGCTGTAATTGCAATAAGATTGCTCATGGAAAAGAATTGCGGTTAGATTTGATTGGTCATGTACTGACAAAAGGTCCAAATTAATGTCCCAAATTAATGTCCTTAATATGAACCATACTATATGCATTTTCGCATGCCTCCCTCCCTCATATATATCCTCTATCATCTCTCTTGTCACTCTTTTCTCATTTTTCCTTCTCTATCTTCAATTGCAGGAAGAACGGAGAAAACCTGGTAAAGGAAAAAAGCCACAGAAAGGTAATTTCGAAAGGATGTTGGCTTTAGCTGCCCATGCATTGGCAGAGGTACTCTCCTCTGGTTAACTGGAATTTGAGTTTAGTTTAGTTGAGGCATTAATTCATGACATCTCGTTTTAATCACTTGGTGTGGCCCTTTTGCCTGATTCATTGAGTCTTTGATACGATGCAGGGACAGAATAAACCTGAGCCAAAAGATTTGTGGCAGGAGCCATCTATTCCTGCTTATTCTTGGAGGCCTTGTGCTGATCAACGGAACTGGGAACCTAATGGTCTGTGCGTGTGTGTGTGTGCTCATACTTGCATGTGATTGTGGGTTTGTATGGAAGCACATATTTTCTTAAGCTGCCTCTAATATCCAATTTTCTGTGATGCCTTATAGAGGGAAAGAATGGATACATTATGATCAGTGCAAATGGTGGGATGAACCAGCAGCGAGTAGCTGTAAGTGATGCTTGGGCACTCACTCCTGCTTTTAAGATTTGATGAAACTCCTGTGTTTGAGATTACTGGTGTGCCAATTCCATGAATTTGCATTGAGGCATAACTAAGAGTTATTTTGTTTGGCTACAGGTTTGCAATGCTGTTACTATCGCACGACTACTCAGTGCAACCCTGGTTGTTCCCAAATTTTTGTATAGTAGTATATGGAGAGATTTCAGGTGACCTATATCTTTCTTTTTTCCTTTCAAGTATTTTTCTTTGTGTATTGTGCCATATGCTCAATGCCCTTTTTGCAATAAAAAAAGCTGCATGAACTTCTGGATTTAAAACATAAATGGGTTTCGATGGTTGTTGGGGTTGTTGTAATAATTGTTTTAGTATGTGTTTTGGCCCGTTGATCATGGTTAAAATGGTAGTATTCATGAATGCTTTCTTCAAATAATTGATTGCATAGTTTGGCCTGTCAGGTGTGATAGACAAGTTTGTAGCTCCAAATGCCTTTTCCCTGCCTCTGTTATTTAGGGGAATCTCCATTATCATTTTGCATCAGAGTCTTTTTCTTTTTGTTTTCTCTCCCTCTCACTCTAAATTGCTTTGGCATTTTGTAATGTTTAATTGTTTACCTTTCATCATTTACTTCTGAAGTGTTGATTTTTAGTGCATTCTAACTTCATGTATCCTAGTTTTTCTTTTTATGTTTTTTGTTCTGTAATCTCATATTTTTGCCTATTGAAAATAATGATAGCAAATTGTATGATTTTATAGTCAATTCAGCGATATCTATCAGGAGGAGCATTTTATTAACTACTTGACTCCTGATATTCGGATAGTGAAGGAACTCCCTAAGGAGCTACAATCATTAGATTTGGAAGCAATTGGTAGTGTTGTAAGTCCCTCAACGAAATTAAATACTCTTAACCATCAAAGTATTTGCTTCTGTGATGATTGGTTTCTACTTTTTGTTACAATTTGTTCCAGGTGACAGATGCAGAGATGCCCAAAGAGGCAAAGCCAAGTTTTTACAAGAAAAAAATTCTCCCTCTTTTACTTAAGAATGGAGTTGTACATTTTCTTGGATTTGGGAATCGCTTGGCATTTGATCCAATACCATTTCAATTGCAGGTACACAATAAGCTTCTGACACCCTAGTCCTTAATTTGAGAGTCTGGCTAGGAAAAATTATATTGGATTGTCACCCTGTTTCAGTTAGTTGCTTGCCTACCAATTTTCATTGTCACTCTTCCTAATTGGGGAACTTCATCTAGAGACTTCGATGCAGATGTAATTTTCATGCCCTGCAATTTGTTCCCAAGATACAAGAAACTGGCGCTTTACTTCTTCAAAGGTTGCGTCAAAATAAAGGTCACCCTGGACCACTAGATCATTATCTTGTTGGTTCATATGCAGAACTAATCAAGAACCATAACCAAAGTCATGCTAAGAAAGCTTCCAGATATCTCTCTTTACACCTGAGGTTTGAAATTGACATGGTAGCTCATTCTTTATGCGAATATGGTGGAGGTGATGAAGAGAGAAAAGAGTTGGAAGCATATCGTGAAATCCATTTTCCTGCATTGACACATCTCAAGAAAACAGTGTATGCAGTATATCATTTGTTTAGTGTTATTTTTTTCTTAGTTCATAATATAATATTAATTGTAGGCTGAGAGAAGGTCATTTGGTTCAAGGTTTTCAGTTCTTACACTTAGCATTTTATATTGTAGCTGATCAATGAGATTAGTTCAGCCCTCCCCCAATATCTTTCAGAGTGCATAGAGTTAATTGATATGCAAGGCATGCACTTTCCTATGAGCTTGGTTAATGGTTTTATCAAAGTTTACTACTTGTTTCAGGACATTTACTCCTGAAGAACTCAGGTCAGAAGGCTTATGTCCTCTAATGCCTGAAGAAGCAGTACTTATGCTTGCTGCTCTTGGTTTCAAGCGAAAGACACATATATTTGTGGCAGGTTCACAGATATATGGAGGGAGGTCAAGGATGGTTGCTTTGACGAGCTTGTACCCTAAATTAGTGACTAAAGAAAATTTGCTTACACAGACTGAACTTGAACCTTTCATGAACTTTTCATCTCAGGTAATAAGATGTTGTTGGTATTATTATAGTTGTTCAGTTTGTCTGCATCTGTTACATTGCTTAATTCAGTTCCCTCTGCCTACCAGATTTTCATTAGTCATGAATGTTTTGATGTCAGTTCTTTTCCATTACACACTAGTTTTCTAAATTACAATACTTCAGGTTCTAAGTGTTCTGAGGCTGATGTTTTGTTTAATTAGCTGAGCTCATATTGGTGTAAGATTGTTGATGAATGTTATTTCTTCTGTAGTTGGCAGCATTGGATTTCATAGGCTGCACTGCTGCCGATGCATTTTCCATGACTGATTCGGGAAGTCAATTATCATCGTTGGTATCTGGTTATCGGATATACTACGGTGGAGGAAAAATGCCAACAATACGACCAAACAAACGCAGGCTTGCAGACATATTTTTGAAGAACTCCACTATTGAATGGCGTGTGTTCCAGCAGAGAGTTAGAAAGGCAGTTAGACAAACTAAAAATGTCCAAACAAGGCCCACGGCAAGGAGTATTTATAGGTATCCACGGTGTAACGAGTGTATGTGCATGACAATATGACATAGTTAATTGTTAACTTTAATTGGCATGCTATTGTTGCCCAATTCAATTGTAACATGTACCATTCATCACACTTTGTATTCAACCATTGTTCCAACTTCCAATCATAATCCAAATTATTCATCAATGTCTTTCATCAGATTTGTTTAGACTTTAATCGACTGGACAATTAAGGACGCTCATTAATAGATTTTTCCCATATAAGAAAATAAAACTTAAGTAGATAAATAAATTTCATGGGCCCTTGTTATTGGGAAAGAACATTGTTAAACTGGCTTCCACAGCATAGTGGTAGTGCATTCACTTCGTAAGCGAAAGGTCCTGAGTTCGATTCTTGCTGGGAGCTAGGTTTTTTTTAGAATCTGAAAATAAAGGACTTTCTCAAATTTAATTTTTTAGGGAGTCAAGTAGTCAATGAGAAATTTTTAATTTTCAAATGATTTAGATTTTAGATGCGAACATAACATGCCAAGTTCAAAATTGAATTTTTGAAGACAATTTCAGATTGCATGAAAACAAATGGTTTTAGGCTCCTCTGATAAAAGCAACATCATATTAATTGTTGTAAATTCTGTTGTATTGATTGACTAAATTTTGTATTCATAATAGTACATTGGATTTCCTTGAACATGGCTTTAAGTATAGCCATAGATGATGCAAGTGAAATCAAACACTTCTCATCTTTTTGATATTGAAATGGGAAAAACTGATAAGGGTATCCTGACAATATGATTCAAACTTCCTGTGAGAACAATTTCACCAAAGGTGAAGCCATCCATTGCTTGGGTCACATTGAATTGTATATGTAGCTCTTGGGTGCCTTGTGGAGCTATGGTGAACCAAGGTGGATACAAATCTACCATTGTCCCATTAGGTGGCAGCACTGAGCAAAGGTAAGTCTCCGGCTTGCTCTCGATGTTCTTGAGAATCCGTCGTGCTAATTGAGACCCTCTCAATGCTGATATTGTCACTGAAGGGAGGTTCAAATTGGCTGGATGGTCAAGCGGGTTAGTGCAAGATTCTCCAGTTGCTGTTCTAATTATAGCTGGATTGATATCAGGCAATGAGCACAAGAAGCTGATGTAATCTTCATATCCTGCTTCAATAGTCATTGCTATTACATATACAACTACATAAACAAGAAAGCTTACAAGCACTACCAATTAGTATATGCATCACCTGAAGATATGACTAGGCCAGGATCTATGGCACGACTTGGACTGATGAACCCAGCTCCAAAATCAAAAGGGGTGGAGGGATATGAACTGCCTATCTCGGATCCTTCAGCCATTATAAGTTCTCCATTGTTATCGTACTTGGTGGCAGTGGTGGCAATGGCGGATGCAACCATGGATGGAGTCCATGAAGGATTATACTGCTTGATTAGTGCTGCTATTCCGGCGACATGAGGTGTTGCCATGCTTGTACCAGATACAAGTGCAAAATTGTATCCTAGACAAGAAAACCACCAAGTTTTATGAAATCTTAGTTTTTATATCAGAGCATTACCAGAATAGCTAGCACAAGAAAATTGTTGCAACTTGTACTCACCCATTAGTATGGGATCTAAGGCGCTAATGGGGCTCCAAGCTGCCCAAATTTGGTGCCCTGGGGCAAGAATATCAGGCTTTAGTACATCAGCAGGAGTCCTGGAACTGTCAATGAAATCTGGTCCCCTGGAAGAGAATCTGCTTACAATGGGTGCTTGGCCCATGAAAGAAGCAACTCTTCCTTCTCCAATAGCAGCTTTCGCTGCAAATCTAGTATATCCCTTCTCCTCCTTGTATGTTTTTTCTTCATAGTATTGTAATATAACCTATAATTTATTGTTAATTCTTGTTAAGATTGTGCTAGTTCTGGTTAGAATATGATGATATATGTTTCGTACATACCTGGGCATTGGTTACATTTGGGACCATAATGCCAGAAACAGCAGAAGGAATGGGTTCTGCAATGAAATCACCATATGTAGGATTTGCAACCAAAACAAAACCCATAAATTCTAGAGCTTTTGCTGTGTCGATAATGGCGTTGAATGTGGATGTCCCATTATAGAAGCCCTCCGAGAAGGTGCAGATGACAACACTACCTTGCACTACATTGGGGTCCATTGCTTCTGGGTATTGGCACTCTTCAACATATGGTGGAGTCCTTGGGAATGCACCATTTGCCTTAACCGCATCCTTGGCCAAAACCAACTTATGTGGAAGCAACCCAAATCCAAAAGTTGGTCCTGAAAAAGAAGATCATAATCAATTCAAGAAAGAACTATGGATGAATTTGAACCAAGTCTAGTTAATATGATTTTGAAATTAAGATATATATTAGTACCTGATAATCCTACACCTTCAACTTTTATGCCATTCCCAAGAAGAATAGAAGCAGGATATTGTCTATCTGTGCTGGATGAAGCTGCACCCACTGCCCAAGGGCTATAAGACACTACGCTTGAAGGACCTGGCCCTTGATTACCTGCTGCTTGCACGACAAAAAGCCCAGCTCGTCGAGCATATAGCATGACAATATCAAACATGTTTAAGAAGGTCACCCTATCTTCTGGTGGCTCATCTGGTCCTACAGAGAGTGTTAGGATGTCCACTCCATCTACAATTGCCTGTACTTGTAACACAAAGGAAATTAAAGGCATGCACGCGCACACACACACACACAAGAAGTGTCATGTTCAAAATGCTAGCTTACTTGATCCATTGCTGAAACCACATCTGTTAAAGTTCCCACTGTAGGATACACAGCTTTGTATACAGCAATTCTGTTACAAAAAGTAACTAAAATCTAAATTCACAATTGAAGCCTGAAAGTAATGGTTTAGGATCGATTAATCTTGAATTAATGTATGCAATATATACCTACAATAATTAAGCAATAGAATTATACATACCGTGCACGTGGTGCCATTCCACTGGCCAGTCCATAAAAGAAGCCATTCACAACCACCGGAACTCCAGCATTTCCAGCAGCAATTGATGCCACATGACTGATCAACAAAGCATGTTCTTTCAGTCTTTCAAAAGTTTCTAGCTAAGGTAGTCATGCATTTACTAGAATGTATATATAGTTACAAAGTATTAAGAACAACATCTAGGCTTCAACATCATGATTATGATTATGATTACAATTTTGCTTATTAAACTAAATAATATCAAAATTAAGCAATTAAAGTACTACTCAGTCTACCTGCCATGTCCAACTGCATCAAATGGTGAAAGAAAATCTACTGTGGTGTTAAGAGTAGCAGCAGCTTGAGCCCCGGCTGAGAAGAACCGTGCCGAGACTATTTTTCCATTGCATGAACTTGCTGGGAAATGAGGACCACTCTCGCAAGCATCCGAAAAATGTGAAATATTGGAGGTGAAAGGGTTCAAGGGATCATAAGCAAAACTGGGGTGTGTGGGGTTAATGCCGGTATCCACAAAACCCATCACAATTCCTTCACCAGCTTTACCATCTCCTCCTCCTTCTAATTGTGTCCATACTTCTTCAGGTAACCCCAGGAATTGAGGACTGTATGTTGTCATCAACTTGGCTCCTCTGTCTCTCTCAACCAACTTCACATTTGAAGCATCTTTGAGCTTTTTAGCCTGTGATATTCATAAATATAATCAAATAAGAATAATACATAGTTTTTCTTTTTCTCTTTTTGTTAATTACAAATATTAGATATATATATATATATGTGAAGAAGTGGGAGAGTTTGAGGACCTGGGAAGGGGTGGTATGGACTGCAAAACCATTTGCAATGTGTTTGAAGCTGTAAAGCTTGCTGTAGCTTCCAGTCTCTAGAGTGCTCTGTAGAAGTTGGTCATGAGAATCCACCAACCGCTTTGCATGAGCCTTTGTAACTTCACTGACCACATATATCCATGCATTCAACCCATAAGATTAACCAATATAAACATATATAGGTATGTTTCTATAGGAAATTTTATCTCTTGCTCACCATTGACCATAAAAAATCCATGGTCACCAACCATTGGATTTTGATCCAATGTTTGACATTAAGTCTAAAAAGTAGACATTTTATTGGAGTTTGAACAAAGTTTCAATGTCATCTATTTGATTTTGATCCAATGAGAGTTATATATAGGTTAACAGTCTAATAATATAACATGACTGACTTTTATATATAAGTAAACAAAAACAATTAGCTCTTCAATTCCCCACCTATTTGTGTCGAGGCGTCTTCCATAGAATGCAACTGGGTCACCTTCCATCAAGACTAAGTATATTGCTCGATCTTCTGCAAAACTAGTAAATATCACAGAAACGAGAAGCACTATGAAACATGATGGAAGCAATACATTGGCCATGGCTTACACTACGCAGCAGAAGGATATTTTTGGGGCTTATGATATAAATAATTCTTTCGTTTTAACAGTTAACGGTGGTGTAGGAGTTGCCATACGAGTCTGAATGAATTATGGATACAAATTCAAATCTCAGACTTGAGAGATTTAAAAATGAAGAAGTTGCCATATGAGCCATGCAGACAGTCAATGATTTTTCCACACTATCAATGTGAATAGGGGGTTTTTTTTTAAGAGAAAAACCAGCCTACTTTGGACTAACCGTTATCATTCATGAAGGCTCATTTTAGAAGTATACGTATATGTGCACGCTGTTCATGCCATCTCACACCAAACAGCCTTTGAGTTCATTTTATGGGGGAAAAACAGTAAAAACAAGAGGAAAAAAGCACAAAAACCTTGGGCTACGATTGTTGATTTTACATATAATTAAAATATAATGGACAACTAGTACATGTGGGGTTCATGATGAGCTTTAACAGATTCCATCAGATCAGATGTATGTAGCACTCTACCGTGAAATATTATCTGCGGGAATGTCTTCACCTGCCGCAATGCATCTCAATAAATACTGCTACAGATATCAAATTTATGAATCATATTTTGTTTAGCAAATAATATGTCATTGTTTTCCAGAAAATTCTACTAGGTGATGTCCGTTTTGATTGTAAGAAGTAATTAAATCATAATTTTTCAATCATATGAATTAAGCATACACAAAAGTACATTCCATCACATCACAAAAGTGCCTTAGAAACAAAGTTGAGCAACAAGCTTTGTCGGAGTGCTGTAAGGCAGATATCACATATCAACAACCCACAACTCAGAAATTTTGGGCCACTGAAGCCTTTCCTAGTTTGGTACTAGGAAAATGGAAAAAGCCTACCATACAACTGTGGGCAAAATGGATTCACATGTTAATAGTCAAATTCAGAAAAGCAGCAATTTCTCATGGTAGGAGATTCACATGTCAAGATTGAGAACAAAGTTTAAACTGAATTCTGATGTATTAAAGATACAAGACCAATTTCCTAAATATTGAGCAGGTCTATAGTCTGAGTCAAAATAAGGTCCTGATACCCTACTGTACAATCCACATGGTAGCAATCAAAGAGCTAATGCTGTCTCGCCTCTACCAAAACACTGCTCACAAATGAAATCACTTCTTAGGACGCTTGAGCTGCACCTGCAAAGGTTATGAATTCTGATTACTCATTATGTAGTAATAGTATTAGTAATAAGAGTTGATCTGACTAGCACTTTATATTATTCACTACTTGTAAAAATAGTAGTCGCTAACATGCATGAAAAAGAGAACAGGACCTGAGGTATTTATTAGAAGATAATAATTTCCTGTTTTTACAAGAAGAGGTTTTAGATGTTAAAAATATATTTTCTTGCAAAATAAAAAAACTTTGAACCAGATATTTTGCATTCACATTTATAGTGGATAATCCTCAATAACATTGGGCAAAATACAAACCAAAACCTGAAACATACATTCTAGTTATGACACAGATACTTCTTTAGGACAAGTGGTTCATCAATGAATAGATTTAGAACAATTGACCAAGGCAAAGAAAGACACAATCAATATTGGAAATTGTTAGATCAGAGGTTTTAGTGGTTGGAGAGCATCAACAGTATTATAATCATCATTAGTCTATAGATGCAGTAGATGCTTTCCTCTAAAACTATGAATCAGATGCCATATATTTACCAAGGATGAACTAAATTAAAAAAATCTTGCACAAGTAAGAGTTCTTTTTATTCCTAAGAAACCTATCAGACTCACCTGCAATAAATAATTAGGTTGCTATAAAATTTAAAATATAGATCCCTAAAATACTCAAGAAACCAAAGTTAGTTGTATCGCATATTACATGGTTAATAAACAGATACCATCCAACCACTACTAAATAACAGCAAAATATCAACGGGAACAGGACTTACTTTACCAAATGGTTGGCTTAACAAAATGGTGAGCAAAGACAATATATATGTGTCTACAATTATATTAAAACTCCATAATAAGTATTTGCACCTTGGCATCAGCTGCTGATGATGCTGAAAATGTGTTGTGGGGTTTTTTCACATCCTCATCAGATGAACATTCTGAGCACATATAGCGATCCAATTTTTTTGCTTCTTCAATAGTCATGCCCACACAAGCAGGATGGTACCTACAAGTCAATAGTGAAATAACTTCATGATCGTTTCCTAAGATTGAAAAGAAGTTAATTGAGAAGTATCTATCAGGATATTTAAAATGAAAAGGGGAAGATTCAATAATGTTGCAACAATGGCCCAAATTTACCCCAAACAAGATTCAATTATCAACTTATTAGAGTAGTGGCCCATCATTAATTTCTGCAACCAATTCTCAAGCATGAGCAAAAAAATTTCTAAAGTAATAAGCATAAGGAAATTAAGCCTTCATATGGTGCAATTTTTAATTTGGTTAAAGTGTATACGGTAAGAACTCATAAAAGTAGAAATTATAGTACAAAGCCTCCTGAAGGCAGAGGAAATCATTCAATATTTTCCCCTTTTTTTTCTTATACCTTTCTCTTAGATTGCACATTCACCAGATTGCTTCTTCCAAATCCACATGCAGTTTTCATATACAGTAAACAAGAGTTCAAGACTGCCATTCTTCAAGCCATTATAGATACTCTCTTAAATTCACCCCTTTAATGATTTTTTTTTTTTTTGTCTCCCTTTCTTTTGGTACTATTTTTAATTGATACTAGATGACACATTCTGTTCAAGCAAGACAAACTTATTAATATAACAACACATTTACAATCAAATAACCGAACACATGCAACAACTCCCATACATCAAACCCAAATATACCAACAAATAAAAGAACTTGAAGAAATTACCAGTCTTTGCACCCCTCACACTGCACCATGAGATCATCCGGGTTATAGGGCATCTCACACTTGCAATACCTTCAAAACCCAAAACAGAGAAAGCAAAGAAACAAAACCCATCAATCCCATTTCACAAAAAGACCACATTTCCACTAAACCCAAAACCAAACCAAAACAAAAAGAACAGAAAAACAGACACTCACACAGCAACTCTATCAGGCGTGAAAGCTCCAGTAGCAGCCTTGTACTCAAATCTACAGTAGTAATCCTCAGCCCCCACATTCTCAAGCTTTGTGTAGTTCTTGAAAGAGTGGACCGTACACTTTCCTTCAATGGTGTGAGCGCTCTGAACATCATAGTGGTCAGACATGAAGAGCTCTTTGGCTCCATGGAACTGCCTGCGCCCTCCAATTGACTCCTCTGGCCTGTAGTACCACCTCACTCTCACCTTCACGTTGCTCCGGTTGTCGGCCTCGATCTTCTCAATGCGCGCCACGTACGGGGGTTTACCAGTGTCCGATGGGCGCATCAGCACACAATCCCCAGCTGCAAAACCACCATTAAAAGAAAAAAAAAATTCATTTTTTCTTGAACATTTTCTTAGAAATGAAATAAATAGCTTTGCTTTTTTGTTTGGTTTTACCTCTAACGACCTTGTTGGTGCCTCTGATAGTGTAGGAGTCCACGTCCTTTTTCCCTGGTCTGGTTTTGGCCATTTGGGTCTTTTCAGAGAGCTGTTGACGTTTGGAAATGTAGCAACTTCAAAGCAATTTCAATGGTGCAATTTGGGTTACATGCAAAGTCCTAAAATTTGGACTTGTCGGAGGAAGAACAGAAACCCTAGGTCCTCCCCAGGGAGACAACAAAAGAGAGACGAAGAGACTAGAGAGAGAGAGAGAGAGAGCGCACAGGTGACTGTGACGATTGACCTTTATGGACATCTAAGACCCATAATACCTGTCTTAAATTTTGACGTTAATGTGTTTCTTTCTATAGAAAAATAATAAAAATCAATAGAAAATTATTATTGTTTGTAATAGATTAAACATTAGTGTAAAGACTTAAAGACATAGATACATACATGATACATCTGAATTTTTAAAAATAAATTTTGACGTTAGCATGTGGTTATTTGTCCGTGCATACATGATACATCTTAACTTTCCTTTTTTCCTTTCTCTCAACTTCTTTTTAAGATAATTATTAATCGATAATGTAAGCTTTATCTGATTGATGCATGTACAAACGTTAAGCATGCAGAATTCAATTGATACAAAACTCTCTTTTTTATCTTTCTTGAAAATTCAAGCCTATCTCTTTACAGACTTTACCAGTGGAGTGTTCCAAACCCAAAAAATAACAATTAATTTTCATAACGTTCAATTCAATTTAATGTTGGTCGGTTTACAAACTTTTCAATCCAATTACCAATATCATGGGTATTAGAAAGAGAAAAGATAATGAAACAGAAAAAGTTATCATCAAAACCAGTCCAACCAAAAATTTATGGGCTAGATAACCAAAATTTGACCAATTCAGTCTGCCATATATTTATGCAAGTCTACTGGAGATATATGCACATAATTTTAAGCAAAGTACTCAATCACATCACAAAAACGTCAAAATAAGAAAATAAAAGAATGTGATACAACAATTTAAAAGCTCCGATCATGTAAAAAAATCCATGTTGAGTATATTGATGTCTATTGAACCTCACTGATATCCAACCACAAAATTCTAGCTGAAGGTAACCTTAACACAGAGAAAACTCAACATATCGATCATGCATTTGCATGTTATACAAAACATACACGTTATTTTTTGGCTTTTCTTTTATCTTCATCAGAAACAATGTGATTCCTTTTCTGAGCTAACACTAACGAAGTGACGCAGATAATGTAGATACTACTTCAACGGTTAATTGGAGTGTGCATCCGCTCAACAATTTTATTTACTGCATCACGGGACATCACCAGTGTGTCATGCTGCAGGATGCTATAGACGTTCAAACCCTGCAAAACATGTGAAATACGCATAAGCACTGAGTTCGATCCCAATTTCCATGGCAGCTGATTCACAAGGATCAAACATTTTGGACAATTTAAAATTTTTTGTCACATGTTCTATTCTAAGCTATTGCTAATGAAAAATGAAGCCTACTGATACTAGGAACCATGTGTCTATGCTGAAAAGGCATCTCAGGTTAAGCCTACATATATTTTGCCACCTATAACACAACACTTGATAAGGATCAGAAAGTGCAACTTACAATTGAGGGCAGCACATTCACATAATGTAAATTTTGTGTAGCCAACTTGAGCTTTTCACTTATGGGGCCACCATCCACCAGCAGAAGTTTCTTGGTGTTCTCCATTTGTGCGACCCAGTTCACAATATTTTTGGTTTTATGTGTGGGGACCTCCAAATCCTCAAAAACCAGAAGCTGTAATTTTGTACAATTTTCTCTACTTAGGTTCCATATAAAACATAACAGACTAAATGTTTAATTACTTATAACAACACAACCTCATGTTTACGACTAAATCAAAACATAGCACACAAAGCAAGGATTCCAAACATATTTTAATGTGGTGAAAGCCAGAAAATGAAATTCTTGGAGAGAGAGAGTTGCCTTTCCCTCAGCTGCTCGAGCTGTCAGAGCAATCTTTAGACCTAGACGCCGAACCTTCTTATTCAGCTTAAAAGCATGACTTCGAGGCTTTGGACCATGCATTCTGGCACCTCCTCTGAACTGTTAACACCCATTAAATTCATTAAGGTCCTTACAATAGCATCCTAAAGATAGAGTTAGGTTGAAACCAATAAACATGATAATTCAATACCTGGGGACCACGCAATGTTCCATGCCTTGCTCGACCAGTACCCTTCTGGTTCCATGGCTTTCTCCCAGTCCCACTAACCTCACTAATAGTTTTTGTTGAATGTGTTCCCTGTAGATCACTCAATCAGTATAAGCTTTCTTTCCACATTCACTTGTGTATACAGTCTCACTAACATTAGTTCACCGATTATGACATCCTTTTTGCTAGACCTCCAAAAACATAAAAATTCTAAATGTGGACAACAATTTCAAACATAAGACATGTGACAATGACAAATACAATTTTTATTGATCAGCTAACAGACTCTGATACTTTAATAGAAAAGGTGGCATAGATGTTAGAAGATTCCTTTTTCTTATTGAAATGTTCATGGACATAATGCATCCGATATGGCTCAGCAATTATTAGTACCATGATTACATGCTTCAGGTGTTAATCAATATAAATGATAAGTCGGTACCTGTTGCCGTTTTGCTAGTTGCCATAGTACAACCCGATGAACAATATCCTTCCTAATGGGTACATCAAAAACATCACCAGCCAAAACAGTGAAGCCTTTGTCTTCATTATGAAAATTTGTCACTGGAATTACAAGGTCTTGATGAAGTCCTATATTAGGATGCACAACATCAATGAAACAGTTTGAAAACTTTCTTTCTTTTTGGACAGATAACATTAATAAACAGTTCTACAACTTGTTTTCATAAAGTAAACGCAGTAAAACAACATACAAATGTTACCACGAATTAACAATTTTCCACATGCAATGCAAAAAAATGACTACCTAAAATGTGTCCCGCTAACTACATATGACAAATGAGAACAATCTCAATCAACAAACCATGGGACTCCATGGAGAGCATAATGTTTGAATTATTATCATTATTATACATGAACCATACATACGCTCTTCTGCCATCTAGTAAATGTGAGGGACAATCTATTGGAACACATAAGGTTGGTCTGGATTTGGATAGAATACATTACATGTAGATGAGCACACTATACATTACAGGTATAATAAAGAAATCCAATTCTGATTGTAACCAAGAAATGCATGCATGGTAATTTAAACTTTCGAATAGAAGAGTTCAGAATGCGCCATGAACGAAAAGAAAATACAGATTGCAAACATATCAGAATTTGAAGCATGCAGCGATTCTCTATATATCCATTTTCAAGATCAGGGGACAACACTTTTTAAATTTCTGCCCAAATATGGGCTAAAATTTCAGCTTAAAACCACTTTAAAACAATTAATGCAGGTATTTTTAATACCTATAATGCTTTTCCTAAGCAACATAAACTGAAACTTCATGCATGCAATGTTGTCGTACCGATACTATGCTCTGATGCTACCACAGGCTTTGCAGACGATAAATCAGAGGGTATGGAAGTTGAAAGCCTTCGATAAGAAAGAAAAGATGATCCACCCTGCATTGAGATACAATATAATATGAGATCATTACTAAGTTGCCAGGTCTACAAAAGCAAAGCATGCAAATAAACCACCACATTCAACATATCAATGTTGCATTGAATCCTATTATATATCTTATTTTAAATAGTCTTTTCTTTTTAAATACAAAAAAATTTAGAAATGGAGAAATAAAAATATATATGATGCAAGAATACCTTGGAAACAGCTGAAGATTCTTCGGAAAATAAGATATCCCCTGAAACACGGCCGTACGAATCTGTTAAAAGGACGAAAAAATAAAGGTAGAAAAATTAGTATTTGCAATGCCACAAAATGTTCCAATCATACAAGTAAATACCAAACAGAATACAAAAAAAAAATACAAATCCTTACCATGAGAAGTGTGAAATGCTGGGCACAAAATATGTGGAGAGTCACAGCGGCCTGATGAGAATACGGAACCAAACGAACGAAAAAGCCTTCTGGATACCGACAAAGCCATAATCCAAAGCACTAGTAAAGACTCAGCCGAATTATATTCAAATGGTCATCTACATCCACAAAGGGACGGAGCCAAGATTTGCAAATGGGATTGGCTAATCTCTAGACTAATTTACTCTAGTGAAAAGATTTTATAGAAATTTCGGCAGTCTTACTGAACCTGGCACCTGAAATCCCACATCGATCAAGTAATCATTAGACAATTGAATAATATTGTGCTTCTAATATAAAAATAAAAAATAATCATATTGTGCTCTACCGCTCTCTATACAACTCCAAGTTACAAATATATAGATTAGATAAATAAAATTAACGACTGAAACAACAAAAGATTGTATCGACTTGTAGTTGACTTAGCAAATAGCAAATGAATAATATGAATAGCTTGCAGCCTTGCACCGAAAAAGTGATTTAAATGTTATTTTAACAGTATTAGTTACAAACTTACAAATGCCAAATTGCCAATTGACCAAAGAAACCAAATTGATCCGAAACACAGCATCCCAGCAGCCAGTTAAAATGTCAATTGCCAAACACACTCTCACAGAAAGCAAATTGAGCTGACTTACGAATTGGGCATCTCCAATTCTTCATAATCAGCCCAAATGGTTTTTTTTTTTTTTTTGGCCAGGAAAAGCCCAAATGGTTTAAACACAAATTAAACTCTCTTTTTTTGGTCAATTCAAACATAAATTCATGATACAAAATTACTTCTGCAACGCGCTTGGGCTCTCATTCTCAAAGGTGCGAAGTAAACCCTCACGACTATCAACTATATCATCTACTTGTGTAATTCTACAATGTCACATGCTCTCATATAAGATGCGCTACCAATTTGAAACTTCATTTCCATCTTTATTTGAATGCTTTCGAGGAGTTCGATGAAATGCCAAAACCATTAAATAAAATTAAAAACTAGAATAGAAAGCCTAGCACAGTATTTAGCAGCTGATAAATAGAAGTAGAGATACGTAAGCGGTGGAGATCTGGTCGTCGAAATGAGTTCGAAGATTGACAGCCGTCGATTCTCCCCCAGAGAGTGTTGTCGTTGAAGGAGGCGAAGTGTGTGAGTGAGTGCCACAGCCGGAGCCAGGGATGGTGCTGAAAATGAAAGCAGAAGAGTTAGAAAACCCCAACTCCAAAATTAGATTTGGGGCTTTTATAGCAAGCCCATTATGGCCCTTTATGGGACCGAACTGCTCTTTGGTAGCTCAGGAGGCTTGGTACTCATTATAGTTTGTTATGGGCTTTCCATAAAAAAGCCCAAGTACTCCTTGGGTTTTGAATCTTCTGATCAACAAGTAAATATACCCAGTTGCTGCAAGACTATGTTTTTCATTTTTTGTTTTTTGTTTTTTGATAAAAGTGGTGCTGGTGGTATTTCAAGGGGTAGTGGATGGATAACTGGCTTCGCTGTTAATGGATTTGGATTCTTTACTTCTTTTGTTTTTTATTTGTTTAATTCTAACTGTGGGATTTATGTAATTTTGTTCACACTCAAAAAGTGTTACAAATTCAGTTTATTTTTTACTCCTTACTTTTAAATAATAAATACATAACTAAAATTAAAAGTCAAGCAAAATTTGAATCGGCTGTTACTCAGGAAGATGAGAGGTGTCACCTACGGAGCTCTTGGATCTTTTTCATTTGCTTTCGGCTTGGGATAAAGGTTTTTAGAGATTGTTGGTGGAGATGGACTATGTCATTGTTCTTCATCTTGTGCAGAAGTTTCGCGATTTTAAGATTAGACTGATCTTGTAAACTCCATATTTATAGGGAGAAGAATTTTGTGGCTAATCGGCTTGCTCAAGTGGAGCATTCCATTGACTTGGAGACCTCTTCTTCTTTTTCGACAACCTCTTGTTGGGTGTGAGCAACTTCTCATTGAGGTTTTGGTTGGGCTTTCCAAAGCTTGGTTTGTAGCTAGATAGTTGTTTGTTTCGGACCTCTAGCCCCCATGCAACCAAAAAATAATAAGTTTTTCTTAAACTTCAGCTGAAATCCTTTTTTTTTTTTTTTGTTACAACTGAAATCCATTTTGTTAACAGGGTTTTTTTACATCACTATAAATTATATTTATAAACGGGCTCTTTTTTGTTTCAACATTTGGATTGGGCAACCAAAAAATAATAATTTTTTCTTAAACTCCAGCTGAAATCCTCTTTTTTTTTTTTTTTTGTTACAACTGAAATCCATTTTGTTAACAGGGTTTTTTTACATCACTATAAATTATATTTATAAACGGGCTCTTTTTTGTTTCAACATTTGGATTGGGTCACTAACAAACATTTGGCTTTGTTTGTTCCATTTTTTTGGCCTAGTTATAGACTTATAGTATCCACAATATTGGAGCAATATTATGAAAGGAAGGGCCCTCTCCTCTGTTAAGACTGTTATAATTAGTGCTCTCTAGCTACCTCCTTACATGGGAACTCTTTACACTCTCACATAGCTCTCTCTTTGTATATAGTAATGAGGGCCCTTCCAATAAGGGATCCCTTATTTAGTGTTAAATGAGGGATCACCCTGTGTGGCCCACACGGGTCGTTTTGTGTTAATCCGAACCGTCCATTTTTTACATCTTCATTGATAGATCATCTCTGCAAAAAAACAGCCAAATCGGAAATCGTTTACCCGTTTATTTAAGCGGTCAAAGTTTAAAACAAATGGACGAACAAATTCCTCTATAAACACCTAAACTTTGACCGCTTAATCGAACGGGTAAATGATTTCTGATTTCTTGCAGGGATGATCTATCAATTGAGATGTAAAAAATGGACGGTTCGGATTAATACAAAACGACTTGTGTGGGCCCCACAAGGTGATCCCTCATTTAACACTAAATGAGGGATCCCTTATTGGAAGGCCCCTCTAGTAATATATATATATATATATATATATATATATATATTTATTCACCGGTGAAAACCCCAAACAAACTACATGAGGGTGATTCTCTAGCTCTTGCTCAGACCTCTTCCAAGTTTGACCACCAGTTGACTACTCACTCATTTCTACATACTATATTTTGTTTTTGAATTTATCTTTTGTACCCTAACCTAGATATATATATATATATATATATATAATATACGAGGAAGGAACCTTTGGTTTTGTGGTTTGAAGCAGTAGTCCAAACTATATACTAAGTTACTAACGCACCACTTTATTATCAGCCACTAGAAGCAGATTTTTAGCAAACCTTCCTTCAATTCGACTTGCAAAATGTCTAATTAATTTGTAAATGTAAATTCATATATGACGGTAGTAAATCTGATGCCAATCCAGAAAGACATTCTTAGTATATTTCATTTGTATTGATCGATCAGAACATTAATTAATCCAGAAGAAAAAGAATGTAAACCAGGCCAAGAGTACTGTTATAACTGGATACATATCTTTCATATTGTTCTAATAACCACATATATATATATAGTTAAACTAATTTAACCGTCAGCCATTTTATAATAAATTACCTAAATACATACATACTAGTACAGTGGCAATCCACACAGTCAAAGGACATATATAACTACATATATATATATTGTTCAGAAATGCATTCGCATTCTACAATAGAACAACATTAGAATAAACCTAGCTGAGCTAATTAAGCATATTAATTCTTAATTAATTGGTCATATATAACTTGGATCGGTCAGAGCAATGTGGGAGAGATATCCATGGGAAAGGGATTGCCCAAGACATTGTCCATGTAATAGTGGGGATGTGTAGCGTCCATCACCACAAACTGCATGTCCTCTGAAGGCTTCCAATGCCTCTTCCTCTGGTTTATGAACCAGTTATTTATTTGCTTCTGGTCCAGCCCCGTTGATTCGGCAAGTGCCAGCTTCTGTGACTCCTGCATGCATGCATATATCATATAGTAATTAAGCTCGATCAGTAATTAAAATAAACCGCACAAGTAACCTAAAAATTATAAGGCATTCTTGACCAACAAATGTTAGCATAAACTAGCTAATTAATAATTGTATGCTAAGATACCGATGGATAAGGCCATTTGTAATGTCTACTCCACCAGTCCAGCAGCTGTTGCCTGGCTTCTTTGGGCAGCTTCCCTTTCTTCCTCTTTTTCATGAACTCCTGCTTCAAACTGCCCAAATATCCACTGTACTTGCGCAAGAGCTGACCTTTAAGCTCCCTATCTTCGGCAGAAGGGTCTATGAAGTTGGTGTTAACATCAACCTCTTCTTCAGATGATCCGTTCCTATCCATACCCTCGCCACCACAAGCTGATCATAAATGACATTCATCAATTAATATGTAAGCACGCACATCCATCAACAAGAATGCAGGCTTTCTATATATAAGTTGCTGCTCGCTAGTGCCACATGTTGTGGTAGCAGTTCAATTTGAACATGGTAAATTTAAATGAAAAAATTTATTTCACAAAGAAACCCTGAAATAACGTTTAAAGACAGCAATCAGCCAAAATTATTATTATTTTTTTTTTTTGACAGAGCCAGACTTCATTAGCTTAATTGGTTTAGCTACAGGTTTTATTTAGAATTACATTTTAATTTCTAGTATATACAACTGCAAGTCTGCACCTGCACACGCAGCACCACATAAATTTGGCTTCCCCCAAGAAGCAAAGGGTTTCAGCCTCTAATAGACCCACATGGGGAAACCAGAATCTTCTTATACTGGGAACTGTATTTTTGCTGTAAATGTCAGCACTGGAAGCAGTATTAAGACACAAAAGGATTTAAATTTAATTATGCATTTCATTTTTTCTTTTACTAAGGATTTCCTAGAATTATATCTAAATCATGAGGAATATATTCTGCCAACCTGAATGACAGTACTTTAGAGTTCTTGTACAGGCAAAGTGAATAGTGTTTGCTTCTTTTGATTCTAGGGTAACTTTCTAGACCCATAGATATTCTCTTGTCACAGCCAACAGAAAATACAACCTGAAATCCATGTATGTAGGCCTGCTTTATCTAGCTAGTTAATATTACTTTGTAATGCAAATTTTAATCATCAACTCCAACGCAGGGCACACCAAGACAAAATTCTAGTATAGCTAAACTCATGCAGACAACCTCAGTCGACACATAAGAAATTCTTGTCTAGACATGAAAGTCGAACATAATCTTACCAATGGCATATTAATCAAATGAAGAAACCCAGAACCATCATAAAGGATGTAGCAAAACAAATATAAATTAGAGTGTAACAGAAGCATCCTCGAACAAGAGGAAAAGGCATCAAAACCAGTTGAATAACTTGATGATTCAAATTGCTAAGATATTGGTTAACAATTTCTATTTATAACTGTATTATGATAGTTTCACCTATAGCTCAGCCTCAGTTTAACATCACAGTATATATATATACTTGGAAGCAAGAGAATATGTATACAACTCAAGCCAGGTTAATTATCAAGATCATGGATATTGAAGTGGCACCACAGCTGTTCGTTTCAAGATTAGTTAAGTGTAGTTAATCTTCAGTTAAATCAAGTATTTGGTTAGATGAGCTGTCTGTTCACTTACAGGACTAGCTAGTTTATGTATTTGAAACACTCTCTTCTCATTAATGCATTCAGGAGCAAAGTATTACGCAGAAATATATTATGCAATTCAAGAATAATTTAAAACTGATTCAATTAATCTACTATGGAATCCCAAAGATAAGTTAATCATCTTATTATTAATAGAATTTCTTATATATAGCTAAAACAACTCTCACAAATTGCAAACATTAATTAATTAATATGCTGATCCAAATAACTGCATCAAAATTTGTAAAACCACCATCACATGCTTTCTTTTCCCTTACCATTTAGCTAGATGCATAAAGTGAAGAAAATGTTCATCGTGTGGCTTATATGATTATTTAGAGATCAGCTAGAACTAATCTATTCCCTTTTCTTTGTTTTTTCTCTTGTAAAGATTAGGTTCATAAAGTGAACAACATCAATAACAGCACCATAATACAAACCAAAAGGCACATATATACAAATACACAGCAGAAACAGAGATAAGTATATCAGTAATAATAATCATGTAATTAAGCATAGCTAAATAGAAAACCATTTTCACATCAGTTGAAACTTATGCAAAAAATTTTGTAGAGCATCTAAGCACTGCAACTTGAATTATAACAATGGCTACAAATAAAAAAACACAGATCTTTTTCTTTTCATATGCCGGGGATGATTGAACCCTCGATAGTGTGGTTAGATCCACATAAACAGGATGATTACAACCAGATCACTACAATCAATATATCTTTCTCAGCATCATGTGCAACGAGTACAATTAAAGATGTTCCAAGAATCATAATTTAAAGCGAAGTACTAATTTATTTAATTTGATGCAAATTCTGAGCACTAGGGTTCCAAAAAAAAAAAAAAAAAACTAGTTTCAAGACGTACACCAGCTTGCTGGAGTTTTGCCATGTACATGAAATGGGAAAATCCAAAAACCAAGCCATATAATAAGTCTTATATTTATGTAAAATGTGCAAGAATATGTCAATGTCAACCAATAAAATGATGTAAAGAATTCAAAAGAAACCAAAAACGTGCATCTCATTTAATACATAAACACCGGGAAGAGAATCAAAGCAAGAAATTTATACAACTCCATCTGGATAGAGCTACAAATAACGTGAATAATTGTGCGGAAACCTAGCTAAGCTAGTAGTTCTTAAAACAGTTCTATATACATGCCAAAGAATAACAAATAATTAAACTAAATAGAATTAAGGAACTAACCAAGAAAAAAATAAATAAATAAATAAATAAATAAGAGATTTGAAAGGAGGATAGAGAAGTAAACTTACTAATTAAGCACCCACTTTGGGAGACAAGGTCTTCGCAATAGAATATAGATAATATAGTTTAATTAATAATCATACAGGATCTTTGAAACATACATACCCATGCATGGCTGATTAATTATAAATTACTATACTCATTATTAAAAAATACTATTAACAAATAAATAATCAAACAATTAACCGTTAAAGATCTTGCTAGTACTACAAGAAATTGACACAAAGAAAGGGAGAGAGAGAGAGAGAGAGAGTGATGATCTCACCAGCATCGGAATGGGAAGAAACAGTGAGAGCTTTGAATTGGGACTCGATTCTTTGGATGAAAAGCATTGCTTCCTTGAAGGGCTTGGAGAGCTCTTGCTCATACTTGGTCAGCATCTCGCAGTAGGCCTCCATGAACTGATCCAGAGCTGGATCTTCACCAATACAACCAGCACCAGCAGTACTAGTACTACTCACCATTTGACCTATTGTCGCCGCTGACGCGCACGCTTCTTCCAGCCTCGCCACCACTTCAGGCGGCGCTCCAACCTGTTAATTAGTTGTTTTCATATCAAACCCTTTTATGAGAAATTCTCATGAAAACGTACGTACGGTAATTCCTGACAAAAGCCAAAGACTAAACTAACTAGTAAGGACCAAGGACCGTCTTTATCATTTTTGTTTGAAAAGAGTTTTGACTCCGTCTTGGAACCACATATAATTACTCAAAAAGCGTGTGTGATTGTAACAATAACTTACTTGACCAAGTACGTACTACCAACTTCATCACTGGTAACTAATATCATAGTTATGAAGATAAATTAAAATTCTCAGATCCAGAGAAAGGAAGCTAGCTTGCAAACATGAATTGTCTATCACTATCAGACTCGGAATATCTAAATATTTCTGTTTTTTCTCCAAAACAAAAAAAAAAAACAAAACAAGAAAGAATAGAGAGTTGTGGTCCTAACTCTAACTCCTACGTTTGTCTGAATTAAAACTTGGGAGTCAAAAACGTGTAGGAATTAACCTATATATACATATATACATATATATATAGGTTAAATTTGTTTGACTACCTTTTGACAGTTGATATAGGCGGCCAGGAGACGATGATAGTGAGGATGAGCCATGATCTTGGCCTTGACTGCTTGGGAAGAAGAAGAAGAGGAGCTGCTTCCGCTGCCATCATTAATGTTAATGTTGTTGTTGGTGTCCATGAAATAACAGCCTGCGGCGGCGGCTGCTGCTGCGGGGTTGGTATTGACGTTGTTTTGGGGATGATTATTGCTGGTAGGAGGTGGTAGCAGCTGGTGGGGAAGCTGATGGAATGGACTAGTATTTGTGTCATTGGATTGTTGATGATGATGGTTTTGATGATGTTGATGATGATGATGGGAAGTGGTCATTAGAGGCATCATCATCATTGGAGATACTCCTCCTCCACCTCCACCTCCATTACTGTTTTCTCCAAAAACCATCATACAAGAAGTGCCATTAGAACCACCTTCCATTATGTCTCTCTCTCTCTCTCTCTCTCTCTCAACTTTCCTAGATAGTTGTATTACTTGTTTTGCTGGCTATAAGAAACACAAACAAACTTAATTGTCTCTCTCTCTCTCTCTCTCTCTCTCTCTCTCTCTCCCTGTTTCTTTCTCCAAGGCTCTCCCGGGTTTTATGCCACAAGTTTCAGGCTTTTTACAGGAAAATCCTAAGTAACTAGTGGTAGTGCGTCAGTTAATGTTAGTAGTAGTTGTGGTTTTTGTTTTTCTCAAATTGCTAGCAGGTCACTGGGATATCTGGGAAAGCCTGCTCAGATTTCCTTTGGAAATTGGTTGTTTTTTATATACAGCCTTAATAACTCACACACAGACAGTGATACATGTCTCTCTCTCTCTCTCTCTCTCTCTCTCTCTCTCTCTCTCTCTCTCTCTCTTAATTATATAAATTTATTTTAATCTTAGTAACAAGTGAATGAGTACTGTAATGGATCATTATTCATAGACAGTGTCCGCACGCGGGGTACGCTGTGCAGGCAGAGAAGGAAATTTGGGGCGGTGGTGGTTCTAAGAAGTCACTGGTTCTCATGTGAATGTGAATATAATTGTGAAGGTAGAGAGTGAAGAGGGAGGGACTGTGTGTCTGATGATACACAAAGCTTTACCTTCCCGATGAAAACTCTCTCCCTCTTTTCTTGCACTGCCACTGATGCACTGCCATTCCTGGCAAAGAATTAAGAGAGAGAGAGAGAGATAGAAACGATCGATCAAATCGAGGAAGAGCAAAACCAAGACACCTAATGGCTAATAGTATGTGTGATGGACAGAGAGAGAAAGTAAGAGAGAGGAAATTGGAATCACTCCTTTCTCTCTCTACAGTGGTAGGCCACTAGGTCTTGCTTTTCTTGTTTACTACTTACTACTGCAGCTTGATAGCAATCTGTCCACTCATGTAATATTCGCACTCGATCCTCTTTCCTCTTGTCCTCTTCTTCCTCTTCTCTAGCTCAACCCCCCAACCGCAACCCAATCTCCTATCTAACTCCTCTCTACACCGTCCAAATAATCATAATGATGAATACTTTTATCTAAATAATGATGAGACTAATTTTTATATTTGTTGTATTTATTGTGATGCTGACAGTAATATTGTTGTATACTTGTATTTAAATTAAATTAAATCTAATGTTAATTAAATCATCATTATTTTGTAATTTATTAATTATAATATAATTATTTATGAAAATTATAGTACTGTTATTATTTTAATACAATTTTTAAAAATAGCCTAATTTTACATATTAATTACATGAAGTCACCAGAATTATTTTTTTTTATCTTGATCTAATGCACTATTTAATAAAGGAAAAAAAATATATTTTTTTAGGTTTTATTTTGAAAACATATTTGGTCTCTATAGTTTTAAAACTCTACATTTGATCCTATGTTTTATGTTGTCTGTAATATGAGGATAATTTTAACAAATTCAAAATTTCAATTTTTGTTTAAAAATCAAATTAAAGGTTATATACATGGTTTTTTGTCATTATTGAGTAAAACTAGCGAGTTTATTAGTTTTAATTTGAAAAAAAAATTTCATCTTGGTTATAAAATGTTTTTAAATTTGCATATCATATAAAACACAAAAACCAAATGTAGAGTTTTGAAACCTTATAAACCAAATTTGTTTTTAGAGTAAAACACATGGACCAAAATTGTTTTTTTTTCCTTTAATAAAGGTTAATGCGAAATACAAATGCATCTACAACCCAAACTGCATGTTCATTTATCAAGCGTTTGGTAGTCCTTTTCACTAATGGTGCGTTTGGATGAAGTAGTTTGAAATTACTAAGGAATTCACAAATGACGGAATTTAAAACGATGTGATTTAAAATTCTAGAATATGTAAATTATCTTGTTTGGATAACATGTAAACATAATAGAGTTTAAATACGAAATTTATGGTAGTTTTAATTTTTGATACATCAATTCAAAAGAGTGATGGTGATGGTGATGGTAATGGTGATGGTGGCAACAATAAAAATGATGTTTATGATGAGTTGACCATATTGGTAGGGGTAATGGCCCACAAGCGATAGGAGAAATGGTGGTGGCTAAAATTGGGATGTTGGCGGTGGCGGTGGCGGTGGTGGTGTTGGAAATGGCGGTAATGGTGGTGGCGGCGGTGACGGTGATGGCGGTGGTGGCGACGGTGATGGCGGTGGTGGCGGTCTTGGTGTTGGTGTTGGTGGTGGTGGCGGTAGCGGCAGCGGGGGTGGTGGCGGGGGTGGTGGTGTTAGTGGTGGTGACGTTGGCGGCAGTGATGGTAGTGTACGTCAACATGGTCGACACGACTTATTTTTCTTTTGTAAAAATTGGAATTTTGAAAATAACACCAATTTAGGTGGAATTTAAAGTTGGAATTTACAGTCTTCAAATCCCAAGTTTTTTTCCACCTAGAATTTACAAAATTCTGTATTTATTGACCCAAACAAGAAAATTAGAGCATGTAATTTCTTAAATGCTGTGTTTTGTTTAAATTCCGAGCTTTTTTCCTCCATCCAAACACACCATAAGAGATCTACATATGCACATAAATGTTCTTTAGTTTAACTATGTTATTGCCTATATTTCTAGTTAAAGTAACACTGTTTTTTGTCCTGAGAGAGTAATTAATCCTAAAAATTATACTTATACAAATACTTTTTGTCTTTTTAGTATATATATATAATTAATACACAAACACAAGACAAAAAATATTGAGGAATAATCACGTCCATAGAAATTGTTTTTTTTCCTTTAATAAAGGTTAATGCGAAATACAAATGCATCTACAGCCCAAACTGCATATTCATTTACCAAGCGTTTGGTGTCCTTTTTACACTAAGGGATCCGCATATGCACATAAATGTTCTTTCGTTTAACTATGTTATTGCCTATATTTCTAGTTAAAGTAACACTATTTTTTGTCCTAAGAGAGTAATTAATCCTAAAAATTATACTTATACAAATAGTTTTTGTCTTTTTAGTATATATATATATAATTAATACACAAACAGAAGACAAAAAATATTGACGAATAAATGAATAATCACATCCATAATTATTTCATAATTTATTTTGAGTGTCGCTATTCGGACCCAACATTTTAATTACAATTTAATTTCTTATTCTACCATAATGCAAATTGACTAATAAGTACATACAAATTAATTAAAAAAAAAAAGAGCAGCCAAACCCATCCACCACCCCTTCCATGCACTTAACCTAGCCCACAGATAATCCTTCCATCCGATCACCTCACCGTCGACGAATAAGACCGGCATCCCTTCACCCATCTCTCTCTCTCTCTCTCTCTCTCTCTCTCTCTCTCTCTCTCTCTCCCTCTCCCTCCCTCTCTCCCTCTCTCTCTCTAGCCTTTAAAAACCCACATCCAAATACCAACATCTCATTGGATTTTTTAATCTATCCAAAACCAACACCTCATTGGATTTTTTAATCTATCCATCGATATTTGTCAAATCCTGTTGTTTCTCAGTGTGGTACCCATCATAGCAAAATTGGGGCTTGTTCTGTGTTGGTCTCCTTGATTTTGCAATTTTGCAAAATCAAGCTCCTGACCTCCAATCTGATGCAACAATCCATGAAGAAACAAAATTAATGCTTTAAAATATTTGTTTTGAGATTTCTTGGGTAATCAAAGTTGTGCTTGAAAATGTAATTTGGTGTACGACATGTTTATTCCTCCTGATTGCTTTTTGCCCTTTTTACACTTTTCATTTATTTGTTTTCTCTTGGGTTTTGCTTGATGAAGTTAGATGGTTGAACTAGATGGGTCAATAAAGCTTACTAGGAAGATCAAAGAAGGTCGACTCCGGTCTGAGGGAAAGAGAGGGAGGTGGAGGACTGCCGAAGATATTTTATTTAATGAAAATACCTCAAGTTGGGTGGTTGTTGTCATGTGTTGGCGTCGGATGGTAGTGGTTATGGTGTTAAGGTGGTGGGTGATGGTGTTGGGACCGTTGGGTGTGTTGTTGGGTATAGAGAGTAGGAATAGGTTAGTTATGATGTTGGGTTTTGGTAAGGGTATTTTTGAGAAACTTATTGGGTGTGATAATGAATTTTTGTAATTTAAAATTTAATGTTGGATATAAAAAAAAAAGTGTTGAGGGCCTTAAGACTAAAAATAAATAAGTTAATTGGGTCCGAATAGCAGCACCCTTTATTTTTAGGGTAAATTATAATTTAATACCTTAACTTTACCTCGGATTTCAAGTTAGTACCTCAAGTTCAAAAAGCTGTAATTTTATGTCTCAACTTTCATTTTGTTTCAAGTTAATACCTCTGTTATATTTGTTGTCAATCCGCTGTTATCTTTGATGATGTGGCAAGGATATATTTCTCTTTTCACCCTAATTTTATCAACTTAAACTCTAATTAGCCACCTAAGCTGCCACATGTAAAAAAAATATTTTAATATTTAAAAAACTTTAAATCATTTAAACAATTTTTTTTTGTCAAAAACAAAAATCTTCAAATCCATCATCTCTCTCCCCAACTCCCACACTCTTTCTGCAACTTTCTCTCCCCAGTTGTCTTCCTCCCGCTCTCCCCCGCCCCCAAACCCTCCTCCTCTCTACCTCTCCCCGCATCCACCTCCTTCTACCTCCCCTCGTCGGCCACCCCCCACCCAGTCCCAACCTTATCGCACCCCCTGTATAACCTAACCCTCCCATGTCTCCCTCCCCATTCAGAGTTGAGACTTAAAAATGTCAAAGCTTTAAACCTAAACAATCTTAATTCACATTTCACACACACAATCAAACACAATTCAACTCAATTGGAAACAAGAAACATCTACACAGACTACACCAAAACCCCAGACCCAACTCACCATTTTCATTTGTTGGCTGGTGGTGTTTGTGAGGATAGTTGATAAGCTTGAATTTAAAAAACCCAACTCAGAATTTTCAGAACTAAGCCAAAAAGAACCCAAACCAACCCACAACCCTCCCCTCCCTCCCAAACACACACCTCGTCGACAACCCCACGCCGAGATCCAATCCGACAGCCAGCCAGCCTATCGCCGACCCCACAGCCACCCACCCAGTCTTTGTCTCAAGATGTCGTATTGGAGCAGATCCAATCATCGTCGCCAAAACGCCACTCGAGTCGAAGGCTAGAGCATATCTGAAAGGAGGGAGATCTCAGATGTTGCCCAACGACTCTGAGAGGGAAGGAGATCTCGAATGTGGCAGCGACGATGAGGGAGGGGCTGGGTTGCAGGGGAGGGGGAGGGGCTGGGTTGCGGGGGGAGAGGGTACGGTGGGTCGGGCTGGGGGGAGGAAAGGGGATAGGGGTTGTGTTTTTTACGGAAAAAAACAAAGAACCTTTTTTTGTAAATGATTTTTTTTTATATAAATTTTTTTTTTTACATGTGGCTGCTTAGGTGGCTAATTAGAGTTCAAATATATGAAATGAAGGTGAAAAGACAAAAATATTCATGTCACGTCATCAAAGATAATGACTCACTAATAGAAAATCTAACGGAGGTACAAACTTGAAACAAAATGAAAGTTGAGACATGAAATTACAACTTTTTGAACTTGATGTATTAACTTGAAATCCGAGGTAAAGTTGAGGTATTAAATTGTTATTTACCCTTATTTTTAATATGTTACACTATGTAATTGAGTACCTCTTACAACCATGTTATCGAGTGACGGTTAAAATCAATTAGATTATTTGCCAAACTTAGTTGACAACTGATTGATTAAAAAAGGGAAAAGTACATTTTTAGTCCATGTGTTTTACCTTACAATCAATTTTAGTCCTTATGTTTTCAAAATTGCCAATTTGGTCCATGTGTTATGTTTGCAAGCAATTTTAGTCCACCACTACCAATTGTGGCGGCGGGTTTGTAGTGGATTTCACTTATTATGTCCAATAGCGAGAGAGAGAGAGAGAGAGAGAGAGAGAGAGAGAGCTTATGGGGGGAAAGAGAGATGTAGGGAGGGTGAGGATGGTGGTGGTGTGTTTCTGTCGGTGGTGAACTAAATTATTTGCAAACATAAACACATGAACCAAATTGGAAATTTTAAAAACACAATGACCAAAATTTATCTAAAGGTAAAACACAGAGACTAAAAAAATATTTTTTCCATTGAAAAATGTAGGTTAATCAATTTACCAAACAAAACTTTAGAAAATTTTATTTTCAAGTTGGTCAAAACTTATTAATTGCTTAAGATTTAACTTTTAGGTTTGAGACTTTAGTTAAACCTTAAACTCTAAAATTCTGTTTAGTTCACGGAATTGAGTACTTAGAAAATCAATTCATGTGCATTTTATAGAGAGAAGAGAATGCAAATTTCCATTTAGCATGTTTGTTTGGTAATGTTGGGAAAGGAAAGTAGTGAGGAAATCTCTTTTTATTTCTACTCCCATATTTCGTTTGTGTAAGAATAAAAAAAAAAAATTGTTTTGTTTTTTAATTATATCTTATCTATTATATATATAATTTTATAAATTAGAAAGAAGTGATATTTTCAATTGTTTATGGTCTTGAAAATTCGTGGTTAATGTTTTTCCATAAGAAAGGAAAACCAAATCCAAATGTGTTTAATTTATCCCTATTTTAGAGCATCATTTTCTTAAGAATTATAAATTATTTTCTCATTCTTGCATTTACAAAATATGACAATGAAATTATATTCTCATTCTCAAGATTTCAATCCGCGAACCAAATGGGCACTGAAGATCTGAAAGGCCAATTATACACCCTATTGTACCCCATCTTGTCTTGTATATGATCAAAACAACAAGAAGTAAAAAAAGGCAGATCAACATTCGACCAACATGTCTTCAATTTCTAATTTTGAGAAGTCAAACTATATAAGATCCAAATGCCAAAGTAAGATCATGTGAGATATTAAAGGAGCTCCATTTGATTCACTGAAGGATTTTTTTTCTAACCAAAGTAAATCAAAACTCAGCAACCATGAAGCCAACATAGCCCGACTTTAACCTTACATGTGGAGGTAAAACCGTAAAAATACGGTATATATATACTCACTATCACAATTTTTTCTTTTTATATACTTTTAATTATATTGTAATGTAAATATGTAATGCTTGTTTTGAACTATAAAGTCCACGATATATGACTCGTAATTTATATTTTTATATATATATTCAGCTGATCCATATCTGATCAATTTGGAACTAACTTCTACATGTTTCTTTTAACTTATCTAAAGAAAATGTATTCTTAAATTATGATTTTATGGTATCTTATTCTTAAAACGTTTTTTTTTTTTTAACAAAAGAAAATGGATGATGAAAATATAACGGGATGTCCAAGCTTGAGAGTCGAGATCGTCTAAAGAAAGAAAGAAAAGAAGCCGGGAGGATGGGAGAGAACCTTTTCCGGTTTTCAAATTTGCTGAATTTGGTTGAAACTAAAAATAAACTGACAAATCTTTTTCCTAAGCATGCAGTTTATAACTTTATTACGTATATAAAATCTAATATACATATATACGAGGAAATTATAGATTTGGTACACTTATTTTATACCTAGTTCAATTTTGGTCCATAATCTTTTTTAAGTTCTGTTTTAGTTCACTAATTGTTTCATTTGTTCAGTAAAGGTCCAGATTTGTGACTTTAAATCCTTTGGGTTGTGTTTTCTTCAATTATAATTGAATTATAAGTTATATTTCATCATTTCTTAGTCATAAAAACAAATTTAGAGTATTATAATCTAAAAGAATTGAGATTGGGTGAAGTTTGAAAAATTGGCAGTTTCGGGTACCCTACTTTGAGGTCAATTATCTTGAGTTTTAGAACTCCAATTTGAATGATTTTTATATGGTTGTAAAGAAGAAATACATAGCTTTAAAACAAGTATATGTTCGCTGAATTTGGGTGAGATTTGATAGGATAAAAAGCATGCCAAATTTGAGAAAACAAATATGGACCTTTACTGAACAAGTGAAACATTTAGTGGACCAAAACAGAATTTAAAAAAGATTGTGAACTAAAATTGAACTAGGTATAAAATAACTTGACTAAATCTGTAATTTTCTCTATATATATAATGTCATTAAATATTAGTCAGAGTCATAGCATCTAATCCGTAATTATTTGGCATAGAGAAAAGGAGTGGGTTTGCTGGCTGCTGCAAGCTATAAAAATAAAGCTGGTAAAGCTAGTGGGACAGTCCGAATGTCTCTTCCTCAAATCTCTCTCTAGTCTCTACATCTATAGACTAACCTAGCTAGCTAGCTAGGTTCCATTTTTCTCTCTCCCATTAAAGTTGGTCGCTCGCTGGTCCTATGAATGAGCTCCACTCCACAACACTCCTGTGAAAAACCGCACAAAAAGAGCTCTAATGAATGGCCTGGAGACCAAATTTTTCTCTATTTCATTAATTAGAAGGTGAGGCGAACTATAAAATTTGGATTGTTGACCACTGATATATATTCACATAGTTTGTTTTATTCAACTATTTTTATGGTTAAATTAAACAAATGACCTTTCTTAGACCTAAATGTAGGAGGACTTAAAGCACTTATCTAACTTGACTTTCTAAAACTAAAATGAAGCTTATGCAGCTTGAAATGTCTTACTAGCTAGTTACTAGTCTTGGTGTCACCATGGAAGCACGCTATTGATTGGTTTTTCTCTTAGTTAATTAATCAAAGCACGTAGCATTAATTAAGTTGGTGAAACGTTGTTGCACTTAATTTGTTGCAGTTACACAGCAGAAAAATCCTCAAATCTTTATCACCTAATGACACAAAAGGAGTCTCTGACTCATATAGTATAGTTGATAGAAAATAACTTACATGTCCCTGTTATAGGGAGAGGTGTTATCCCCATTAGAGAGAGGAAGAGAGAAAGTGAGAGAGAGAAAGAAAGTGAGAGAAAGTGAAGGAGAGAGATAGAGAGAGAAGGGGGGGAGGGATAACAGCTGGTGCACCCCCCCCCCCCCCGCGGTTGCAGGTAAGTTCTTCTCTAGTTGATAAATCAAGTTAACCATACATACTTTGATGATTTTCTTATTTTATAAGAATATGTTATTTGTCCTAATTTTTAACTTACATACATTTCGTACGTGAGATTCTATAATAAAAATAAAAAAAACAAAAAAAACTCTGTTAAATAAATTGATGGTATATAAATAAAAAACCAAAATTAAGACAAAATAGTTTGTACATTAAAATTTCTCTTTTTCTTTCTCTTAATTTTCTTTTTCCTATTTTACATATCTAGGCTGTAGCTACAAGTAGGGGTGGGTCGGTGTCGGTAACCGAACAGCCAGCCACATACCGTCGACTGACCGACCGACTAGGATTGAAATAGGCAAAACGCCAACCGCTACCGCCATCGACTCTGTCGGTGAAACCGCAAGTGACGGTCGAATCGGTTTGAAATAGATCCAAACCGACCAGCTTTCTGTTTGGGTGTGGCTGTGCGATGGTTGCAGGACTTGCAGGTTGAAGAAGAAGAAGAAGCTGCGGCGGCATCTGAGGTTGTCCATCGCGTCGACGGCATCTGAGGTTCGTCCATCGCAGCGGCGAGGTTGCAGCAGTCGAAGAATAAAGGTCGTCCAACGCGGCGGCGAGGTTGCAGGTTGAAGAAGAAGAAGAAGTTGCTGCGCGCCAGAAACTAGGAGATGAGAAAAAGAGAAACTAGGACAGGAGAAGAAGAAGAAGCTGCTTGTTGCTAGAAACCAAGAGAGAAGAAGAAGATGAAGAAGGGTCGGTCGGTGCGGTTTACCGACGGTGTGGGAGTTTAGATGCCGCTTCTGCCTCTGCCTCCGCCTCCTGTCGGATCGGTTAGAAAACCGCAACCAATGTGTTGGCTCTCGTCGGAGCGGTTGTTGGGTGGATCGGTCACATCAATTTTCGGGTGCAGTTCGGTTATAACAGTATTCCGACCCACCCCTAACTACAAGGGCCCGAAAAAAGAAGTAAAAAGGGAAGGGAGGCAAAAAAAAGGGAAGTGAAAAACCAAATTAATAATCCTGCCAGAATAGACAAAAGAGTGGGAAATAGTTTTAAGATTCATATGGAGGACAGTAGATGATGGTCTGATTAAGTGGGTCCTAAATCTCCTGATAGATTTCCCGTACGCAATAAATCAACTCATTGAGATATTGACATTATTCCAAAACTCATTATTAGGAATTGCAAAGGACAAATCAACCTGAAATTGATTAAATTGGGACTTCTTTTTTTGTTTTTTCTTAAATGGTATTTAAACTGAGGAGGGACTAGGGAGTAAACCAAAACCACTAGCTGAACCAATGAACAAAGGGGTTTGAAAAACGGGACATTAATTATAGATAGACAATTGGGTGATGACCGGTTAGGGTTTAGAGTTAGGGTTAGGTCTATAGATGTAGGGTTAGGGTTTCAAGAAGGAGGGGGATATAGACATATATATAGTCTCATATATAGTACGCGAATCCGTCACAAAAGGGTAAGAATAAAAAGCAAGCAAAGAGAAAAAGTTCGAGAGACGTCACTGCTCTCAAAGTGTGATGAAGTGTGAGGGTGGGTGTAGTTGTAGCCTTCTAGGCAGGGAAAGAAAGAGAGAGTTATGTAGTGGTCCTAAAGGGACGGGAATGCTAGGCCCCCTTGCAAGCAAAGCTTCTCTGTGATGCACTTTACGTCATATCCATCGAACAGTTGCATGATACATGAAAGATCGATTTGTTTCAACTTTCATAAGGTCATAAATAATTTAAGAGAGAGTCTTGGATGGGGCGTGCCCGCGGCACCTCTCACGTGAGGTGAGATTCACAACCACCAGGCACACCCAATACAAGATTTAGTCATAATTTAATGTCCCAATTTTCCTTTTTTTTTTTTTTTTCCTATTTTTCCTTTCTTTTTACGAAAAGGTAAACGATCGGCCTCTTATCACAATGTTAAGGATAAGACTATAAGGCTACGTTTGTTTCACCGTGCTAGCCGTTGCTAGTTAGGATTGTGTTAAATAACACAGTTAACCCACGTTTGGTAAGACCCGGTATTATTTTAAATGAGACTATCTAGCATTGCTCCTTCTAAAACACCGGATTGTGGGTTGGTAAATAGCGAGGGTTGAACACACCTCGCTATGTAAGAACCGGATTACACCTCCTATCTAAGAATTGGCTCCTCAGCTCAGAAAGATCAAAACAGAGGCAATTGATTTGTTGATTAACTAGTTCCTGCAAGGCTGCAACTTAGAAGACCAAAACTAGTTTCTGCAATTTGGGGCTTTTTTATTTGAGCACAATTGACCACATAAATCTACACCAATGAAAAGAGCAGAAAGAGAGGAGCAACACCCAGTGAAGATCGTTGCCATCAGCCGTCGGAGTCGCCGGAGATCGGCAGAGGGAGGTCGCGGCTTTGGAGCTTCGATTCGGCGATTGAGGTGGTCCGATGAATGATCAAAAGCCACCTTTGGGTCCAGCTTGATGAGAGGAAGAAACTGGTACCAACAGGGGCTCACGACGTCGTCGGAAAAGAAGGGCCGACAGCGGAGGCCGTCGACTTCTCCGATTTTGAAACGCCATCATCGGCGGACAGAGGGGGAGAAGATGGCGCTGAGAGAGAGAAAGATTGAGAGAGAGAGGGAGAGGTTAAGAGAGAGAGAGAGATGAAGGAGATGAAGGATGGCAGTATGGCACCATCATCGGGGAGAAAGAAACAGAGAGAAATGGGGAAGGCGTGAGAGTGACGATCTGCTGGGTGGCTGGGAGTGAGTTTATTAATTGTATTAGATTTTTTATTTTTTAATTTTAATTTAATTAATTTAGTGCTTTTATCCCAAAAAAAAAGAAGTGCTTTTATACCAAAATTATATTTTTTTATAAAATAAATAAATAAATTAATATTTATAGGCATTGAAATTAATAAATTTATTTTGATAATTAATAAATTTTATTTATTTATAAATTAATATAATTATAGCTTAGTCCGACCATGCACTAAACACATGACAGTGTTATTTAGCTTATCCAGCTTCATAGTCCGACACAACACCAAACACAGGATAACATTAGTCCAGCTTACTCCAGTCCAACAATATCCAGCATAATCCATAAGAATAGTCCAATCAAACACAGTCTAGCATGCCAAACGTAGCATAAGAGTACTAATCATGGCTAAAAAAAGGATAAGAGTACTAACGATCTAGCTTTACGGGACATAATATGGGGGATAAACAATTTATTATTAAAATTCATTTAGTTAGCATTAACCTTCAAAAGGTTTATTATCATAATGAAAGTTATCACTATAAGAAAACAAGTCGGTCCAGGCTTTTAAGTTGTCTATCGAAGCCACTAGGGAGGAAAAAACTCCAAAATGCTCATTTGCGGCCGTCTTGATATTCCGCTATAGGCTAGCGGTTTGACCATCTTAATTTGTAGAATCCCTTCTTTGATTTTAGAGACTTACTCTAAGGTTTCATCATAAACTCTAATTTTATTATAGTTTAAGTGTAGTTGTGTCTCTCACGTAGGCTATAGTCATGCCTTTCCATAAAGTTTACATCGTATTTTATAGTCTTGAAGCAAGAAGGAAGAAAGATTTCACATTTAGAACAGATCAACAAGAAGGCTACTATGAATGACTATAGTTTAATTGGAAAAATTACATTATTGGTGGGAATGAAGGAGATTTTTTGTTTCAGATTTCTTAGCAAACAGGGTGCAACTTGTCGTAGATGAAAGTTATTTAACTTATTTTTCTCTTATCGTAGAGTTAGACTTTTTTAAGTGTGCTCAATGATTAGTCATGTGGAGGAGCTAATATTGGGTTTTCAAATAAAACCTAGTTGAAGAGTCATATAGGGCTTGCTTGGCAGTGAAAGTTGTTCTAGTTGAGAAGGTTAGAATCTTTATTGACTCAAGCCAATCTCTGGAGCAACTGAGAGAGCTAGCATAATAGGCCTGCGTGACTTATAGATTGTATCAATTTGAGGTCATGTTGATCAATCGGTGGTGTTGTTGATGCTTAGTACTTAGTACTACCTATAATTATTGCTTAGTGATAATTAAAAATTTGGTGTGAAAACTTAATATACACCCTGTCATTAAGTGACTATGACAATTATGTATTGGGTGACAGTATTATCGAATTCAATTCTATTTTGAAACTTAGTTGGTGCGAAAGAATAAGCAAAGAAATGCCAATCAATTCGCTAGACAAAATTAAAAAAAAAAAAAAAAAACTTCTATTTCGAATTAGTTCACTCATTCATTACTTAAGGTTTAGGGGTTACCCCCGAGTTTTGAGCGGAGCACAAAATCTATAATTAAGCCCTAAATAATAAACTTAGGCCCCGTTTGGGATTGCAGTGGAAGACCCAAAAACTGCTGTGGATGACAATTCTTAATCACCTATAGCAGTTTTGGTGTTTGATAAAAAAATTAAAAACTATTTTTTCCTACAATTCTCAACTCCCCACAACAAAAATAGAAAACAGGTTTTTAGGTGCTTTTGAAAGCTGCAGTGAATCACAACAACAATGAATATTTTATTTTACCCATAATATCCTCATTGATTTCTATATTTTTAATTTGTTTATTTTAAATTAAAAAATATGTCCATTGTTAGTTATATTTTATATTGTGATAATTAATTATGATATTTTATTTGCACGATTAAAATTATAATATACCTAAAAAAATAATACATATACTTATTTAATAATGTTATTCTTAGAAAAATTAATGCTAATAAAAATTTGTAGCCAAAAATTTAAAAAACAAGTAAAAAACATTTTATTTTTACCAAACAAATAAGTGAAAGACACTTTTAGCATCATGTCTATTTTAGTAATTATACACAGTCACAGCACTTTTACATTAACATTTACCAAATACTTTGATACTGTTTTTTGCACTCACAGCACTTTTGAAAAAATACTTTACCAAACACTCAGCTGCTTTACTTTACAGCTGATTTTACTTCACAGCTGTTCTACCACACAGTTGTTTTTTCACACAGCAATAGCAAACTGGCCCTTAAACAACTTTATACCCTAATTAAGCCAATATGTTATATTTCATCTGTAGCATTAAAAAGAGCAAACAAGACAAATGCATTAGAAAATAGCATTGAAGCATGTTCTTTTTGAGAAATTTCATTAAATGTCTCTTTTTAATACAATAATATATTTTCTAACCATTTCCACCCATCTTTATCTTTTATAGCTCTTTGGTCCATTTTCAGACAAAATGCCCTTCTATCTCTCTCACCCACATCAACATCATCCCCATTTGTGATCTCCACATGCTACCCAGCTATCAACATCCTCCCCATCTTTCTACACAGCGAAATCCATGGCTATTTTTAATTCTTCTTCCTTTATTGCCACTCCTCCAAATCCCTATGGCAATAACCATTCCACCAAACCTTGCAAGACCTTACTTCCCAAGCCCTCTTCCTCAAAACCCTCCTCCTCTCCTCCAATTTCCACCCTCCATTCTCGCCCCCTTCCCTTCTTCGTCGTTCGATGGGACCCGGCCAGCAAAACCACCTCGGCTACTTCGCTAACCTTGTCTCCAAGCTCACCCGAGATGGCAAGCTCCAGGTTTTCGTGATCTGAGAAAAATTCGGTGGGTTTTTTTTTTCCTTTGAAATTGTGTGGGTTTGGATTCAATCGGAAAAAAAGATTATCCAGAACATTGTATTCATTATTTATTATTCATTATGGGTTTATGTTGTTTCATAAAATTCTGACATGGTTTTGTGGTTTCAGATATGAAATTTCGATATGGGTTTGATGTTCTAGATTTGAATTTTTTTACCTGGATTTGTTGTTTCATATTTGAAATTTGATCATTGACGACAAATAGTCGATACATGGTCAACAAATTGTCGACAAATAATGGTCGACAAATGGTCAATAAATGGTCGACACATGATGCTACAACCACTTTAGATAGTGTTGCAGCTAGTTCATCATATTCTACTTTTTTTTTGTCAACCATGTGGTGATGAGAGGACATTTTTGTGCGAAAATGGGCTAAAAGATAAAGTTGAGAGAAAATGGTTAAAAAAGATAGAGTTGTATTTAAAATAGTTATTTAATAAAATTTCCCTTCTTTTTTTACTGTAGAATTGATTGAACTGTTGATCATCTATCATAATTTTAACCTATATATTATCCTTCCTCGCTAATTTGGCTAATGATCACTAAGGTTTATTGAAGCATGTTCTCTCGTAGATTGGTGCGGGTTGGCTGAATAGAGGCTACACATCCTCACCTATTCATGCCAAAAAAATCTCAAAATTCAAAATTCACGAGAGAAAAGACTTTTTCATGATTAGCTAGAATCCTCTCAAACAGTGATTTTTTGTGGGCCTAATATACAGTTTATACTCAAATATATGACGGAGAAAGAATATATGACAGCTATTTTTCTATTTTTGTGTGTGTGCATACTGCATATAGTTAAAGATTGTGAGAGAGTGATGGCCAAAAAAAAAAAGATTGTGAGAGAGTGAAAGGTAGAGAGTTTATGTTGGCGCATGCATGTAACTGGATGTGGAGAGTATCAGTTTTCTGTAATTTTATTTGCCCTTACATATAAATTTCATTAAAACGGGTGTCTTAAGCATTTTTTGTAGCTAGTTACATATATAAAACTTGGTTGAAATAGTGAAGCTAGTTTTTCTTTACTAGTTGCACACTTGCACCCTAGTCCAACACATCCCCGCAGTAAATGACAAACAAAATATCTATACTCCCTTCCTATACGAATAATTATTATTTATACAATGAATTTTTCCTATTCAATATATCATGTGATTAGCATATAATTAACCAATAAATATCCTTGTCCCCGAACTTTTGCACTAGTTCCATAACTTTTAATTCTTGCCAAGACAACACAAAATATACGAAAAAAGGAAACTATTTATATATATAGTCATATAGAATATAACTGATTTTTCATATTTAATACATCATCATATATACAAACATTTGTATCTCATGCGAATAAATTAAACGACTAACAAATTACAAAAAAGTCAATATAAATTTTTTTATTACATATTAGTCAATAGTATATTTTGAGAAATTACATTTTAGTTGATGACCCAGCCCATTATCAAATTTTTTTGAAATAGTGATCCAGTAATTTTACGTTTTGCCTTTGTTTTTGCTTTTTTTATATGTTTTGACTAGTGGCAATTCACATAATTTCTTGTAATGTTATGTCATCTTTTGTACATTTTGTAATTTAATTTATTACATTTAGTCAATGTTAATTATAATAATATTTTAAAAAAAATTTATTGACTTAATTATAATATTGAAATTTTTTATTGACATTTTTGTAATGGGCACGCGGAAATCTATATTTATGATGGACAATAATGAATATATCGATCCAATTGTGGAAAACGCAACTGTACCCTACCAACGTTTGATGATAGCCCATTCAGTCCCCAAACAATATGCATGAAGGTGTCAATATCGATCTCGTCAGTCAAGGAAAGGCAATTCCATCAAATGAGGTTGATATGTTCATTCACATAGTACATATCAAGCGAGTTGTAGATAGCTAGCTAGCTGCGCGCATTAACAGTCCGAGCTGAGTATATATGTATTTACAAAACCATATATATATATATATGTGTGTGTGCATGTTGCACATAATGTAATTATTCTTTTTGGCTCTATGTTCTGTTGTTCCCCAAAAATGCAGCCTTCCAGTTTCTCTTCTCTTTTTTTTTGGCCACATTCCAGTTTCTTTTTTATCTGTCTTGTTTTGATCTCTTTTTCCCTTGTTTCCCCAATCAATGACTTGGTTTTTCTATACCCTGCTTTTTCCAAAGCTGTCATTCTAGCTATGTCCTTCAGAGGAATATATCCGGATGTAATGAGAATTCGAGATACAATGGGCTTCTAGTTTCAATCTTATTGTCCATTGGAGAGCAAAGATAACAATATAACATTACTTCTTCGACCAAACAAAATAAAAGATAACATTACTTCTCCAATAAGAATTATACTTTTAATATTTCTAATTTAAATAATTCATATAAATAAAACAAAAAACAAATGATTGAAGATAATGAAAATTATGGAATATGTTCATCCAATAACAGATTCAGAAATATAGACCCATCAGGTTAACACGAAAAAGTCTCAAATATTTAAACGAAATATATATACTTTTTTAAAGTAGATTTGAAGATTTGGAGGAGTTTGTAATCGATGCGGTATCCCTTGGAGAGGTATTTTTTATTTTTAAGTTGTATGGCCAAAACCACGTTGTTTTGGCATCTTAGTTAATAAAAAACATTGGTGGAAGCTGAGGACACAGACGTGGTGGCGTGATGCTGCTCTTTCTATGGAAAGTTGTTGCCTCTTTGACACATATCCACAAACACTTTGCGTGCAATTTGCCCGTATGTTCATATTTAATATTAAGGAGACTTTCATTTAGATTTTTTAATTTTATAATTTATTGAGTAAAGTTATAATTTTTAAAATTTTAACTAAAGTCTAATAATATTTTACTTACAATTATATGATAAATTTTATCACATAATTATAGAGTTTGACGCAATATGCTATATATATATATATGAAAATATATCTAAAGAGAAGGCATGTAAAAATAACAAAATAAGAAAGTTAGGAGAAGGAATTTGCTAATGAGGGCCTTAGAGAATTATCATGATGGCTCTAATAATCTTTGACAAACAATTATTGATTTTATTTTTAATACATTGGAGGAATCGGACCCTACACTTTTTTTTTTTTTGGCCACTGGACCCTGCACTTATCTTAATTATAATCCCTTATTTTATCTATCTTCACCATGTAATTTTATGGGATTAAACATCTATTGATTTGTTGATCTTCACCACGTAATCTCATGGGATTAAACATCTATTGATTTGTTGACAGAGAACTGCAGAGAAACTTTTGCAATTGCAATTGGTAACATTTTATTAAGGTTGTCATGTATTCCATTACATTAGTGAGAAACTTGAACCAACTAGAAAGAGGTAACTTGCTTTTCCATTTGCAGATAGCTTATCATGGATTCCATAATCCATTGGTGGCTTTCCTTTTCCTCCCATCAAGTTTTACTCCCTTTGGGGCTTTAGGCGAAAACTATAATGTGAACATTAGAATTAATATTTTCACTAGTATTAATTATATTTAAGGGGGATAATCGGATAAGTGGGGATGCGTTTTGCCTTTTTGGTTGTGATTACTGATTAGATTTAGAGGTGAGGTTCTTAAATGGGATTGAACTTTCAAGTGATTGGCTTTTGGAAGACTTCTAACTGATTTTATGGGGATTATAGCCATATTCGGGGGGGTGGTTATAGTGATAGAGTCTCATGCATGTTATGTGGCTGGCACATTAGAGCTTTTAATGGGCCCTTAAGGCGACCAAACCTCAAATGATGCAAAACCATCTTTCTATCTTTGAATATGATCTCGATATTGATAGCATATAATAAACACCTTGTTTTGGCCGACAACATATGGCTTTTTGGTGTCCAATCTATTCTCCTATGCCACTATGAACGGACCTCAACTGTTGAGCCGAGTGGATCCAGATGCCTCAATTAATTCCCCTCCCACATTCAGTCCCTTCAAGAAATCACACCTAACTATGTAGTATGTTTAGTACTAGATATTCTACTGTACTACTATGTGCCTGCCTGTATACTCCATTACTCAGTCCAATCCGATGGGTCATTGGGGTTTGAGTTTGACTCAAAGAGTCACCGATCCGACTCGGCCATGTTTTCAAGCCTTGCCCAGCTCTATGGCCCAATACAGATGACCCATCAAAGATTCAAAGACATGCTTTTCGTTATATCGGATGAAATCGAATTCTAAAGAAATCATAATCCTCACCCATTACCCCCATTCATTGTCATCACCACTTGGACTAATCCCAACAGCTACGATTCTCCTTGATTTATTTATTCATTGTCTTATCTTCATGCAGTGGTATTCAAAACAGAGAAGGCTAGGTAAATCATCAACTGTAGCAGGTGTAAAATATCTACACTTTCACAAGATAATATTCCCAATTCCACGTAGCATGCTTGCAGCTATACACTGTCAGCTTTTCTTAAGAGAAGTACATACTGGACGCAATGCAACGCAGGCAGAAAGCTCCAATTTATCAAAACCCGCAAATGAAATAATGAACTCCATGCTTGACAATATAAATTCCCCTGCATTACTAAAAATATTGTTCATAATTGTGCAAGAAAATGCCTTTATTGTCCTCAAAACGTATTTTATAAGTAAACCCACTTCTTGAAAGTTACATATGGAGTAAACAGTACATGTTTTCACGTTCTTAATACTTGGTACAATGGTACATATATAGCTAATGACCAGATAGCAAATATCATGGTCCAGCTGGCTAGAATTTCTGGATCACAACTGAATTGGCAAGACCTGCCTGCTCTATTGTTTGAGTTGGATCATTGAGAAGTTTGGGAGGGAACCCCATAATTTGCAGATGATAATTGCTCGGACTCCCCGGCCTATATGAGTCGATGAAGGTGCGGATGTCACTGATGGTATGTTGGTAGTTAAAATGAGCAATCATGCGGGTCCCATCAGCCAACCTAAGCTGAACTGAGGTTGATGGCAACGATTCATCCACAACCAGGCCCACGGATGGGGTTGGAGCAGTGTTGAGAGGAGTGGATGCAGTGGTTGGCTCAGATGCCACTGGAGTAGAGCTGCTACCTAGAGTTCTTCCTGTACCCTGAAACGGAACATGGCGCTTCACCACTTCCTGCAAGGAAAGAAATATATTAATGACTGGTAGAGTAACACATTCTCCACTGCCCTTCGGGAACAGGCTGCCAAAATTTAAATGCATTTGTAGATAAAATTTCACTGGAGAACCTTCAACTAGAATACTACTGAATGGGTACATTATTGTACTTAATTAATAATGCCATGCTGCAGAACAGCAATGGTACAATGTAGATCTTAAAGAGAGAACTCACTGGGCACTTCTCATTCCTCCTTATTAGATTGACGTTAACTAAGGTACTTCTATCTGCAGGTTCCAGCTCTTTTGGACATTCAGACTTTCTGATGCTCTGTGTTGAGACAGAAAAAAAAGTTAGATATAGAATAACATTTCTGACAATAACATGACAGAGCAGGAGCAACCCAGCGCTTATGTCTGGGCCATTTGTTGCCAGTAATAAAGAGGAACATATAAATATGCAAAAATAATTCATCCACAACATCACAAGAGGAGTTGTACACAAGAGGCAGAAGCCAAATGCACAATGCAATGTTTAATGTACATCAAATAATACAGCAAATAATTTTTAAAGACAATAATCATCAACCTCAATCACAACAACTCATTATTCTTTTTTCTTTCCCTGAGTCAAAACTTCCATTGCTGTTACCTCTAAGAAAGCAGCATTTTCAGGGTCGTCCAACCGCCTCAACGGGCCATCATTTACTGTGAAACCGTTGGACCAGAAAATGATGTTGTGAACAACAGTCTCAGGCTGCTGAGGAGCAGATTGTACACTTTCCCCTGAGAGTAATCTACCAGTTCCAGTAAAGTGTCTTGAGCTTGAAGATGCACCTGAAGGATCAAAAGGCCCCTCTACGGCTCCCAATTGCCTAGCTTGATCAAAAATTTCATCCACATCGTTACCCTTTGAAGGATCCTGGACAAGCATTCCACTGCAAATATTGTAATTACAAATTTTAGACTTCCTTAGCATTTCACACTAAAATATCAACTTCTACAATTGTTAATTTTCGTAAGACGGAGCGTTTAAAAAATACGAATTTATTGACAAAGATTTCACATGAGATTTAAAATGTAAAGAAAAACAAAATCTAACAAATCACAGGAAGAAATAAGAAACTGAGCAGACCATGCATAAAAGCCATACAATTCCTTTCAAGCTAGCTCCAGTGATGCATAAAGGAACAAATCTGCCACACCAACCTGTAAGGAGGGAACTAATCGAATATGGTACCACCTACTGAACTCCAAACAAAAACAGACAAGAAATCTACAAAGCTCCCAAACCACTAAAGGCAATGCAGGCAGAGGGAAGAGACCGCTTTAGCATACCCCTTACACGTGCAGTATCTATTCACTACCACCCTTCCTCTAGGAACTAAGTTATTTGTTCTAAGCATCTTCCAATGTGTAGCTATCCAAACAAAGAAGCTACCCCTAGTGCCGACTTGACACATGACTACTTATCCTGGGAAGCTGATTGATCTCTAATTGAACCTTCTGCTCCAATGATTTAATCCCCTTTTGACTCTGAAACACCAATGTAATAATTGAGAAATGAACCACAAGTTTCTTATTATTAACTAGAATTTCACAAAACTAGTAGCATTACCATTTAGACTAATCCCGTCAGCCTAGGACAATCCCACAGCTTACACAAGATAGTATCTCATTCAGCTGCTTCCCCTAAAACTCGCTTTCATACCATCATTGCTTTCTAATGGAACCGAGAAATGTCTACTGACCATTAGGAGTTCCAGAACGACAAAAAGGAAAATGAAAGCATTATCTACCATTGTCATCCAATTGTTGCCGTATTTAGATCAAACATGTGTAACATTATAACTTGAGTATAATATGATAACAATACCTTCTCTTCTTTCCCAAAAGATAAGAATTTTCAGATTTCTATGTTTCATTTTCTTTCTTTTCATATTCTTGGCAAACAATGAAGAATTGCTAATAAGTTGCATGAACCAAATATGGAATATGGCAATTCTAATGATAACTAATACAAACAAACCATAAGAAGAGAATTTCGCAAACCAAATAAAATAGAATCCAAGAATCGAAGAAAAGGTTAAAAAGCAAGCTCGTATTCAGAAAAGGATGCACCTCTTCTCGCCACCAGTGTAGTACTCCTGGGGGCCATCCGAGTCACTGTCCGAGTCGGAAGACCTCCGGTCCAGATCGGAAAGTGTACGGATGCCTCCGGTTCGCCTCTTCGACGATTTCTTGTCCTCTGACGCCATTGCTATCTGCGAATTGAAACCAGAGAGAGAGAGGGAACGATCTCGATTCTTGCCTTGACTTATCAGCTATGAGTTCGTCATTAATTTCCTATATTAATACATTCAACGCTCTGAGAAGCGCGTGTTCAAGATGTTCTAAAAGTGGGAAATAATTGTATGAGGGCGGTCTCACCTACTTTGTCGTATGCCGAGAGTATATTATTATAATTGTAAATTTGTTTACGTAATATGTCAACCAAACGCTTCATCGCTTTTTCGTAGTTGAAGCACAAAAATCGCACAACACACCAACAACGCTGATAATGGCATTTCAGACCGGTCCAAGGGGACCGAACCGGAACGCACGCAACGCAGTCGATCTCGATGACGAAGATTCTTATTCTCAAGTGCTGTTGAGCTCAGAAGACTCGGACTCGGAGTGCTCCTCCAACTCGGACAGCGAGTCGACGCGGCTGTCGGGATTGGCGGCGAGCTTCCGAGTGGTGTCCGAGTCACTGGTGAGGATGGAGCAGATGGAGCTGGAGATGGCCAAGGAGAGGGAGGCTCTGCGGTTGAAGGCGGAGAAGCGGCGGGTTGAGTCAGAGGCCGAGTTGACTAAGATGCTGTTGCAGACTCAGTTGCAGATCGCGTCGTTGGTTTCGCAACGGCAGAGTGCTGCTCCGAGTCGTAAAAGGAAGCGAGCTGAAGAAGACGGCGCATCATCATCAGCTGTGTATCAAAGCAGGGAAGGAGCTTTGGTCCTCAGCCTACTTCAATGCAATTTGCTATTTTAGTCATTTCATGAATGTTGGGGCATTTACTATATGTAGGCAGAGTGCATGTACTCATTGATACAAATACAACTTGTGCACAATTTATGATCCTTGTAACTTGTAAACAGCCAACTGTATGAAAGAAGGCTTATCACTGCTTTGTTATATGTTTACTTAATGTTAAGAAAACCTAATAAATGGACATCATATACAAAATCATCAAGTACAGCCATTGAATGAGGCATCTAGTAACTCTAATCAACTAAAACCGTAGGCTTGTTTGTGCGAGACTTGGAATGTTGGGTTTGTTGGTGTGGGGAATTGAGTAGACCCTTCCGTCGATTCGTAGCACTCTCTATGTAGTCCTGCAGAGGTGGAAGACGATTGCCTTGTTCTTCTCCATCTTTGGATACTTGTCCTCGGATTATCTATCAAAGCCACGAAAACAAGTTTGTAAAGACTACGATGAGAGAGATTCGAAGACAGACGAGGCTATTCTTTACCTTTGATGCCCATGATCGCTCAGCTCGTTGGCACACGTCTCTTATATCCCTTCCAGACATCCTGAAGAATGGCAGGGGACGAAAATGAAGAAAAATTAAAGCAATATGCATTCTTCAAGCAAAAACAAAGCTTTGTAACAGGCTTAAAAGCCGCAGTGAATAGGAGGGGAACCAAAAAAAAAAAAACAAACAAAAGAGAACATTAACCGACATTCCAAGTTAAAAATCTTTGTTCTATGAACTAAGAATATAATTTTGTTCTGTGAACTAATCCGCACAGCAATTTCTGTCATAACAATGTAAAACAAAGGTCATGGAACCAATAAAAACTTTTAACCGGTGCCAAGAATTGCACAATCCCAGAAAAACAAAAAGGTAAGAGATATTTTTATATGGCAGAGCCTATGTAAAACTTACTCTTCTGTCACTGTTGCCAATTCATCTAATTCGGATTCGGTCAGGTGCTTTGCATACTGTGCTGCTATTTCCTTGCGATTTTTCTGATCAGGTAGGCCGAATGGAATAATTGAATCAAACCGACTGCACAACATTGATGAAAAAGAGAGTAAACAATTATGTCAACTTAGGGTACTGTCATCCCCAACAGAAGAATATAATAACCAATATACCTAATCAAAGCCGGATCGAGGTCTTGCTTTCTATTTGTTGCAGCAATTACAACCACTTTCTTATCCTGTTCAAATCCATCAATCTGCAAGGAAAAAAGGTATATAATAGAGGTGTCGCAATAGCTTCCTTACAGTCTGACTCAAATTACTGAGATTTCTAACCCACTTGGAAGTTGGAGTCACTGTCCGGATCATGCAACTCCTTTTCCCGGGCACATGCCATCTAGATCCGGATGATGACTCCAAACTTTTCTTGGAAGTTGGAGTCACTGTCCGGATCATGCAACTCCTTTTCCCGGGCACATACCATCTAGATCCGGATGATGACTCCAAACTTTTCTTGAAAGCATTTGTAAATAAGCCTTTTCTGTAATTATCAAAAAGAAATTATAAAATTTAGCATGCTTGCTTAAAGGCGAAATTATAAAATTTAGCATGCTTGCTTAAAGGCTCATCTTCTGCATATAATGAGAATCCAATTTCACCTGTCGCAGCAACACTGATAAGATTCTCCGTGTAGCTTCATGCAGATCACTATCACGCGAAATAGCAAAAGAATCGACCTGGGATAGCATCAATGTAATAAGAACCTATGTTATCAAGAAACTTCTACAACTATATAATTCAAACAGAACCTAAAATACAGAAATGCAATCCGACCATACAAAGACAAAATATTATTAGTTGCTCAGATATCATCTTAACACTTGGATGAATACCTCTAAGCATATATAACACTTAGAAGTGTAATCCAGCCATATATAATTAGCCACTAAGCATTAGTTGCTTCAATTACCTCATCAAGAAAAATGATGGCACCATCTGGAAGCTCATTAGCAAGTGAAAACACTTTTCCTAATAACCGTTCACTCTCACCGTAGTACTTGGACACGACAATCTCAAGGGGCACATATAGCAATGGGACTCCCTGCCAAAACACACCTCATTCTCCTTTTTTCATGAACAATATAATTGCAAGTACACAAGACAAATTCAAAATAATAATAATAATAAGGCTTATTCGCATAAATGTCCCTTGAAAGTAACTTTTATTCTCACTTTGCCCCCTTAAAGTTTAATCTTCTCACTTTGCCCCCGAACTTTACAAAGCCTTTCAGTAAGTCATATTCCTTCCAAGTCCGTCAATGACTACGTCAAAAAAGCTGACGTGTCACTCATCCACGTAAGCGACACGTCGGTTTTTTTAACGGAGCCATTGACGGACTTGACTGAATATGGGGTTTGTAAAGTGCAGGAGGCAAAGTGAGAAGATTAAAGTTTAAAGGGGCAAAGTGAAAATGAAAGGTACTTTCAAGTGACATTTGCGCGAATAAGTAATAATAATAATAATAAAGACGGAAAACTTTATGCATGCAAACGTGATATACTGTACAGAGCATGACGCAAAATCAATATATTTGAATTTCTAAAGTTTTTTCAGAACTTAGATTTCATCTGCATGCAAAAGCTTCGAAAGCAAAATTAATCCGCTCACTTAAAAAGATAGATCATCAAGTCAAGCAAGCTGTTAACCAGTGCATTAGCCAAATTAGAACTCGGAAGATGTAGAATGTAGACAAGAAGCACAGATGTATATGCTACTTGCATGTAATGCATTTTTCAGGAACTTATTATTTGAGCAATAACAATTATAGATCTTAGATTCATATGTGTACCAATCCTTGCTGGTGCAAGGGCTAAAAAATACTCAAATACTGGATCTAAGGATCAAGCATCACTCATAGAAGACCATAACAGAAGCCAATGCCTCAGGGAAACACCTCAGCTCATTCACACTTTCTATCAGCACTAACATAACATGGCATAGCTGTCTGAAATCATAAATTCAGGCTCACCTAGAAAATAAAAAGGGATAATATATTTCCAGAAAAAAATCAGGACAAAGAGATGTACCAAAACTCAAAGAAGTTAAGATGATCTTGCTTGGAGTCATATATTATAATCAATCGTAATAGCCTAGTAGTAAACAAATCTTTTTTTAACTAAAAGTCAAATATTACAACTAAACAATGGAACGCATTTAAATAGAATAAATTTTAAAAACTTATGATTAATGTAGAAAGGTTTCTGAGCTTGTGAATAGATAAATAAACAAATTAATAGACCAAAAATTGTAGTGCCTAGCAGCTCACCGCTTGATTAGCAATGACACGAGCAGAGGACGTCTTCCCCGTACCTAAAATTCAACATTCTAAATAAGTTTTCCAAATATCAAACTAATGCATTTGCATATTCTCATAATTTCCAAGGCATGCACAAAAGAAGTGGCAGTAAACATCAACTCACAAAGGACTAATTTTCTTTGGGTAATTCAATTGGCACCCAAAAAAGTGCTCAATACACCCAAATTTTACTGAAAATTTTAATGGCAATTATACCCCTCTTCAAAATTACTAAAACTGACTATTATTTAAAAATAAAATAGAAACTAAAACCTACTTTCTTTAAAATTTAAAAAATGAAAAGAAAAGCTGGCCAGCCATTGCTGGCTTCTTTTTTGTTTAATTTTATACTTTCCAAACAAATAAAAACATTTCAAGGGTGTTTTGGGAATATGCTAGGGTGTGTAAAGTAAAAGTGGTATCTTTAAATTAGATTGTAGGTGTGGAAAGTAATTGGGTATGTTGATCAACTTCTTGTGCGCAATAGATGTATCCATATATAGGTCATTTCAGAAAAAAAAAAAAAAAAATGGCAAATATATATATATATATATACACAGGAGAGTTATTCAAGTTTGAATGGGGAACCTGGTGGACCTTCAAAGAGTACAGCTCGAGGTCTATTTGACTCAAATTTACAACGAGTCCCACGGGCAATATTATCATATATTTCAGGACTTTGCAGAGCCAACAGTACCGTATCTTCTATTTCTCTACAAAATGAACAGTGGCAGTTGAATATAGGTATTCATAAGCACTCTCATGCACACACATAAATGCACTTATACATAAATAACTAAGACACGGAATAGGCAAGAAATGAACTCATTTTAATATTTTACAAAACCAACCACACATGCTCTCCTTCATAGAAATCAGACTATTATAATATAAACGATTAAACTCAACCAGGACACCAATGTTACTACGACTCTTCAAAGAGATAACAGCAATTGTGATTCATGTACAAGAAACAGTTTCATTCCTCATATTAAATATCAAATATGCATGCAACCAACATTCTTGCAGCCTATCCCTGTGGGAACAGCTCAGTGGTGAATTGACTGCTTTCGAACTCGGTTCAAGTGTGGACATGTCCATTAGTTGCCCAACGCCCAAAAAAAAGGCACTATAGCCCAAAAACAAAAGTTAACTGCAATTCTGTTTGCCAGAGATTTTTTAACACAGTGCATCATATTCTACTTCAATTTAACTATTTGTTAAAAATCAAGATTGCACATCTAAAGAACAGATATAAGTAACTAAATTTAAAAACATTAAGGATAATAAGACTTGTAAAACACAACACATGAGAGGATTTCTTTAAAAGATCTTTACCTACCGTTTTTGCTGATCATATCCGGCAATATTGTCCCATGAAATCTCCTTGTTTGAGGAAATCACATTGGGTTCACTAATTCCATAAACTCTCACTCCCATGGACTCAAGACTGGCTATTGATTTCTCTGCAGAAGGCATTTGTGTGGTATTTTCCCTCGGTCTTCTTTCTGAGGTATAGTTCTGCCCTAATTTTCCCCCAGCTAATTGTAAAGCAGACACCAGAGCATCAAGCTCTTTTGGACTCAAGCTTCCCTGCTTCATAAACTCAATTTCCTGCAATAATTTATGCAAATTGATACGAAAATCGCATAACCTTCCAGTTCTTTACATTGGAATATTGAAGCAGCACAAAGTAAAACCATAAATTCCAAAGAGTAATACTTCCATAAACTGCATAAATAAAGACTCACAACTTTATCTGAGGAGGTAATAACTGTTCCGAATACGAGGATGCGCAGATCTCCCTCATGTGTATTCTCATCTTTTAATTCCCCACCAGTTTCCTTCGGTTTTTCTGGGCGAGTTAGCATTAATTGCCAAGCAACTCCACTGTCATAGTTCACAAGTAACAGATAGTACTACTTATCACATTTTGGTTCGTGCAACTACAAATAAAGCTAAACGGCTCAAACAACTGCAACATGAAGTGTAATCCAAAATTGACATAGCTATAACTGAGGATATATTGATAGAAACTAAAAACTAATGGTCTAACAATACCTGTCCCAAGCACGTAATGACATATCTGAACCACCACCAAGCTCTTCAACCTTTAGCCCGAGATGAATAGCAATATTTGCAATCAGTCTTGAAACTTCAAATGCTGGAGGAATTTGGAACTTGATGGCTATCTATATCACATTGTAAGCTCTTATCAAAATCAATTTGAAAAGAGTGCTACACATGGATAACCACATTTAACATAACTAATACAGCATACAAGTAAATTTTCCCCCCTTTACAAAATTCAGTATTCCAAACATGTGATTATCAAGCACGTAGTTTAAGGCATCAACTTTTAAAACCATTTCAGAGTAATGACAAGCAAGAGTATTATATTGCTAAAATGATGTCTGTTCCGAAGTGTAGAGAACTATCACAAATCACTTTGTAATATACCCAAATTGCACCATCTTGTCAACATAATTAATTTACATTTACTGAGTACTTTTCAGAGGAGAACACTGCATAACCAATGATAAAACCTTGGCAGGTGCTCGAGTGCAATTACCTTTTGCCCCTTCACAGAAACAGTAAACTGGGGATAAGAACCACGTCGAATTCCTTTACTTTTGAGCAAGTCTTCAATTTGCTGCCGTTGTTTCTTGGCAATTTCCTCCAGGTCCATATGACTTGGAGTTGCAGGAGAGTCGAGTGGCGAAGAGGGCTTGGAAATATCCTGCAGAATTTTAGTAAAAGAAACAGTAAAATTATTTCAAGAATGCAGTTTTGACCTAGTATGCATTGCTAAATTACAAAAAGCTCCACAAAATTGATGTACATGCACCTCTTCGGCATCTGCATAGGCCACCTCCATACCTCCAACTCCAATCAAACCAGCCAGCACAGCTGGAAACATAAGATATCGTCTGGGACCATTCAGGTTTGGCACAGATTTCGGCACCCGAATTTCAGATGCATTGGCATGAAACTGATGCTCAAGGGACCCTGCATTTGTCAATTACAACCATGAATTTCTAAAACCATGCATAGATAGGCACAGAGGAAACTAAACTTATCCGATTCCCTGATAATAAAATTAACATAGCAACTCAATAATCCACGGATTACATCATAAAAGTGACAGCTACCACATTCATAGAAGCACTATTATCCACTGCTACATACAAAGACATCAAAATGTCTAATTCACTCAATTACAAAATCTTGAAATTATGAAAAATTACACAAAAATTATGAGTCTAGAGGAGAGAGAGGGGGGCTTACGCTGATAGAGAAGGCGGGGATTTGGAAGGTTACGTGAGCGAGCACGTGGAGTAGGGTTTAGGGTTTGAGGCATGAGGATTGACCGCCATTGCCGAGCTGGTCTGACTATGCGTCCCAAAAAGGTCATAGTGTGTGTCTCTGAGCTTTTACTGTATTGGAATTTTGATCTCTATGTTTGTTTTTATGCGAAAATGTGGCGCGGAATGCCACGCCCAGTTAAATATAGCTGCCGCCGACAGTGCCACTACGCCTTTCTGGAGCCGGTGACTGCATCACAAGGTGTTTATGAGATGTTTGTATGGCCCGGCCCATCCTACTTTTCTGGCCCAATGTTGGTCAAGTCATGTCCATTTAACTGGCCCAAAGCTTTGGGCCATTTCTAATAGTTGGGAAGGGGATGGAAATGTCACATATTCTACTAATATAGCAAGAACAATTTGCTCCCAATTATCCAATACAAAAGTCCTTCACTTCAATCTTCTGACAGAATTTTGGGCTTTAAAAAATGTCACGGCCTAGAGATAAGAGGGTGCAACGAAGTAGAGGTTTTCGTTCTTTTTGTGTAATTTTGATAGAAAATATTGATGAAAATATTAAGTGAAAGTAAAAGATTGCGCTAGTAGTAAATCCAACTTGTAACAAATGATTGTACGACAAGCAAATGAACAACTCACTTGTCTAGGTTTTTTTTCTATTATGGCTGTTCTAAACTAAATAGTGGCACGCCTGCAATCACACCAAAAGGACGAAACTTCTACTTTGATTTGTGGCCTCCTATCTCAAGTAGGGATGGCCATTTGACCCAGTGGGCAGATACCCGCAGCCCCAAACCCATTCCATTTAAATTTTGATATACCCATACCCATGCCATACCCATTACTATTTTCATGGGTATTACCCATACCCGCCCACCAGATTAATGGGTTGCCCAAACCCAACCCATTAACCCACAAATTTTTTTTTAATAAAATATAATTCTAATCAAATAATTCAATTTTTTGAGGAAACACTTTATTATTTCATTATCTCTCTGGTATTTTTTTCTTCCTCTGCTAGCTTTCAAGGCTTTATATTAATCTCAGTATAAGTCTAACTTTGAAAAATTAGTCTATTTTCTATATGTCTACTTAACTAGGATGAAAAGCAGCTGCTTGTTAACAATGAGTGCTTAGTAGTGATTCATGGAACGAATTACAAGCTATGCTTGTCTACAACACCTCAGGTGGAGACATGACAGTAGCATCCACTAGAAGTAAACTGCAAACGATACGTCACAAGCAATTTTAATAACCGTATGGGATGATTTTCCGGAGGAAGGATTGAATGCAGATGATAAAGCAGCTAAAGCTTCAGCTAACCAAAAACGCTACAAACCACAGAGACACCTATATACCCATCCAATGTGAATGTGCCACTGCCACCAGTAGAGCATGAATACCAACATTGAGCAAGCGAGCGAGCGAGAGAGAGAGAGAGAGAGAGAGAGAGAGAGAGAGCTCACAAATGTTCCCTACTCTGTGATCTCCGTTGGAAATATAGCAGCCTCTGTGGCTCTGTGTTAAGATTTTTTGTTTTGTATATTTGGATACCCATGGGTATTACCCAAACCCATCTTATCTTTATATGGGTTTTATAAAAATCCCCATACCCAACCCAAACCCAATAATAATGTCTCAAACCCATCCCCTAATGGAATAGGTGTTGCGGGTACCCACACCCATGGGTCAAATGGCCAATCCTAATCTCAAGGCTGTGACATTTTTTGAGGCAACATAAATTAACCGAATGATCACCATAGCTAGCATCTAAAAAACTTTCTCAGACTTTTACAATTTAACACTTGACATACTAATAAAAATTTAAAAATATCCAGCTATAGTTGGAAGATGGGGTGGTGCGCCCATCTCTGATCAACCATGGCAAGGTTTTTTTAAAAAAATATATATATCAGTACATCCAAAGTGAAATTGGAATTTTCTTGAATGCTGGGTGTAGTAATCAAATTTTTCGGTGCATTTTGGAAGCCTTTTATTCATATTTAGTCTCCACTTATTCTTAACAATACTTAGGAACCAAAAAACAACTAAACTATTCTCATATCACCAAAGTGAAAAAAAAAAAAATACAACTAATTTTGATGATTTTAGTAGTACTTTTGTTTATTAAAATTGTATGAAACCAAACTTATATAGTTATATTGGAGAGCTATGCCCATTTTATTAATTGGGCCAAGAGTCCACCATTTCCTTACCTACCTCTTCCTCTACGAGAATTGACTGCTGATTTAAGCAGTGAGAAAGACGGTCTATGAATTATCTGAGATGGAAGCAGGTGGACATTTGACAGTACCAGTTCACAATGCATGGATGTTTGGCAAACGAGAAAATAAAATCACCGAGAGTGAAATATATGTGAAGCTGATTTCGGTTTTCATTCATTGAATAATAGAGTGACAACGACCACTATTTATGCATGTGCCATATATTATCTAGGCTTATCCTCACTAATTCTCCCTAAAAGATAAATTTTTTTTTCTCACTTTGCCATTTTAAACTTAAAACGTATCATTTACTACACAAACTTTCATTTTTTTAATGGATTGCTCGATTCTTCCTAATCCGTTAATTTTTTTGTTAAAAATGCTGATGTGATGCCCATAATAAATTGGACACATAGACACCACATCAGCTTTTTTAACATAAGAGTTAATGAAGTAGACATAATCGGGCAATCTATAACAAAGATGAAAGTTCAGATGGCAATCTATAACAAAGATGAAAGTTCAGATGGTAAAGTGATACAATGTAAGTTTGAGGAGGAAAGTGAGAAAAAGTGTATATTTCAAAAAACATTAGTGTGAATAAGTCTATTAACTAACCAATGAGCTAGAATAACTAATTACTAACAGACTTAACTGAGTTCAACTAGAAAGCTGATCATGGAACCAAAAGAGCCATAAACTCAAATAATTAATAACTTTTTTTCGGTGCGACTGTAATACATGGATGAATTAATGCACAGTCACAGAAAATTTACTATGTAATCAGATTGTATGGCCACGAACCATTAATTTGTGGGAGAAAAAGGACCATTTATATTTATGGAGAATTATGAGCATGATAGCATCCGAAAATTTGTATAGACAAGAAGGAGCTAGCTAGTTAGTACCAAGTAACCAATTTTGTGAATCCTTAAAAGCCACCCACCAGGCCACCACTTTGTTTTTCCTTTTTCTTTTCTTTTGTGTAATGAAGTCAAATGCAGGGCCTGCAGGCCATCACTTTCATACGAAGTCATGTAAAGTCATTTTAATAATTTTTATGCATGCTTGGAGCCTTGGAACAAGAAATAAATAAATAATAATCACAAGAGTACAAGACTGTATATAATAAGCATATTCTGTGTATCACAGTATAACCCTCAAGAAGTGAAATCAACAAACTAAATATAAGAAAATTATACAACCAAACTGAATATAATAAGCCGTTTTAATTTCTGTCGAGAAAGCTACTTTTTGATTAATTAAATTTACATGTGAAAAAGCAACTTTTTTTCATTTTCTTTTTCCGGTTCTATAATTCTATTGACAAAAAGAAAATTAAACAAAATCAACATTAGACTCTTTGTAATCACATAAATAAGTTTAAGTTTATATATGCTTCAAGAAAATTAAATAGTGAGAGAGGATTAATAACACTTAATACACCTTCTTAGTGAAAAGGCTGCGCAGATTAAAAAGATTACCACCAACAGCCCCAGCATTACCAACACCATCTCCACCTCCACCGTGACCGCCGCCGCCACCACGGTGGTTCCCACCACTGCCGCCACCTCCGCCGCTGACTCCTAAAGCACTATTCTCGTCGCTTCTACAATTCAAATGGCTTCTATACCCAATACACATGGGAACATTCAAATTCAACACTCTAGTTTTTGCACCACCGCCGGAGCCAGCGCCGGCTACGGCTGCCGTGTTTTTACTCCGGCGACTCTCGGGTACTTCTTTTTTGGTCCCCTTATCGGCATTCCGAACCTGTGGTTCGGAGGAGCTCTTCCCGAGGCCCGAAGCTCCGCGCCGAACCTGCCAAACCGGGCTGGTCCGACCCAAGTGGACTCCGCCCCGACCGGGACTCGCAGGCCACTTTCTCGACTTTGACTCGCCCGTTGAGTTGCTCCTCGAACACGGCGCGCTGTTCACCTTCCGGGTTCCCGGAGCTCCGAATGTCGATTTGGGTCGGGTACACACATTTCCGGCGGATCTACTGCGTGAAAATGGCCATATATTGATGTTCAACTCCGCCGAGCTTGCTCCGCTTCCACCCTTTCGCTCTTTCTTCTTGTCTTTCTCTTTATCATTCTCGTCGGTGGCTTTAACGGTCTTCTTCTCCCCCTTCTTGAAAATGTCCCTCCACCGCTTCGACGCGGTTAGTACAGAAGCTGCTGCGGTCGACTCGGCTGATAACTTGGGTCCCGGGTCGGGTTCGGGTTCTGGGTCAGGAACATGCGGTTCTTCTGAGATGGGTTTTGGATTTGGGTCAGGTGGGTCGGACTGGTGGTGGTTGTGAGAGGGGAGGAGGTGGAGAGGGAGGAGAACACCGTCGACAAAGAGCTCGTCGGCGGAGAGAAGATTGGGTTGAGGGCAAGAGGGGTTTCGGACCATCCAGAACTCGAACTCGGGCGAGTTGGAATCGGTGCTGGTTCGTCTTCTTCCGCTGCTGCTGGGTGAGAGGGTTGCGGGTCGTGGTTTGAATCTGAGGCTGTCCATTGAAATTGAAATTGAGAGAGAGACAGAGAGAAAGAGACAGAGACAGAGACAGAGTAGTGGGTGGGAATTGGGAGGTGGGAAGTTTCTTTGTTTCCTCAGGAGTCAGAAGTGAGCTCAGAGTTTCAGAGCTTCGGACCCTACAAACAATTAAGAAAGGAGAATGAGAGTATTAAAAGCAGAGAGAGAGAGAGAGAGGGGTTGGGTTGGCCCGGTTGGGTGAATCGGGTCGGGTCCATTTATGCATGGAAGTAATAGCAAGGTGAAACGAATGCCATGAGAAAGATGTGTTTTCTTACTCTAGGAGAAGAATGATGGTGAGGTGATGTCCCCCTGCGTTCATTTCTACCAATGAGTTTTATCGGCACTAGGCAAAATAATATGTTAGGTATACTCAGACGCGTTTGGCTTGAATATAAAATTGTCACAATTTGACTATTCAATTTAGCTAAATACAATGTTTATGCGTGCAAGTGATCATAACTATTTACGCATATATAGACTATTGACTGTTCCTTGGCCCAAAAAAAAAAAAAAAAGACTATTGACTGTTCAGTAAATTATCAATTTACACGTATGTAGACTATTAACCAATGATATCCTACATCAATCAAAAACCATTATTTACATTCGCGTAAACAATTCACGACAACATGTTTATTAACCATTAAGATTTTCAACTATCATTAAATGTTGAATCTTTGAATTCTGCTTAAAATGTTATATAATGTATTTATGGGGTTAACTTCCTAAGTCATTATCATATCTCCTAATTCATTATCATATAATTTCTAAGTAATTTATGCGTTAACTTCTTAACTATCGTTTGACATGTTTTAATTTAAATTTCTTTTCTTAGAATCTTTAATTTAATACGATTTTATACATAAAATAACCCTCTTCATTGCTATGATTTCTACGTAATTATATACATCTTGACTCATTGGACCTCCCTTATTCATGTATAACTACAGCTACCTATATATAGTTGTACACATTCATTTCTCAATTTTTTATAGTTGTAACATTCTTAATTTAGCTTTATGTCATTTTAGTCCTCCATTCCCATCTTTGTTCACACAGTAGAGTAGAGTAACCAAATGAAACATACATTTCGTGATACGATCCAATCAGAGACGGATCCAGGATTCCCAACTTGGGGGGTCATGTCAGGTGGAGCTTAGTGCCGCGAAGCGGCGGCAAAATTTTTTAGGGACCGAGCAGGTGACCAGCTTCGGTGGTGAAGGTTGGGTTAGTGGGTTGGATCTGTGTGGTGTGGGTTTTGGGAAATTTAATTAAGGAAGAGAATAAGAGTGACTAAGTGAGGAGCACACTACACACACACACATAAGTTAGTAAATTCAGGAGATTTTTTTGTCTCGAAAAAATTCTTAAAAATATTGAGCAGGTGAGGCGTTGAAACCATTTGGCCATTTTGTTTTTTTCTTAAATTGATATTTATATGTCATATATTAAATGCTCTTAACAATGTCAATCAGTGTAAAAAACAAAACAAAAATTTGCCTAGAGCCGAACCTAAGGGTTTAGTAATATTAACAATCAACCTAAAAAAAAAACTTTTTAGTTAAAAAAGGTGCTCCACCAACTGGTATTAGCCCATTCCAATTGGTTTCCTTTTCAACTAGGCCCAGCCCACGTAGCCTTAAGTCAGCAGTATTCGCCTCTCACTCTTAGTCTCTGTTTTCTCACTCTCTCAACTCTCAGCTCTCACTCTCTCTCACTACTCACCAGGCATCCAAATCATCACCACCCCCAGGCTGAGAGAAGTGAGGCCGTAAGGGTTACCGTCCAGAGAAGGGGGGTCGCCGTCCAGACACTCGGGGGGTCGCTGTCCAGAGAGATGGGGTATTGTGGGCTTCTCGGCTGGCCGCCGGGGGGTCGCCCGACCCCCCACCTTTGTATGTGGATCCGTCCCTGAATCCAATTCAAGTTTCTAAAACAATAGGATATTCTTATTTTGACTGCAACAACTTCAATATCTTTATTTTCTCTATGGAAACTTCAATACCTTCTAGTTTCAATGTATATAAATTCATGGCCCTTAGTTTTCTCCTTTCAACAAGTTTCAATGTATGCAAACTTTTTTGGGTTGGATTTGTAAAAGGCCAATGCTATTCAGACCACCCTAAATTACTAAGTTGGCCACCCTATTTCAAATTTCCAACTTTACCCTTAAAACAAAAAAATTTCAATTTTGTTCGTTGGGTCATTCGACAGTTATCTACCGAAATATTTATGGTTATTCGACAGTTATCTGCTGAACATTGGTGGATTATTCGGTGGATAACTACCGAATGGAAATGAAAAAGGCATTCGACAGTTATCTGCCGAAATATTTGCATTTATTCGACACTTATCTTCCGAACATTGGTGGATATTTTGGTAGATGACCACCGAATGAATCTGGGTGATTTTATCATATTTTTGCAATAAAGGGTAAAATAGGAAAACAATTGAAAAAAATTTATTAGGGTGGTCAACTCAGCACAAAAGGGTGTAAAATGAGAGGAATCAATGCAAACTTTTTTTTTTTGGCTATTAATCAATGCAAACTTACCTTATGCATAATTGTATCATGTCAATGAAAGAGAAAGTACACCCTAATTCACCATCACCATTATTTTTCTGAAAACCTTTCATCATAGGACAGTGGAAAATTGATATGGGTATTTTGGTGATGATAATCCAATTATTAAGAAGCTGCAGACAACATATATACAAACAAATTAAAGTGGATTAACACTTAACACCAAATAGTGTGGCGGCCAATGTGAAGTGAGGCTGATGTCATAGTCATATCAAGGTGCCATGTGGGGTTTCAAACCAATAATGGGTTGCCTACCCAAATTCATGGCCATGGCATCTCTCCTTCATTATTAGAGTGCATGTCGTTCTAAGCGTTGACATTCACCACCATTATTATTATCTCTCCTGGTTGGTCATAAACAGTCCATTGATCCAAAAATATCGAACATAATCATAGTACTCCTATTAGATTTAATTTAGTACATCATACATGAAATCAAACACTCCCTAACTCAAAAGTTATGCATATATTATTCCTTAATAACTATTTTGAGACTTTGTTTATAAGTGTAGATTGTATAAACTATAAAGTGTATCTTTTACTTTTTTATTTAATAGGCATTGGTTATGAATCCATCTCAATTAATGAATTCTTCACATGCTAGTGACATTGATTATGTGAAAAGAGTGTTATATATATATATATATATATATTGTTGCATGTGAGAATTTTTTCCTAAGTTGATCGGAACGAGTGTAGATTGCGTTTTCATGAAACAATATTAGAGAATTGAAATTCGAACTCAAGACCTTGAGGTTCCATTCGGTTCACATAATAGAGTTCTTTAAAAGCCAATTCATATTCATTTTTTTTTTTTTTTATGTAGAAGAGAATGCAAGATTCAAATTCCTATAAAGCATGAAATATTTTCTTAAAAGTGTATTTATCAAATATGAGAATGAAATTGTTTTTCTATTCTCAAATCCTAAGTGTAAAGGTAAATGTTATTAACCATTAGAATTAAATTTGTGTTTAATTCTCACTTTCTCATATTATTATTATTAGTTGACTTGTTTTCTTTAGCTGGCTGCGGGCTGTAAATTATGTTCCTCGTTACCCTAGAATATCCACCATCAAATATTGGACACAAGTCCAAGCCATAAACTGACAGCTTGATGTGGGAAATAAGTGTGAAAAAATTTATCAATTTAGTTTGGCCCATTTGGGCTTTTCAACCACTATCAATATACTCCATGTGATGGGCATAAGTAACTAGGAATAAAATAAGATCACACGGTTGGAAATTTGGAGTGGTGCCATATCCAAAACTTAGGACCCTTAGGTGTACAAAATGACAATAATTTGGGTGGTGGACCTCATAACAAATAAGATGATGGGTAAGTTGTTGTATGTGGTTCAGTGGTTGCAATGGTGGTGAACCCTGTGGACCTGGAATCTAACACAGCAATCGGGAATGGCTGAAAAGGATCGATATCCCTTTTTTCCCTTCTGTTAATGGCGTTTGTTTGCAGGCAAAATGATGAGCCATGTGAAAAGCAAAAACAACTTATTCCATCAATGCAATGGGCCCCATCCAAACAGACCCTTGTTGATGCATAGCAACTCTCTATCGTACGTGTCCTTTCAATACCTGATATTTAGCTGTGTGGTGTGTTATGTTCAAATCCATATGTCCATTACTAAGCTTGCTTGGGTGGCATTAAGGTGTTTTGAGTGAAGGGTTGGTACTATATATAGGAAGAAGAACTGGTCATTAGGAAAATGAAAAATATAAAGATTAAATAGGTTAAACTGTGATTGGTTAGTAAAGAAGGATCACCGTGATAGCATGAGCCTACTATTAATCCAAATTTAACACCGATATTGTCTCCTACTTGATCATCATAATAGACAACAGTTATGTGATTTATGTCAAAAAAATTTGGTGTTATTAGTAGTGTATTAGCAATGAATTACCCACTTGTACATTATAGATTATTGCATAATTGATATATATATATATTTTTATATCTATTAACTTGTATCAAGTTATACAACTCCAATAATATTTGGTACGTAGGAAATAAGACACAGCCTGTCATGAAGCAGAAAAAGGTCCAAGCCCCCAAGGCCTCCAATCTTTACCGGGACAAGAACACATGATATATGATGTTAATAGGACTATGAAAGGGTCCATTTCTTTAATTTTTTCTTTTGATGGGTTTAGAGATTAGGTGAAGTATTCTCTATGAGAATGTATACTTCCCAAATATTGCTACCCTTGGAGATTTGACAACAAACATAAAACATGTGCTATACGACAAAAAACCTATCTCTTCTTTTCCTTTTCCTTTTTTAATTTTTGGGGTTGGAGGAAGCAAAAACATAGATAGGTTCACATAATCACATGACAAACAGAGACAGTATGGGGTGTAAATTTAACTGTCATTTGGATTAGTAGAAGATGGTGGGCCCCACCTCACTCCCCCAACTAGGCTTCACGTCCACAGCCCAATACCTTATCTAGTAACCCTCGAGAAACCCACATCCAAGAACCATGAGCCATCGAGCCATAGAGTAGAGTCTAGACCACTAGACCAGTGGTTCAGGTTCGAACATGGCAGGTTGGCACCCAAGGGTTCCGACCACGTAGCACTAGGCCTTGGGCTTCGCTATTTTCGCTACCTCGATCATTACAAATACACACTGCCCGTTGATGCTTATAGTTATGAGTTATCAATTACAATTCCTAAAACTTCTATTCCTTCCAAGTTTTTACTGCACAACACAACCTTGTCTCCATGCAAGCCAATCCTTTCTTGGGTTTGTTTTGATGTGATGGTTACCAACCATTTTAAGTGTGGAATTCAAAATTGCAATTTATTTGGGCTTCAGGGCAAGAAGATATAACACCGTCTCGATAAGTTCATTTTTACTCACACAGTGAACATTATTATTATAATAGATAAGTGATACGTGTTATTTATCCGTTATTGTAACATGTGTTATTCATTTATTATCGTGATAATGTTCATTATGATGAACAAAAATAAATCTCTATCTCAATTGCATGTTGACTAATTCATATTTATAATATTATGGAAAATACAATTCTAATATGAAATAATCAATACTTGTTAAAATTATGTCGTTCTGGGGTAAAAGTTTTCTTTTTGTATTTGTGTTTATTATTTAGTTCTTGGCGAGCACATTAATCTTAGCTCAAGTGACATGAATATCAGAATATGTACATAAAATAATTTATGAAATGAGAAATTTGTTGCGAAACATCTTAGCCCTAATAAAAGTAAGAAATTTGTTGAGAAATAGAGATGACACTTCTTTTTCATTATGTTACTTCAACTTCTGGACATTACAAATATGCTTTATTCTCAAAGGAGTGCTTGGCTTAATCAAAAGATCGATTTTGCTTTTTTTTATCACAGATCGAAGAGTTAAAGATTTGGCACGGATCGAAGAGTTGAAGATTTCATTTAGCATACAATAATACAAACAGTAACAGGGTGTGAGACACACGTGAATATTATGATTACGTGGGCACAGGAGATTACAATGCCAAATCAGCAGAGCATGTGATTCAGGGAGTTGTGGTTGGGTGCAAAACTTTTTTGGTTAAATCAAAGTGAGAGAGAGAGAGAGAGAGAGAGAGTAGAGTGGTTGCACACAGCGCATGCACAACACAAGCAGCCAAAAATCACATTAAGATAAAAGCAGGATTGCAGAAAGCACAAATTCGATGTTTTTAAGTATGGTTTTTGTCCATTGTCATTTTTCCAGGTGCCACCCAATTAAGCTTTTACATTATTATATATGTGGACCCAAGTACCCAACTCTCCACACAACACATTTCCAATGAGCTCGTGGATGAGTCATGATTTTTGATAAAAATGAATGTCATTTGCCTCAATAATATATTAGACTATAGACTGAGAAGACATCATCATACGATCATATGCCTTTGCTCCCTCTGCTCGAGTTCATCACACGTCTCATCTAAAAATCTATTCTTTTCACAATATAAACCTTTTTTGGTTCCCCAAAAACTCCACTGAAATTAAGCTAAAACCCAGAGCCCATTGTCCAGCCAACCGGCAACACCGATATAGATCATCGCTAATTAAGCCTCTATATACATGTTTCACCCTATTTTTCTGGTCTCTTTACGCAACCATATATGCGGCAATTGCACGTATTACTAGAGATATCAATTGCTTTTGTAATTTTTCGTTATCAAATGATGTGGCAAATAAGGTTTTATTACATTTTATCCACTTAAATTTTGGAGTCGATCTCATTTCATCACCTAAAAAAAGTTGTGCCAATTTATAACATAATTTAAAAATTTGTTGCTATATACCACTTATGACTCATTTTATCTAAACTTTTGTTAAAAATAAGGGTGTTTTAGTCTTTTCAAATTAATTTTCTTTGTTTTTTTTTTCTAATAATATAAACTTGAAAAATACCAAACACCTTTATTTTTAACGAGAGTTTAGACAAAATGAGCCAGATGTAGTACATTGCAACACATTTTTAATTCATGTGATAAATTGACACAAATTTTTTTTGGATGGTGAAGTAAGATCGACTCCAAAGTTCATGTGGATAAAATATAAAAAAACCAACAAATAATATGACTTGTTATAAATAAATAAAGACTCATAAGCATATATATAAACAAATAAACACTACTATATTAATTTTTTTTGTTCAGAAACTATCATCTATGGGTTTTAAATTTAGGATTTCTTCCCACAAAATAAAAAAAGATTAAGGATCATTCACTAAACCAAATGGTTATTGGCAAATATATTAGTTTGAATTTAAATAGTTAGGGATTTTAATCTCAAACTTATAAATAAGAGGAAATTACAGATTTCGTCCACTTATTTTATACCTAGTTCAATTTTGGTCCACGATCTTTTTTAAGTTCTGTTTTGGTCCACTAATTGTTTCATTTGTTCAATAAAGGTCCAGATTTGTGACTTTAAATCTTTTGGGTTGTGTTTTCTTTAATTATAATTGAAGTATAAGTTATATTTCATCATTTTTTAGTCATAAAAACAAATTTGGAGTATTATAATCTAAGAGAATTGAGATTTGGTGAAATTTGAAAAATTGGCAGTTTTGGGTACCATACTTTAGGGTCAATTATCTTGAGTTTTAGAACTCCAATTTGAATGATCTTTATATGGTTGTAAAGAAGAAATGCATAGCTTTAAAACAAGTATATATTTGCTAAATTTGGGTGAGATTTGATAGGGTAAAAAGCATGCCAAATTTGAGAAAACAAATCTGGACCTTTATTGAACAAGTGAAACAATTAGTGGACCAAAACAGAACTTAAAAAAGATTGTGGACCAAAATTAAACTAGGTATAAAATAACTGGACTAAATTTGTAATTTCCTCTATAAATAATGTTGCAAAGATACAACCTAGAAATACAAGAAATAAGAATGAATAAACTTAAAGGTCCGTTGACTTTAGGTATCAAATTGTAATATTCATTTTAACTACCAAAACGTTTATGTCATTTCACTTTAAATACTAAATTTCAGTTTAGGTACCAACTTTAAAAAACATAGTTATACCGAGCTGTGATTGTCTAACAGTCATAACTTTTTTATTGATTTGTTGTTTTTTCAATATTTGGAAGCCTTAAACTTTCATGTTTAGTCTCTGAGTTATAGGACTTCATCCCCCAAACCTAAATAAAAACATTAAACTCTTATAAATTTTGAATTTTTATGAATTTGAAACAATCACAACTGTGACTGTTCGACAATCACAACTGTATAGCAAACCGATTTGTGACCTAATCTAAAATATCTTGCTCTAGGTTAATACATAAACAAACAAAAATTAGTGTCTTACTACTTTACTGAACAACTTTGGATATTTGGTATTTAATCTTAACTTTTTATACTTAAATGAGATTTAGAGGTGGAGAAAATTTTTTTTATGACCAAAGATGTAGTTTGATGACGTAGTGTTACTATTATACATTTGTACTCAAATTATAATATTGTGTGCAATCATTAAAATTGAAAATCCCAAAAGGTTTTGAATAAGCCAAGCATACTACTTGTATAGCACGACTGTCTCATTGAAAAATCTCTTATTATTATAATTTGAATAAATTTATAACGCTACATCAACATAGACTTGGTGTGATTTTTTTCTCAAAAGTGACCACACTAATTTTTTCTACCTTGCCTAGCGCCTACATCATTTGGCAGTAGGCGGTTACTCATAACCTGACCATTCCGAGGAACAAGGAGGGATGGCCGGACTGTCCCTTTGGGATAGAGGATCGTACAAATTTTTAATTGCAAAAATTAATTTTTTGATTATGCTCTACAATATACAAGAACCTTTTAGATTCACTTTATCAGAAAGGATCAAAGGAAGAGATTAATAATTCACTTAAGACTTGGTATCACAAAGACATTTAGTACTGATGTTGAAGAGAATATCAACGAATATAAAATACAAAATGCTAAAAAGTAATAGCATCAATACTCACTGATAAGAGAAATATCAAACCAATGTCGTCTTTATTTTTTGTTTTATTATTTTTCGGCATCTCAAAAGTTGCCTTTTGGGGCTACACACCTGTGTAGTAAATTCATAAACTCAATGGGTCTCCCTGACTAAAACACAAAAAAAAAAAAAAAAAGGAAACTCTGGGGTTCCAAATTTCCAATGCACCCCACCAAAAGCCGAAGGACGTGAAATTAAGGGAGAGATCCACATGAATGTAAAGGAAAAAACTTGGGCTGGGCTGACAAATACCCAAGTTCCACACATTGATGCAGAACTTTCTTGTACATCATCCTTCGTCACAATTCTACTTAAAAGCAAAGAGAATACAAAGAGGTCACCGATGCAAAACGAAGCATTGAATTGGTTTTCCCACGATATATGAAATTGCACAAGCAAGAGCTCAACAAAACGCCTAAGCTTAAACTCCAAGTTCTAAGAGCAGTGTGTGACTAAGAGCATTGGACGCTGGGCCAGAAAATTGAATGGGACCTGCAACAAAAAAAAAAAAAAAAAATCAAATAAGTTAAATAGCAAGTCACAATATAGACACGTTGCCACATTGGTTACAGTATGACAAGAATTAGCACTTATTGCATGGTTGGACTAGATTCTGAAAATGCGAGGCCAACCAAGACGGAGAAAAACAAGATACAAACTTATGAAGTTCATATAAGTATTTGTGAGAGTTGAATTCAGAACCAACCAGGGCTGATATAACGATTGTTGATAGCCCAATCATTCCTCTGCGATGCAAATTTCTTGAATGGTGCACCTGAAAATTCATTATGGAGAGAGAGTTTATGTTTAGTTGTTTGTTTGATTCAAGATTTTGAGAGTGATCATTTTTCACATGATATGTTCAATCACTATGCCTAATAGCAGGAACAGAAATACTCTCAACAAATTTTAACAAATATTTACCTTCGAGTTCTACCATTGCCTTCTTGATCACAGGCTTGAACTTACCTGGAAAAAAAATTCAACTTTCAGAAAAAGCTTCCATATTTCAGAAGACATGAAAGCCAAGGATACAGCCAAGTACATCAGACTAAAAGATCCTAAACTAATCTTCTAGAAAAATTGTCACAATATTTTCAAAGAGATGATGAGTATGACGGTAATGCCTCACCACAGGATATAGAAGACCAGGGAAAAGATACTACTACTGTAATAACAATAGTGAATGATTACTATACCATGTCTCCTCTCCACGTCCATTAATGAAGTCAATGCAGTCCCACCAACTGTCCATTCTTCCACAGGAGCAGCCAAATTCCCAACCTGGAGACATCATAAAAAGACAGTTGATATACATAAAACAAACCTTAGTCTGAAATATCACAATCAGGACAATAAACAAGGGGAATCAGCAGCAACTAATAGAAGCCTTGTCAAGAAGAAAAAGGGTTTGACAGAGTGAATAAACCAGAAATGGGATAGAGGTACAAACCGATGATATCAATCCAGTTTTCCCACTATGAAGGAGAGCTCCAGCACCATAGCCCAATGCATAGCAGTAAGTAGCATCAAAGTTAGTTGGTAAACCACACCGTCCTTCATACCTGAAAAAAAATTCAAAACAGGTGAACTAATCCAGGGATGCAATCCTTAAGCTCTCATATGCAGTCAAAATAAAATGATTGATCCACACCATCAGTGCATCAGTTACCCTCAAGCCCAGTCCCCAAAACACGAGAGTACACACACATGCACTCATTAAATAACCATCAAGCCGAAGTATCATGTCATTACGTTAAGAAATAAGTACCCGAAAAAGTGAGACTGTCCTTTGAAGTGGCCATCATATGAACCTTCCTGCCTCCTCTTCTCCAAGTCAGTTTCAACCATTTGAATAAGCATCTTCTCTGTTTCTATTTTGGCAACCTAATGGCAAAAACAAAGATATCATAAATGATGATGCCTGAAAATCCCAAGACAGGTGAAAGGCAAATAGAAAAATGGTAACTTACCTGAACATTTCCATGTGGATCTCTTTCAAGCATCAGCTGCTCTTGGATTGCTGGAGGCAGGAAATCAAAAAGCTTCAGAGACTGATTTGTAAGTTTCTTTTTCCACAGTCCCCCTTCATCTACAACATCATGGGCCAGAATTTCATTCAATTCAGCAATAAGCTCCTGTACCTGCAAATGGAAAAGTTACAAACACTATAAGTTAGCCAACACAGTTCTTTGAGCATGCAACAGTATTACATCTGATTTCTATGTAAACATAAACAGAAAAATGAAAAGGACGATGAAGTTATTAAACGTTAAAGATCAAGAATAATACCTCAGGAATGAAATCAATTAGGCCTTCAGGAATAAGAATGACACCATAGTTATAACCAAGGTCATGACGCTTCAAGATTATATTTACAATGTAGTCGGTGACATTTTTCAGTGTCTGCTTCTTTGCAGCAACCTGCAGCAAGATATTAGTCAGATATATACAATCAAATGGAAATATTTTCGTTGCGCTAATAGATTATCATTCACCATAAGGTATTTTAAAACATGGAGTATCTCCGATTTAGTAAGATAGTAACTGCCAACAAACACTAAATACTAAGGTTCTTTTATATCAGCTAAAAGTTGAGGATGACCAGCAACTATATGACATTAACAGAACTAGGGCACCAATACACGCATGGATTTTCAGATAGAATCAGATGGCCAAATAAACTTTTGAAAGTAGTGCCTCCCGTCAACCTACTCGGGAGTGAGAGTGTCACTCAAGTTGTGGCACAGACATAGATGCTTATTCCCTAATTACTCAAAAGGAAAATGCTAAAGGGACCACATGCTGACCACATGAACTGCCATGTCATGTCATGTGATCAATCAATGTAGTTAGAAAATATGATTCTACAAACATTATTCTTGCTCCAAACAACAAAAATAGTTTTTTTTTTTTTCTTAATAATGAGTAGCTAGATAAGCCCTTTGAATTTAAAGCAAAATTTGGTGAAGTACCTCTTCTCCAATAATTGTAATGTTTGGATGAGTTTGCAAAGCACACTCTAATGTAATGTGTGAAGCTGCACGCCCCATAAGCCGTACAACTGCAAAAAAATACACTCAAGTCAAAGCCACAGAGAGAGAGAGAGAGGTGGGAAAATATTGATGATAAATACATGCCAGTGACTGAAATGACCACTACAGGACATGTCTCACCTTAAGGTACCAATGATTTAAAACGATAATTTTTATCAACTAGGTAGTAAACTTGATTTACTTACAATGATAATATTTTCCGGTTGACCGGGCATCTATCATGACATTGCCAATCTGTTCTGCATAAATCTGCACAAAGTTTATAACAGAGTATTATAACTACGTTGGAGCATCATAAATTATACCAACATGTATAACGGAAGGTATCTGACCGCTCATTTAATTGCCATCAATGATTAGGTGGAATTTACACCTGACATTTTAATGAAGAATATAGTAACACCATGCATATACATAATTAACCAGAGAAACGCAAAAGTCAAACTACAATACATGCAATGCCCTTGCAAATAAAAGATTACAGGTGCTTCCATGTTGTGATATGAAAGATGAAAATTAACGAAAATAGAAATGTAAGTCGTAAAATTTGAGGTGATATTAATAGTTCTGGTAGAAACAAATAAGTTAATAGTTCTAGTCACCTTGCAAGCAGTATCAAACCCAAAACTAATGGGGACCTCTTTACATTTCAAATCACCGTCAATGGTTTTTGGGCAACCCATCACCCGAGTTTTCAGGTTCTTCCCCCTGATTTAACAGATAAAAGAGACAAATTACCAAACCTGGAAACAATTATATCAAAAGAACAGGTAAACTACTCACAATTACATCAATGGACATAAGGTTTCATTACAATAAAATGAGAGTAAACTGTTGCCACATGTAGAGAAAACAGTAATTTTCCTCTCTAGTGTAAAATCATTCCAAAGAAATTCGTCAACATACTTGAAGTTTTCCCCAAGGAGGCAGGCATTTGTATTTGAGTCATCTCCACCAATAACAACGAGCCCATCCAAATCAAGCTTCACTGCTGTTTCTTCTGCTTGCTTAAACTGAAAGTCATATCCATTAACATTTGGTTAGTTGTTAATTGCTACACAAATATATTTAACATGATGTTCCTAAAAAAGCAAACAAGAGTCACCTGCTCTGGAGTTTCAATCTTGTCTCTTCCACTACAAATCATATCAAAACCACCCTGGTAAAAAAAAAATGTGGTCAATACGTCATTATCTTCTTGTCAAAATGCAACTGCACATATATAGCTCGATACATAGCTAAGTTGATATACAATATCTGCAAAGCTTACAAGAATGTAAAAACAGACACAAACATATCCGTACGCTATTTTCACATGCATATACAGTTCGAATGTTACAGACTAATTGCTCCTTACAAGTAACTGTAATGTAGGTAAAAACCTTCATCAAACTAAATAATTCACACTCAAAATACTCACCTGATTTCTGTATGGATAAATATATTCTGAGTTGAGTTCGAAGTATTTGCCTTTCATGATCCCAGCAGGCCCGCCCCTGAAGCCATACAATGTGCTCCCTTTGGCGCGGTCTTGCAAGTAATCTAACACAAAAAAAACACAGATCGAGTTCAACCAAAATTCCAAAACAATAGAAAATTGACGAAACTGAATCGACTTGATATTCATAAGCCTCACCGTAGATTCCAGAAATCACATTGTGCCCTCCAGGTGCTTGGCCTCCAGACAAAACGACACCGATCTTCAACTTCTGATCGGATTGGACCGAATCGGACTCGCTCGGAACCAACACTGCAGATGGCTGGCCGAAAACATTCGGAAATAGCTTCGCGATCTCCTCTGAAAGTACGAAACGAGACAATCAAACAGAAATAACCAAAACGCACAGAATCTCCTGTAACTCCTGTTTGATTGCTAAGAAACAGCAGGAAAGTGAAAGTCTGAAAGAAAATATTGAACTTCGCCCGTCAAAAACAAAAACAGAAAGAAAATGACTTCACCAATACGACCAAATTACTAATTCAGTAACACTAAGGTGGAACTTCAAAATGTTCTCAGCAAGAAAACGAAGTCAAATTTCTTGGAGATCAAACGCTACTGACACCGTATGAGCACGGATCCGAGAAGAGAGTGAAAAGACGAAAATGACCTGGATTTCCGGCGGCGGAGCTAGCGGGACCATCAACGACCTTGAAGGGCTTTCTGAGCACAGAAGGGAGAGGCAGCGCGTGGTCGATACGACTCGCCTGGACCTCGCTGTAGACGGAGGCGACTCGGCCGGCGACTGGCGCCGGAGATGCCGTGCCGTCGGAGACGCCGCCGTTAGCCAATGGAGGAGACATTGTTAGACCTAACAAACACAAAAGCACACTGTCTGAGATCTTTGAGTTTAGGTGTGACTGCTAGGCAAGCGTGAATCTATCGAATTTGTCTTTGACTCAGACAGTGTTGTGTTTGTTTAAACGCGGGGTTGAGAAGGGTAAGAACGTCTTTGTGGGCCTTGGATTCTCCGCCCTGAAGGTTAGTTGCACGGTGGATTTAAGGGTAGTTTGGGAATGGATGATCGAGAATCGTGATTGGTCAGTAAGGTGGTGCATAGTATGTTATGGTGGTCTAAAGGGCAGTGGATATTAGATGAAAGCTTTTCGCGCTTACCTAACATTCGGAGGTTGGTGGGCGCCAGAAATCTAGAGGCGAAAAGGCATATTCCAGAATCGCGATTTTACGTTAGTGTTTGGTAATAAGGATTAGATTAGCCATCTCAGGTTTTAGTAGTTGAACATGAAACTATAGGCCCAATTATATGGGTACATAATTGGGCATAATTGGGCCGGTCATGATGAGCGTTGCTCAAAATTATAGGCCGATTTCAGTGCTAAGCAAGTTGGCTTCATAATTTTTTTGTTATGAAGCTAACTTAATCCCGCTATATATATTTTTTTGTGTTTTTTAATTAAAGAAAAGAAAATCGAACTTGGGTGCAGTGCCAATTCAACAGACATTCCAATTAGGCTACTTCAAAAATTACAGCCCTACTTTAATTAAATGGTTATGTTCACAATGACAATCTCATAATTATTACAGAAAATGAATGATTAAAGGGGCGTTTGAAATTATTCTTAAAAATTATTTTTCGTTTTTTTGTTACAATAGAGAGAATTGAACTTTGAAATTATTTTAATCCTAATCCATTATCTCACCTTCATTCACCACTTAAGCTGTGAATTAAAATGAGCTAGTACAATGGTCTAAAATCTGTTTTTGTTTTCATTTTTAATATTTATTAATGAATTAGGAAGGAAAATCTTAGAAAACTGTTTTTGAATAACAAACGCGCCCTTAGTAATAAGGTCATGGCTCTTCAACCAGTCTTGCTTACATGTATTTTTGTTCAGAACAATGACATACAAATCCTGATTATTAATGCCATGGAAAAGAATGTTAACTAATTAATCATATTTATTATATATGTTTCAATATTTGGGCTCAGATAGGAGACCAACCCCAAACTGTCTGTCAGCTTAAATTGGGCTGTGCATGCTTAGTTTTCATCTCAAATCGGCTTCCCAATTTATGAACCATACACAATTTGATTGTTGGACCTGTTGGCTGCAATTCGAAAGATGGTCCAACTTGATAAGCCGGCATAGTTGAAGGCTTGAAACCAGCATTGGTTTCACTTTTGTGGTTGACAGCCAGCATTTGAAAGTAATTAAGTCTATCAAACACATGGAGGCAACAACTCTACCAAGACATTGTGATCATTAGCCTATATGTCACCTTTAATATCAGGATCATGTTATGCTTTAGCTAGCTTTACTAATGATCATCATATCAACACATGCCACTCTATTCATTTAACAACTGGGTACTAGTAAATGATGCTTTTGTACGTACACATTAAGCATGATTACTTATACATAATCCAAACTGATTTGGTCACATGCTACTCACCTTGAACTACCATTTTATTTAATTTCTTTTTCTTTTTTCCGTTCTAGCTTGCTTTGTGTCCAACTTACAAAGGAGGAATCCATAAAAGAGATTCTCACCAGCTGTGTAAATCTTTGTGGGGTTTTCTGCATAATTGGATGAGGCAACAAGCAGTATTAAACAAGTAATAGAGATGGAATCTTCATCTCTCCATTAAAAGAAATTGGAGATTGAATTAATGCAAGAAGCTCGATCCATTCGGTTCATCTTATCATCTAAAACTTGAAAAAGAGACTCTAGCAAAGCATAAAACATGCTTTGTCCCTATACCATGCACCAACAACCCTCTCATCATATAATCATGTTTGGTATTTGGACCCCATTACTGAAGCTAGCCCTACTATAATATAAACATATGTGTGTGAATTTTTCTTGTAATCTCGTGTGAATCTCAAGTCATGTAGCAATCAGTCTGAATTTTCACAATCTGCAGATTGATTTATCACTATGTATTTTACTAATACACCCAAATATCCTCTCAGGCATGTGAAACCTAACCAAAAATTCCATTGTCATTATGTTTTCTTTTACAGAGCTTTAATAAATAGGCTTCATGGAACCCATACTTTCCATATTAACCAAACTTTCCAAAGCATGCCACCTAACAAGACCCAATAAAGGAAACTATGGAGGTCCCTTAAACATCATGATCACTGGCTCAATTAACTAAACCAATGTTCCCCAATTGCAATCTTACCTTTCTCTAATCATGTATTAAATGTTGTCAACACAAGACACAATCATGATAAACATGCTCCACTTGCCAATTGTGCATAAATGATTAATACTGCCCAAAATTTCCTTCAAAGCTCCAACAATGAAAGCCTCCAGGCAAGAGAGGAAGCAAGTACAGCTTCAACAGAGAGCATGCAGGGCCTTGTGTTGCAATTGCAGGCTTAGTGTTTCTTCATCCTCAGAGGAAGTAGAGAGCTCAAGTAGTTGTGATCGGTACCCTTCAATATCAAGCCTAGCACATGCCATGGTTCAAGAGAGACTGGACCAAATGATTACAGAAAGGCAGGAGGAGGCAGCAAGACATCATGTAGATCATCAGAGAAGAAAGCAGAGAGGTGATCATCATAAAGCTGCAGGAGGGGGGACTAAATTCATTGTCATGGTTGCCATGGAGAAGTGCTCTTATGATCCCAGAGACGATTTTAGGGAGTCCATGGCGGAGATGATAATGGCAAACCGGATCGAAGAGCCAAAGGATCTTCGTAGCCTCTTGAATTATTATGTTTCGATGAATTCCGAAGAGTATCATGGAATTATACTAGCGGTGTTTCATCAAGTTTGCTCTGATTTATTCTTATGTAAACTCCATTGATAAAAGTACTGTGTCAATTTTAGAATTAAGCTTTAATGGGTATTCTTTAATGAGCATGCAAATGAGGATAATGCCATTATGCATGGTATGAAATTCAGGACCGCTCTGTTTCAATCTGGCTTCACAATTAATGCAATAAATCAAACATCTAAAAACGAAAACATATTTTAATTAACCAAAAATCATAAGAGAAACTTAATTCCTTCCTTTAGTGGAGTTTTGCTATGTTCTCACTTTTCACATAAAACTAAATCAAAAATTCATTCTTCCAAATATCAAAATGCCATATACCTGCTTCTGTTGGTTCAACTAAATTTCTAACCGTTAAAAGGAAATCAGGCTTACAGTATAACTGCAGATGAATGTTGTATTCCTAATCCCCCTCCATAATTTAGTAGGAAAAATATGCCATGCTCCCATTCACCACAAGTCTCAATTAATGTGAATGTTATACCACGGCATTCTACAAACATTTGGGTAGCAAGAAGCATATGTTGAGGCACTTGAAGAACAGAAACGTGGCATGTGCAGTGTAGAAAACAAGGGGCAGTCAACTATGTTTAAACATGTCTTAGAGGCACATTGGATGCAAAAAAGTGATTTTACGAGCAATCTCATAAGGATTTCCACCATGATATCGTTGGGTAGGCCCATCAACTTCTCCTCTGCGTTTTTCTTCTTCTCCAATGCTGCTGATCACCCAAACACAAGATTCAATAACAAGTTAATTTGAATATTTATATTCAATAAAGTATATATGTACTTAGTTTCATCGAAAACAATAGAAGATGCTGTATCAAAATCATATCCATTTAAGAAATTTCTCCCGAATCAGAAACTCGGTACGATTCCCTTCAAGTCAGTTTCGGCCATCCTTTTTTAAGAAATAGGATTTCCCTGCTGATGCTTTTGGTGCTTATATCATGTTTATATCCATGAGCTGGCCTTAAACTTTTAGGGGGCTGAGGTGGACCATTGAAATTGGGCCCTCCATTCACATTCACATTCACTTGAAATTTTCGTTTTGGTAAGTACCTACAAAATTTCAAACAAACACAAACGCAAACAATAAACCTCAAAAAGGAATGAGGCTAAAATAATATGAAAAAGTTTATGGAAATCATATAAACTTTGGGGTGTATTACATTGGAGGACTATATTTTTTTATTTATCATTCAAGGACAAAACTTTCATTTTGTGTCATTGTGGTTACTTCCATTACTTCTATTTAAAATTAACTAAATTTAAAATTGCTTAACCATTTGATTATCTTTAATATCAATTTTATTTGACGAACTTTAATTTTTGCACAACTCAGATGACCAAATCATTATCGATGTGATTGAATTTTTTTTTTAGGAATGATCTTTAGGAAATAACCTAAAAAATGGATGGTTTCATCATTAAACTGCATTGTTGGGTAGTCCCTAGAGAGAATATCCTCATGTTCTCATTTTAGGACATCATGATCGCTGAACTAAATAAGTTCCCATTTGCTTTCTTACCCTCTCAAACTTGTCTACTAAATGTTGTAAAAAGAAGGGATCAACGTATTTTATTTAGCAATTATCAAAACAAGTACATCATATAACAATCTACCTACATGCAGTAGCCACTAGGCCCACTAGCCAGCATTACAAAGGCCAATGAGCAGAAATTAAAGTATGTCAAAAACTTAGAGGCAGCCATGTTATGGGAGGGGCAGATAAAACCAAAAGCCCCTTAAGGCAGAGGAAGAAGGAACCTTAACAACTTAACAAGTATTCCGCAATTTCCAGTTCTTGATTATTCCATTCTTCATCAGGAAGGGGAGACTCAAAGTAATGTTGTGAATGTTCCTTGATGTCATTGCATGTATTGCTCACGCCACAACTAAACGTTGTCAAAGATGAACTTTAAGATGTTTCATGCACATTTCCCATGACCCGGCCAATTTTATGATAGATTCATCATCCTCAGTAGATGTGTTCCATTCGATGAACTATATATGCTCCAAATTTCTAAGCATTTGAATGGAATTGAAGAGATCAGAGATGGAAATGTTGAGATTTTCCACGCCATCCATTGTAAATTAGAGTTTGGGTGTATAATGTGAGTGGCTCGATACCATACAATGGAAAGTAATTCATGCATACCCACTCACATTCTATATTTAATCGTAAGAGATAGAATTTCAGTAGTACTATTTGGCACATTGCATTTAACCATAAAGGCATCGTTTGATGTTTATAATTAGATAAATGACTAGATTCATGTGTATTTAAGGGAGAAGATGAAATATGTCTTCTAACTTGAAAAAAGATTATGAGAATTAAAGATGAATTAGTTATAAAGGGAAACTAATTATCCCACTAATCCCACCATTTTTGAGGGGGTTATAAGAAGGGATAAGTCTCTACTTATAAATTTCTAATTATGATTAATCAATATTCTTTTCTCTTCTTTTTTCAAGTTACAAACTTCTTCTTTGAATACATATAAATTTAGCCATATATATACCCTATACAATCCTATGCATCAAACGTGACCTAAGTGATTAAATTTCTACATATATATATCTAATTGAAATCAAATAAATAAATGATCAGTGTTTTCGATAAAAACATATAAATGGTTGTTGTTATAATCAAATGACTAAATGACTTTCGATTTTGAAGGTTTTTTACAAAGATGATCTTTGAAGTAGGGCTTAAAAAATAGACGGTTTGGATTTTGAGATTATATTGTGCGATGGGCCCAATATGATGATTAGCTTTGTATTAACTTACTAACCAATTAATTTTAAATCATTCTTGTGTATATATATATATATATATATAGGCTCCTTCTATTGAGGTATACCTTAACTTATTTATGTTGAGGTATACCTCAACTTATTTATGTTGAGGTATGACCTTGTTGGAGCAAATAAGTTGAGGTATAACCTTGTTGGAGCTCACACGAGTCGTTTTATGTCGATCTGAACCGTTTACAAAGATCATCTTCATTGATAGATCATCCTTACAAAAAATTAGCCAAATCGGAAATCATTTGCCTATCTAACTTTGATCAAACAAATGAACGGTTTCATCGAAAATATTTGGTTCATCCATTTATTTGATCAAAGTTAGATAGGCAAATGATTTTCGATTTGACAAATTTTTTGCAAATGGAGATGCAAATTTTTTGCCTATCTAATTTTTAGATAGGCAAATGGAGATGTAAAAAATAAACAGTTTGGATTGATACAAAATGACTTGTGTGGGCCCTAATAAGGTATACCTCAACATAAATAAGTTGAGATATACCTCAATAGAAGGAGCATGTATATATATATATATACAAGAATGCTCTCAAACTAACTAGTTAGTAAGTTAATACAAAACTAACTACCATGTTGGGCCCACTGCAAAATGTAATTTCAAAATCCGAACCGTTTATTTTTTAGGCCCTACTTCAAAGATCATTCCTGTAAAAATTCTTCAGAATCGAAAGTCATTTAGTCATTTGATTATAATAACAACTATTTTTATGCTTTTATCGAAAATACTGATCGTCTATTTATTTGATCTCAATTAGATGACTATATTATTTTCGATTTAGTTGATTTTTTGCAATGATGATCTTGAAGTGAGGCCTAAATAATTGATGGTTCAGATTATGAGATTAGTGATGTGGTGGGTCCAAAAGTATGGTTAGCTTCGTATTAACTTGCTAACTGGTTAGCTTTAAAGTATTCATATTTATATATAGGGCAATGCTAGAGTGCCCTAATCTTGTCCTAATTTTGTGCCCTAATGACATGTAATTTCAAATTAATTAAAATATTTAATTTATTTAAATATCTATTTGCCACATCAGTTTTGACAATGACAACGTTAACATCTCTTATAACTATATAACTCTTATAACATTTAAATTATGAAAAAATAGTCATTAAAAAATTCCAATTATATTAGAAGTCTTTTTAGACTAAATCACCTACAACCTCAATTAAAATCAGACGAAAAAAAAACAAAAACTGAAAAACCAGTTCCCTGTCAAAACCACCATGACCACACCAGCCAGTCAGCCACCATATATGTCTTACCGGCCATTTCTTCCCCTTCATCCCACCATTTCATCCTCTTCCCCGAGCCCACTTCTTCCTCCCACCATCACCTTTAATTTCTTTCCCCTCTTATTCCCCAGCCCATCATTTCCCGCCCCACAGTACCCCGGCCTTCTTTCCTCTCTTCTTCCCCAATTATAAAATGATAAAATTAATACTAGATTTTTTATGAAAATATAAAAATAAAATAATAATTAAAGGAATTGAAAGATGAATTGTCAAATTGGAATTTGAAGGGTTGGGGAGAAGAAATTGAAATAAAATTAATGGGTAAGATGAATTTAGATCGTTGGATGTAGAAGAGGTAATATCGTATTTTACAAAAAAAAAATGATGCACGTGGCAACTAAATAAGTTTTTTTTTTTTTTTTAAATTTGTGGGGAGGGGGAATCAAACTTGGGTGCATTATAGATAAATCTACGACCATTATAACTGGATTACCTAACAACTGCACAACTAATAAATAAGTTAATGTAGCAAATTACAATTAATGATGTGTATAAAATAAATTTGCCACATCAGATTATGGCACATAGATCTTGTGCATTACTAGAACGTACACATAGATCTTGTGCACTACTAAGGCATAAAATTTGTTCCTATATATATACTAGCATCTTGGCACAAGCTTTGAACGTGTCAATTTGCATTTTTATTGTGTTTTTTTTTTTTTTTTTCATTTTGTATTTTGTAACACATTATTTTATAACTTTCCATCACTCTCTCTACATTTCAAGGTGGTGAGGTGTATTTTTTTAAATTTTATTTTAATGATTGTATTTTAAAACTATACCCTCGATCATTTATTAGGTTGTTTTTATATAACTATTTTATTGAATGATATGTATTTTACAGAATCTTATTTTTTGTGAATCTTGTAACACCAAACCTTTTTTTCCACTTTATACTAGTAAAAAAAAAAAAATATATATATATATATATATATATATATATACATACACACATCCACACCAGCTGGTCGACACATTTATATATATAAAGCCAAATCATAATCACAAATCAAATACCATATCATTATAAGCACACAATTTATTATGACAAGCCGGCCTGCTTATTCTTAATATATTGCACATACTTATGAAAGAAAATATTTATATAATTTAAAAGTTATTGAAATTAATAAGAACCCCAACTGAGAGTTATCCCTTCATGCTTGCTTTCTCACTATTGAGTTATCTTCAGCTCACCGCGATTCAATATTACGCTTGTGACGCCTGTCTCTTATCAATATTGAGCTTCTGTTGTTCCGGGCCTTCCGGCAACGATGGGGCAGAATTGTTGGTTATTATTTTCTTGTATATGGATTTCATGGATTGACGCAATGCATGAAGCAAAGGAAATTGCGTCAGCCCCAACGCAGTAACTGGAAGAAGGGCAATAGTGTAAATCAAAGTCCTAGTCCATTTCTTCTGGAGATCTTGGATCAAGAGAAAAAGGGTAGCACTGAAGGCGAGCATGGTGAATATTAAGGACAAGAAGAGGAAGGCGAATCCAAATTGTAGCTTGCGGGGCAGCGAGTGACGAAAATCTGGGTACTCAAGGGGCGATGATAGGATAGAGAGAAACATTACGACAGACGCCAATGAGCTGACGAGCGAGGAAATGTCCATAATGGTGAAGACCCAAAAGAAAGGAGAATTCCGGAAAATTGGAAGGCCAGTAGTTGGGTCGTTACCCCCAGGAACAGTGTAGGCCGCTGCAAAGACCAGGGTGGCCACCAGAACTCCCACCACTGTGCATGCCTGAGCAGTGTCTTTGATCCACCTTTGTGCCGACTCCAGAAGCTCTTTGTGCTTCTCATTGAATACATCCACCGCTGTATTATTCTCCTTGTTGTGGTGCAAGATGTAATGAGGTGGTATTATCTCTTGCACACGCTGCACCGTACATATAAATACGTACTATTCAGATCACGTACCATTCGCTAATAAATGCAGGAAACTACATTTTAATGATTAATTAATTGCTATTTGAACCACATGAATGACCACGTACCTCGTTAACAACAGAACATATATATATCACCATGCATGTGACGATACCAAATTATATAAAAGGGAAATTTATGAGATCTAGATGAGCGGCTGACCTCGACCCAGTGCAACTCATCTTGCAATTGCATGGCAGGACCCTTTAAACGCTGATCTGCTGTATTGTGATATCTGCTATCAGAAGCTTGGTGCAATATGGTGTTGCCCTCAGCGTCCATCCTGGGAGTCAACCTTGACATAATTGATTTTCTGCTTCTGAGAAGCTTAAAGATGTCATACTGACGGTACCTAATGGCCAAATGCAGAATGTTGTGTCCATTTTTATTAATGTGCTCAACGGCCTGAGGATGCACCTTCAGAATCTCTTTCACAATCCGCACTGCTCCTCTGGTGGTTGCTAAAAGCAATGGAGTAAACCGCTTAGATTGATCTATAGCAAATCGTTTCTTCTCCTCTTCTAATCGTTTCTTCTCCTCTTCTACTCGTTTCTTCTCCTCTTCTGTCTGAGGCTTCTTTTCTAAGGGTGTCGAATCTTGTACTGATATGGTACGATCTTCCGATGGCTCTCGTTTTCCGTCTGTATGTACGGCAGTAGTTTCCAGAAGCCCCAGAGAAACCGTCATGTCTTTTTCTTTTTCATTTAATTGGTTACTTGTCTTCCATGAAAAGTCTTGCTTCACGAGTGAATGGATCAGTTTCCTTAGTGATTTTTTATTTTTCTTTTCCTGCCAGATCACATTGATCACCTGCCACCCTATTTTATATGGTCAAGAAAAATTAAGGGCAATAAGTGCATGCATATACATGTATATATATAATGTCATTTAATGATATAGGCCTCTATTTGTTAGATTTTTACTCAATAGTCATCTTTATAAAAAAAATAACTAAATTAAAAACTATTTAACCATTCGATCATCTAATATATTTTGGCCAACAAATAATCACAATGATAATTAATGGTTAAATAAATTTTAACTTTGCTGATTTTTTATAGAGAAGATTTTTAAATGATAAGCTAGATGAAATTAAATGCATATGAAGAATTTTTTTTGAAAGGAAAGACCATAACTTAAACAACCTTTTGCGAGGGAGGTCCACATGGAAACGTACTTCTGAAACACTGCAATTTAATTTATGCATGCAACTCGGTCAGGATCAGAAAAATATATATATGAATGAGCATGTGTCCTATATATATATTATAAATCAGATTAAGAATTAAAACATTTTAGCATTTGATATATATATGTATCATAATTGTTTAAAATCGATTTATAATATTTGATTACCCGAAAGCTTCTTCCAACGGAAAGATTGGCGGGGCTGATTTCTACCCAAGCTGCTCTCCACATCGTCCTTTTGAGTTGGTGGCTCCCGATCATCATCTTCAAGAGGAAGGCCTGCATAATATATAATATATGTTCCGGTTAGTACGTCTACAAACATTAGGAAATTACTTCATCACAACATATATATACACCAATTAGTTATTAATTAGTTTTTTTGGAAGAGATCGATCTTAAATTCCAATATCGATCTCGTCCTCCAAATTAAATATCTCATTTCATGAAGATATCTTTCAATTAATTTTATTTAAGGAATTCTTCACGGGCTCACTCCATGAATCATCTATTTTTTAAGTTTATATTTAAAAATCATTTTTACAAAAAATTGAAAAATCAGAAATTACTAAGCTATTTAATAATAATAAATAGATATACAAAATATTTTTGATAAACAGTTGAAATGATGACCATTTAACAAATGTTTTGCAATAATAATCTTTTAATGGAGACCTAAAATGTAGACAGTTTCGATTATTAAAATACAATATGGAATGAGTCTTACAATTGATCTCTTAAATAATTACTTTTTATGAAATCCCTTAATAGAAGAGACATGTTATATATATATATATGTGTGTGTGTATGTGTGTGTGATAGAATATGTCGTACAATTATAAATGAGCTTCTTGATCCATTTGTTTTTATGAAATTTTGGTTTGAAGGCCAATGGCATTTGGGCTAGCAATTGAAGGCTTGTCAATCCCTTATCTTCCATTTTTTCCCCAAGAACTTTGTAATTTTTTTGTAAGTAAAGAGCAGTCTCTGCATTAGAATAAAGCCAAAAGAGAGGGAGTTAAATGTACAACATAAGCCAAAATATGAATAATTTGTAATCAATTGGAGATGAATGTATTGAAAGGAATATAATTAATATAATAAAAGGTAGAGAAATTAAAAGGAATGAATCCAATTGCAGGTACATATATACTTAATTAATATATTATATAGTAGCATATAATTATATATATATGTGATGAGAGAGATATATACCAAAGTGTTGGCTAATGACCGCTATATGAAGAATGGACATATTATCAACAGTTCTGTAGAAGTGAAAATTATTCATTTCCAATCTGTGACAGAAAAGGTGGACCAAATTTGTTTGACCGAAGGAAGAAGCTCGGTAGACTGGGGTTTCTCCCAACTTGTTCCACATCCTTAGTAGACGTTCACCGTACTTACGCCTTTCTTCTGGATCCACATAGAACCCGTCCAACAAGAATTCTGCTGCTTTCTGATTTCCGGACACGGTAACCTCATGAAGAACGGAGTTTCCATGGCAATTACGCTTCTCCAGGGCATCGCGTTTCCGCTGATCATCATTGTCGACCAGATTAAGCAGTTTCTCAAGCACGTCTTTGCCTTGGAGGCACAGTGAGGCTGCAATGTGAAGTACACTGTCTAGGTCCAATGTCATTGCGATAAGTAACTGTCCCTTGTTCTTCTCAAAGTGTTGTATCACGCTTTCCCACTCATGGTTCAAGGCCGAGTTGTAGACCTCTTCCATTCCTGCAAATGGATTTTTGTCACCACCCTCGCTCTCTTTCTGCATTTTAATATACCGATCCATCTCCATATTTTTCTACGTACTCGATCGCGCCATCAAGTGTTGCTCATTGCTTTCTTATATACTGCTTTTGCTTGCATTACCTAGTACCTTCAATAGGAATTTTCTAAATTTGCAAGCATATACTTTGCTTAATTACTTAACAAACTCCAAAAAGCATAAATATCAATTTCAGGTTACTATGTGTTTCCTGATAACTTGGTCCCTACATACTTGAGGAGAATAATAAAAGTACACTGAATGTATCTGCCTAAAGTATCTCCCTTTGCGTAGTTAATAATACACTGAATGTAGATTCTGTGTGCAGCATATGTCGTTTTGTGAATTATGTGGTGACTAGTACGTGAATATATATGAACACCCCAATATGAAGGGAGGCCTTGGCCTGAAGCAGATAAAAACCATGAATAGATTCAAGTCTTGTTGGCTAAGGCTAGCAACTTGGCGCCTTGTTCAGGGTGATACAGGCTTTTGGGCCCAAACTGGACTTTAGTTTGTTTGGACCACTAATCTGCTTTAATATTTATTCTTTTTTTGTTTTGGTCAAAATCTGCTTTATTTATTCCAGCTGGCGTTGTTTGGTATGATGTCTCTTAGGGCTCGTTTGGCACTGCTTTTAAAATTGTCAAAAGCGCTTTCAAATTAGTAAAAGCACTTTTGATAGCGTTTGGCAAAAATAATTAGAAGTGCTTTTGAGTTATAAAAGCACTTCTAAGGGGTTTTTTGAGAAGCACCTGACATGTGCTTTCTCAAGAAGCACTTTCAAGTGCTTTTGCATAAATAATTTAAAAGTTTCATAAAAATTTATATGTGCTTCTTAACATAAGCGCTTCTGATAAAAGCGCTACTAAATAAAAGTGCTTCTAAGAAGCAGTGCCAAACGGACTTATTCTTTGATCGAAGTTGTTAAAGGAAAAGCACATGCTCATAATTTTCTTTAATTACCTCTATTAAAATTCATTAGTCCCACTAGCCAATTGGCCCAATTGTGCCTAAGTGACTAGCTGTAGTTCAACAAATTTACAAGTATACGCTTATGAACCTCTATCTCTGCCGTCTCTATATTTACCTCCATCTCTAGATTTTCTACAGATCTTAATTACTTACGTACGTGACCGCGCCATCAAGTTTTGGCCATTGCTTTCTTATATAGGCGAGCTAGCTAGCTAGCTTCTTCTGCCTGCTTGCAATCACGATCACGATCGCAATCACAATCACCAGTACGTAGTGTTGGTCATTGCTTTCTTTTATAGGAATTTTGCAAAACGGCATATACTTTGCTTATTTAGTGAACAACGTGGAAAAATTATAAATCAAATTAAGGTGTTACTATGACGTCTTTCATTTTTCATCTGCACTTTTAGGGGGGAAAATGTATCCATCCTACAAGTGTACACTGATTAATGTAGGTTCTGTGTGCAACACATGTGGTCTCACTGGATCATGAGGTGACTAAAATTTGTCCCCTCTTTTATCTTATTTGCTGAAAATATATGAGGTTTTAATTAATTAATGAAGATTGTCAGTGTATATATGGTTGGAGCTTGTAGTTTTCGTGGTAGAAATTGCAGTTATCCTTGCACACAAAATGATCAAAGTTTGAATCTGTTCTCGTTTAAAGATTGGCTTACTTTGTGACAAACAAATTAAATTAATCAGAGGTTTCCATTGTAAGCTATAATTAAATCAATTAAATCAGGGTATGTTCGAAGTAGTGTTGATTCTTCTCTCTTTGTTGAAAAAGGATCATCAGGAATTGTTGCTGTCCTTATTTACGTTGATGATTTTATCATCACAACCAGTAGTATCAGTGAGATAGCTTAGCTCAAATCCTTTCTGTCTCACCAGTTTTCCATTAAGGATTTGGGGCCCCTCAAATATTTCCTCGACATTGAAGTTGCCTCCTCAAGTAAAGGGTTGTTCCTTAACCAAAGGAAATATACTTTGGACCTGCTCAAGGAAACTGGCATGCTTAATGTCAAACCTATGGCAAACCCAGTAACTAGCAAAGGCAAGCTTGACCTGGATGGCGACCTTCTTTCAGACGCCAGCAATTATCAAAGAGTGGTGGGCAGGCTCATCTATCTCACCATCACAAAACCTAATCTTACATTTGCTGTCAGTCAAGTGAGCCAATTCATGCATGCTCCCCGATCCAATCACCGGATTGCAGTTAAACGCATCCTTCACTACCTAAAAGGGTCTCCCGGCCAAGATATTTTCATGAAGCCTTATGGTCACTCTCAAATTGTTGGTTACTATGACGTTGACTGGGTAGGTAACCCTCTTGATCACAAATCCACTATAGGTTTCTGCACCTTTGTGGATGGAAACCTTGTCACCTGGAAGAGCAAGAAACAAACTGTTATTGCTCAATCTAGCGCTAAGGCAGAATATCAAGCCATGGCTTCTGTCACTAGTGAGTTGATGTGGCTTCAGAATCTTCTTCGTGATTTGGCTTCAGTGCATCTGATGTGTGATAATCAAGCCACTCTTCACATCGCATCCAATCTGTCTTCCATGAAAGAACTAAACATATAGAAGTGGATTGCCACTTTGTTCATGAAAAAGTACAGGACAATACCATATATTAAACCTGTGTTTGTTCAAAGTGGTGCTTAACTTGCTGACATTCTCACCAAAGGACTCCCCAACCATCAATTTCAGCAACTTCTGTCCTAGCTTGGCTCTGTCAATCCCTTCGTACCTTAGTTATTATTCCCTTGTCATTTCCCATGTATTCTCGAGTAGCCAATGTTAACTATACAGCTGTCAGAATTCTAGTGGCTCTAGTTGTTAAAAGGATTACTCAGTTAGAAAGGAATGAGTTAGTTGGAATTGTTGTTAGTCTTGTTAGTTTGTTTCGTTGGTTTTAGCTGGCTCTTGATATATATAAGCTTTGTGTATTTCTCATTCTCTGTAACTTCATCTCATTAATCAATCTAAGAGCTCCATTTCTTTCTTCTTCTTCATCCATTTTCCTTTGCTTCTTGAATATTCTTTTGCTTCTGTTCATCTCGTGATCATGGTATCAGAGCCCCTAGCTCATGCTTTTGGTCCATGGGTCTTGAACTTCCCTTTGCTTTTTGCTTTTGTTGCTAGCTTCGATTTCATTTTGTCTTCGTCTTCCTTTTTTGTTCATTTTTCCTCTTTGTCCGTGGGTCCATGGGTCTGATCGTCTGATCTTCTCCAAATGTCTTCTCCGATCGTCTCTGGTTTCTGCAGCGTAGTAAAGGTGTTGTGCTTTGTCTACTGATTTTGCAATTTGTTCAGTGCTTGGTTCTTTTCGCAATGTGGGTTGTACTTTGGATTTTTCGAGTTCTTTAAATTGTGATTGTGAACTTCGTCGTCTGTGTTATCGTTTGTCGTTGGGTATTGTGTCTCTCTTCTTGTCTTTGTTAATTGATCAGAGAAGTGTGATTTCTTGGAGTATGTTCTTGTTTTGCTCAAGTAATTGTTCTGATTTGGGATCATATTGTTCTTTGTTGCTGTGATTGATCTTGGTTGTGTCAATTTCTGATAATTCTTGACCGTATTGATGTTTCTTGAAGTATTGTGCATTTTCTTGAAGTGTTGAGTTTTCAGGAGTGTTGGAGTGTTGAAATATTGTTGTAAGTGTTGTGAGATTGTTGTTGGAATAGATCTGTAGCCATGTCGATTGCAAGTAGAGTTCATGGTTTGTTTCCTTTTCTGACCTTGAGGTTGAATGATTCTAATTACCTCAAATGGAGTTTTCAAGTAAAAACAGTATTAGGAGGTCATGGAATGTTTGGATATTTAGATGGGTCAATTGTTTGTCCACTAGAATTTGTCCTGGATGAGAATGGTATTAGTACACTGAAGGTTAATAGAGCTTTTACTGAATGGGATCAGACAGACAAGGCTTTGACTAGTTTGTTGATGACATCTGTTACTGAAGAGTCTATGGAATACATCTTTGACTGTTCTTCTGCTCATGAAGCTTGGATAAATGTTAGGGAGAGGTATAACACTGATTCTCGAGCAACCATTATGCAACTCAAGACTGACTTTCAAACCTTGCAGAAAGGTGTTGATAGTGTTGAGAGGTTTTTACTGAAAATTAAACATGTCAGGGCTCAATTAGCTGCTGTGGGGGTGCAGGTTACAGATGATGATGCTTATGTAGTTGCCTTAAATGGTCTCCCTGATGAATTTGATCCTGTGAAAGCTGTACTGCGTGGTCATCAGGGCTCTATGTCTATGAAGGAGTTTCGATCTCAACTTCTTGTTGCTGAACAAGACATTAATAAAAAGCTTTCTCTTGCCTTGGTTTCTAATCACACAATAACTGCTATGGTTGCCAAACTTCCAGTGCCTAAATTAGGTTACACTGACGGTTCTAATGGTCACACTGATCATACTACTCTTGGTTCTGGTGGTTCTCATACTGGAACTGGTAATTTTGGGAATTCTACAGGGAATGGTTCTCATAGAGATGGTGGTTATGGCAGTCATTTGAGTAATGGGTATTCTGGAGGTTATAATAACAGTGGTGGAAGTTATAATACTGGTGGTGGAGGTTATACTAGCGGTGGCAAATTCAATTCTAATGGTGGTAAAGGTTGGAATTCTGGAGGAAATGGTGGTAGGCATATCAATTGGGGTAACACTAATGTCAATAATTGGAACAATGGGAGTAGACAGGTTCCTGAGTGTCAGATTTGTTCTAGGAGAGGACACACTGCTGTGAACTGCTTTGATAGGGATAGGACATCTCAGAATACTGCTTCCTTTGTTGTGGAATGCCAAATTTGTGGCAAAAGAGGTCATGTGGCTTTAGATTGCTTTAATCGATACAACTATGCATATAAAGGCTCAGCACCACCTTAGAGTTTGAATGTTCTTACTGCTCAGGCCAATGTTGGTTTTGCAACTGAAGATGTTTGGATTGCAGATACAGGAGCTACTCATCATATGACAACTGATCTTACCAATCTCACAATGGCTGAACCTTTTGAACTTGGAAATGGTGAAGGCTTGGGAGTCAAGCATATTGGATTCTGAGTTGTAGTTGATTGGGTTCTAAGTTGTAGTTGAAGTTGAAGTTGTAGTTGTCATGTGGTGGTTTCTTGAAGTTGTCTTGCAAAGGAGTTGTAAAAAAAAAAAGTAAAAACAAAATAAAAAAGTTGAAGTTGTCTTGCAAAGGAGTTGTAAAAAATAAAAACAAAAATAAAAAGTTCAAGTTGAAGTTGTCTTGCAAAGGAGTTGTAAAAAATAAAAAACAAAATAAAAAGTTGAAGTTGATTGAAGTTGCGAAGGAATTGTAGTTGTAGTGGATTGTGTGGTAGTGATTCTTGTAGTGTAAAAATTGTTGGTCAGGAGTGTAGTAATGTTGATTGAAAGCAAGGTTGAAGAAGTGGAGCACACAATTCTTGCTGGTAATCCTGTGTCATGGCAACCTCAGACTTGGTTCCCTTGCTGAGGTTGAGGGGGGATGTCAACTATACAGCTGTCAGAATTCTAGTGGCTCTAGTTGTTAAAAGGATTACTCAGTTAGAAAGGAATGAGTTAGTTGGAATTGTTGTTAGTCTTGTTAGTTTGTTTAGTTGGTTTCAGCTGGCTCTTGATATATATAAGCTTTGTGTATTTCTCATTCTCTGTAACTTCATCTCATTAATCAATCTAAGAGCTCCATTTCTTTCTTCTTCTTCATCCATTTTCCTTTGCTTCTTGAATATTCTTTTGCTTTTGTTCATCTCGTGATCAGCCAAAAGGGTGGCTTACTTATAACTAGCCGTTGGGCATTTATGTTTGGTTTGTTGGGTGTTTTGCTCATTATCTTTCTTCCTATTTGTACCAGAGAAACTTTGGTTCTTCTTACAATTTTAATAAGAGTTTATCTCTGTATGTGGATGTAGGCTTGGAGGATTTCCAGCCGAACCACCAAATATCTTGTCTTCCTGTTTTATCTGCTTCCATTTTTCTATATCCTTCGATCTAGTTCTTCTTTCTGGATCGAAATAGCTCCCTTATCATCTTCCTATTTTATTTTGTTTGTTCATTTCTTCTTGTCGTTACTGTTTGTTTTGTATCGACTGTGGCCTGGGCCCTTCTTCTGTTTGTTCTCCTTTGCCCTTGTGGGCTTTAATGAATCATCTTTGACCAAAAATCAGTTTTATAATTTTATTGACTTAAGCTTAGCTTTTTCTTCATCTTTGAGAGGAAGTAGAGAGCTCAAGTACTTGTGATAGGTACCCATCAACCTCAAGCCTAGTGCACAACTACACGTCCGCAAAGACCAACTTTAAGATCTTTCACATTTACCACGACCAATTTTATGATAGCTTCATCATCATGAGTAGAAGTGTTCCATTTCACGAGCTCTGCTTCGAATTTCTAAGCTTTTGGATGGAATTGAAGAGATCAGAGACGGAGGTGCTAAGAGTTTCGACATCATTGGACATTAGGGATTGAAAATATGAGTGGATACAAATGAGCAAGTTTGGAAATTGAATGGATACGAATGAGCAAGCAATACATGGGAAATTAATTCATTAGTACCCACTCACATTATGCACTTAAATTTCAGCAGTATTAGTGCACATTACAATTAACAATAAGAATTGAATTTCTCCATTTATTTATCCAAATTAGCTGGTCGACCAGCCAAATTGCACTTACAAATCAAATTACTGTATATATATCACATACAATTTATTATGACAATACCCTTTGTATTCTTAATATATTGAGCATAATTGTGAAGGAAAACATTTATATAATTAAAAAAGTTACTAAAAAAGAGAACCCCAACTGAGAGCTATTATTGCTTCATGCTTGCTTTCTGACCGCACGTATTATTTGGCTCACTCACAAATCAAGATTCAATTATTATGCCTTCTTCTGACAGTAGCAGGAGGGAAAATCTTCCTAATAGTTTTCTTATAAACGAATTTCACGCCATCAGAGAATGCATTATACAAAGGAAATTGCACCAGTCCGAACACAATCACTGGAAGAAGAGCAACTGTATAAACCAGAGACCTAGTCCATTTCCTCTGGAGATCATGAATCAACAGAAAGATGGTAGCACAGAAGGCAAGCATGGTGGTTAGCATGGACAAGAATAGTAGGGCGAATCCAAGGTTTAGCTTGCGCGGGAGCGAGTGACTAAAATTTGGATACTCAAGGGGAGATGTTAGGATAGAGAGAAACATTACCACAGAAGCCAATGAGCTACAAAGCGAGACAATGTCCATGACGGTGAAGGCCCAGAAGAAGGGAGAATTGCGGAATCTAGGAAGGCCATTATCTTCGGTACCCCCAGGAACCTGGAATGCCGCTGCAAAGACGAGGGTGGCCACTAGGACCCCCACGATTGTGCATGCCTGAGCAGTGTCTTTCATCCAGGTTTTTGCGAAGTTCAGAAGCTCGTTGTGCGTATCATTGAATACATCCTCCGCTGTTTTATTCATCTCGTTATGGTGATCAATGTAATGAGGAGGTATTATGCGTTGCACACGCTGCAGGGTACATATATATATGCATATTCAGTTCACTATTAAAATCATTAATTAATTTAGAATACGTTGCTATATATTTTAACCACATCTACTAGTTTGGATCACATTAATAACGAATGTACGTGATGTCGATCACGTGATGTGCCAATTATGTCTTGTGATTGGGATTGCATGTGAATAATCACACATGCAACAAGTACGTGTTGTATCAATACCACAGGTTGTTATTTGTTAATATATGTCGCACAAAAAAAATGTTTTGCTGACTTCTCTATAATATTTAGAATGTCAATTTAATTATATAAAATAAAATTTCTTGTTAATTAACTATTAGTGACCTACCACAAATTTTGTTACATGTAGTTACAATTGCAGATACACATACTATATATACTTAATAAAAATCACTAACTTTAAATCCTAAATCAATAAATCCCCTAAAACATATCAAACACACTATAATTCGAACCAATTCTATAAATATTAAAATTTAAAAATAAAGAAAAGAAAATCAATCTGTTGTTGCTACACCTACAGTTGCCAATCCATTGATAGACGGTCTAACATATGCGTGTCATTATTGTTAACAAAATTAGTTGTTTCTAAACTTGAAGTAACAAATCAAACTTGAGTTATTTTGAATAATTTCAAAAACTCTTAAGACGTCGAGAGTAATAAATTATAAATACAATTATATAAAAGGGGTGTAACTAACCTCCACCCAATGCAACTCATCTTGCAATTGCATGGCAGGACCATTTATACGCTGATCTGCTGTGGAATGATGGCCGCTATCAGAAGCTTGGTGCAACATGGTGTTGCCATCAGCGTCGATCCTGGCTATCAACCGCGTCCATACTGTTTTTCTTCTTTTGACAAGCTTAAAGATGCGATACTGACGGTGCCTAATGGCCAAATGCAAAATGTTGTGTTCCTTATCATTAACGTGCTCAACAGCCTGAGGATGCACCTCCATAATCTGTTCGACAATGGGAACTGCTCCTGAGCAGGTTGCTATGATCAATGGCGTATGCGGCAGATCATAAGCGTTGGTTGCATTCATCACTTTTGTGGCGGTCTTTCCTTTTTCTTGATCATCATTAGGTCCGCTAATAAGACTTTCCACTGACCCCAGAGAAATCGTCTTGTCTTTTCCTGTCTTATTTACCTGCCATGAAAAATCTTTTTTGACGAGTGAAAGGGTGAGTTTCTTTAGTGACATTTGATTTTCCTTCTCCTTCCGGATCTCATCGATTTTCCGCCACCCTAGTCATGGTCGAGAAACTAACCACGTAAGTACATGCATATAAATATATTTATGGTTATATTTATATGCGTGCTTTTTAATCAATGCAATTATACGTATGAATAGTACTAAAGGCCATAAATAAAACAAACCTTTTGCGAGGATGTCCCATATGAAAAACCATACCCTCGAAAAAACTGCAATTTTATATGTACATGCAACTCGATCAGTAACAGTTCTTCAATTCCATTGTATATATTATTAACAATTAAAATTATGAAAAAATAAATGTGACTGAGCATGTGTTCTATGTATAATAAATCCAATTAAGTAAACATTCTAGCATTTGATATGTTTATAATAAATTAAAATCGATTTAGAATATTCCAAAGTTGGTTAATTACCCGCATGCTTCTTTCTACGGTAAGATTGGCGGGGCTGGTTTCTACCCAAGCTGCTCTCAAGATCGTCCTTTTGATTTTCTGAGACCGGTTCATCTTCAACAGGAAGGCCTGCATAATATAATAAATGTTACGAATAGTGCATGTGTAAACCTTAGAAATATATATATATATATATATATAGATTCGATTAGGTGTGCACTTGTCGTTAAACACTTGGTAGTTAATTATAAGATTTTACGTACACTACCGAACATTATGCATCAGGTGCAAACGCCTGAATGGATCTATATATATTGCAGTAGAGTATGTCGTACAATGATAAATGAGCATCTTCCACATGCTTTTGTCAAATTTTGGTTCGAAGGCCTTTCGCATTTGGGCTAGCAATTGAAGGCTTGTCGATCCCTTATCATCCTTTTCTTCTACAAGGAATTCGTAGTTGTTCTGTAACCATAGAGCAGTGCCTACATTGGAAAGCCAAAAAGATCAAGAGTTAATCATTGTTAGAAGCTATAATCACAATCTGACATGTGTTAATTTACAAAAAAGAATAATTGACGATCATTAAGAGAAAATTAAGAATCAACAATCATCTACAAATATTAATTTTTTTTATTGCAGCGAAGTATATTTTAGAGAAATACGTACCAAATTGTCGGCCAATGATCGCGATATGAAGAATGTTCTTTTTATCAGCAACTCTGCGCAAGTGCTTATCTATATTCTCCACTTTACCAGCGAAAAAGCGGACCAATTTTGTGTGACCAAGAACAGCAGCCCGGTAGAGTGGGGTTTCTCCCAACTTATTCGGAATCTCTAGTAGAAGTCCCGCGTACTCTCGGCTTTCGTCTGGCTTGCCGAACCTGTCCAACAAGAGTTTTGCCGCATCCAAATTTCCTGCAACAGCCACCTCGTGAAGAACGGTGTTCCCATGGGAATTATACGACATCAAAGCATCGCGTCTCACGTGATCATCAGGCAACAAATCAATCAATCTCTCGAGCACACCTTTGCCTTCGGAGACTAAGGCGGCTGCAACATGAAACACATTGTCTCCGTCCAATGTGAGTGCGCTAAGCAAGTCTTTGGTGTGCTTTTCGAAGTGTCCTATCACCTTTTCCCAGTCCTCGTCCATGGCCCAGTCATAGGGGCCTTCCATCCCTGCAAATCGATTTACCCTCCTCTCTCCCTCCGTTTGAGCCTCTATCTCTCTCCATTCCGCCATCTCTGTATTTTCTTACAGATCGATGATGCTCACGTAGCTAGTGTTGGTCTTTGCTTTCTTTTATAAGCTAGGCTAGCTAGCATATACTTTGCTTAATTTATTGTTTTTGGCTACGATACTTTGCTTAATTAAATAACAAAGTTGAAAAAGCATAAATCAAATTAAGGTATGTGTTTCTTGTTTCGTCCTTACTTTCAGGAGAAAAAGACTATCCATCGTAAAGTATCTGTATTTGCTTATTTAGTTCACTGAATGTAGATTATGTGTGCAGCACATGTTGTCTCGTGAATCATGTAGTACCTTCTATAGAAATTTTGTAAAATTGCTTGCATATATACTATGCTTATCAACTTAATAGTTAATAAAGTTCAAAATTAAAGCGTAAATCAAATTCAGGTTATTTTGTGTTTCATGTTTGCTCCCTACATTAATTAATAGTATCTACCTTTCCATTGTAAAGTATTTGCCTTTGCTTAATTATTTAGTTCACTGAATATAGATTCTGTGTGCAGCACATGTCGTCTCATGAATCATGTTGTGACTATTGAATATATGTGATGTTTTAATTAATAAATTTTCACTGTATTGTTGGGCTTTGTAACTTTTGTGGTTCAGATTGCATTTATATATCCTTTGTATACAAAGTAATCGTGCCATGTCATGCCATTCATTTGGTTTAATTTAGGATGATTTCGACTTTAGTCCATTAAATTGTTTTTTTTAGAGTTTAATACTATTACTTTTTTTTAATAGTTAAAGACCATATTCAAAATTGTGCTCCACGATAGAGTAACAATATCCCATTAAATCTCTACTATTTACAAATTATGCCATTATGTAATTAATATTTATTTTCAAATTGTGTCACTCTTTAATTGTTGTTAATTCTCCAATTAGGAATGAATTCTCTTAAATTCATTAAAAAAATTAATTCAAGGCACTTTTTTATGGTGTGGTATATATATATATATACAGGGCCTTTCCAATAAGGGATCTCTCATTTAATGTTAAATGAGGGATCACCTTGTGTGGCCCACACATGTCATTTTGTGTTAATCCGAATCCTTCATTTTTTACATCTCTATTGATAGATCATCCCTGCAAAAAATCAGCTAAATAGGAAATCGTTTACCTGTTCGTTTAAGCGGTCAAAGTTTAAAACAAATGGACGAACAACAAATTCCTCTATAAACACCTAAAATTTGATCGCTTAATCGAACGGGTAAACGATTTTCGATTTGGCTGATTTTTTGCATAAATGATCTATCAATGTAGATGTAAAAAATGGACGGTTCGGATTAACACAAATGACTCGTGTGGGCCCCATAAGGTGATCCCTCATTTAACACTAAATGAGGGATCCCTTATTGGAAGGGCCCTCTATATATATATAAATAGACAATAATGATCACTCGCTCATCATAGCGCGAGGAATTCCCTGCTCACTTAACAACCCAATTAGAAATGAATTTCAATGATCGGAACCGTTCATATTTTAGGGTATCATTCAAAGATCACTCTTACGAAAAATCGACCAAATTGAAAATTGTTAGCCAGTATATTATTGTCAACATCATTTATCCTTTTATCTAACAGATTGGATTTGTTTATACAGTTTGGATGACCAAACAATTACGGATTTAGCTAATTTTTTGCAAGGACAACCCTTAAGAAATGGATGGGCTGGTCTTGTTTCATTGAATTCCCTACTATGTAGTTGTTGGGTGGTTAGGTGAGTATGAAATTCTTTGCTTTATAGTGCAAAATGCAAATAATATTAATGATCGAAAATCTAACGTACTGTTTTGTATATATCTCCATACAAGTCTTAGTGCAAGGCTTAACTTAATCTAAAACCATAATAAATATGTAAAAAATCATTTTGTTTTGTGGACACTCAACAACAAAATCAATTTTGTTGGCTTGTAGAGATGTCGGTTAAAAAATTAAAGGATGAAGTGTAGTCCAAACTAATTATTTGATTGAAAAATGAAACTTTTTTTTGTATCTATGTGACACATAATATGCACACTAGAATGAGTGTACATATATGGCCAAAAAAAAAATCATTGTATTACAGACACAATAATGTTAGAATGCTGTAATGAGAAAAAAAGTGAATAAAAAAGTTAAGGCCAAATAGCATTGTCCTGATAGAATGCTGTTAAGGTGGGTGTGTTGGGGCTTGACCGTCACCTGCATCCAAAGCAACTCCTCTTGCAATTTCATGGCAGGACCAGAAACATGTCGAGAGGTTGGCGTAGAGTAATGTCTCTTATCTGCTGCAGCTTGGTGCAAAATGGTGTTGCCATCATTGTCAATCCTCATTGCCAACCTTGTACGTGATCACAAACTTAAAGATGTTCAACTGGCAGTGCTTAATGGCCATGTGCAAAATGTTCTGTCCGTTAACACTAACGTGCTCAACTGCCTGAGGATACTCCTCAAGTATCTTTTCCACAATGGGCACTATTCCTGTGCAAGTAGCTATGAGCAATGGAGTATAGCTGTAAATCGAGTGCCGCTTAGGTTTGGTAGGTTTCTCTTCTTTCTGATCTGCATCATCATCAGTAATAAGATGTTGCACTGACCCCAGAGAAATCGTCACGTCATTTGCTTTTGTACTGTGCTCCCATGAAGAGTCTTTCTTGACCAGCAGATCCGTTAGTTTCAATAGTGATATATGATTTCTCTTTGCCTCCCAAATCACGTAGATTACCGGCCATCCTATTCACGATTAATCATATATACCTTAATGTACCGAAGCGCTCTGTATAATTATATATATGTATAGGAACTTCTATTAAGGAATCCGTAAATAATATATATGATTATAAATATAGTGACCATCATGGTGATCATAAGATAATATATATATATGGGGCCTTAAAATGAGGGATCTCTCATTTAGCATTTATGGGGTCCACATAAGTCATTTTGTGTCGATTCGAACCGTTTATTTTTTATATTTTTCATCGATAGATTATCTTTGCAAAAAATCAGTCAAATCGAAAATCATTTGCCTATCTAACTTTGATTAAACAAATAGACAAACTAAATATTTTCGATGAAACTATTTATTTGTTTGATCAATATTAGATAGACAAATGATTTCTAATTTGGCTGATTTTTTGCAAAAATGATCTATCAATGAAGATGTAAAAATGAAGAATTTGAATCGATACAAAACGACTCTTGTGGGCCCCACAAGAGGGATCCCTCATTGGAAAGCCATATATATATATGAGTATATGACACAAAGAGTAAGCATTGTTTTTATTTTGGTTAAGGAAAGAGTAAGCATTTAATGATGATAATGAACCGAAAAATTGATCATAACACTCCACTAATTCAACACATTGGAAGTTCAAATTAAACAACGTACCTAGCTAAGAAGTACATTAATTAAGGTCAGAAATGTCACAAACCTTGTACACCTTCGATATAACTGCAATTTTATGTATTAACTTGAATATTAGTAAAATAAATTTTTTAAAAAAAATTTAGCATTTTAATTAATTAATGACACTACAATGATATTGATATATATTGTTACCTAATTACTATAGTCCGGCTTACTTTAAGGAAAAAAAAAAAAAAAAAAAAAACTTTATCACACCTTATATATTAATGTCTCTCATCAGAAATTAGATCAATCGATTATGTGATGAAAGATAACCTTACTTGGGCCTTAATAATTTGATATTAAATGATTAAGGTTAACAATATGATTACCGGCCACAAGCTTCCTCCAACAGATGGATTGGCGGGACTGGCTGCTAACCAAGCCATTCTCTAGATCATATTTTTTATTCGGTATGACCCGATCATCATCAGGATCAAGATGATCAACATTTGGAAGGCCTGCAAATAAGAATTGTATAAGCAATATGTACGTGCATGTTACGAATTGCTAATTCATAAGTAGATCGGGTACAACGGTCCTAAGTACAATAATAAATGAGCATCTTCCATCTGCTTTTCTGAAATTGAATTTGGAATGCGGATGGCATTTGGGCTAGCAATTGAAGGCTTGTCAGTCCATTATTTTCCTTTTTTTTCTGCAAGAATTTCGTACTTTTTCTGTAACCACAGAGCTGTCTCTGCATGAATGGAAGTCAAAACATCAGAGAATGTTGTGTGCAATAAGTCGAAATATATTGTGTAAATTTTTAAATATTGTATGCTATGACATTGGCAGTCGGTGAAAGATGCTCAAAATCTTATAATTTCTTAAGTAATTTACTTTATGTCCAATGGGCATGATCACAACACTACACATCTACATTCTCCCACACATTAGACCACTCGAGCAATATTGCATAGCCTTTTGTCAATTGCATTCCATGAATTAATTCCCACTTTTAATTTGAACTCCTTTTTACCAGCCATTTTGAGAAATCATAAATATATATACTAATCATAGCTAGACACACAAACTGTTATTCTAATTCATATGTGTGTGTGTGTATATATAGTGATTAATTGTATGCGTGTATGTGGGTGTGCGAGAGAGACAGAGAGACCAAAATGTTGGCTCGCCGTTTATGTTGCCCCTCGGCAGCGGCTTATTGAAGCGCACAAGGAACTTCCCCGCCTCCAGATTCCCCGACGCCGCCGCCTCGTGGAGGGCGGTGTTTCCGTGCCGGTTCTTCATCGCTAACGCGCAGTTATCGGAGGCGGGGACCAGCAAAATCAAGAAGTCGAGTACCTCCTTGCCGTGGCTGCTGCTGTAGGCTGCAATGTGAAACGCAGTGTCGCCGTCCACTGTCAATGGACGCAGCACTAGTTGCTTGTTTTTGCCGTAGTATTCCTTGAAGAGGTCCCACTCGTTGTACATGGCCCAACGGTATGGCCTTCTCATGCTTGCAATCGGAGTACTGCTTCCCCTCATCTCAGCTCCATCTTTTTGAATCTCTGATGACTCTCCCAACTCCATCACTATATTTAATTAAGTTAACTTTTCTCAATTGGCTGTGTAGACCGGCCACTACTCTATCCATCGAGCCATGCATGTGTATAATTTATAGGAATAAATGCTGATGGTAAAATCGTAAATATCCTTTGCTTAAAATAAATGAAGGTTGATATTTGCTGTTTAATAATGTTTGATAGAAGAGATCGAAAAGAATCCGGCCTACTGTTTCTGCCATTGCTTAGTTAATTGATTCCCGAATCTAGCAATAGTTAGTGAGTACTGATCACTATTCACTAGTGATGAATATGAGGATTTAAAGTTTTTTTTTTTAATGTAGAATGTAAATTAACTTTTTTTTTTAAAGAAAAGAAAAAATATTATGCTCATGATGAAAATGAAACTATATGCTTTTTGGGAGAAGACTTTGTGCCCTAACAAAGCACAAGATTTATGTGCCTTAATCAAATATGGCATAACTATTATTTACATACACATCATTATATAATTGTCATATATATCATATTAACATATTTGTTGTGAAATAGCATCTTACGAATTTCAAATTAACCTATTGTAATTTATCTTACTCTATTTCTCAATAAATTTAATATTCTCGATCATACATGTTTTTCCTTCGAAGGCTCCAACAACACCTACTTCTCTCTCAGCTATTTCAATTTATGTTCAAATTAAGTTTTTGAAATTACACAAGCCCTTTTAACTTTGATTTCTTAAATCAAGTCCTCATCAAAAAATTTGGATCAAAGTCTCCGCTGCACCATTTTTTAATTTGTTATCATTGGTTTCTTACATAAAGGTCTCATTGCAGTTATTTTAGTTGAAATTGTTATGTCGATCTCAATCTAAGATACATGAGATCAAGTCATACACAGTATTACCAGAATCCAACTTGTTCTTGACGCCTACACACATAGCCAAACACCAACCAAATAGCTATATATATACCTTGGTTGCCTGGAAGATCAAGTCTAGCATTCAATTAAGTTGGAGCACATAATAATGATCAATTCTAATTGCATGCAAATTATGAAAGTAAACTAGTTCTAAAGGAGATTGGGACTAAAGAAGAGTTAATATATGAAATTTTAGGGTTCTACATTTGGGCTGAATTTTTTTTTTTCTTAAAAGATAATGCGCTTATAAGTTTTTAAGTTGGGTTTGAAATCTTTTTTAATAAATTTAAGGTTTAGATTTAATAGAAAGGTTAAATAGTCCTTGTGTAAGTTTATGTGGACTTCTCATTCCTGCAATTGGACTTACCCTCTGATCAGTTCCCTCTTTTTGAATATATATCTCTGACGATTCTCTCAACTCCATCTCTATATCTTGATTAATTAGTTCTCTATTGGCTGTACGTACAGACCAGTACTCGATCGTGCCATGCATGTGCCATGTGGTTTTTTTTTTTTTTTTTGGCCAGGACCATGTGGTTTTATTTATAAGATTGTTGATGATAAATCAAATCGAATTCGAATATTTGATGCACAAAGTTGAATAGGCACAAAATAAATGAAGAGTGATGTTTCATGTTTGATGCGCACTTCGTAAATAATTCACGAATCTGTTCTGGGGAGAACCAAATTGTCTCAAACATGCAGGATCATCTGGGGACTATAGTTAGTGAGTATTGATCACTAGTGATGAAGATGGGGATTTAATTTTATTTTTTAAGTAGTACATGTTATTACCTTTTTTTTTTATAAGAGAAAAAGAAAAGATTATGGTCATGATGAATTTGAAACTGTTATATTTCGTCATGAATAATAGATTTTGAATAGCAGTTTCAAAATTTGGGACCTTTGTAAGGTAATTTCACTGAATATATAGCTCTTTTCTAAGAGGCGCTTTTTTATTTTTTTTTTATTTTTTTACCTTGGTGGGAAAACTTCTATTTTTTTAACTTTGTAATTTGTCACTTTTAGGATCAATACCCTTAAGTTCATAAAGCACTCAACAAAATCGATCTTAAAATTAACCAAAATATGTAGAAATCAAAAGGAAAAGAAAAACAGGTGTACTGCAACCCAAAGGCTTGAATAATGACAAGAATTTAGAGAGAGAGAGAGAGAGAGAGAGAGAGACTCTGCAAGATGCATGAAAAAGCAAAAGGAGATCCTCTATGAAAGAAACCTTTCAATGAATAAGCATCTTGAAAAGTTACATATTCTTTCCACAAGTAATTAATTGAACCAAAATACAAAACCTGACTTGAAACGTCCTAATCCCAATCAATAAGGAACTCTCTTATCCCATATCAGTTTAGCTACAGAGTCTATGGCGTAACTGGCGTTCATGGTTCTTATATTTTGTGATTTCGAATGAATTATACAAAAGAGAAAAAAAAAAAAAAAAAGAGGACAAATGACTGTTGAAAAAGAAAACAGAGTAAAATATCAAAGACCCAAATCGGAAGGTAAAATATTAAAATAGCAACCCACTTTTAACCACCAGGTACTTGGTTTCCTCCTCTGGAATAGGTGCTTGAGCGAGAACGATAAGATCACCATCCCTCAGTGGCATCGGCATCATCCACTCCAGCATCGCGCTCTCCGACCAAACTCCATCTCTATATTTTATTAATTAATTAATTTTCTCAATTGGCTTTGCAGACCAGTACTATATCCATCGAGCCATGCATGTAGTTTAATTTATAGGAATGCTGGTGGTAAAATCGTACATATACTTTGCTTAATTTCACAAAGTCGAACAAGCACAAAATATATTTATGATTTTTTTACACTTTAGGCTTTAGCTACCTGAATGTTAAAGCAAATTTTATTTTACCACTTAAAAAAAAATTGTATCAATTTACCATCTGAATTTAAAATTTATTACAATATGCGGCCTTCATCCAATTTTATTACTATTTCCGTTAAAATTAAGAGCATATTAGTTTTTTCAACTCAATTTTATATTTTAGAAAGAAAAAAAATTCAAGAACCCCACCCAACCCCAACTCTGCCTCCCACCCTCTACACAGCAACCCATCCCTTGACCACCCATTCCCCGACCCCACCAGCCCTCTCTCTCTCTCTCTCTTCCTTTCATTCTCTCTTTCTTTCTTTGTTAATCATTTTAACTTGTACGAATACAATATATTCCAAAGAGCAATTTTATGTTCAAGCCTTGATTTTTGTTCAATATATTGTTCAAACCAGCAACCTGTGATATACAAAATCCAATGGTCTTTCCTAGATCCAAAACATTAGGCTTGTGATTTGTGAGCAAATGCAATCCAACTGGGCAAAGAACAATTATCAATTTTTTCAAGGGAGACTCCGTTGAGCAAAATTCCTGAAAGAAAGATTGAAGGCAATAATTGACAAATAAGATATATGCCACATAAACCCAATTTCAGTGAAAGGGTAATAATTGACTTTATATGCCAAAAGATTGAAGGTAGCTGGTCTCCAATTTAGAGGCCGACCACCTTGCCGGCCTCTCCGTGTGCTCCCACTGTGTAGCAGAGAGAGAGAGTGAGAAAGAAAGAAAGAATGAGAGAATGAAATTAAAGGAAGAGAAAAAGAGGAAGGGCTGGTGGGGTAGGGGAATGGGTGGTCGGGGATGGGTTGCTGTGTGGAGGGAGGGAGGCAGAGTTGGAGTTGGGTGGGGTTTTTTGAATTTTTTTTTTAAAATATAAAATTGAGTTGAAAAGACTAATATACCCTTAATTTTAACGGAAATAGTAACATAATTGGATAGATACCGCACATTGCAATACATTTTAAATTCATGTGATAAATTGACACAAATTATTTTTTAGGTGGTAAAGTGAGATTGGCCATAAAGTTCAGATGGGTAAAGTATAAAAAATATAAATAAAATATTTGATATTTAAAGTTGGATATAAGAGAAAAGAATCATACTGTATTTGCCTTTGCTTATATAATTAATTCACGAATCTAGCTATAGTGATAAATATGCATAGGGCTTTAATTTGTTGAGAATTAATTTTGAAAATTCCATAATTATGTTTACTGTTATAGTTTCTAGAAAAAGGGCTGCTGAGTTTGTGATCTTTTGGTATTTCTAGAAGAGTTAGGTGGAAGTTGGAAGTTGGAAGTTTGGATTTTTTACATGTCTCTAGAAATAAGTAAGTTGGTTTAAATTGTACCTATGTATTAGCTGCAGTTGGAAGAAGCAAAAAAGAGAAAAACGTATTGCAGGGCCTTGCAGCCCAAAGAGGCTTCTGTGCAATCTTCTTTCATTAAGAGAATAAAATTCTGCAGTAAAATCAGTTTTCCTTTTCTCTTTACTTCTGCTCAACCCAACAGTGGTATCGATCAGAGCTTTCCTTTGGCTTCGAAGCTCTCCTTTCTCCTCTCTTGTTCTGTCATGGCCTCAGCTAGCTAGTAACTACAACCAAACTGCAGTGGTGAATATTATGATATATTACTGGAGCATTCAAATGAGGACAATGATTTATGAGAATATGTAGAAGATGGCTTCGATCGATGAACCCGAATCTCCAGCAGCTCTCTCTCTACCTGGTCAAACGCAAAGCAGAAGGCCAGCAGAGAGGGTCAGGTCATCAATGTTTGGTTCAAGGCAGCTATATGTCATGAAAGGAAAGTGGTTTGAGTAATGGGTACGTATCATAGGATAGTTACATGAGGTTCACTTAAATTAACATCATGATGGATCACTAGCTCGATTAACTAAATGAATGTTCCCCATTTGCATTCTTAACTTCCCTAACTCATGTATTACAACATTTATTAATTCTTTCAGACTATTCTCACGTAGGGGGTGTACTCAATCCAAACTTTTAATGAATTGTATTTTCAAGTGACAGACTTTCATAGACTTTCAGAATTATGATTGACTTTCATAGAGTTTTATTAAAAAGCTTTCATAGACATTAATAGATTTTCAACGACTTCTAATACTTTCAATAACTTCTAATAATTTCTTCTTCTTCCTCTACTTCATTATCTCTATACATGTTGGACTGAGAAATTATATCAACAGAACTACCTGAGGAAAAAAATAAAAAAGACAATAAACAAGACCTAGAAATGCTCACTGCTTTATTATTGTATGTTTCATGCCTAACCAAATTTGAGTCAACAGGCAGCTATATGAATTACTCCCAAACTAGATCATTTGATATTAATATTTTTTCCGCAAACACTATCAAGTACACATATTCATTCTACTTGCATTTTAAGAACATAAATCTCTAAAAAAACTATAAATTGTAAAGACCCACAATGTTTATGACTAACTCATTAGCTGACCAACAAACCTATAGCACAACCGCTTGCCAAATTGTCATTAGAATTATGAAGTTCCAGGGTGATGAAATGAAGTCAAAATTAAGAAACTAGATTTGCCCTTTGTTAGATGCAAATTATAAAATCTTATCTGCAATCACTACTACAATTGTATAAATAGACAACAGTCAATAAACAACGGTTCTTATTTTGTCCGTTATCTTAATTTAACACACAACGGATTTTAATAAACTGTTATATGAAGGTATCATATCCAATGCTATTTGGTCGGATGAATTTTCTTAAATTATTAAACACAATAGTTTTAAGTAAAACCGTTGTGTTGGACAAGTTACAGAAAAATAAAAAAATTTGCGGGTCTTTGTATTTGACAAAATACACGCCCGCGTTAATGAAAAAAACCATCGCGCCTTTAACCCCTCAGACAGAACACAGACCTCCTCCTCCTCGTGCCCTCAAACCCAGACTTGCTTCTTCCCAAAACCCAGACCTCCCGCACTCTCACTTTGCTCACTCTTTCTCTTTCTCTCTTCTGATTATGGCCATCACCCATCACCGTCCCTCACCACCATTGTGTCGCCCTTTCACCACCATGTACGCACTCGTCTTCTCATCACCGTCGCCATGGCTGCACACATCTTCTTATCATGTCGACTCTCAGTCGTTTATGCCTTCTGAAATCACTGGATTTATGCTATCCTCCAACCAAATCACACAAAGATATGGGAAAGCTTGAAACCCTAACCCTAATATGGACCATTGACTTCGCTGAGCTCACACTGGGCTTTCAGGTGCTTTTTCCCTCACTTTACTCTTTTGTTTTTCCTCTGTGCTAGGGTTCTCACATGAAGTTCTTGATTATTTCCTCTACGTTGCTGAATTTGTGTTTTGTTATCTTTTTTTTTTTTTCTTTTTTCTGTAATTTTTTTGTGGGTTTACTTTGGAGGGATTTGAGGTTAGATTCGTTTGTTTTTTGAGGTTGATTCCTTTCATGTCATCTCTTTTTAAAATTTTCTTGCTTGGTTTAATCTCATGAACTAGGATTTTTAATAGGAATTTTTGTTCTTAATTATTATTAATTTTGTTCATTAACTGTTTTCTGAGTTTTTTTTTTTAAACAGAATATGCATTTACTACCCTGGAACAGTCATGAAACCATCATATTACACAAAAACCATCAGCTGAATCCTTCGATTGCTGCATCAATACTTCTATATGAAGGTATGTCAGAAATTTTATGCTAACTTCTTGTAGCTGTTGTACTTATGCCCGTAAAATCCTTTCTATGTTCAGATTTGATTGAGTCTCGAATGCAGAACTTACTTACCAGAGCTTCATCTGTGATTCTTACAAATATAACCCTTGAGACATTGGATGATCTTGATGAAGTTGAGGTATGCTCATATCTTTTTTTTTTTTTTTTGTCTTTTTGTACCATTAATATGATATTTTAAGCTTTTTATATTTTTATGTATTTTCAATAATTTTTTTTTTTTTTTTTTTGTATACGACATAGCTATGTCATCCCAACTTTTTGCGCTTGCCTTTTGATTTAGCTGTATTTTTGTATATTGACTAAATTTTGTCCCATATCAACTTAGGGATAATGTACAATCTCTAATGTAGATTGTGCTAACTTGAGAAAATAAACCATTTTCTGCAATAATTTGAACAGTGGTATTGCAGTATCCTATGTTTCTGTTTGTGATCTATATGCTGTGCCTCTATCTGTAATTGGTTTTTGTAATTTTCCAAAACATAATTTCTGCAGATAAAATTTATGGACCTTTAGCTTCCCAAATATAAAAAGCTATATATTTCCGAATGCCTATCATAAGCGCCACTATGGGGACAGTTAAAAAAACTGTTGTGCTCCCGCAAAAAAGTGGTTTCGAGCATTTCTTTATTTCTGTGCAAACTGGAAAGGCAAGTGCAAAGTGCAAAGTGCAAAGTGCAAAGTGCAAAGACAGTCAGTCTGACCATCTCTCGCCCCCACTACTCTTTCTTTCTTTCTCTCTCTTTTTCTGAGCCTTAACTTTTCACATTCTGAGCTCTGTGAGAGTTAGTGAGTCCTTTGGCAATAAGCAACTTAGCAAGAAACAATGGTGAAAGAAACTGAGTACTATGATGTCCTCAGCGTCAGCCCCTCGGCTTCCGAAGAGGAAATTCGCAAGGCCTATTATCTCAAGGTTCATTATTTCATATATATTCCTCCATTTGTCTAAATTTGATCAGATTGAAGTTTGATATGCTGTACATTTCAATATTTCATAATAGTTTTGCATTTATTTTTTAACTTCTTTTTAACCCTTTTCTCAGTTAATTTTGGTGCATTGGTATGATTCATATACAAGAATGAATAAATGAATTTCAACCATTAATTCTAAATTTATAATAGATATATTTTGTTTAATGTTCTTACCTTTCTTATGACCTTAGAATGGAATTATTTGGTGGTAGATCCCGCTTGTATGATAATGGGCTGCCTTCTTTTTGTCTATTTTGAAACATTAAGGACTGAGTGAAATGGGAATCTGATCGAGCTTCAGAAGAATATGAATATTTTGATTTCTAAATTATTAAGAGACCTTAATCACTTTATTGATATTTGATTACTCATACTAACACATTTTTTAAAACTTACATGTCACTTATGGGTTTATGCTTTCTTTTGTTCAAATCTTGGTGAACTATTTAACTTTGTTTAATGAGCGTTTTTATGAACTGGGAATCTTTTTCTGTATTGAAAACTCAAGAATTTAATAGGGAGAAGCTATGTGTATTGGTACAGGCAAGGCAAGTTCATCCAGATAAAAATCCAAACGATCCTCAAGCGGCTGAAAGATTTCAGGCAAGTCCACTGCTTCTAATTCTTCTTGGTAACAGCCCTTTTATGAATCAAATGGAGGCTAAATAATTATTGGTTTCCACCCTTTTAATAGAATCGGAGCCATCTAATTTTTCTTTTTCTTAAGCAATAAAATCAACTCTGATTCATTGCAGCGTTGCTCTGTCATTTATTTGCTCTGAAAATGGGTTGCTGCATTTAAGTTTTTTTGTGAAGACACAGGCGCTATTATATTGTCTCATTAACGTGAGCCGTTTTATGTTGTATCACATATTTGTATGGTCTGTTACCCTTCTTTTTTTTTTTTCTTTTTTTTTTGTGGGTATAAAAATCTTAATATTTGCACGTACTAGGTGAAGCTTATCAAGTTTTGAGTGATCCAGTGCAAAGAGATGCATATGATCGAAATGGAAAGTATTGCATATCTAGGTAGAATACTCTTGTGCTCACACACACACACACACTATATTGTCCTATCACAGAATTGTCACTTGAGCTCTTTATTGTGTAAAGGAAATGAAAATGTTACAGTTGCTTATAAAATTATACTTGCTTACAATCTTTGCGTCTTGCCTTTACTCATCTACACATTCTTGACATAAATTATGGCTTCATTTGGTGTAGTTGCTTTCTGACATCAGACTGAATCAACTTAACTTTGTTAAATGTAAACAGTCCAGTCCATATATATACAAGAAAAAAAAATTCCATAGTTGTGATTGCACAATAATAGTTAAAACAATTTGTTGTTCACAGAACTTTCTCTACATTATTTGATGTTTGCTATGTGCAACACATTTTAAAATATTGTCATTTGTTATGTTGTTATGAAGTCTTAATTTGTTGTGATTGATTTGAAGTTACAAGATGCAAAGGACATACCTCTTGACAGGGTAAGGCATTCACTTGTGAGATTAACTTCAATTGATTCCCACTCATTAAACTTTTTTTGAGTGATTTTGTTGAGTGGATAATTATATTGGCTAGATGTATCTGTTTCAGATCATTTTATTATTGAGTTGGCTTTGCCTGCTCTGGATTTTCATGAACTGAATTACCTCCTATTGGATCATACTATTCTTATCATGCTTACGTGGTTGCAATTCATGTTCCATTTAGTTGTTGCTTTAGTTGTGGGTGGGGTGCTTAGCCACACACAAAATATCTACCTCATAAATTATGCATGATTACATTAAAGACCCATATGGTATCTGTTAGCTAGGGTGCTAAGTTGAGTTGTGAAACCTATAAAACCCCTTTGATGATGCATTTGACTTCAACTTGTAACTTTTCTTTTCTTTTCTTTAACTTACATTAAAGACCCATATGCATTTGACTTCAACTTGTAACTTTTCTTTTTGTATGATTTCAGGTTGCAGTGAAGGGAGCATCACTACAAAAAGTCATTCTTGAAATCGTAAAAGGAAAGTGGGAGCAGGAGAGGGACTAAGTTCTGCTTGCCACCATTGATGACTCTTGTAAGTATGTTCGAGATTTATTAATTATTGCTTAAACAAGCATGCATTTGTAAGTATGATTGTGCATGTAAAAGAGTATTATATGCCAAATTAGATATGGTAATTAAACTTTGTATATGGATGCTTGGGGTGGGAGCTGTGGAGAGATGTGTTGAGGGCAACGCTGGAGCATGGGCTGGCACCCAAGTCGTGGACTGACTACTTGTACTTGTCAGTGGGTGGAACTCTTTCCAACGCTGGAATGAGTGGCCAAGCTTTCAACCATGGACCTCAGATTAGTAATGTTCATGAGCTTGACGTTGTTACAGGTAATTCATTCACACTTTCTTATATATATAACTATTCTATAGATCATTTTTTTGTAAGCTAGGTTTTCAATTCAGTATTTTATATCAACCATTGAGATCGAAGAAAATGATGATTTTAGTAGATATATTGTGGTGTATTTGTTGTTTGATCATTAAACTAATTAATCTTTGTCTGTATGAACGTCCAAATAGAAAGGCAGTTAATGTGATATTCCTTTGTGGACTGTAGCATATTAATTAATGTATGCCGGCCTTCACATGGGCTCTTTTTTGTTAAATGATACAACAATATGATTAATTGTCATCAATCACATTAGTAAGTTGTTGTGGGTTGCTGCCAAATAAACATTTTGATTAATGCATGGTGATTGGTGGTTGTGGGTATGTATGTTCAAATTCAATCTTTGGCAGTATCATGATATCAATATTGCATTAATGACCTTAATTCTTGGATTAATTGCAGGAAAGGGTGAGCTCATGACATGTTCAAAAGAGTGAAACTCAGAGTTGTTCCACGCTGTTCTTGGTGGGCTAGGGCAATTTGGAATCATCACTAGGGCTAGAATTGCTCTTGAACCAGCACCCCAAAGGGTATCTCTCTCTAGCTCTTCTCACTCTCTATGTAAACAAAAGATAGGCATGCCACCTTGATAGTCCCAGGAACCTCAACTGCTTTCAATTAACCGAACAAAGATGGGAAATGGGTCTTAGAAATAGATGAATTTTAAATTGAGACCATAGATTAACAAATGCCCCTTACCCCCAAAAAAAAAAAACAGTATGAACAAATGAAATGCAAGCAGGGATAGTGACATGCCATCACAAATATAGAGGGCCAGGGAGGTTGGGACATTGAGATTTAGAACTAATCCTCTTCTTTCTATTTGTGGTGTTACATCATTATCTTTGTTACATAAAATTTTTGGTTGAATTTTATTTTTAATTAGTACTCCATGTTTGCCTTGTTTCAGTGGGAACGAAGGCAAGACAACACTTATACCCAAGAAGATATCGATGAAGTCCGGGCTGAATGGGCAAACTTCGTGGGCCAGTTTATGTAGACATTTCTGGTTGGATTTTTGCATGACACCTTTTTTACGTAGGCCATATGTTTAGCTAGACTAGCTTTGGGTATATATGATATATTGATTACTTTGCTAGATTAGCTTGGGATGATTGATAGGCTAGCTGCTGGATAATATTTTGATATATATATGGCAGCAATTAGGTTGATTCATTAGATTGATGCCTAGTTTTTTGGAAAGGTATATATGGAGGGTTTTTGTTTATGGCATATATGGCTGGTTTTGTGAATGAAATTGGGTTAAGGGAGCAAGGTACATATATACAATTACTACCTTTAAATATCTTATATTATTTGGTTATATTAGAAATTCCAATCCTTTATTATTGTGAATTGGTATTTTGTAAATGTATAATTTATTAGGAATGTTAATTATGAAGGGAATCAATTAATGGTTGTACCAAAACAACCTATCTCATCAATCAGATTCTGCATTGTTTGTTCATAATTGCATTGTGGTCAAAGACAATTGGGAGTTTCTAAAAACAGATGTAAACAGGCACATTATACAACAGTTTTTCGATAAAAAGCGTGGTCTGTGCCCTTGACTTACAATGGTTCAATATCATAAACCATTGTCTAATTCTTAAGCATACCACACAAATCTTAAGAAGCCATTGTGCTAAGTACCTTCATACAATAGTTTCTAATCCAAAAATCGATGTACCAAATAAGTATATACAACGGTTATGTGGTTAATATTTAATTTTCTTAATGCATGAATACAACGGTTTCATATAAAACACCGTAGTTTGAAAAACCTATAGACATGGCAATACACATATTATTCAATAGATTAGACAACGGTTTTTAACAATAATCCGTTGTTTTAATGGCTATTTCACCTCGTGTTTCTACCTAAAATAGTTGTAAAACCAATTCTTTACTTAACATAACCGTTGTTTAACATATATATACACATCGGTTTTTAAATATAAACCGATGTTTAAATTGGCACTCAACAACGGTATCTTCCAAATCATTGATTTTAAAGGTTGTATATACAACGGTGGTACATCTATAACCGTTGTGTAGGTGCACCAGGACAACGGATTTTGTCCGTTGTCTATTGGGGGTATGAATAGACAACACTCGATTAGACGACGGTAAATTATAAACTTAGACAACGGTGAAAATCCGTTGTCTGATTGCTATTTTGTAGTAGTGAATTATTTAAGAGCATAGCTTTTAAACAATAAATTAATAAGACGTAGGATATTTGCTAAACAAACATGTGAGGAACATGTTAATAAACTATTTTAAACTATTTTTGTTGAGAGCGTATATATGAATCAGGTAATACATTTGAACCACACTGCAAGAAATGGTACTGTGATGGTTATGAAGAAAGCAGTGACCCCAAAGAATTAAGATGCCAAATTGGTGGAGCATTGAAGTACTATTTCGGGACTTAAAAAATCTCATTAATTGATCTGAAAAACGAAAGCTTCTTTTGCGAAGAGAAATATATATGGCTGAGGCTGTTGTTTCCTTTGTGGTCCAAAGCCTCAAAGGTTTCATCATTCAGGAGGCAAAATTAGTGTATGGAGTTGGCGGTTATCAAGTTTAGCCTTGTAAAAATGGAGTGAAACTGGATATATAAGGAGGTTTGGTATTTATACCTCAATGTCAAAAGTCTTTCAAAACTAGTGGGGGTAATGGAAGAGAAATAAGGAGGTTTGGAATTTATAACTCAATGCCAAAAGTCTTTCAAATTTTATTAACTTGAAAAATCTATGAAAGTCATTGACATTATTTTGAGTATCATATGACTTTTTTAGACTTTTAAAATGTCTTCATTGAGTACTACCTAAATTTCATAGAATTTTAAAAAGTCTAAGAAAGTCTTGATTGAATACTCTCTGACTTTTTAATTTAACAAAAGTTATTAAAAGTATGGATTCTAAATCTTTCAGATATATAAACCAATGCCTGTTAATTAATTTAATAAATTTTATGCCAAGAAAACATCATCACTACTCCCACATAAAGCTGCTCTCTCCTTAAGCCAATTTGAGAAAAGAGTTGAACATGAAATGAGAGGGAAAAGCAAGAAGAGGAATTAAGAACACTTAGCGATGTTTGCTTATGGTCCACTTGTTTTTCATCAAATTGGCTTAAAGAGAGAGAGGCCTTTAATTTGTGTGAGAGTTAAGTCATCGCGATGTTTGCTTCAAGCTAGGCAGCTATATGTCATTTTTTTACAGAAAATTCATTGAATCAAGGTATCGGCAAAAGCTCATACACTCCATTTTACAGTATTTTCACGCATTATAGTTTACTGTACGTAAGAGATAAAATTTCTATATACGTACATATATATATATATATATCCATACCAGTTGGTCCACAAATTTAAATAAATCAAATACATAATTACAAATCAAATACCGTACGTATCTTTATCACCATACAATTTATTATTACAAGCCTGTTTACTCTTAATATATTCTGCAAAATTTCGAAAGAAAACATTTATGTAATAAATAATTTATTGGAAAACAAGAAAGAACCCAGCTGAGAGCTATCGGTTCATGCTTGCTTTCTGAGCATTAAGTTACTTTTAGCTCACTCACAATTCAAGATGCAATCTTATATATTGAGCTTCAGTCATACTTGTCCCGGGAGCAACGGAGCAAAGTCTTCCTAATTATTTTTTTATATATTAATTTCACACATTCAAGGAATGCATGATACAAAGGAAACTGCAGTAGTCCAAACACAGTAACTGGGAGAAGAGCAATAGTGTAAACCAGAGACCTAGTCCATTTCTTTTGGAGATCATGAATCAACAGAAAGATGGTAGCACTGAAGGCGAGCATGGTGGTTATCATGGACAAGAATAGGAGGACGAATCCAAATTTTAGCTTGCGCGGGAGCGAGTGACGAAAATATGGATACTCAAGGGGAGATGTCAGAATAGAGAGGAACATTACCACAGAAGCCAATGAGCTGCAAAGCGAGACAATGTCCATGATGGTGAAGATCCAGAAGAAGGGAGAATCTCGGAAAATAGGAAGGCCATTATTTGGGTCGTTACCCCCAGGAACCTGGAATGCAGCTGCAAAGACGAGTGTGGACACTAGGACCCCCACGACTGTGCATGCCTGAGCAGTGTCTTTCATCCAGTCTTGTGCTGACTTCAGAAGGCCTTTGTGTTTTTCATTGAATAGCTCCACTGCAGTCTCATTCTTCTTGTTGTGGTGCAAGATATAAAGAGATGGCATTATCTTTTGCACACGCTGCAGGATACATGCACATACATCAATGGGGCTTTTAGATTGAAGGGCGTACAAAATGTTTTCTTAAACCAACCTCTTATTGATTTACTAATCCTAATATAACTCCAATTCGATTTTTAATTCGCATGGCAGGCCATGGTTAACTAGAAGATGTCACTAGAGAACGTAATATTTACTTCATATGCCATTTAAATATTATTAATCTTTTGATCGAAGGTCCTTTTCAGTCTAAAAACCTATAAATTAATAAACATTAATATATATTATCCTAATTATATATATATATATATATATATATGCAGATCTAGATCAGTGGCTGACCTCTACCCAGTGCAACTCATCTTGCAATTGCATGGCAGGACCGTTTATACGCTGATCTGCGGTACTGTAATATCCACTATCAGAAGTTTGGTGCAATATGGTGTTTCCTTCATTGTCGATCCTTGAAGCCAACCTTGACATAATTGATTTTCTGCTTTTGAGAAGCTTAAAGATGACATACTGACGGTGCCTAATGGCCAAATGCAAAATGTTAAGTCCCTTATCATTGACGTGCTCAACAGCCTGAGGATGCACCTCAAGTATCTTTTTCACAATGGGAACTGCTCCTGTGGTGGTTGCTATAAGCAATGGGGTGTACCGCTTAGCTTTGGCTACATTGATTTTTTTATTTACCTCTTCTGTCAGATTCGCTTGTGTGGCCCCGGCGGCCTTTCCTTGTTCTCCTTCAGATTTGTCATGAGGCCCCTGATCTTGATCTTGACTATCATGAACTTCCACTGGCCCCAGATAAATCGTTGTGTCTTTTTCTTCCCAACTTCTCCTCCAAGAATAGTCTTTCTTGACGAGTGAGTGGGTGAGCTTCTCTAGTGATTTTTGCTTTTTCTTTTCCAACCAGATCATATGGATTGTTGGCCACCCTATTCATGGTCAAGAGAATTAATTTAAGGGCAGTAACGGCGTGCATATATATATATATATATATATTTACAGGCTCCTCCTATTAAGGTATATCTCAACTTATTTATGTTGATGTATAACCTTGTTGGGGCCCACACAAGTCGTTTTGTGTCAATCCGAACCGTTTGCAAGGATCATCTTCATTGATAAATCATCTTTGCAAAAAATTAGTCAAATCGGAAATTATTTGCATATCTAACTTTGATAAAACAAATGAACGATTTCATTGAAAATATTTGGTTCGTCCATTTATTTGATCAAAGTTAGATAGGCAAATGATTTCCTATTTGACTATTTTTTGCAAAGATGATCTATATATCTATATAAAACAATTAATTTCTACGCGCATAGTCCATTCTAGCTTTAATTAGACGCGCATATTTTATAGTTTTTTTTTTAATCTTTTGATCTTACTATTGTCATAATTTAATATTTTATGATATAAATCATCAATTAAGACCATTTTTTAGTTTTAACTCATGTGGTTTTGAGCTCCAATTTCTCGATTAAATTTTATTTTTTCACTCTTAAGTTTTGGATGCTCAAAATTTATTTATTTATTTATTTTTTAGATTTAGGGGAGGGGGAATCGAACATAGGTGAAGAGGGGCAAACTCTACGACTCTTCCAACTGGACTGCTCACCAATTACGCTCAAAATTTATTTAATAATAGAATCACTTCGAAATACATTTGTATTCAATAAATATTTAAAAATTGAAAGAACACTTTAATAAATAAAAAAGTACAACCAATCATCTGAATATAAGATAATTTAAATTAAAACTTTTTTGGCCAATTGAAATCAAAGAGCCTTTTCCCATTGAGTCAAAGCTTATTTAAAGATGATTGAGATTATTGTTAAAGCTAATTATTTAGCTTTCAACTATACATATCTTTTTGGGTAAAGTCACTTTTGGTCCCTATATTTTAGGGTAAGTCGTATTTTGGTCCCGTCATTTCAATTTGCACGTTTGTAGGATCATGTTTTCATTAGTGTCGCAAGCAGGTCCAATCTGTCAAAATCGAGATGAAAAATGCCGACGTGACACCACCTAATTGGCTCTGAGTACACGATTTTAACGAATGAGACTTGATTGTGATATTAATGGAAATATGATCCTTAAAAAATTCAAATTGAAATTAAGGAGACCAAAGTGCAACTCATCCATAGTACAAGGACCAAAAACGTCTTTTGGCCTATCTTTTTCATTTTAATTTTACTTTATATGAGAAACTTATGATAATTAAGTAAAATTGTTTGTAACCTTAATTCAGTCATACTGTTAAACTTGATGCTAAAAATAAGTAACACAATATTTACAGTAAAAAAATGATGTTTCGGTCCATAATAGAAAAAATTTATTATCATGAAAAAAAAAAGAAGAAGTTTATAAGCCCAACAAAAAATGTCTCTTGCACGCATCTTGACAGATGAAATTAAACTAATTAAAGGCCAGAAATTAAATAATAACCTTTTGCGAGGAAGTTCCATATAGAAAAGTACGCCATTCGAAAAACTGCAATTTAATTTATGCATGCAACCCAATCAGGAACAGTACTTCAATTCGATCTTATATTTCAAAAATTAAAATTATGAACATATATATATATATATAGAGATTTTTTTCTATTGATGGATTCTTCATTAAGAGTAAATAAGGAATGCTTGGAAAAAAAAGGTAAATAAAGAATCTCTTGTGGGGTCACTTCACATTGTATTTTGATGATCGGAACCATCTACATTTTAGGTCTCCATCAAAGGATCATTCTTGCAAAAATTTAGCTAAATCAAAACCATTAAGACATGTAATTGTGATTGAATAAATAGACGAATATAGTGATTCCGTAAATACTTGAAATGATGTCCCTTTAATCAAATGGTTAAATTATTTTTTATTTGTCTAATTTTTTGAAAGAATGATTTTTGTATAGAGACTTAGAAAATAAACGGCTTCGATCATCGAATTATGATGCTGAGTAATCAAATCTCACAAGCCATATTTCATTATGTTTAAGATGATGTAAACTTCAACTGAAGGGACATATATATATATATATACATGCTCTTTCTATTGAGGTATACCTCAACTTATTTATGTTGAGGTATGACCTTGTTGGGGCCTACATGAGTCGTTTTGTGTTGATCCGAACTGTTCGCAAAATCATCTTCATTGATAGATCATCCTTGCAAAAAATTTGTCAAATGAGAAATCATTTGCCTATCTAACTTTAATAAAACAAATGAACGGTTTCATCGAAAATATTTGGTTCGTCCATTTATTTGATCAAAATTAGATAGACAAATAATTTCTGATTTGGCTAATTTTTTGCAAGGATGATCTATCAATGGAGATGTAAAAATTGAACGATTCGGATCGACACAAAACGACTCATGTGGGCCCCAATAAGGTATACCTCAACATAGAGTTGGGACCCACACGAGTCGTTTTGTGTCGATCCAAACCGTTCAATTTTTACATCTTTATTGATAGATTATCCTTGCAAAAAATCAGCCAAATAGGAAATCATTTGCCTATCTAACTTTGATCAAATAAATGGACGAGCCAAATATTTTCGATGAAACCGTCCATTTGTTTTATCAAAGTTAGATAGGCAAATGATTTCCGATTTGACTAATTTTTTGCAAGGATGATCTATCAATGAAGATGATCCTTGCGAACGGTTCGAATCAACACAAAACGACTCGTGTGGGTCCCAACAAGGTCATACCTTAACATAAATAAATTAAGGTATACCTCAATAGAAGGAGCCTGTATATATATATATATATATACAGTAACGATCACTCGCTCACCATAAAGCCGGAAATTCTCCGTTCACCTAACCATCCAGCAATGAATTTCAATGATTGGAACCGTCCATATTTTTGGGCATCATTGAAAGATCACCCTTGCAAAAAATCAGCCAAATCGGAAACTGTTTAGTCAGTGTATTACTGTCAATATCATTTCAACCTTATCTGACGAATTGTATTTTTCTGCAAAGTTTAGAGAACCAAACAATTATTGATTTGGCTGATTTTTTACAAGGGCGACCCTTAAGGATGGACCTAAAAAATGGACGGTCCCGATCATTAAATTCTCCGCTCTGTGGTGAGCGGGTGGTTAGATGAGCGGGGAATTCCCCGCTATATGGTGAGCGAGTGATCATATATATATATATATATATCAATATATGAATGAGCATGTGTTCGATATGAAGAATTAAAACATTTTAGCATTTGATTTGTATCATAATTATTTAAAATCAATTTAGAATTTTACAAATTGAATTACCCGAAAGCTTCTTCGAACGGAATGATTGGCGGGAATGATTTCCACCCAAGCTGCTCTCTACATCGTCCTTTTGATTTGGTGGGACAAGATCATCTTCTACAGGAAGGCCTGCATAATATATAATATATAATGCATATTCGGGTTAGTGCGTCTGCAACATTAGGAAATTAATTCATCACAACATATATATATATATATATATGAGTTAATTACACTTTGCACTACTTAAGTATATGTCGTTTTTCACTTTAGTACTTAATGTTCAAAACGTTTTAATGTAGAATCTAAAATTTATGAAAATTGCAAAGTGTCTATTCTGTTAACTTTTATGTTAATTTTGACAACATATAACATGTGTGAGATTCATTAATTTACACTGATGTGGACAGTAAATTTCTGTCATGTGGACAAATAAAATAAACAAAATAAACAAAAAAGAAATTAGAAAAAGGCAACTAAATTATTATATATTAAAAAAATTAAAAGATACCATTAAAACTAAATATAAAAAATTGCCTTCTTCATCCATTCCAGCCTCTCTCTCCTCCCTCATCTCTTTCGTTCCTAGTTTTTTGTTTTTTCAATTTTTAATTGATTGTTAGTTTTTTATCCGATTAAATTTTAGCTCGCTTTTTTAATTTTTAATTTTTTTTTTCACGTGGCGTAAATCTACTATCCACATCAATGTAAATGAATCTCACATATGCTATTTGCAGTCAAAATTAACAGAAAAATTAATTGAAGGGGCACATTACAATTTTCATAAACTTAAGGTTTCACATTGAAACGTTTTGAAATCGGATACTAAAGTGAAAAATGACCTATATTTAAGGGGTGTAAAGTGTAATTGACCCTATATATATATATATATATACCAATTAGTTTAATGGTCTTTCTCTTCATGTTATTTAGAGATATTTTAAGTTTGAATATAAAAGAGAACGTTTATATATATATATATACATATACATATAGAAAGAGAGAGAGAGAAGAGTGAGCTTTTAATAAGAGATCCTTTAAATAAGTTTGTTTAAAGATCTCTTATGAGGCCTACTCTACATTGTAGTTCAATAATATCAAAACTCTATTTTTTAAGTCTGATCATTGCTACAAATATATATATATATATATAAATCAAAGACCAGTTAACCATTATATTAAATAATTATAATTTCAATATTTATCAAAATAACTATATTTGCCTACTTATTTTGTTACGGTTAAACTTGTTAATGATTTCTAATTCGTCTAATTTTTTTTGTATGGATGATTTTTAAATAGAGACTTAAAAGTTAACGACTCCGATTATCAAACTACAACTCTACAATGAGGAGTAGACCACACAAGAGATCTTTGAAATAAACTTGTTTTAAAAATTGTCATAATTGAAGTTGTCTTAGCGATAGAGCAAGTCGTACAGTAATAAATGAGCATCTTGATCCATTTGCTGTTGTTGTGGGTAAATCTTGGTTTGAAGGACAATGGCATTTGGGCTAGCAATTGAAGGCATGTTAATCCTTTATCTTCCCTTTTTCTGCCAAGATGCTGGAATTCCGTCTGTAACCAAAGAGCAGTGTCTGCATGCATTAAAAATCCAAAGGATGAGGGAATCAAATTAAAATAAAAAGCTAGACAATTAAAATATGAGAGTGTACGTTATTCTTTCTTAAAGAAGAAAAGCTAGACAGAAAAAAGAAAAAAAAAAAAAAAAAAAAAAAAAAAAAAATCCAACATATATTTGCATATACGTCAAGGGTACGAATTTGATGAGAGATGAGATACCAAAATGTTGGGAAACGACGGCTATATGAAGAATGGACATATCATCAACTTGTCTGTGGAAGTGCTTCTCTAAATCGACTCTCTTGGCAAAAAACTTGACCAAGTTTGTGTGACCAAAAGCAGCAGCTCGGTAGACTGGGGTTTCTCCCAACTGGTTGGGCTTGTCTAGTAGACGTCCACCGCACTCAGGCATGTCCAACAAGAGTTGTGCTGCTTCCAGATTTCCAGTCGTAGCCACCGCGTGAAGAACGTTGTTTCCATGGCAATTATACGACATCAAAGCATCACACTTGGCTTGATCAGTGGGTAACAGATCGATCAATCTCTCGAGCACGTCTTTGCCTCGCTGGATCCTTGAGGCTGCAACGTGTAATACAGTGTCTTTGTCCAGTGTCAATGCGTCCAGTAACTGGTTCCTGTTGTCCATGCAGTGTCGTATCACGTTTTCCCAGTCGTTTTTCATGGCCCAGTCATAGGGCTTCTCCATTCCTTCAAATGGACTTTCGTCCCTCCCTCTCTGCTGCATTTTAACCTCTATCTCTTCCATCTCTAGATTTTCTACGGATCTTACTTAGGTAAGTGATTGCGCCATCAAGTTTTGGCCATGGCTTTCATATATAGGCGAGCTAGCTAGCTAGCTACCTCTGCCAGCTCGCAATCACGATCACGATCACGATTATGTAGTACCTTCTATAGGTATATATTTTGTAAAATCGCTCGCATATATACTATGCTTATCAACTTAATTGTTAACAAAGTTGAAAATTAAAGCATAAATAAAATTCAAGTTACTTTGTGTTTCATGTTTGCTCCCTACTTTAATTAATAGTATCTGCCTTTGCTTATTTAATTAAAAAAGTTCACAGAATGTAAATTCTGTGTGCAGCACATGTCGTCTCATGAATTATGTTGTGACTAAGTGAATATATGTGATGTTTTAATTAATAAACATTTAATTTCACTGTATCGTTGGGCTTCGTAACTTTTGTGGTTCAAATTGCATTTATCCTTTTTATACAAAGTGATCGTGCTATGCCATGCATGTAGTTTAATTTATAGAAAAGTTAGTGGTAAATAAAATCGAATATATACCCTGCTTAATCATTCCACATTTATAGGTGGATAGGCACAAATTATATGAAGAATGATTCTTGATGTTTGATGCGCACTTCGGGAGAGAAAATGATTGTACTCTATCTGCCTATGCTTTAAATAATTCACGAATCTGTTCTGGGGGGAACCAATTTGTCTCAAACATGTCACTGTTCATCATTTTCCTCTTTCCTTCCCCTGTTTTCCAGATTTTGCTGATGTTTGATGTTTAATGTATAAATGAAGGCTGATGTTTGATAGGAGAGAAAAGATTAATCGTACTGCATCTGCCTTTGCTTAGTTAATTAATTCACGAATCTAGCTATAGATAGCGAGTACTAGCTAATCAGTAATCACTAGTGATGAATATGGGGCTTTAAATATATATATATTTATTTTTTTCATGTAGTACGTTTTATTAACTTTTTTAAAAGAAGAGATTCTGGTCCTGATGAATATGAAACTATATATATACTTCTCAACCACCTTAACAAATGACAATGATCCCGCTGGGGTGAAATTGGGAATGTATTAATTGTGGTGATTTGTAGTAATTAACCAATATATATTTCTCTATTAATTGTGGTGTATATTAAGGTTTTGCGCTGCATCGTTTACTTTTCCATCTTTCTTTTACTCTTTGTTCAACCTTCATCAACAAAATACCATGGCTATTCATATTTCATCCATATAAATACATTAATAGCATGTAAGAGAAATTCTTTCATGGGTATATCCTATGGGCATCCTCTCACAATGAGATGAGACCTTCAAACTATAGGACCCATCTCATTGTGAGAGAATTTTTTATACTATCACAATTCAAGAATTGTGAATGTCCTATGAGTTATTTTCTCACATTGCGGATATGACCCACCTCATTATGAAATGATTTCTCATAGGATATGTCTCAATTTAAGAATTAATGAGTATTGTAGAAGTAAAAGCGTCCAATATTCAAAATCAAATGGCAATAGATGGAGACTCAAATATCGTGACCCAACACTTAGAATTTAAGAGGTGAGATTCTATACTCTCAACAATCCCTAAATTGCATAAGGACCAAACTCTAGATCTTGTATTCCACTGAAACAGAGTATGGAGGCATGTTTATCCTTAAGAACCTGGACCCATGTGAGAACTCCAGTTTTCACAAATTGAAAAATGTGTCTGATGCGTGTATACGTATATAAAGTTTCAACTAATGCACAATATGGTGCCGGACAAATGTTCTTTCACACAATATGGGGAGTTCCAATTACGCCTTCTTCAAAGTTCAAACTTAATCTGAATCAAGAAATGAAATTTAGAAGCTCGTTTACAGCTGAATCCAAAGCTTCAAAATTTGTTTCCAATGTGCCAAAGAGCCATATATAAATTGATTATAGATAGAAACATATCAATTCATGAAAACAAGGGGAATCACAAATTGATCAATACACCCAAACCTCTGTTACACCAGTACCACAACCACCACCTTCTCAACACACCAGACTGCAGCCACTACCTCAACACACCAGACTGCAGCAGCAGTACAGCCACCACCTTAATACACCAGACATCCCCCAAGAAAAGGACAAAACGGATAATACAATAGCATCTTGAATATTCTTTGGATAACTCATCAAATTGTACTCTCTCTAGAATTCTCTTTTTCTTATGGAAAACCCTTTTCATCCCTCATATTGTTTGAATGAGGTTTACAAAGAGACATCACAGAATGTATTTATTAAAGCAAATTTTATCGAACAGGTTATCAATTTGCAAAACAGATTGTACACAAAACATGCACAAAATTAAGGTCCCTTAATCCCAATCCCAACCGTTGATTTTTAATTTTTTTTTTTTAAAAGAGTTATTGATGTAGAATAAATGGCAGAACGGTTCATGCAACAACTCGATCGCCAGAAGCCCAAGAAAAGAAACAAGCTTCAGCCCGGCCCAGTGTCAGAAATGGGCCCATGATATACCGATTCGAAGGGAACGACGAGACAAATTCAAGTCATTGCCACAGGCGATGACCAAAGGCCTATTTTGGACACTGGACTTTATATGCCTTTGCCTGTTTCTAACGATATTTGGCAGGACCTCTCTATGGATTTTGTGCTGGGTCTTCCACGAACCCAAAGGGGAGTGGATTCTGTTTTTGTTGTTGTTGACAGGTTCTCAAAGATGGCGCACTTTATTCCATGCCGGAAGACATCTGATGCATCCAACATAGCCAAATTGTTCTTTCGGGAGGTTGTCAGATTGCATGGAGTGCCCCAGTCTATTACCTCTGATCGTGACACCAAGTTCCTCAGCCATTTTTGGATCACTTTGTGGAGGATGTTTGGGACAGCCTTGAATCGTAGTAGCACAGCCCATCCCCAAACTGATGGACAAACAGAGGTGACGAACAGATCCTTGGGCAATATGATTCGCAGCATTTGTGGAGACAAACCAAAACAGTGGGACTTCGCTTTGCCCCAGGCAGAATTTGCATACAACAGTGCTGCCCATAGTGCAACTGGACAGTCGCCGTTCTCTCTGGTTTACACTGCGACTCCTAAGCATGTGGTTGATCTAGTGAAACTTCCCAAGGGGCATGGGGTCAGTGTGGCAGCTGAAAATATGGCAGAAGAGGTTCAAACTATGCAGGCTGAGGTCCGGAAAAAGTTAGAGGCCACAAATGCCAAGTACAAGGCTGCTGCAGACAAACATAGGCGAGTGAAGGTGTTCAAAGAAGGTGATTCAGTGATGATTTTCTTGAGGAAAGATAGATTCCCAGTGGGTACCTACAACAAACTGAAACCACGCAAGTATGGTCCTTACAAAATTCTCCATCGGATTAATGACAATGCTTATGTGGTGGACTTGCCGGAGTCAATGGGAATTTCGAGCACTTTTAATGTAGCGGACTTGCATGCTTTCTATGCCGATACAGAGCCTTTGTATCCTGAAGATAACTCGGGGTCGAGTTCTTCTGAAGTGGAGGAGACTGATGTAGAACAAATGGCAGAACGGTTCATGCAACAACTCGATCGCCAGAAGCCCAAGAAAAGAAACAAGCTTCAGCCCGGCCCAGTGTCAGAAATGGGCCCATGATATACCGATTCGAAGGGAACGACGATACAAATTCAAGTCATAGCCACAGGCGATGACCAAAGGCCTATTTTGGCCAAATTCCTTCGTTTAGGGCTTCAAATAAGCAATTTAGTGTTTTTGAATAAATTTCCTAAATTGCACTTTATTTCTATTTTTATTTCCGTTTTGAATTTCGAACGTCTAGGGTTCTGAACGTATTTAAACAACCTTTTGGTTGTTTGTAAGAGACAGTTTTATTATTTTCAATCAGAAAAACCTTGAGATTTCTCTTTTCTCTCTGGTGGATTTCAGATTCTATCTTAGGGATTAACGCCAATTTTCCCTATAATTTCTTAATTGCGTGTTACGCTGCGTCAGTTATAGTTGTGTGTAAGCTGAACTTGACGTTAAACGAAAATGATAAATGTCTCTGCTTTTGTGCCTAAAATGTTGTGCTTGGGAATTGGGATCGTACTGCTTTTCTGGTAAGTTGGGCAAAGTAAGTGGGCCTATTATTTATGGGCTGCAATGAAGGAACTGGGCCGGCCTACTAATTAGTTGACATCTCGTCGGCTCATTCCTTTCCCATATCCTTTTAAATAGGACTTGAAGTCACAACGATGCACTTGTTGTCACTTGTCACCATGATGGTGGCAAACTCTAGAGTGCACATGATAATTTTTGCCAGTAACTTTATACCCAATATTCTATACATTTCTAATATTGGGAATTGCTTGGCATTTGATCCAATACAAATTCAGTGATGCAATTGTCATTGAATTTATGCAAGAGAGAGTAAACTGAAACACATTATGAAATTATACAAGAGAGACTGAAATGAAACACATTAACAAAGTTAAAAGTTTTCACAAAGTTCAGTGACATGCCAACCTAATAAAATGAAAACTTAGTAATGTTATTAAAAGTTTGAGAATTCCAACAGAAACAGCAGCAGTGCACCACCATAGTTGTTGCCACCAGAGGACCAGCCAAAATCACCAAAACTTCCACTGATGGAGTGTATTTAACCAGACCAACTCTGTTCCAAAGTGGCAAACATGTACAAATTAAATCCAAATTTAGTAAAGAAATTGAAAAATGACTGAAAGGAAAAAGAAAAATCTATAGTCTGATAAAAATATCAGTCATGCCTTTTCTACTGCAACATTTAGCATTAAAATTTAGCAATGTTTTACAACCAGCTGAAAAAAGAAAGAAAAGTATCTCCATCTTTTTTTAATATGTACAGCCCTAAAACTCAAATTGATTAATAAACGTGAATTGTTTTAGAATTCACATCAATTTTTTATTTCATTTTTATAATGAAATACTTCATTCAAGAAATCCCAAAAGTCAGCAGAACAGAACAAACAACCAGCAGCAAGTAACACAAGCACACAGGGGCAACATGCAAAAGAGAACACATCACAAAACAACACAAGTCAGAAAACTTGAAAATAAGGTCAATAGCATGGAGTGACACCCCAAAAGAGCAAGAGGAATAGCTCTGGGAAAGCAAGGAAGCAAAGCCAATAGAGGTGAGACCCTCAGGAACAGTCCAAGGTTGAAGCAGCAACACATCAGCTCCTAAAGGCTACAGCTATACCAAAATTTTATTGATAAACATTTTTCAGTCTGAATATACCTTCATTAAAACCCAATATGCCAACCAAACCCAACAAGAAAAGCCTCAAGTCTAAAAGCACAGCAAGTAAACCATTACAAATTAACAAGAGAACTCCAGGAAAAGTAGGAGGCAAGCCAAGAGGGCCGGGGAATCAAAACTTATTGATCAATTTAATACAGTGAATTGAGCAGTAAAAGAAGTGAATTTTAATCAGTCTATCTTTACTGACTTGTTATATTGTCATTGCCCTGTTATGAGACTAATAAAAAATAAAAAAAACCCATTAAATTACATATAATCTAATAGTGAGTGTCCAAATTCCAAACAAGATCTTTACTGACTTGTTATATTGTCATTGCCCTGTTATGAGATTCCGGAAAAGAAATAAAGAAACCCACGATGTAATAAAACCCATTAAACCACAATATTGTAATAAAACCCATTACACCACAATCTAATAGAAACAAGAATTTGATTTCTGATGAGTCCCTTGCAATCCATGTAGATGAAATAGAACCCAATAAGTGATGAAACATATAAACGAAAGAAAAAATAACCAGAGACACACAATGATATAGTCAGCCATATGAAAATACTGGAAAACAATGATATCACTTAAACAAAGATGAAAAGAAATTAAGACACAGATTTCACAACAAAATAAGGACAGAAACCCAAGAAAAAACATTTTGCATAATCCCAAAAAATAAAAAAGTTGAAAGCATAAAGCAGTCGGTCATAGGTTGAAGAAAAGAGGTACCTTTCATCAAAAAAAAATTTTTTTTGGCTTGGGAGCTTTGAGGATGCTTTGGATCACTTCTGCAGGTTTTGAAAAATACAATTAAATTTTTTATTGCAATAGACAAAAAAGAAAAAGAAAAAATGGACAGGAAGGCAAAGAATCCAGACTCACCAGCAGCAACGGGAACCCCAGTGGATTCCGAAAATTGCTTGGAGAGAAAATGCCAGAGTGCGGCTTTGAGCCACACATCCAACATTAGTTTGCCTTGAGTTCCACACTCAAGGCACCCAGTTTTGGCCCACGCTAAGAGCAGAGCACGCACCCTCCTAAAGGTCAGACGGGAGGTTTGGGAGTCAGTTTCATGGACAGAGGACGAGGAGGTTACACCAGAGGCCAAAAGGACCATCATTAAACTTCCAAGCATGACATTTTCGGTTTCTCTCAGCTTCAAAAGGACGGGGCTGATGATATTTTCATTATTGGGGATAGCTGAGCTAAATTTGATCATCTCTTGCTCACATTCGTTGAGTTTATGGAGTATCTTGCAGAGTTCAAAGACATTCTTCCTAGCATCCTCCATTGTTACTCTGAGAAAAGGTTGGTGCAAGCAAGCTAGAGAGAAAAAAATTACTCCGGACTAGTATGGCCTCTCTGGGTTTCTTGTGATGAAAGACAGTCTGGGTTTATTAAGGCACAAAGGGGTTTTTTGTTGGGACAATCATCCTCTACCTGATGGTCCATGTAGGATCTGACGGCTGAAGCTACACCTGTCACAATATGATTCATTGTATCAGCTCAAAAAATCATGATCAATGCATTGGATGGAGCCTGTTGTTGTGGGAGTGGGGCCACTTTATCTTTCCAACGAAATGGGAAACTAGCTAGATCAATGGTTTTTAATAATGGAAGATGCTTATTGCTAAAAAGTAAAAACACATAATACCAAATTGTAATATTTTTTACAAGTTGAAGTCGGTCCGAATGGTAAAATACTAAAATGTTAACAACATTCTTTAATTAGTTATTATTTGAATTAAATAATTAATACAACTAACTAACTCTTGGAATTTTTACGAAAAAGAAAAAACTAACTTTTGGAAGCTAGCTACTAATTAAATATGAAAGAGGAATGTTATCCACATTCTCTTCCGATCTTCTCTTTTAATATTTTTATTTTACAATGTATTTTTATGATTGGCACCGTTCTTTTTTTATATAATTATTTAAAGATCATCTCTGTAAAAAATTAATTAAATCAGAAATCGTTTGATTATGTACTCGTTATCAAATAAAAAAACAATGAATCAAATTATTACTAAAACGGTCTGATTATTTGATCATGGTTACATAACTAAATAATTTATGTTTTGGTTAATTATTTGCAGAGATGATCTTCATAATTAGATCTAAAATATGAACGGTTCTGATCATAAATTTACATTACGAAATAAGAATAATGATGAAAAAGATCGATGAAGAAGGTGGATAACATTCTCCAATATGAAATTACCCTTGCATAGTACAAATTAATTCCTTGGTGAATTGCATGCATGTCAATTTTTTATGACAAAATTTAATTCGTAACTAATAATAGGTTAATTAAGGTCCTTGATTAATAACTCCACTTTCCTTTTTTTTTGGGCCATTAATAACTCCACTTTCAAGTATCCAGGATCGGTAGAGCTTATTAATTCTCCAGACAGTCATTCAATTGATTAACTACTCTACACTATTTCGACAAAAAAAAAAATACTCTACCCTACTTACAAAGTCCGCTCTCCAGTATTGGATCACATTGTATTGCTCCGTAATAATACAAGGCCCTTCATTAAGTATAAACAATTTATCATCCTTCAACCAGAATTTCACAATGTAAATTTCGTTAATTGGATTAATCAGTTCAATAAACCCTTTCAAACACCACATTTACTAAAGCTACCTTCGCTACCTTTCCATTCAATATTTATTTTGAATTTACTCCCTCACAGTTTTATCGTGTTAATTAAACTTAAATTATGAAGATTGAATAAGTTATTTTCGAGTTTGTGCGAGTTGGCCTGTTCAAAAACCTTTAAAAAAAAAAACAAACAAGTTTGGCAGATCATTTTAAAAAACAGTTCGATTTCCAAATTTTTTATTAAAAAAAAAAAAAAAAAAAACTTTACAATTCGATTTGGGAAAAAGAAAACAAAACTTACAAGTTACAAGTTACAAATTACAAACCAAAAATAAATAAATAAAACAAACGGAATTATCAACAATGGTCCAAGGCGCGTATGGTGAATAAGACAAAAACGAAAGGTACAGCCGTACAGGTACAGCAGAGATGGACCGACGCGAGTCCTCGCCACTACAACCCGCGTTGGCGTGTCCTCATAATGGGCACCGTAGCACCGGTGACGTTATTCGTCGACAGCGTGCTCCGGTGGTCAGAGAGAGGTCAACGGAGTTTGATCCTGAAGAAGGAGGTCCGAAGATCATCGTGAGAACACCATTTCCCTGTTTAGCTGTTTTCCTTGTGATTTTTTTTTTTTGTGGGTTTTATATCAAATGCATCCAAATACTATTCAGGAGCCTGTCTACACATTAATTAATTTGTTATTCTTTTGTTTTTAGAATTCAGGCGTTTTCATTGTTAACTATGATACTGGGAATGTTGAAACATTAATTGTTGTGTTTTATACATCCAGAAGCAATACCTGGTTTTGGTTAGCCCACTTGTTTCTCTGTTTTTGTGGGATAATAGTATTAGTTATGCATTGTTGTTTTAGCTCTGCACCTATTGGTCTACTTCATTCTGGGTTCTGTTTTTGTTAGCTTATTGTCTTTCTTGCCCTTGCTTCTAATGTATTATTTCTCTTTCATTTCAAAATTAGTACTTTGGAGCTCAATGCTCTTCTGTGAACATCCTAACCATTTCAAGATTTTCCTTAAAATCTTGTACATTGGTTGAAATTTGGATTTCTGGGTTGTGGGGCATGTTAATGTTTTCCCTTTTGAAGTTAATTTTTGAATCAAAATTTCAGAAAATTTTCAACTACTTGCTTTTCTAAAACACTAGATCCTTCCAATTATGATGGCATTGTTTATGTTAGTGGGATAGAGTCTTGGTTGAGGTTGGTTGGCAATGATTAGTGGCTGTGTGCATGTGCTTTATATGAAGCGCTAACATTAATAAACATGAGGAATGCCATATTGTGGTTGTGGGAACGAATCCTCTGAGGAATTACTTTCCCTTTTCCTCCAGTGAGTTAGATTATTTGCAGGTACAACTGCTGGTAAGCATATAGTGTTGTTTCGTTTGTACAAATTTGATAGCTGTGATAGTTTCTAACTGAAATAAAGTGGCATGCTTTTATATTTTCATTATTGAAGCTTGTTAGTGAATTGACTGGCAAAAGTTTATAGTCTGAAACACAAACTGTATATAATCTCACAAAGAATCGAGGTTGCTTCATCATTTTTTCTTTCAAGTATAGAACCTTAGGTATTCTGGAAGAGTTTTATGTTTATATCTTCCAACAGAGTGCATTTGTTTTCAAGATCATGTGCATAAATTAAGTTCGACCATCATTTTCTTCTTACAAGTTTTGCACTTTTCGGTAGGTAGTAACTGGACTCCATAAAAGAGAGGATTGGGACTCCTGCAAAAAATATACCTCTTGGAGTAGTTCCTGCAGTGCAGGCTCAATTTTTTATAGTTGGCCCATATCTTCTAAGTTTTAGATGTTGTGGAAGGTGAGGGCGAAGGCTTGTGTTACTTTGTGCATCAAAGCTAACATAGTTATTATTAGTACTGTTTTCACGATTGCTTTCTGACAAGAGATGTTTCTGCATTTTAGGTACTGGAAATGAAATGAGAAAATCAACCTCTTTCTAGATTCTGTTGAGGAACCTTGTACAGCGTTTAATGCTGTTCTTGCCATTACTCAAGGTTACATATGTTGTCTGTTTTGTTTAAAATATTATAATTGCTCTCTTTCTAATCTGTTGCTACTTATTTAGTTCTTTCGATTAATGAATTTTCTTCTTCTTGTTTTCTTTACTGACAGGGCATAAGCGTTCACCGGATGTAGTTACCTTATGGTAGAGGAGTACAAAAAAATTTAGTGCGTTGATGCTTGCATGAGGTAAAGTAAAAAGATCACCACAGGATGGTGGAGAATAGTATTCTTTTCCTTAAAGTTTCTACCTGTACTGGCTTAATTCGTACTAGAATGTGTGGTTCTCACTGAATGTGAGATGTAATGATATTTATACATCACTAACAGAGTTTTATGTCGTTTCAGGATATTTATATATGGCTGATCAATTCCTGTAATACTTTTATATTACTAACAGGGAAGTGCTCGTATTGATTTTTATGCAAGTTTAAACTTCTCATTTGGTATGTTGTAGTCTACTAGATTATGCCATTGCTCCTCTGATGTTTGTGTGCTTGTGCATCTTTTTATGTGACTTAATGCCCTGGTAATATGCTTAACTACTGGCTACTGCATTGAATTTAGCTCCGTAATCAAAACTTGGTATTATAACGAATGGCATCTTCAAGTAGCAATTATTGTACTGTTACGCAGGAGGAAGAGAGAGATTAGAGTGACATATGGAAGGGAGAGAAATATAAGAAATCAACAAACATATATCAACAAATTAAACATCTAAGAAAAATATAAATAAATTAACTAAATACCATTAGGGAAAAACTAAATGAAGCTTTGTGCTATGTTCTCACAAATGACATGTATCTGATTTGATTGTATGTTCTCACAAAGAAAGATCATGTACCTTATTGTACTTTAAACCAAATTGCCAAAATTTTCTTAAAGAAATCAGGCTTTCAGTATAACTGAAAACCCTAAAACCCCTGTAAATGCTATTTTCCTTCCCGATGCTGTATGTTGGAAGTGTTACACGATTCAAGGAACCATATCTTAAATCCAAAAAGTAGCATTCATGAATTTTCCCAATGAAAAATATTCCATGCTCCCATTCACCACAAGTCGCATTAATTGAAAACAAATAATCAGATTGCCATGCAAACATTTGGGTATCAATTTTGTAATCTAGGCTCCACTCCTTTTTATCATAATTTTTCAATACCCATACCTCAATATATGAAGAAAGAGCCACGATGGCCAATGATCCTCTAAGATTAAGCAAATGTATGTCATCATATCCAAGGGGACCAAAATCCAGTTGCAAGTTGGGATGAGGAGTCCAATCGAATTCCTCTTTCTTGAAGTTGAAAGAAATTATAAGATATTTATAGCTTCCTCCATGTCTATCAATCACCCAATGCATGTCTCCATATGCAGATGCATTCTTGTGGCTTAGAACGTGAGGAGGAACTGATTGTATCTCTCGCCAAGACGAGGTTGTGCCCAATACATAAACTTGGGCCACTTGGTGGTTGTGCTTTTCAGTTTTGGAAACACGAACAATCTTGTAGCTGTTGCTTATGTTATCAAATCCCATACCGTACCAACTTATAAAAAACTCTGGAAATTTGATGTTACTCGTTGGGAGCTCTAGAACTTCTTTCCTTAAAGGATTAAGTAAGTAGCCTGGACCATATCCCAAATCACTTTGAAAGAAAAACAAATTGCAAAAAACAAATCCTACATTCAAAAACAATTTCTCGGATAAATTCGTTGAAAGAAGAAGAGCATGTTTGGTTTTTCGCAAGGCATACTCGCCATTGTATTTCGATGGATGCAAGACCAATGACCTATAATCATACTTAGTACATGATCGAGCATGAAGCATGAGTTGAGGTACCTCAAAGGCAGCAAGGTTGGTAGCAGTAGAATTAAATAAACGTGGAGTGTGCAGTGTAGCAAAGAAAGGGGATTCAACTATGTTTAAACAGGTCTTGGAGGCACATTGGATGCAACAAAGTGATTTTACGGGCATTTTCATAAGGATATCCACCATGATATCGTTGGGTAGCTCCATCAACTTCGACTTTGTCTTTATCTTCAATTTCAACTTTGCAAATTTCCTCTCAAATCTGACTGATCACCCAAATCAAACAAAAGATTAATATTCAATAAAAACTAAATTTGAATACTTAATTTTATTCAAAAAAAATATACATGTTTGTAAATTAAACATACTAGAAATTGAACAACTTATACCAAACTAGATATGGATTGAACAGAACAAACCTAGCCAATACTTATTAATCTTTATAAAATATTCCCAAGGAAAATAATAATCTTCATAAAAACTTAATTTAACAGACAAAAGAAACCCTAGAGGAAAGGAGTCCTCCCAAACTAGCCACCTTCCCCACAATATACATGATAACAATATTCTATATTTCATTTAAATTTCTCAATATATGAACGAAAATTAAGTCAAAAACAGTAAGTGTATGTGTATGTAGTTTGACAGTCAACTCTACTACATACATATTTGAACATATATGTGTATCTACTGGCCAAAGCATAAGTATATGTGTATTCAATTTGTTGTGTTAGCGATAATATTAATAAACAATTTCGCACTTGATGTCATGACTCATACAGTTACTAGTTCTTTTGTTTTTTGGCCAGGAATACAGTTACTAGTTCAAGTAAACTAAATTGTAACAACGAATCAATGATACTTACTTTTTATGAAAAACAATAAAAGATGCAGTAGTAAAATCTTTAAACCACGGTTTAAATAATTTCTTCCAAACAAGAAGCTGCATACGATTCCTTTCATCCTTTTTAAGAATACGATCTCCTGATGATGTTTTTGGTGCTTAAATCCAAAGGCTGATCCTAAAATTTTATTTTTGGCAAGTACCTATAAAGATCAAAACAAAAACGTACGGTCAATAATAAACTTAAACAAACCAACAAGTGAAAAATATCAGATTCAAATTCTCAACTAATAAACCAAAACAGTAAACATGATCAATTACGAAAATAACTTACCATGTAAGTATGTAACCCATTCAAATAATTGCACGAAATTTTCTTTTAATAAAAAAGGAAATCTGGTACTGTACATATATAATGCTATTATAATACAATTCGAATTGCTACTGTATAAAATACGAAATTGCTTGGCATTGAATTGACTAGCACTACAATACCTTTTGAGAATTTGTAGTACCGGGTTTAAGTGAAAGTCCCAGACACGTACTAATTAAAATCAAAAGAAACTGGAATCCACCCGTAAAAGAGAGTAATTAAAATCTCTGAATTTCATTGATAAATTGAAACATTGATTGACTAGACCTTTATATAGGCTTCAAAATGCTAAACCTACTAGGAAACAACTAAATCCTATTAAAAAAAAGGGAATCAATTCTAATCTTAATTGGAATATAAAACCAAAACCCAAAAATATCCTAAAAATTACTAAAAAATAAAAAATATAATTTTGACCATAATCGAAAACCATCTTATTACATCTCACTGTTTCCCTTCAAATCGATATAATTTTCATTTTTATATTTTCCAGCAACGCGCAACCTAATTGAGCTTGAATCTCCCATCTTTAAATGATTTTTACAAAATCTAAATGCCCTTAATTTTTTTAATTTTTTTGGTATGAATTGACTCCTTAACATAATCATCAGTAAATATTAGTCTTATAGTCTTAGCCGATCTAACCCAAGAATATCAAAGATTCAAAATGGATATTAACTACTGAAAAGCTGAAAGAAACAAAAAACAATAATAGAAGAAGAAATCTGAGCAAAGTTACCTCTGAATCACAATCCCAGTGAGAATCAGAGAGTGGTAATGAATGAAAAGGAAAAATGGACTACTTTGCTTGCTTGATTGCTTTAGAGAAAGAAAAAATTGATGACTGGTGAAGCTGAAGAAAGAACCTTCTGTTGCAGGAACTCCTAGCCTTGTTTGGTTAAACTGAGACATTCTCAATTCTCATTGGCTGTCCTGTTTCAGTTTGGTTGTCTGTAACCTTCTACAGTTCTACTTTTCTAGTTTGCTTAGTTTGTCAGTTCTAATCTGTTAATTGCTACTAATTTAGTTCTTTTGATTAATGAATTTTATTCTTCTTTTTTTATTTACTGACGGCAGGGGAGTAGAAGAATTTTAAACTAATTAATGGCATCTTCAAATAGAAATTATTAATTATACTGTTATGCAGGAGGAAGAGAAGGAGATTAGAGTGATAGAACGGAGAGAAGAGAGTTAGATTCCACGACAACCGATCATGAAAATGGAAGCTGGAAATAACTACAGAACTTTTAGTTGCAATCTGAGCCGTTGAAAATGGGTTAATCCAATGACTTGAACCTGACCCAAATTCTTATTAGAATTGTTGCAGTCAGAATGCCCTGCCAATTGCCAGAACATCTGATCCTCAAAAGAAGCTTCAAGTTCTCCATGAAGTTCAGTTTGCACTCGCTTCTCAGGGTACGTAGGGTGTATCGTAGGAGCCTCATCACCATTCACCAATGTTGTAATCATCATCATCATTAATATGAAATTAAATCCAAATTAACCAACTTGGTTTTTTTTATTATTAGTCAACATTCATCTAAATTTCAATCTTGATCTCTCTTTTCTATTATTTGATGAGCCAAATTCGAAGAAATTAAACTTATTGCAATCAATATATACATATATATCAACAAATTAAACATCTAAGAAAAATATAAATTAATTAACTAAATATCATGCATAATGATTACAATTCCTACCTCTAGGGAAAAACTAAAAGAAGCTTTGTGCTATGTCTCACAAATGTCATGTATCAGATTGTTCTTTAAACCAAATTGACACAAATTTTTTAGGGAAATCATGCTTTCAGTATAACTGAAAACCCTAATACCCCTGAAAATGCTATATTCCTTCCTGATGCTGTATGTTGGAAGTGTTACACGATTCCAGGAGCCACATCTTAGATCCAAAAAGAAGCATTCATAAATTTCTCCAATGAAGAATATGCCATGCTTCCATTCACCACAAGTCGCATGTTTTGAAAACAATGAAAACAAAGTATCAGGATGCCACACAAACATTTGGGTATCAATTTTGTAATCTAGCATCCACTCCTTTTTATCATAATTTTTCAACACCCATACCTCAATATATGAACAAAGAGCCATGATGGCCAATGATCCTCTAAGATTAAGCAAATGTATGTAGCCAGATCCAAACAGAGGAACAAAATGCAGTTGCAAGTTGGGAAGAGGAGTCCAATTGAATTCCTCTTTCTTGAAATCAAAAGAAATTATATGATTTTTGTAGCTTCCCCCATCTCTATCAATCAACCAATGCATGTCTCCATATGCAGATGCATTCTTGTAGCTTAGAACACAAGGAGGAACTGATTGTATCTCTCGCCATGACGAGGTTGTGCCCAATACATAAACTTGGGCCACTTGCTTCTTGTCCTTCTTAGATTTGGAAACACGAACAATCTTGTATGTGTGGGTTATATCATCAAATCCCATACCATACCAATTAGTAACAGACTCTGGAACTTTGATGTTACTCGTTGGGAGCTCTTAAACTTCTTTCCTTAAAGGATTAAGTAAGTAGCCTGGACCATATCCCATATCACTTTGAAAGAAAAACAAGTTGCGAAAAACAAATCCTATATTCAGAAACAATTTCTCGGATAAATCCACTGAAAGAAGAAGAGCATGTTTGGTTTTTCCCAAGGCATACTCGCCATTGTATTTCGATGGATGCAAGGCCATTGACCTAAAATCATAATTACTACATGATCGCGCATGAAGCATGAGTTGAGGTACCTCAAAGGCAGCAGGGTTGGTAGCAGTAGAATTAAATAAACGTGGAGTGTGCAGTGTAGCAAAGAAAGGGGATTCAACTATGTTTAAACAGGTCTTGGAGGCACACTGGATGCAACAAAGTGATTTTACGGGCATTTTCATAAGGATATCCACCATGATATCGTTGGGTAGCTCCATCAACTTTGACTTCGTGTTTATCTTCAATTTCAACTTTGCAAACTTTCTCTCAAATCTGACTGATCACCCAAATCAAACAAAAGATTAATATTCAATAACATCTAAATTTGGATACTTAATTTTATTCAAACAACATATACATGTTTATGAATTAAATATACTAGAAATTGAACAACTTATCCCAAACTAGATACGGATTGAACGGAACAAACCTAGCCAATACTTATTAATCTTTATAAAATTTTCCTAGGAAAAATAATTAATCTTCATAAAATTTGCCCAAAAAAATTATAATCTTCATAAAAACTTAGTGAGGAAATTACAAATTTAGTCCACTTATTTTATAGCTCGTTCAATTTTGGTACACGATCTTTTTTAAGTTCTGTTTTGGTCTACTAATTGTTTCACTTGTTCAATAAAGGTCCATATTTGTTTTCTTAAATTTGGTCTGCCTTTTATCCTATCAAATCTCGCCCAAATTCAACAAACATATTCTTGTTTTAAAGCCATATTTTCTATTTACACCCATATAAAGATCATTCAAATTAGAGTTCTAAAACTCAAGATAATTGACCATAAAGTAGGGTAACCGAAACTGTCAATTTTTCTCAGAAAATTTTCAGATTTTTCAAACTTCACCCAACCTCAATTCTCTTAGATTCTAATACTTCAAATTGGTTCCTATGACTAAGAAATGATGAAATATAACTTAAACTTTAATTTTAATTGAAGAAAACACAACTCAATAGATTTAATTCATAAACTCCAAAATTGAAATTTCCGAAGGACTTTTATTGAACAAGTGAAACAATTAGTGGACCAAAACAGAACTTAAAAAAGATCGTGGACCAAAATTGAACTAGGTAAAAAATAAGTGGACTAAATTTGTAATTTCCTCAAACTTAATTTAATAGAAAAAAGAAACCCTGGAGGAAAGGAGTCCTTTCAAACTGGCCACGTCCCCCACAATATACATGATAACAAGATTCTATATTTCATTTAAATTTCTCAACATATGAACGAAAATTAAGTCAAAAAACACTCACTGTATGTGTATGTAATTTGACAGTCAACTCTACTACATACATATTTGATTATATGTGTATCTACTATCTAGCTACTGGCCAAAGAATAAGTATATGTGTACTTAATTTGTTGAGTTAGCAACAATATTAATATACAGTTTTGCACTTGATGTCATGACTCATGCAGGACAGTTACTAGTTCAAGTAAATTAAATTGTGACAACGAATCAACGATACTTACTTTTTATAAAAAACAATAGAAGATGCAGTATCAAAATCTTTATAGCACGGTTTAAATAATTTCTTCCAAAAAATAAGCTGCATACGATTCCTTTCATCTTTTTTTCAGAATACGATCTCCAGCTGATGTTTTTGGTGCTTATATCCAAAGGCTGATCCTAAAATTTTCTTTTTGGCAAGTACCTATAAAGATTCAAACAAAAACAGTCTCAGACAACAAACTTAAACAAAGCAACAGGTGAAAAATATCAGATTCAAATTCTTAACTAAGAAACCTAAACAGTAAACATGATCAATTATGAAAATAACTTACCATGTAACCCATTTGAATAAATGCACAAAGTTTTCTTTTAATAAAAAAGGAAATTTGGTACTGTATATAATGCTATATAATACAATTCCAACTGCTACTGTATAAAAATACGAAATTGCTTAGCATTGAATTGAGTAGCTAGCACTACAATACCTTTTGAGAATTTGTAGTACCAGGTTTAAGTGAAAGTCCCAGACACTAATGTTTATGTGCTTGATGACAAAATGATGCAGCAAGATCACGTGGTGGACCAACAAAAGTCAAAAGGAACTGGAATCCACCCGTAAAAGAGAGAAAAATCTCTGAATTAAGCTGAAAGATTGATTGACTAGTCCTTTATATAGGCTTCAAAATGCTAAACCCACTAGAAAACAACTAAATCCTAATTAAAGGGGAATCAATTCTAATCCTAATTGGAAAATAAAACCAAAACGTAGAAATATCCTAAAAATTACTAAAAATTAAAAAATATAATTTTTACCATGAAAACCATCTTATTTTGCTAAAAAGTTAAAAACTGATCGGCCTGTGAGTCTTGTACATCTCACTGTTTCCCTTCAAAGTTCAAATCGACATATTTTTCTTTTTTATCTTTTCCAGCAACGCACAACCTAGTTGAGCTGGAATCTCCCATCTTTAAACTATTTTTTTGTATGAATTGAGTACTACATTCCTATACTCTTATCCGATCTAACCCGATAATATCAAAGATTCAAAATGGATATTAACTACTGAAAAGCTGAAACAAAGTAGAGCAGGAAAGAAAGATAAAAAACAATAAAAGAAGAAGAAATCTAAGCAAAATTACCTCTGAATCACAAGTCCCAGTGAGAATCAGAGAGCAGTAATGAATGAAAAGGAAAAATGGACTACTTTGCTTGCTTGATTGCTTTGGAGAATAAAAAATTGATGACTGATGAAGCTGAAGAGAGAACCTTCTGGTGCTGGAACTCCTAGCCTTGTTTGGTTAAACTGAGACATTCTGTCAGCCGATCCATCGCTTTTTGGGCCTTTCTAGTTCACTTCTGTACTTTGGGCCTGGCCCTGTTTTTTATGAGAAGTTTCATCGGTTTAACAAAAACTAAAAATAAAACCCTTGGAAGTTGGAACTAGGTAGCAAGAGAGGTAAAATCTCTTGTGAATTTTTTAGATCCGGTGTAGATTGTCTGCTTTTGACCGACCCAAGAGATTAGTCTGATGCGCGAAAGCTGGCCCATAACACCCTTGGTTACCCAAAAAAAAAAACTAAAAAAAAAAGTGAGAAATTAATAAGTGACTAACATGTGGTCTGCCAAATCAGTAACTAGCATTATTTCGTGATAAGATAAATGTTGGATTTATTTTTGCTTATTATGGTGAGCATTACCACTATGGTGAATGAGTGACACTTGCCAATTCTATTATCAAATCTCAACCTAACCAATTTATAACATAGGTTACTCATTGGGAGAGTTACTTACGATGATTAAGTAGAAAGCATGTTAGGACTCCAGATTTTTTATGAAAATCATTTGTGTCTATATGTACAAGTATATAAATTTTTCAATTAATACACAACGTAGTTCCTGGAGATATATTCTGTCACCGAAGAGTGTGTATACAATCCAATGCTCAAATTCATTATAGAAAATTACATCCCCTGTTACTAAACAAATACATATATATCCCCTTAAATGATTGGAAATCAATAATTAATGTTAGAGACGCTACCTTATAATCTTAACTAATTATGATCTCAACTCATTTGACCAACGATGTGGCAATTAACCATTAGTTGTTGGGTTAAAGATTTTTTTGTTGCTAAATGTTACAGCCTAAATGCTGAATTATTGACCCTACTTGTTTGGATGGGTGTTCACCCCTAAGTGTTCCCGGATTGCATGCATACATCCGTAAGTAACTTAGTGCAACATGGCAAATTTCATTGAGACAAATCAGCGAAGAAAAGAAATGTTTCTGGCTTCCCATACTTTTGTAAGAAAAAAGATATGAATGGCTATTAGCTAGAAAAAAGATATATTGTATTGGAAAATGCTTGGCTCAATCCTTGGATGATCTAACAAACTCATGTCATTTTTCTTTTTAATTCTAAATAAATAAATAAATAAAATGACAAATTTGCGAAATGGGAATGGAAGAGTTCCTCCATCTGAGCATTGTTCTATTGGATTTTCATTCAATTCCACTTTTCATTTTCCTGCATTGACACTTCTCAAGCATATATAGGGACAGTACTAATAGAAAGAGCACCGACAGAGAAGAAAACACCAGATTCTCATAACAAAAGAAAACGAAATAACCATGGCAGCAAAAAATAAACGAAAGCCCCTCAAAATTTCATAACAAACTCATGACAGTACCATATATTCATATATACTCATCAAAATTTCATAACAATCAATCCATTAATGCCCTTAATGGATTGCATGCATATCATGTATTTTCCCTATGACAATATATTTAATTAGTAACGAGCAATAGATCAATAAAAATCTCCATAGTTATACGCATAGTCAAATCCTACTCCAGCCCAAGTCTTTGATTATAACTTCAGATCCCCCTCCATGGCAATGATGGGCCTATAAAGAAAAAGCATGGTTATTTAATACCAATAGTTTGTTGGTAAATGTAGCAACAAGTTAAACATATAGAAAAAAAAAATTATAAATTAATCAGCCAAGTATAATTAATAATGATCATAAGAGAAACTTAATTGCTTCCCCTAGTGAAGCTGAGTGAATGAAGCTTTGTGCTCTGTTCTCACTTCTCATGTAATGTCATATACCCGCTTTTGCCAGTTCAACCAAATTGCTATAATTAGTTAATTACAACTGAAGGTGTAGGTGTGCTCTTCCTAATATTGCATAGTATCACCAATTTCCCAAATTTCTTGCATGAATTTTATTCCATGCTCTAATTGCACATAAGTACAATCTCTAAACTCATAATTTTTCATCATTCATATTTCAACATAGTGTTCTAACCAAGTACCCACAAGAGCCATACATAAACTTGTGGGCAGCCAAAGTAGTTACATTTTCAGAAACATGAACAATCTTGTGGGTTGTTGGTTATATTATCAAATCCCAACCTAACCAATTTGAAGTATAGGCTGGAACTCGCACTTAACTCATTGGGAGCTTTAGGACTTCTCTCCTAAGAGGATCAAGTAGAAAGCATGCTTGTGAGGACTCTCTAAGTTTTCTCAAATTGAAAATATTTGTGTATCTGCGTGTGTATATAAATCTTTCAACTAATGCACAACATGGTTCTGGAGAAATGTTCTGTCACTGAAGAGTGTATACAATCTAGTGCTTAAGTTATTCATTGTAGAATTACATCTCTATGTCCTTGAACAAATACACATATATAACACATAAAAATTTCTGTGCGTGTGACCAGAGAGTCAAGTGGGAGCTGCCTTCCTTGAGTAAACAAACACACAGTCATTGTCTCCCCTTGAAAATCTAAGCTCTAGCTTCATCAAGGTATGTAGTTAGCAACCTTGAGTCAGCATTTCTGTTTGAGATCAATAGAGAGCTTAAAAGGGGCAGGGCTGTGGTTACCATAGTCTTGGATTGATAAGTACTCTTGGGTAGCTTAGGGGATTTTGTCTCTGGGAGTTGTTAATGATCGATGTTAGCTAGGTTATAATTTAATCAATTCCTAGTTGAGTTGTGAGTTTTGTTTGTGGCTTAGTTTTGACCGTAACCAAACCAAATCAAAAACAGAAACCCAAGAAAAACCATTTAATAAAGTTAAAAACAGAAAATCTCTTGCAATCTGAAATAAAGGCAGTAGCTTGAAAAAAAGGCAGTAGCTTGAACAAAAGTTAGTAGCTTGAAACAAAAGGCAGTAGCTTGAAACAAAAGGCAGTAGCTTGAAACAAAAGGCAGTAGCTTGAAACAAAAGGTGGTTGCTTGGAAGAAAAAGGCAGTACCTTTCTTGCTCAAACATCCCCATCTTCTCCGAGGCAAGTGGAATCGCAGTAGTTTTCTTAAATTTTTTCTTCAGAAAGTGCAAAACAGCTGCTATGAGGCAAGCATCAAACAGCGTTGTGCAACACACTAGACACCGTTTATTGGCCCACTCTGCCAAACAGTTAAGAACCTGAGAAGAAGTAGAAGGCAAAGTCGTTGGAGGGACTTGGTCAGCATCGGAGGATATCCCTGAGTCCTCCAGAGCCTCCATTAATCTTCCACTAGCAACCTGTTGAAGTTGCCTTAGTTTGGCTATAGTGCTCATGATGACTTGGTCGGTCTCGACCCCCAAGTTTAGGCCCCTCAGCTCCTCCTCACATTGACTCATCTTTTGGGGGGAGTGGCAGAGACTGAAGACATTGTCCATTTTTAGCTTGAGAGAATCAGAGAAAGTTAGGAGAGAAAAAAAACAGAATGAAAATGCTCTGCCTCTTCCCTCTGGCCCTCTGTGGGTTTATTAAGCAGAAGAAACGCACAAGGGGTTTTTCTTCGAAACATATATAGATCCTCTGTGTCGCATCAAAGCTGCTTCTTTCTGCTTGGTTTGAATTTGAATCGAACGGCTGAAGCTATTCCACGTTATGAGTTTTTGAATTTACTTCTGCAATGTACGATCGTGATTAAATGTAGCTTCACCTCAGCCTTTATCAAACTCAATCGTAGCCTCTGATTTGGACCACTCATGGGTAACATGAGTTAATTTGATCAATTTTGAACGATACTTCTCTTCCATGTTGGAGGAGCTCCTCCAACCTCCTCTCATAGATGCATGTCCTTTTTAGTATTTTCATTCACAAATGGAGATCGGAGGAGTTATATTATATAATAAAAGTTAAAGTTCACTATAAAACTAACACCGGCCGCCGTTGGATTGGATCTAATGGTGGGTAACCAGGGTACTCCTCACTCCACGCTGACTAGGAGAACTCCATTTCAACCTATTGTTTTTGTTTATATATTAGCCTCTGTGAGCGATTACGAAGCGGTTCTTTCTATTGCGCAAACATTGATATTTTGGTAAGTATAATCAATTTAATAGATAACGAAAAGTAAATTTGAAAAAATTAATTAATGAGAGAGAGACGGTAAACTAATTCTCATGAACGAGAAAGTAAATTTAAAAAATAGATAGTCGATATTGGATTTAAACTGGAACGATCTCAGCCATTTGAACCCAAAGATAATTCAAAAATCATTATATTTTACTATATAGATATATACAATCATGATAGTTTCATATATATAATCATATATATATATGTAATTCTCAAAAGGTATTATATATTATACTTACAATCATAATTAATGGAGCCTATTGTTGTGAGAGTGAGACAACTTTTTCTTTAAAAGGAAATGGGAAACTAAAAAAATTGTTTTGATAATCAATACTTACTAAAACAGCATATGCCAAATTGTAATATTTATTACAAAGGTGAAGTCGGTTCAAATGGTAATATACTTAAATGCTAGCAACATTCCTTAGTTATTATTTCAATTAAACAAACTTTCGGGAGCTAGCTGTTGTTTCAATTAAACATGAATGCATGCATGCATGTCCTTTTTTTTAACGACAAAATGTAGTTACACTAATAATAGATTAATTAAAGCCTCGATGGCTTTACACATCATAGTTAGTCAACTCCAAGTCAAGGTCCTTCATTAATAACTCCATGTTCAAGTCTCCGAGCTTGGATTCAAAGCTAAAAACAGCCATTCAATTAATCTTTACACTCATTATGAAATCCGACCCGCATTATTAGATCACAATGTATTATCTCGTAATAATTAAAGGCCTCTCACTAATCAAGTATGCACAATCGATCATCCGCCCAACGAGAATTTCATAATGAAAAAATCGTTAGTTTAATCAATTAGTTGAATAAACCCTTTCAAACACCTCATTAATTTGTTGTGGCCGAGGCATCAAGAAATTGTAAGAATGTGATCTCCCCTATGTTTGATGAGCAATGAGTTTTCCCAAGGCTTTTGCACTTCCTCAATAAACCTAAACTACTAAACCTAATCAAAGATCTCAAACCAGTCTCGTAGATGACATATAAATGGAGCCCTCAATTTTTATGCACATTTACGTTGAACTTTAAAATTTTGTTTTGCATTATTTGGACGTATCCATTTTTTTTTTTTTTTTGCCACTAGGACCTAACATATTATATAAGAGATTTATAAAATTTGGGGCCTCTAACTGACACAATCGGCCTTGACGACATATTATATTATATGCATTGTTGTTTTGGTCTTCCAAACTAGCAGTGCCCATTTGTTTTGACCTTGGAACTTTCAAGTTTCAACATCGCCACCCTTAAAGCGCACTATATTCATATTCTCAGCCCCCACAACGGCACAACCTGTTTGATAGAATTAGAGCATCCAACCCAAAACCAATTGGCAATGGGTGGAGAGGCCCAAGACTTATAAGCACATATGCTAAGCCTTAGTTTTCCGATGTGGGACATTGCTCCACATTACTCTCAACACGCCCCCGCACGTGTGGCGATATTTTGAGCCTTACACGTGAACAAATTATATTGGGTGACGTGGGAGCACGTGTGACCGTTGGGCCTTACACGCGGATAACCAAGCTCTGAATGCCATCATTGGCTCTCTTTCTCCAACTATTATTTCATTTGTTGCTCGTGCCACCACCTCCAGGGAAGCTTGGAACACCCTCTCCAACACCTATGCCAAACCAACTCGTGGCCGCATCAAGCAAGTCAAAAATCTTCTTAAAAATCCCAACAAAGGCACTATGACCATCACAGACTTTCTTCACTCAATCAAAGCTCGTTCAGACGAGCTGGCTATTCTCGGTGCTCCAATGGATGCAGAAGACCTCACTGAAAAAATTTTAGATGGCCTTGGAGAAGAATACAAAGAACTTGTTCGGGCCGTTCAGGCTCGTGACAACCCAATCTCGTTTGAGGAGCTTCATGAAAAGCTGCTCTCCTTTGAAGCTTCACTTCCTGTTCACTCAAAGCCCGAGCTTCCCCATCCTATTACAGCCAATCCTGCCAATCGGACTTCTTTCACCACCAACAATTGGCGACCCAACCATTCAGGCAACACTTGGCGTCCCAACTCCAATTCCTCCTCTCAACCAGGTCAAACCACTTGGCGTCCACCCTCTCAAAATTGGCGGCCATCTTCTACTTCTAGCCACTCTAACCGCAACAACAATCGGCCTCCATCACGTCCATATCAAGGCTACTGTCAAGTCTGTGGTGTCCAGGGTCACACTGCCAAGCGTTGTCCATCCTTTCAATTTGTGGCTGTTCAACCCTCCTCTGCTGCTGGATCTCCGGCCAATACCAGACCGTGGCAACCTCAAGCTCAATTTGCAGCAAACTCTAACACCAAAACCAATTGGCAATGGGTGGAGAGGCCCAAGACTTATAAGCACATATGCTAAGCCTTAGTTTTCCGATGTGGGACATTGCTCCACATTACTCTCAACACTGTTCTCTGTCTTTCTCCCCTCTCTTCGCCAATTGGGGGGAATCGAGAAGACAAAAAGCCATCTCCACCAGTTTAATTTCCTTTCGATAGCTATTGATGAATTCATAAATTATTTTGGATTTACTTTCTCGCAATTTTATCATGTTAATTAAACTTAGACTTTAAACCTTAAATAGATTTTTTCGAGTTTGTACGAAGTAACTTTCCAATTTGCTCAAATTGCACTATCTAGAGATTTATGTATGATCTAAACTAAATCATTAAAAAAAAAAAATTATTGTGTGTGACTGTAACACCATATAGTAGTATGACTAATTTATTAGAATTATAACATGTGTTCAATTATTAATATCTAAAACCTTCAAGAGCAATATAAACCTAACTGGTTAGCAAGTTAATAAGAAGCTAATTAACTACCATTTTGGGCGCATCACATGACTAATCTCATAATCTGAACCTTTCAAAAATCATCCTTGCAAAAATTCACCCAAAATGAAAATCATATAGTTATCTAATTGTGATCAAATAAATAAACAAACATATATTGTTTTCAATAAAAACATATAAATGATTGTTATTATAATCTAATGACTAAATGACTTCTAATTTTGGAGATGTTTTAGAAAGATGATCTATAGAGTGAGAATTAAAAAATGAATAATTCGAATTATGAAATTACATCGTCAGCTCAAGAAGGTAGTTACCGTGGTTAGCTTTGTATTAAATTGTTAACCAATTAAATTTAGAGCATTTTTACTAAAATTATATACCCTAAATTTATAAGCATATCGTCCATTCATATTGTAACACGTAAATTAGATAATGATATATGATTGTATTATGCTACATTAAAATAATAAAGGCTATAAAAAAAATCCAATTGAGTATCGTAATTTAGAGATTCAAAGCATAATTAAGTCTCAACTCTCAGGCAACAAGCCAACAAGTAACAACTATACAATTGAAGAAAAAAATAAAAAAGCAAGCAAGCAAACGAAACTATCCACAAAGACAAAGGCGCGTGGTGTTCTAAAAACGCCAAAACGAAAAATGCAACGGTGATGGACCGATCGACCCCAGTCCTCTCGACTACAACCCGTATACGTTATTCGTCGACGGCGTCAGAGAGAGGTCAACGGAGTTTGATTCTGGTGGAGGAGGTCCGAAGATCATTGTGAGAATAACATTTCCCTATTTCTCTTATGATTTTCTTTTTTTGTGGGTTTTATATCAAATTCTATCACTTGATTGACTTGTTGAGGTATTATTTTGTTCTGTGTTAATCCGTGATAATATTAGGACCCATCAAATGCAATGTTCAAACATTCATTAATTTTTTATTATTTAATTTATAGAATTCAGCTGTTTTCATTGCCAACTATGATACTGGGAATGTTGAAACATTAACTATTATACTTTATAGAGAAGGTTTGCATCCAGCAAGCAATACCTGGTTTTGGATAGCCCACTTGTTTCTCTGTTTTTGTGGATACTACGAGTCTATGTGTTGTTTTCATTGTGGAATATTGAAATGTAGTATTTCTGTTTTTGTTGCTTATTGTCTTAATTACTTGACCTTGCTTGCAATGTAGTATTTCTCTTTCATTTCACAATGCTTTAAATATTCTCATTAACACTTTGGAGCTCAATGCTCTCTGTGAGCATCCTAACCATTTCCATGCTGTATCCTGCTCTTCCGTAAATACTGAAATGCATGACGGAGATGGAATCTGCTACCTCGGGAATAAATTTGCATCAAAAATATTTATTGATCAAGTAACTCGTCTTTTTGAGGATGCTGCAAAGTTTGGTTTTTTTCTTAAAATCTTGTACATATATTCGTTGAAATTTGATGCTGGTCGAGTTTTGGATTTCCAGGTTGTGGGGCATGTTAATGTGTTCTTGTAATTCTTTAATCAAAATTTCAAATAATTCTCAACTACATGCAAAGGAAGTAGCTAAAACACTAGATCCTTCCAAGTATGCGGGCATTGTTTGTGTTAGTGAGGATGGAATCTTGGCTGAGGTTGGTTGGCAATGATTAGTGGCTATGTGGATATGCTTTATTTGAAGCGTTAACATTAATAAACATGAGGAATGCCTTATTGTGGTTGTGGGAACAACTCCTCTGAGGAATCACTTATAGCCCCCAACCCTTTCTCCTTTTCCTCCAATGAGTTAGATTTATTTGCAGGGAGAACTGTTGGCAAACACAAAGTGTTGTTTTGTTGTTTGAATTAAAGCTGTGATAGTTTCTAATTGAATTAAAGTGGGAAAGCTTTCATGTTTCATTATTGAAGCTTGTTAGTGAACTGACTGGCAAAGTTATTAGTCTGAAACACAAACTGTATATAATCTCACAAAGAATTGAGTTTGGTTCATCATTGTTCCTTTCAAAAACATATTTCCAATGCTTCTAAAACCTTATGTATTCTGGAAGGTTTCTTATGTTTATATCTTCCAATAGAGTGCATGTGTTTTCAGAATCATGCGCATAAATTAAGTTCAACCATCATTTTCTTCTTACAAGCATTGCACTTTTCAGTAGGTAGTAAATGAACTCCATGAGAAAGAGGATTGGGACGCTGCAAACAATACACCTCTTGGAGTAGTTCCTGCAGTGCAGCTCAATACTCTCATCTGATAAGTTTTAGATGTTGTGGAAGGTGAGGGTGAAGCAGTGACTTGTGTTATAATTTGTGCATCAAAGCTAACATAGTTATTAGTTCATTCTTAACATGATCAATTTCTGACAAGACATGTTTCTGCATTTAGGTACTGGAAATGGAATGAGAAAATCGACCTCTTCTAGATTCTTTTTGTGAACCTTGTACAGTATCTAATGCTTTTCGTGCCTTTCCTCAAGGTTACATATGTTGTCTATCTTATTTAAAATATTATAATTGCTCTCTTTCTAATTTGTTGGTACTTAAAGTGGAGTATAGTATGTTTTTTCTAAAAGTTCCTACTTGTACTGGCTTAATTCCTCCTAGAATGTGTGGATATTTATATATTACTAACAGAGTTTTATATCGTTTCAGCAAATTTATATATGTCTGATTCCTGTAATATTTATAGTGCTTTCGTATAGACTTCTATGTAAGTTTAAATTTTTCATTTGTTATGTTATAGTCTACTAGTACTAGATTATGCCATTGCTCATTCTGAGGTTTGTGTGCGTCCTTTTATGTGATTTCTTGCCCTTGTAATATGCTTAACTACTCAGTGTTGTCATTGTGTGCCACTGCTCATAATGTTAAATTTGTATTACCGTTAGTTAGGTGCTAATATTGAATTGTCGAGTGCTAGCTAACTGCTAACTTTTATCTTACATCAAAATTCATTCATTCATCAATTTACAGTATTCCAGATTACTTCCTAGATCCTGTAAAGTTCGAAGGAAATCTTAAAGTAGAACTATCTTTTCTTTTATCTCTTTTTTGGGGTGAGAAAAGTAGCATTATGTTTATGCTGCCGTATAAGTTCCCAGGATATGTGCAATCTTTTGTCTCAAACTTCAAGAAACAAATTCAGCATCAACTAATTGTTGGTAATTAATGATAGACAAAACCAAAACCAGTTGGCTAGCTCACACCAGTTGCCTTCATTGATTGAGAAAGAGCCTCTAGCTATCCTCAGATGCAGGATCATGAGTTTATTATTTTTGTTGACGTGAGAATGTCCTGCCAACTGCCAGACCATTTGATCCTCAAAAGAAGTTACAAGCTCGCCATGAGAGTTCCAGAGGACCTTGTATTTCAGTCACTACTCATGGTACTTGGGGTGTGTATATATATATAGGAGTCTCATCACCATTCACCAATGTTGTATTCACCAACATTCATAAGAAATAAAATACAAATTAACCAAGGTTTTATTAACGGTCAACATTCATCTAAATTTCAATGTTGATCTATTGTTTGATAAGCAAAACTCATCTAAATTACACCCGTTGCAATGAATGTATATATGCATACAGCAACAAATCAAACATCTAAGAAAAATATAAATTAACTAGCAAATATCATGTATCTGATTGTATTTTAAATCAAATTGCCATAATTCTTTAGGGAAATCAAGCTTTCAGTATAACTGAAAATTCTAATACAGTTGAAAAGTTTATTTTCCTTCCCCATCCTGCATGTTCCAAGTGATACGCGATTCATGGAACCACATCTTAGATCAAAAAAATAGCATTCCCCATCCTGCATGTTCCAAGTGATACGCGATTCATGGAACCACATCTTAGATCAAAAAAATAGCATTCCCCATCCTGCATGTTCCAAGTGATACGCGATTCATGGAACCACATCTTAGATCAAAAAAATAGCATTCATTAATTTTTTTAATGAAAAATATGCCATGCTCCCATTCACCACAAGCCGAAGTTGATTTAAACAAACCAAAAGGATGCCATCTGAACATTTGGATATCAATTTTGTAATCTAGCGCCCACTCCTGTTTATCATAATTTTTCAATACCCATATCTTAATATATGAAGAAAGACCCACAATGGCCAATGATCCTTTTAAGATTAAGCAAATGTATGCCGCCACATCCAATAATGTCAACAAAATCCAGTTGCAAGTTGGGATGAGGAGTCCAATTGAATTCCTCTTTCTTGAAATCGAAGGATATAATATGATATTTATAGCTTCCTCCATTCCTATCAATCAACCAATGCATGTCTCCATATGCAGATGCCTTCTTGTTGCTTAGAAAATAAGGAGGTACTGATTGTATCTCTCGCCATGACGAGCTTGTGCCCAATGCATAAACCTGGGCCACTTGGTTGTTGTCCATTGCATTTCTGGAAACACAAACAATCTCGTAGGTGTTGCTTATATTATCAAATCCCATACCATACCAATTTCCAAGAAAATATGGAATTTTGATGTTACTCGTTGGGAGCTTTAGAACTTCTTTCCTAAGAAGATTGAATAAGCAGCATGAGCCATGTCCCAGATCAAATTGAAAGCAAAACAAGTTGCAGAAAACGAATTCTACACTGTAAAACAATTGCTCGGTGAAATTCTTTGAGAGAAGAAGAGCATGTTTAGTTTTTCCCAAGGCGTACTTGCCATTGTATTTCAATGGATGCAAGGCCAATGACCTTTTATCATTTGAAGAACATGATCGAGCAAGAAGCATGAGTTTTGGTACCTCAAAAGCAGCAGGGTTGGCAACAGCAGCAGCAGAATTAAGTAAGCGTGGAGTGTGCAGTGTAGCAAAGAAAGGGCATTTGACAATGTTTAAACAGGTCTTAGACGCACATCGGATGCGACAAAGTGATTTTACGGGCAGTCTCACAAGAATCTCCACCATGACATCGTTGGGTAGGTCCATCAACTTCAACTTTGCGTTTCTCTTCTTGTCAATCGACTTTACATTTCTCTTCTTCTCAAATCCTACTGCTCACCCAAACCAAACAAAAGATTAATATTCAATAAAAACTTAATTTCAATTCTTAATTTTATTCAACAAAGTATATGTGTATATAAATTAAATATACCAGAAATCAAACTACTTATCCCAAATTATATATGGACTCAACGGACCAAACCTAGCCAGTACTAATTACCGGCCAAAGAATAAGCATACGTGTATTTAATTTGTCATGTTAATTAGCAACGATATCAATAAACACTTGGCACTTGATGTCATGACACATACAGTTACTAGTTCAAGCAAATTAAACTGTAACAACGAATCAATGATACTTACTTTTTATCAAAAACCATAAAAGATGCAGTATCCAAATCCTTAAAGCACGGTTTAAAAAACTTCTTCCAGAACAGAAACTGCATATGATTCCTTTCATGTTAATTCCGGCCATCTTTTTTTTCAGAATATGATCTCCTGCTGATGTTTTTGGTGCTTATATCGTTCTTATATCCTAAAGCCGATCCTAAGCTTGTGGAGAACCAAGGCTGACCATTAAAATGGAAAGCTCCATTCACATTCACATCACTAGAAATTAATTTTCTTTTTGGCGAGTACCTAAAAAGATTCAAACAAAAACAGTCACGAACAACAAACTTAAACAAAGCAACAGGAGTAAAATATTAAAATCAAATTCTTCAACTAATACACCTAAACAGTAAACCTGATCAATTACAAAACTAATTTACTATGCAATACGGTAATACCATTTGAATAAATGCACATAAAGTTTTTTTTTTTTTTTTTTTTAAGAAAAAGAAATTTCGGAACTCTATATAACGCTATAATAATACAATTCGAATTGCTACTGTATAAAATACTAAATTGCTTAGAATTGACTAGCACTACAATAATACCTTCCGCGAATTTGTAGTTCTGGGTTTAAGTGAAAGTCCTAGACACTAATTAATGTTTATGTGCTTGATAACAAAATGGCGCAATGGATCGACAAACGTCAAAATCAACAAACTAGACCTTTATAGAGGGTTCAAACCTTAAACCTACTAGGAAACATGGAAATCAATACTAATCCTAATAAACAATGGAAATCAATACTAATCCTAATTGGAAAATAAATCCAAAAATCAGAAATATCCTAAAAACTAAAAAATATAATTTTGACCATGAAAACGATGTGGCTAAAAACTTAACGGGCCTATGAGTCTTGTTGAGCTAATCTCCCATCTTTGAACTTTTTTTTTTATAATTTGAATCAACTTAATTTCTTTAATTTTATTGAGCCCTTAACATAATCAGTAAATACTACAGTCTTATCTGACCTAACCCGATCATTTCAAAGATTCAGTTGGGATATTAATTATTAGAAAGCTGAAACAAAGGGAGAAAGAAAAAAAAGAAAACAAGAAAAGAAGAAGAAATCTGAGCAAAATTACCTTTGAATCAAAAGTCTCGATCAGTTTTGCTCTTTAGGAAATTTTGGCTGTAGAAAATCGACTATTTTGCTTGCTTGATTGCTTTGGAGAATAAAAAATTTGATGACTGATGAAGCTAAGAGAGAACCAAAGGAAAAAATCCGAAGATGGCTCACCTTCTGTTGCTTGAACTCCTAGCCTTGTTTTGTTAAACTGAGAAGCTCTCATTGGCTGTCCTGTTTCAGTTTGGTTGTCTGTAATCTTCTACAATTATACTCATTCTAGTACCTTGCTTAGTTTGTCTGCCCCATCTATCGCTTTTCAGTTCACTGTACTTTGGGGCTGGCCCTGTTTTTTTTTTTTTTTTTTTGAGAAGTTTGATCAGTCTTAAAAAATAATAATTATAATAATAAAAGAATAATGCTATTCTTACCACATTTCTTATACCACATTCTTATACCATCTCACGTGTCATTACTTTATTGGACAAAGTTTTTCTTTTTCTTTTTGAGTTTTTCTTTTTCTTTTTTAGTATCCAATGTATGAATGCCATGTAAGTTGCCACATAAGGTGGTATGAAATTATGGTATAAAAATGTGGTATATCTAGCACTACTGATAATAAAATTTAAAAAATAAAAAAAGAAAGAAAAAAATAAAAAAAGGAGAGAAGATGATAAAAGTTTGGGCTTTTTCTCAGTCTGGTTTCATTATTAATTTTTTTGCTTGTTTGCATAGCTTCGTCTCACTTCACTTCATTAATGTTTATTGTCTCAATTTACCCGATAAGTTTTCTTCATATCTTATATAACCTAAAACTATCAAGTTCATATATTCCATCATTTGAATTGCTGATGTGTCATCTATGTGCAGGTATAAAATGGAATTGACAGACTTAATAATTTTGGGTTACGTGAGACACGGGAGCAACTTACAAGGGATCAATTAAAATATTAAACTTTAAAGGGTTAAAGTGAGACATAACTATGTTTCAGGGAGTAAATGCACAAATAAGCCTTTTTTTTATGAATCATTCTGGTTTCATTATTGATTGTTGATATTTAGCCCCCACCAATAATTTAATGAAAATACAATTGTCTCTATCCTGACATAAATTGGCTAATAAAGATATAGATAAAATTATAGTAATGATCCTCGAACTTTACCCCAAGTATCGATCACTTTAGTTAACAAATTTGTTTTTTGAATTCTATAATTCACGAACTTTTACTCGTGTATCACTAGTCGATTTCGTCAATTTCATTCATTTTTTCGGTTAATTGTAGTCACATCTTTAAGGGAAGAAAGATGAGGTGAGTTGTCATTTTACCCTTCAAAAGGGGGTCACATGTTTGACACGTGACAACAACTGATAGACAAAATGGAAGGAATTGACAGAATGGACTTAAGTGATACACAGGTGAAAGTTTGTGGACTATAAATTCAAAATATAAGTTTGTGGATCAAAATGATAGTCAAATTAAAATTCAAGGACCTTTGTTATAATTTGCTCTAAAGACATACCATTTAATTTTGGTTTTAAAAAATAGCTCACTTAAACCTAGCTATACCCATGCCAAGGACCACTTTAGTTTAGTGGATCACATCCAGTCTCCCATTTGTCAGGAAGAGGTCCTGAGTTCGAATCACTTGGATGATAGGCTGTTAATTATCAAATCGTGGTTCTCAAACTGTGGTTTGAGAATCTTCAAATGAAGTATATTGATCATTGTTTCGAGTTTAAACCAAAAAAAAAACTAGAATCATGATGTGTTTGGCACACTAGGGTCGAATACGTTGTATGACCTTAGACAGCAACTAACAAATTGCATGTTCGGCAATCCACTATCGAAAGGAAGACGTTTGGTCAATGGCTACCAAACGCCTCCAAATTTTTCCCAATTAGGGTGTTCAGTAGACGCCACTCGAACCTTATTGCTCTTGCACATGTTCGGTAGGTAGCTGTCAAACCTTCCATAGGATGTTCAACACACTACGGTTGAAAGTTTTTCTAAAAAAAAAAGTTTCCAATCAGCCCGAGTGTGTTCAAATTATCAACTAAACACATAGGGGGTTCAATGTATTGCAACCCAAACACAAATCATTCAAATAACTTAAAATCAAACTCATAAATACATTATTCATTGTTGGGCTCGATAGTGATGGTGTTGGTGAATTCGATGGCGGGTGGTGATGGTGTAGGGTTTGGGTCTGGTTTTTTGGGTAATGATAGTAGGAATATGTTGGGTGTGTTTATTGAGTTTTAGTAAGGGTATTTTCGTAAATCTTGTTGAGTATAGTAATAAAGTTTTATAACTTAAATTTGGATAAACGTTGCACTTTGCACTTTGCATAACAATGAATCCTAACGCAAGTTTTATCAAACAGATCTTTTTGGAAAACATTGTACACAAATCATGCACAAAATTAAGATCCCTTAATACCCAACGCAACCCGTTGATTTAAAAATTTTAAAGAAAAAAGAAGAAGTTACATTTGTGAGTCTGTGACAGCTGAATTTGACGTTAACGTTTGTGCTTGTTTTGTCCCTAAGTTTAGCAAAGTAACTGGGCCTATTATCTATGGACTGCAATGAAGGAACTGGCCGGGCCGGCCTACTAATTAGTTGACATCACGTTGGCTCATTCCTTTCGACTCGAAGGCCCCCACAACGATGCACTTGCGAGGGGCTTTGTACCCAATATTCTTTATCTTTCTACTCTGGAGCAAATATTGGAATCGTTTGGCATTTGATCCAATGCCAATTCAGTTGCTGGTGGGTAATATTCTTCTGACACCTAGTCCTTAATTTAAATGTTTCTGGCTATAAGAAAAAAGGTATATTAGATTGGAATTTCATATTCGACCTAAAAAAAAAAAAAAATTGGAATTTCATGAATGTTTCTGGCTATAAGATGATCTCACAAATGGTTCATGAATGTTTCTCACAAATGCATGAATGTTTCTGGCTATTAGATGGTCCGTTGTTTTGGCATGAAATCTGATGGCTGTAGCTATGCCACATCACAATTCAGTTTTTAAAAGTCTTTAATATATTCATCCTCTTATCCTATATTAAAATAGTCCGAAAATACAAGTAACCATTGGAGCCTTCTGTTATGGGAGTGGGGCCACTTTTCTTTGCAACATAATAGAAAACTAAGGTCACTTTTGCTAACAGAGAATTGGAAAGAAAATAAATCTGTGAAGGAAGAGAAGGAATTGGAGTGGCCATAAGTAGTTCCTGTTAAGTTGTTTTCTAATTATATGAAATCAGAATGAAAATGAGGTTGATTTATTCTCATATATTTACTAATTGAATGATCACGAATCGAAATAAAAATTAGTTTAATTACTAAAAAATTTGAGGTTTGTTTTAAAAAAGTTTTATTTTCTTAATGAATATTTTGGGGTTATTAAAAAAGTTTGAGAGTAATTTGGTATGAAGCTATGACTCTAGGTGAAATGAGATCCAATAGCAAGTCCCCACAAGGAGTGAGATTATTGAAAAAAAAGAAGTGTGAATCCCAATTTTGGAGTATACCCCACTTATATATATACTTGTTGATTCCACAATAAGTAAACACATTATTAGAATATATAGAATGGAAATGACTAGGATTTATTCTACTCTCATTCCTTATAAGTGAAAAATACCTAAAAGGAGTAATGCTAGGTGGTTTTTAAACTTTGAACCACATAATGACAATGTCCAATATTGATATCTAAAATTTCAGATTTTTTTTTTTTTTTTTTAAATGTGTATGACAAAACACCAAAATGAGTATTAAAAAACCAAAAACAAAAGGATAAAATTAAAATAAAATAAAAAAAACCTCTCTTTTCTAACCATGGCAGCCATGGATCCTTCCCCTCCATTTCTCTTCATTACCTCATCCCCTCCTCTCTCAACTCTTCCGTCGTCTCCAACCCTTTCCAGGCCATTATCAAGTTTGGGATTCATTGATTCAATACTCAAACTATTGGAATAAATTTATGCATAGATTTTTCTATTCTTTAATTGATTCGGTCATTGATTTAGATGGTTACAAGAAATATCAAAGAAGATAACAAATAATAGATGAAGAAAATCCCAGAAAAAAAGAAAAAAAAAAAAGTCAACTGAGAAGCAGGTGGTGATTTTTTTTGTTTAATTTAAAAAAGAAAAGTCCGTTTTAATAATACTTGCTAAAACGGCATATGCCAAATTGTAATATTTATTACAAGTTGAAGTCGGTCCAAATGGTAATATACTTGATGCTAACAACATTCTTTAGTAAGTTATTATTTCAATTGAATAATTATTACAACTAACTTTTGGAAGCTAGCTGCTATTACTACTTAAATGATTGGAAATCAATAATGTTAGAGACACTACCTTATAATCCTAACTTATGATCTCAACTCATGTGACCAACGATGTGGCAACCTATGTCATTTTTCATGTCATATTTTTTTGTTTTTTTGGTCATGTGACCAACGATGTGGCAATCATATATTTGTCATGTATTTTAATCTTTTTTAATACATATACCCTAAACCCTAGCATTATTGATATGAAATTAGGCATGCAAGTTACAATTTAATACCCTCAATGATATTGCGTACATGCCATGTTTAATTTTTTCTATGAAAAAATTTAATCAGTAACTAATAGTTAAGACCTCGATGGCTTTACTCATCATAATTAGGTAAACTAGAATCACCAAGTCAAGATCCTTCAAAAAATTAATTCGATCAGCAACAGGTAATTAAACACTTCGTATTTAGTTGCAACAACATTATATATGCAATCTTTTGTCTCAAACTCCTTCAAGAAATTAAGTCGATCAGCATCACCTCTGGCTCTTGTTGGTAATTGATGATACCCAGAACCAAAACCAAAACCAGTTGGCTAGCTCACACCAATTGCCTTCATTGATTAAGAAAGAGCCTCTAGCTATCTGCAGATGCAGGATCATGAGTTAATTAATTACTATTGCTGCAGTCAGAATGCCCTGCCAATTGCGACAACATTTGATCCTCAAAAGAAGTTACAAGCTCTACATGAAAGTTCCAGAGGACCTTGTATTGTAGTCACTACTCACTTCTCAGGGTGTATACATAGGAGTCTCATCACCATTCACCAACGTTGTATTCACCAAATTGCCAAAACTTTTTGGAGAAATTAGGTAGGCTTTCAGTATAAGTGAAAATCCTAATACCCCTGAAAATGCTATTTTCCTGCCCCATTCTGCATGTTCCAAGTGTTATGCGATTCATGGAACCATATTGTAGATCCAAAAAGTAGCATACATGTTTATCATCCACGAAAAATATTCCATGCTCCCATACACCGCAAGTCGAAGTTGATCTAAAGAAATTAAAAGGATGCGGTTGGAACATTTGGGTACCAATTTTGTAATCTAACGCCCACTCTTTTTTATCATAATTTTTCAACATCCATATCTCAATATACGAAGAAAGACCTATGATGGCCAATGATCCTTTAAGGTTAACCAAATGTATGCCGCTACATCCAATTATGTTTACAAAATCCAGTTGTAAGTTGGGATGAGGAGTCCAATTGAATTCTTCTTTCTTGAAATCGAAAGAAATAATATGATATTTATAGCTTTCTTTATCTCTATCAATCAACCAGTGCATGTCTCCATATGCAGATGCCTTCCTGTCGCTCAGAGCATAAGGAGGAAATGATTGTATCCTTCGCCATGAAGAGTTTGTGCCCAAAACATAAACTTGGGCCACATGGTTGGTGTCCTTTCTATTTCTGGAAATACGAACAATCTTGTAGGTGCTAGTTCTATTATCAAATCCCATACCGTACCAGTTTCCAAAAAACTCTGGAATTTCGATGTTACTTGTTGGGAGCTTTAGAACTTCTTTCCTAAGAGGATTGAGTAAGTAACATGAACCAAAACCCATCTCACTTTGAAAGCAAAACAAGTTGCAAAAAACAAATTCTATACCGTAAAACAATTGCTGGGAGAAATTCTTTGAGAGAAGAAGAGCATGTTTGGTTTTTCCCAAGGTATACTTGCCATTGTATTTCCATGGACGCAAGGCCACTGACCTGTTATCATTCGCAGAACATGATCGAGCAAGAAGCATGAGTTGAGGTACCTCAACAGCAGCAGGGTTGGTAGCAGTGGAATTAAGTATACGCGGAGTATGCAGTGTAGCAAACAAAGGGCATTCGACTATGTTTAAACAGGTCTTGGAGGCCCATTGGATGCAACAAAGTGATTTTACGGGCAGTTTCATAAGGATATCCACCATGATATCGTTGGGTAGCTCCATCAACTTTGACTTTGTGTTTCTCTTCAATTTTGATTTTTCAAACTTCTTCTCAAATCTGACTGATCACTCACATCAAACAACAGCTTAATATTCAACAAAAACTAAATTTGAATACTCAATTTTAATATTCAACAAAGTATACATGTTTGTAAATTAAATATACTAGAAATCGAACAACTTATCAATTAAATATACAAATCTGACTGATCACTCCCATAAATATATGGATTCAAAGGAACAACCCTAATAAAATTTGCCAAAAAAAAAAATCTTCATAAATACTTAATTTAACAGAAAAAAGAAACCCTAGAGGAAAGGAGTTCTTCCACACTGGGCACCTTCCCGACAATGTATAAGGTAACAAATTTCTATATTTCATATACATTTCTCAAAATATGAACGATCATTCAGTCGAAAAACAGAAGGTATATATATGTGTATTTAATTTGACAGTCAACTCTACTACATGCATATTTGAACATAAATGTGTTTTACTGGCCAGAAAATAAGTATATGTGTATTTAATTTGTCATGTTAGCAACAAGATTAATGAACAGTTTCACCACACTTGATGTCACGACTCATACAGGTACTAGTTCAAGTAAATTAAATTGTAACAACGAACCAATGATACTTACTTTTTATCAAAAACAATAAAAGATGCAGTATCCAAATCCTTAAAGCACGGGTTAAACAATTTCTTCCAAAAAATAAACTGCGTACGATTCCTTTCATGTTAATGCCAGCTATCATTTTTCAAGAATATGATCTCCTGCTGATGTTTTTGGTACTTTTATTGAGAGGCCAATGCCGATCCTGAACCTAAGAAGATTCAAACAAAAGCAGTCTTAAACAAAAACTTATACAAAGCAACAGGGGTAAAATATTAAATTCAAATTCTACAACTAATACACCAAAACAGGAAACCTGATCAATTACAAAAATAATTTACTATGTACTACGATCCGAATTAATGCACGTTATTTTTTTTATAAGAAAAAGAAATTTGGTATTGTATATAATGCTATAATAATACAATTCGAATTGCTACTGTATAAAATACTAAGGCCTTGTTTGATGCGAAGAATTGGATTAAATAAGTTAAATCGCTAAATTCATGTGTATTTAAGGAAAGAAATGGAGGGTGTACATCTTCTAACTTGAAGGAAGAAGATGGATTAATTGGGGATAAGGTGATAGTCTCACACTAATCCCACCATTTTTGTGGGGATAAGTTTTCCCTTATGACTAATCCATATTCTTTCTTCAAGTTAGAAGCTTCTTCTTGAATACACATGAATCTAACCAACTAAATTATCCAATCACTCCAGTCCTATGCATCGAGGCCTTGAATTGACTAGAACTACAATACCTTCCAATAATTTGTAGCACCGAGCTTAAGTGAAAGTCCCACACCAATGTTTATGCGATTGTTAACAAAATGACGAGATCATGTGGAATGGATCGACAAGCGTCAAAATCAACAAACTAGCTCTTTATATAGGCTTCAAACCCTAAACCTACTTGGAAACATAAAGCTAAATCCTAATTAACAAAGGAAACCAATTAATTGTAATCATAATTGGAAAATAAAACCAAAACTCAGAAATATCCTAAAAATTACCACAAACTAAAAAAATATATTTGGACCATGAAAACGATCTTATTTGGTTAAAAGCTGAACGGGCCTGTGAGTCTTGTAAATCTCACTGTTTCTCTTCAAATCGACAATTTTTTATCTTTCCAGCAGCATGCAACTTTGTTGACCTCCAATCTCCTATTTGAACTATTTTTTTCTAAATTTGAATTGCTTTAATTTCCTTAATTTTCTTCCTATGAATTGACCCCTCAACATAATCAGTAGATAGTACAGTGATCTAACTCGATGATATCAAAGATTCAACATGGATATTTATTATTAAACAGCTGAAACAAAGTACAGAAAGAAAGAAAAAAAATAAACAAGAAAAGAAGAAGAAATCTGAGCAAAATTACCTTTGAATCACAAGTGCCAGTTTTGCCCTCTGGGAAATTTCGGCTATAGAAAATCGACTACTTTACTTGCTTGATTGCTTTAGAGAATAAAAACTTGATGAGGGATGAGGCTGAAGAGAGAACCTTCTGTTTCTGGAACTCCTAGCCTTTGTTTTGTTAAATTGAGACGCTCTTATTGGCTGTCCTGTTTCAGTTTGGTTGGTTGAACTTGTAACCTTTTTACTTATTCTAGTAATTTGTTGCTTAGTTTGTCTGCCCGTCCATCGAATTTTGGGCCTTTCTAGTTCACTTTTGAACTTTGGGCCTGGCCCCGTTTTTTATGAGAAGTTTCATCAGTTTGACCAAAAAATTAATAATAAGAAATTGTTTGAGTTAGGATTATTATGACATGTAGTATGTGCCATGGATGCCTTCTTTTCACTATAAATGAGCTTGTTCTTAATACATAAACGATAAACTTGGACGGGCAGGCTCCAAGTAAATGGGATAGGATTCGGATCATCTTTGAACCACTCTAATTTTTTAATTTTTTTAATTTTTTAATTATAGAGTGTCTATTGTTTTATAACATTTTATGGTACACACTTATTTAGAATTATAATTATCAAATCAAAATAATTAAAAAAATATATATGTATACTTTAACCACATAAACCTAAAAAACTTAAAAGAAATATAAAAACAAGAAAATCATAAGCCCAGCCCACCCTCCGACCCTTTTTTTTTTTCTCTCTCTCTCTCTCTCGTACTCTCCCTCTCTTCTTGCGATCGAGTCCCTCCACAAAAAGCAATAATACATCAAATGCATTTGATCTACTTGCAGTTTTTGAATCAAGACTCCAAAAAACTGCAGATTTTAATCACACTGATCAAAATAACAAAAAATTGCAATAGAAAAATATCTCCATCATATCCCAAATGAGTCCAATCAAACATTACTGAGTTTGTCATACCCAAATCCCAAATATCCTATATCGAAAAAATAGAATATTATGAATACTAATATTAGCTATATCATGAGCATCATTCTCGACCCATCTAATTTTTGCAAGCACAAGCTTTTTTTTTGAACCATTACATTACCGTTTTCATCATGGGCCAAAAAACTGCAGATAGAAACAAAGGGGTCCGATCAAGTGAGATTAAAATCTGAAGATGGGACTCCGATCATGTTTTTCTAACTGCAGATTTTAATCTATTGCATGTTTGGAATACTTAGTGTATAATGTCTCACTCAATGCGTCACTCGGCCATGATGAGCTTGCTCCCAATACATTAATTTGGGCCGCCAAGTAGTTGTGATGTGCATTTTCAGAAATACGAACAATCTTGAAGGTGTTGGGTTATTTATCAAATCCCAACCTAACCAATTTAAATAGTATAGGGCCACTGGCTGGAACTCCCAAGATACTCGTTGGGAGCTTTAGAACTAAGACGATTGAGTAGAAAGCATGTGAGGACTCAAGTTTTCTCAATTGAAAAAATTTTGTGTCTCTGTGTGTAGATATCTAAATCTTTCAACTAATGCACAACATGGTTCCCGGAGAAATGTTCTGTCACCGAAGAGTGTACAAAATCCAGTGCTTCAATTATTCATTCTAGAAAATTACATCCCATGTCCTTGAGCATGTACATACATATATAACGCATAAAAATTTCTGCCAGTTTGATTAGGGAGTTAAGAGGGAGCTGCCATCCTTTATTAGCACAAACACACTGCCATTGTCTCCCCTTGAAATTCGAAGCTCTTCGTCAAGGTATGTGGTTAGCAACCATGATTCAGCACTGCTACTTGATATAGAGAACTTAAACGGGGGTTGGCTCGATATGGTCCTTGCAACAGATGAAGCAGTGTCTTGGACAGAGGTGAGCAAACCTTTGAAGGGCGTGAGGTCTATCTTTTGTCCCAGAAACTCAACGTTTTCTGGAATCACTAATGAGTCTGTTAGCTGGGGAGTGCCAATTACGCCTTCTTCAAACTTGATCTGAATAAAGAAAACGAAAGAAGCTCATTTACAGCTGAATCCAAAGCTTCAAAGTTTGTTTCCAATTATATATGTTGTTTGAATGAGCTTTACACAGCAGGAACATCACTAAACAGAAAGTCTGATTGCAGAATGTATTTATTATGGCACATTGAAAGCACTTAGATACAAATTATTCTCTTTGTAAAACATAATTAGGCATCAAGGTATGTTAGTTTGATATACATTTTTTGTCTCAGATTCGAAGCCTCTTATACTCTATTCCTCAGTTATCTGTATATACATTGTAGGCCTTTAGATGTGATGCTTCTTATACTCCATTCCTCAGTTATCTGTTAATTTTGCAGATTGCAGGATGAGGCTACACACATATATTTCTCTATTTGCCTCTTTGCACATACAGCTATATTAACTTGGTATCCATTGTTGGTTCATTGATATGTATTAACTTGAACTATGGGAAACAACACTAGACCAATAAAATGCATCAAAGGGAAACATATTCCATATACCCATTTAATCTTTTTGAATTCATGATTTGTACAAAAAGCAAACCACTTATGCAATTCTAAGCAGCCTGTAGCGAAATTTAAGTACTGTCACTAGTCATGATAAAGATAGAGGTAAGTATAAAGGAAAGGGAACAAACCTGGACACGCTTGGGACTTCGAACTTCGAATTTGGCATTGGTACTAATCGAAGTTGTAGCCAATGGCCCAGCAAACTGCACAGAGTTTTCCACAGTGAAATTCTCAGAGTCAATTGTCTGCGATATCTCCTCTACCTTTACTAATGGAAGCGTTCCCCTTGACAACAATGGAAACAGACCTACAAAAGACGTGTACCTACAGAAACCCACAAAAATCAAAGCATATATATACATTAACACTATGAATTGAAGTCAAGGGGGTTAAGTAGGAGAAATTTTTCTATGAGACATCACATAATTTCAGTGCATACGTAATATAACTTAATTTAAAGTAACATAATTTAAGTACGCACAAACTTTTTTGATTAACGAGGAGATGGGACTTACGCTAGAATCCATTTGCCATTGAGCAGAGGCAAAGCGTCGGTCGGAGCCGGGGTCGGGTTCTGGGCCTCCAATTGGGTAATAAGCTCGACAATCTCGGCCCGGGTCTCGCTGGTCGCGCTCAGCCCACGATCAGTCCCATAAAACGACTCCACCAACGCCTTCTTCAGCCTATCGATCTCTTCTGGCGGCCCAGCCGGCTTGTCCTCCTCCTCAGCCACAGCCACACCCCCAGCTAGTGGCTCCTCCTTCTCCGCGCCCCAGTCTTCGTCGTCCACCGCTCGGATCCAGGTCGCGGGCCTTGCCGACCCGACAAATTTGCTGCTCAATTTGGCGGGGGCACCGATTGAAGCAGAGTTTGGCGCGAAGAGTGAGGTGGGCTTGGAGGTGGCGAGTCGATGATGATGATGCGGTGCGTTTAGTGAGAGAGTCTTGCATGGGAATTGGTTTAGCTGAGAGACGAAGGCCATGTTTAGTTTTTTTTTTTTTCTTGAGCTGAGAATTTGTGAACTGAGCGAATGAAGAAGTGCTTCTGCTTGTGGGTTCAGCAAAGCGTCTGCAGTTGGCGAATTTAAGAAGCAGAAAAGAGGGAGAGTTGAGGCCTTTAAGGCAGTTTGGTTGTCTGTTCTGTATCGCTTGTCTCTGACTATTTTTGGCAGTTAGGCAATAGTAAGCGAAAGACCTTTTTGACCCTGACTATTTTTGGTTTGGTACTACTTTTGTGATTTGGTGGGAGGGTAAAATGGAACTCACGGTCCCCAACTCTTGTGGGAATGGTGCACCCGTCCACAGCTCCAGATTTTGACACGTACAGACTGTAACTTAGAGGACATCACATCACATGGAGAGCATGTGGATTGTGGGAGAGAGCAAAGAGTTACATGATTTTGGTAATGGGGGCCATATGGGCTTTTACCATTGAATCTGGTTTGCTCCGATCTAAGCTTTTTCTTTTATTGGGGAAATGAATGAGTAAATTCGCACAAAATATCTAATGTTCTCTAGTTGGAATTCTATAATTAGATGAATACCATATAATTTATTTGATGTAATTTAGAGCAATCGTATATGTAATGTGAATTTTAAGTATCATCGCATGAATTCAACCACAATGTGCTATTGAATACATAGGGAGGCCACTTACTAATATGGAATATGATGTCCAAAAAAAAAAAAATTATTAATAGAAAATTGGCATCCATGTCCTAACTCAACAACCCTCTTAAATTGGGATGTTATTGTGGAGGTGTTTTATGATTTTTTTTACTTGTGCAGTTGGGAGTGGGACTCACGGTGCATGTCCTACATTAGCATTGCTCAAATGTTTTAAGGCTAGTGCTGTTTGAGTCATGCAATTTCCATGTACATTAACCAAGTTAGTTCCCAATTTCATTCTCTTTAGGTTAGAAATTGGGTGGGCTGAGTTATTGGGCTTTAGATATGGGCCTGGGCTGGACCTTGGGGGTGGGGAACCGGGCCGGAGTTGGCCTTCCTCTTTGTATCCGGGTCATTTGTCAACATCAAAAGGCCTCATTATTGCTTGAACTCCATGTATGCATGATGCATGCACAAATGCCAATCATAAATAATGTTTTTTTATCACACAAAAAATAGTTTATATGAATGGGTCTGGTGTGTGCATAGTTAATTGTATAGTATAAACATAATTTTTGTGTAAAATTGTTTATGCAATAGTGATGACTTTGCCAATCATTGACGACTAAATACTAAGAAGAATAGTAGAATACTATAACATAGTTGCCACTTGCGAGCACTATATGGACCATTAAAATTCCTCTTAATTAAAAGCATTAGGATTAAGAAGGCTGTATTATCAATTTATTATAATATTGATTGTGAGGATGATAACCAAGCAGGGGGGGTCCCACTTTGTGCTATGCAACCAACTGAGTGCGAGCAATACAGAGTTGCGTGGGCCCCAGTAAGTTGCATGATCCATTTTATTAAATTATTAATCACTATTACGCTAGGCTTTAGGCTTTTCATTGTTTTCAAGCATTATTCCTTTTAGTCTGGCTATGCTCTGTTGCTTGCTCTCAATAGCAAATTGAGGTCTCTTTTCAGCGCAATCAATGGAATGTTGCCTTTATTTGTAGAGGGACAAAAAAATTCTTAGGTGCATTATCACACTTATGACTTACCAAATAATGATTGAACTCAACCAACCTCATCTTCGAATAATCGAATTTTATAACTGATTATAGAAGTAAATGAGTTGGGGTTGACCTTAATTTGCCCCTTGTGCTTAAATTTGCTTAGTATAGGTTTTTTTTTATTATTATTAACTTATGTCGTTTATGAATTTTGAATTTCGGACTACTTTTGATAAAAAATAAATTAAATATTATCTAAATTAAATATTATCTACTAGATTAAATAGTTATTGACATTTAGTATAAGTAATTAAGTAATAATAAATTTATAGAAATTATAGGTAGAGCATTACATTCACACCCGTAACAAAGGCTGATTACATATTTCTCGTTTTAATTTGCATGAGTATGAAATCACACTTTGGCTTTTTTTTTGTTTGGGGGGAGGGAGTGGGGAGGGGTTGTTTGCATTAGCTAAAGGTTGGGTTGGTATAAGGACTATAAATAGAAGATATGCATTAACCAGAAGACAAAAATGGAAGGTGAAATTATATAATAGTTATGAAAATAATAAAAAGAGGTACAATAATCATGCCAAAATTCAAGCTAGATCTTTTAACATATATAGGTGAGCAGGCTCTTTTAATTAGCTAACGTATTAGGCCTTCAAACACTTGTAACAGATTTTCTATATCTCAATGATAATAAATCGTAACAAAAGTATTGCACTATTCCTTTTGTTCTTCAAGGAAAAAAGGTTCAAATTTGAAATATCCGCAAAGGTTTAAAAAATTTATGCCAAGTATAGACCACCATTTTTCCTTTTGTTTCCTTGGACCTTGATAATTCGTCAAACTATTTAGTAATTCCAATATATACTCACTCCACAGTTGTTGGGTAATCCAGTTCAAAGGGTTTTGGAATTACTCACTCTACACTCAAATTCGATCCCCCTCCTTTCAAAAAAAATAAAAAAATAGTATATACTCACTCCACAGTTCACATGCATATATGCTTATAATTTCATGTCCTGAGTGATTAGAAAGAACACAAAAATAAAATAAAAAACCATATATTTATATATACACATATACAATGTTGAAGTCTTCAAACCAAATTCTAAAGAATTTAAAATACGAAGATTCCTAATGATTTTGAAGATTTCTAAATATCCCCCAACAATTACACTTTATTCAACAATTCAAAGATAGCTATATTGACCACATAATTTTATTTTATTTTTTGAGAGGAAAAATTTTGGAATTTATTGGTCAATCAAATCCTCATATAAACTTGGTCCGAGCCAAAGAGGTCCGAATTCGACATCTAGTATACATAAAAGTCATGCTTAAATAATACATATTTTGCTCAAAGATGAGCTATATGATTAGAGAATGCATATTTTACTTTAAAATGAAATTGATGAGCTACATTAATTTTATTTTAAAGTTTATACAATGATAAATAGCTGGTCATGATTAGTAGCGTTTGTATATAAACCTAATAAAGTTTTTTTTTTTTCTTTTGCTTGAGTGGAATAAATGTGAAAGAATTTCACCCAAAAATATAACAATAGTAACACGACTTTCCATCAAAGAAAAAAAATTAATAAAAGTGTAGTTGTATACTTGTATATAAGTTTGTCATTGATGTATTGGACCAATTTTTTAGTTTAAACATAACAATATGATCATGATATTATTAATTTATCTATGTTATAACTTATAATACATGAATATTTAATAATAATATATTTTAAAATTTTAAATGGTCGTTTATCCAAAATTATAACACTACGGTCACACCCAAATTTGTTTCAATATTTTAAAATTCAACTGTCTTACAAAAATAAAATCACTATAATAATTTGAGTTGTAAGTTGTAACAAGGATAAAAACATATAATAATTTGAACAAAAGAATCTAAAATTGGCATTGGAGGGTAGTGCCACTTGGCAAAACCTCGGTTGATACGCCGGCTTCAATGGCCTTTGACTTTGTTTTGGTCGGCGACCACCCAGCGTACAAAGAACATCAGGGCAAGTCACCTGAAAATACTACTAATCTAATCAATTTAATTTCTTTATCCAAACCAAAATTCATTTTTATACTAACTCCCACAAATAAAGACCCACAAAAACTAAAACTGGTGCTTCTCTTCTGTTGCTGCTCCAACCCCAAGAGAACCCAAAGACGAAACAGAACTCTCTGTAGAGCACTACATTTCCTACTTCCTTTTTGGGCTTTATTTCCTTCTTCTATTTTGTCCTTTTCTCGCTTTTCCCAAACTCCGAAACCCCTCTTTTCAACGAAAAGAGCTGGCCATGAGCTCCTCCTAATTCACAAACCCAGTATTTAGATTTTTGCATCCCCTCCAATTATGCGATCTTAATTAATTGCCTTCAATTAATGCCCCCAGATTCCTGCTTGCTTCGTTTGGTCACTGTCGCTTTTCTTAATTAAGCAGCGAGAGAGAGAGGTGGTGGGCTTTCCTTTTCTGATTCTTCAAGATACTCACGGGTCTTCCATGGACATCAAACCCCTCCTCACTTCAATCCAAACCTGTAGGTCTCTTTCACATATTCGTTACAAAAATTCTTTCGCTGTTTCTCTGTTTTGGGTTTCTTATTTTGTTTTTTCTTATTTTGGGTTGGTGGGTGTTGGAGGATTCCTTGTTTGGCTTTCTGGGTCTGTTCGGGAATGAGTCAACTCAGTGTGATGTTGCAGGAGAGGGCGCGTCGAGAGAGGGAAGCAAGAACGGTTCTTGAGATTCTCAGAGAGCAAATGGACGATGCGGATGGAGGGAGAGGCGGCGAGAGGCGGAGTCTGAAGCAACGGCTCAGATTGAATGGGATTGGCTGCTGTGGTGCCACGTGGGCTTTCAGACGAACGGCGGCGATAAGCTTAAATGAGGAAGACGAAGACCCGCCACGTCAGCAACATCCGCCACCACTACCACCGCCACAACAACAGGAGGTTATAAATGTGGGCCAGGCCGCACCGGGAAACGATTGGGATCCGGGTTGCGTGGGTCCGATTTCGACCGGGTCGGGTATGAACCTGGCCGCCGCTTTAGCAGCGGAGCGTCAGTTCCGGGCACCGCAGAATCCGGATGTAGGAGGGCCAGTGGGACCCACGTCAGTTCCGGGAACGCCGTTGAGAGTGTCGTTGATGAGACTGCTGGAGGAGACGGAAACGGACAGTGGCGATGCATCTGCTGTTGGTGCTGGTACAGTTGCGGCGGCGGAGAGTGAGAATGTGGAGGGAGCCATGGGCAATGATTCGGTGTGCTGCGTGTGCATGGGAAGGAAGAAAGGCGCAGCTTTCATCCCATGTGGGCACACCTTTTGCAGAGTGTGTTCGAGAGAGGTGTGGTTGAATCGAGGGTCTTGTCCCCTCTGCAACCGTTCGATCCTCGAGATCCTCGATATATTCTGAAGATCGGACGGGCGAAAAACAATGCTTGATGTGATTGTGATGCCAGGAGATTCGTGACATTGATTTTTGGGGGCCAACGGTGATTGTTGAAAACTTTGAAGGTGGAATTTTCACTCACATAAATTCAATTTAATTGTTCACATGTAATATGGGAGTTATGATTTGTATTTCAACTCTATTTTTTGTCAACTTGAAAATTACAATGAAGGTGCAATGATTTTCGGGAACTTATTGGCAAATTTTCCGAGTAATGTTTTTTCTTTTCTTTGGTCAACCCAAGTAATGTTTGTTAGCAACTGTTACTGAAATATGGTGTTTGGACCTCGTAAATCACATAATAAGAATTTAATCACACGTCAACTTGTCCTTTTCTTTAGACCAAAGAAGGTGGCTTCTTGGCAGAGAAAACAATTTAAGTAATGAAACCTTAATCCATGGCATGGACAACGAAGCTTGTTCAAACAAATGCAATTGTCATCTTTGTAAGTCTCGTTAAACAAGCTTTTAAGAATTGGAAAAAGAAAAGGCACGTATGATGGATAAGTTTTTTTTTTTAGCCACCGGCGTATAATGGATAAATTAATATAGAACAACTCGATTCGGTACATATAATAGGATTAAATAAGATAAATAGCTAAATTCACGTGTATTCAAGAAAGAACATGGAGGGTATCTTTTAACTTGAAGGAAGAATATGAGAAGAAGATGAATTATTTAATCCCACCATCTTTGGTGGGATTGGAATGGATAAGTCTCCCTTTATAATTAGTCCATTTTAATACATCTTATTTATTCAAGTTAGAAACTTCTTCGTTGAATACACATGAATTTAGCTAATTATTCTATCCAATCATACCATATGCACCAAACAAGGAGTGTAAATAAGCATTCCAATGTTTAACTAATTGGACCATATTAATAGTGTGTTTCAATCCTTTAAGATTAGCTCAAGTGGTGAGGGTGGGTGAGGTAATGGTTAATATTAAGATATGTTCAGAGTTCGATTTTCTTCAATATAACAAAAAAAAGATTAATAATGTGTTTCGATGGACAAATTAAAATTGGTATTTCATTAATAGGGAAATCTTAAAGTTATATACAAGAACAAATGTGGAATTTAGAGCTTATAACTTCAAATTTTAAATTCTACCAAATTAGTTGTCATTTCCAAAAGTACAAGATAACGAGTTCAAGAAAAGAAACACACAAACCACTCTATCACGATAAATTATTCCGTATAACCGATACACTGCCACGTGGTATAACTAATCTATATGTTATAATATGAGTAGATGTTATTAATATTATACCCTACAAATATAAACATGTCTTACAATAATACTTTTAACACGTTGAATTGATTACAGCACGTGACAATATATTGATTATACTCAATAATTTTTCCTCACCACCACCACCCCACTACCACCACAGATGTTACCAATACCATTATCACTACCTCCACAATCCAACATCATTGTCTCCACCCCTTGCCATCGCCGCCACTGGCCACCACCACCACCGGCCACCACCACCACCACACTACCTCCATCACTATTGTCGCCATTACTACCAACCTGCTTCCATTGTCCCTACTCGTACTACCACCATTATCACTTTTATATTTCATCATACGTAATTTGTTAGCGAAACTAGAACTTGATAAATTTCATAACTTAACATTTTATTTTTTAAAATTTCGACATCTTGAAAGTGCCTAGCACTGCCAAACTTCTCCACACAAATGCACCGTAAATAAATTTAAAATGTGAAATTGTTGTTTCATTATAAGAATGGAATGATTTTTTACGACATTTACCTAAAAAAACTTGTAAAATTGATATTTCTATTTTTTGAATTAAAGATTTTTATTAGTCCACCCAAGATGTTTTTGGCAGGGGAGAATTAATATTGAGTCTGCTGGGCTGGGCTATATTACATATAACATTAGCCCACTAGCACAACCCATATTAGTAGGCTAGTTGCCCACCCAAGCCTAGCCACCATCAGTTGGTGAGCCCCGCCCTTGGGTACCTCATAAACTAGAGATTGACCCAAAACAAAGTTGGGCCTAGGCCCTTATTTTCCGTTGGCCTGAACTAGGCATGGATGCCTTTCACATAAAAATGTGCTAACAAAATTGAAATCAAAAGTGGAATCTTCCTCTATCTTTCCTTTCTTACTATATAGTTGTTTATCATTCGAGCATTTACTTTGTTTATTAACTTATTCTTCGTGCTTTTGTGTGTGTAGGTATATGCATGATATAGAGCTTTCAAACAGTGATTAATTAATTAAAAAGTGGGCATCCTTGATACGCATAAGCATTAGCTACTCGAGCAACAAGTAAAGAACTTAATTATGATCAATGTGGCAATTTTAAAAGATTCATAGTGTTAAAAGTGGGCATGATGCATGAATAGGCATAAGCATGAGCTTCGATCGATCTCCATCAAGAAGTGAACACGTACTTATGATCAATGTTGTTTATATATAATTATATAAACAACAAGAAAGCATATGAATCTGAATATCTGATCAAATTAAGTGAGTTCTGCAAATTGCAATGAATATATGTTTTATTATTACGTGGAAGGCATGCATGTATGCATATATATGTACATGTGTCTTTTTAAAGAAGTGCAGGAACTGTCTTTTCAATGAAGAGTTCCTTTCAGGTCTGAGTTAGTGGGTGCATTCAATCTGCACCAAAATTCCACTTTATAAGAAAGCTTCGTCTTCAATTGGTTCCAATAATGTGGTCTTAGAAGCGTGACAAAAATGTACTGCTAGCTCCTACCCAATCATTCTCTTTCTCCTTTTGTTTGATGCTGATTCACTCAATTACATCTTTGTAAACTTTTTCAGTTTTGGCATGAGGGAGGCTTTGAGATAGAGTGAGGCCATTGCCGGCCTGCTTGAAAAAGATAAAAGCCAAAATGAAATTTCAGTCCCAAGCTCTTGGTGAGCTTACAAAACCCTGTGTCCCAATGGACCTAAATTGCTACAAGTGTTTTAAGATTCCGTGTGAAATAATTTGCATCTATAATTTTTTTTTTTTTGGGGCAATTTGAACTTGAGAGATGTGTATTAGAAGATTTCATTCATCGTTAACTTCATTTCCTTTTTTCTTTATTTCATATATGCTAGAAAGATTATATCACATGTAAATACTGTATATTATGTATGTGCATAGAGTTAATGCAAACAAAGAGAGTAAAAGTAGTAAATAATAGAAAGTGGGGTAAGCTACGATTATCTTTACAAGTTATTTCTCTAACCGCGTCTCACTCCACTTTTGTAGAAGATATTTCATTAATGATAAAGAGGACTCTCGATCTTTATCTTGTAGATATTGCACTTATGTCTAAGATTATGTTGTTTTTATTTAATTTATATTATTATATTTCCAATAAAAATATTAAATCTTAGCTTCAAGATGTTCAATCATTAAACTTTAAGACAACTTAATATTGCTTACATATCAGTTATTGGGTAATCCAGTTAGAAGAACCGTATAATTATTTACAATGCACTCAAATTTGATTCTCCTCCCTTAACTCAAAAAACAAAAAAAATTGCTTACATAAAACACAAAAAAATTCAGGATCGATCACTTTATAAGGTTTTATTATCACCTCATTGAGCCAAGAAAGGAAAATCACCAACATAATAGACCATGGTCAACCATAGATGTCATGTTCTTGCCAATATAAAACTTTCATATATTGTTGAATCTAGTCATATATCACAAGACTCACAACAACTCACATGTCACAAGAAGTTGTAAATGAGTATTAAATAGCAAATTAATATTCACAACTTCACAAGCTTGATATCTATATCCATCCAGTCGCCCATAACATGCACGCTGGATGGACCCCATTATGATTTATCCAATTCTCAATCATACGAACCGAAAGAGCAACTAACTGGTCAATTGCACGATCAAGGAGGAAACCTCTCTTTGAGGAGAAGGGTCCACTTATATAATTAATAGATTAATATAATGATACCTCCATCACATCAGAGATCTAATTATATTATAAGACCAACTATATATCCTAACTTGGACCGTTGATTGACATTTGCTTCAACACGTGGGGTCCATATTAAATTATATATAGTGGGTCCAAATTACATGTTGCCATGCCATGCCATGCCATGCTGAGAACATAGATTTGAGGGAATGGAAAGTTAAAATAGTTAATGAAGTATTTCATTTGCCATGTGGGTACTCTTGTTCTAATACTAGGTTTAGAGATAATCAAGGGTTACCATCTTTCCGTAAATAAATGTCAATTCTTGTTTATTACACAACTTTGTTGGAATCCGGATCATCTCCTAAATTAGTTAATCTCCTAATCTACATAATTTTAATTATAAAGTGTCATGTATCCATTATAAGATCCAACGAGTTACAATAATTTTGAGAATTTTTTTTTTTACCTTTTCTATGGCAAATGCCTTCTCCTTCCTTATTTGCCACTCATCTCATTCTTCATCTAGTCATCAGCAACACCTCTTTCTTAAACCTAAATATTGTTCATCTGCGATTCAAATAATGAAAAACTAAAGAATGATTTAATCTAAGATATCTCTCTCTCTCTCCCTCTCTCTCTCTCTCTCTATTTAGACTTTTGATAAATGGAGATTAAAATCTCTTTGAGTTATTTTCTTCATCTAATTAACCTATGTCGAAGTGGGTGTGTTAACATTAAAAACTGAAAAATCATAACCTGATAAAGAACCCGGCCAGTTTTGAAAGGTTAAAGTTTTTTCCCAATTATTTTTCAACATCTCTTGCAATGCTTCAGCCACCTCCTCAAATCCTTAGCTTGTTATTTTTTATTTTATTTCTTTTGGGTTACAACTCTCTATTTCCATCCATTCCATCAACATTCCATTAAATTAATTTAGGCTTGTCATGATCAGTGAGTCCCGCACCATTCATTGTCCCTCATGTTCCTCCCTTTCTCACTTGACAAATCATATATTGAAAGACTAAATGTTAGAATTTATAGAATTGAGAGAGGTCAAAGGACTTTGCATAGGATTAAAGGAAAGAGAACTGAAGAGGAGAGAGTCAAGAGAGAAAGAGTGAATTCAGTATGGCAGCCAAGGTTCGATGCAGGGGACGAAATCATGGGAAAAAAATGGAAGTCCTAGAGCGATTATACTCTTGTTTTTTGTTTTTTGCTTTTTCAAGTTATACAAGTTAAATGAGAGACAAATGCCTAATTTCATTTTGAACCATAGGATTTTATAATGTACATATGGCACTTTATAATTAAAAGCTTAGATGGGTTAGAAGATTAACTAACTTAGGAGAGGATCCAAATCCACTTTATTGAGTGCTAAGTAAAGAAGAACATCATTTTCCATCTGAAAGGAATCATATTCGTCTCCACCGATCCAATTATTCTAAGTTTATATATTATGCTCAAAACTATGAAATGCTTCTTGACAATATCATATATAGCCTATATTCTTTCTTGACCTTGTAGGATTGACAGATCCTAGTTTATAAATCCAAAGTTGCTTCCCTTTTAGCATAAAGTAGAAGAGTTGGATTTCACCTTCAAATGAAATCTAAGATTTTCTTAATGATGCGGTGTACATATTACAGGGGAAAAAAAAAAAAAGAAGAAGAAGAAGATGATTCTTTGCATAAATGTACTATTTTAATTAGTTATTAATCTATTTTTTTTTCTTTTTACTGAAAGATAAGTATGTATTGACGTATTGTTAAGTTTAAAAGTCCAATACATATCTTCTACAACTTGTATAAAGTATTAAAAAATAATAGTGTCTGTGATATGTTGGGAAATGGATGCACAGAGAGCCAAAATGGGAAAGGTTTGGCAGTATCACATATGGAAACCAGGTTCCACATTCTCCTGATCAAGTATGGAGTAACATGTACGTCATGCCAACTAAGTAGTACTGGCAAAAGGAATTGTCCTTTTTTCCCCCACAACATTATTATGCAGAGGCAACACCAAGATTTAAAATTCGGGTGGGCTAAATCTCTAGAAAATTTTTTTCCTAGTAAAAAAAATACACATAAAATATTTATATAGGAACTTCAAAAAAAAAAAAAAAACCATGTAGATCATGAAGGTATTGGGCTAATGGGCTAATGAAAAGTGATTATTGATTGTATTGAATTTTATTTCTATTTTCCTTAACTCTACCCTTTTAATAAGTTGGGCTTTTATATAATATATATTAATTTTTTTTAGCAGAATTCTCGGTTGTGCTATAGCACAGCCGGTCATGCACCTAGTTCCGCCACTGTTATTATGTAGTGTGAGTACTGTGATTGACTTGGTTCTCAGGTTCTCCCATAAAATCATGAAAAATAAAATTATTTATTTTACGAAAATTTTACAATACCGTATGTCATGCAGATAATTTTTTTACCATTGATTATTAATGAATTCATCTTTCAACTACTAAAGTATAGATTCTCAACACTTGAATATGTTTGCATGACATGGTGTTCTTGCTATAAATGTTCTCTAGCTAATTGTATAAACAGTTTCTTTATAATGAACCAATTAAAATCAAGAAAATTGAAATAAGTATATACTAATTTGGATGGTGAATGAAAGTAATTAACCGTGTCTCATGTTAGGAGATCTAGCTAGCACAAGTGAATTTGGATTTGAATTTGAATTAAGTAGGCTGGCTATCAAATAAGCTAGTTACCTTAGAATGGAAAGCAGGAAAAGATGATGAAATTTGCCAATAATGTTATCAATATGTGCGAGTGATGCATGCATATGCATATGCATGAGTCATGACTATGACTCTATCGATTGAAGATTGTATATGAACCAGGAAAATATGCATATACCATTTGAAGATTGTAAGACAAACGCAAAACTAACAAGAGAAAAATACATGGAATTTGGAACTTGATCCAAAACCAGCAAAGCGATATTCTTAATTGGGTCCTTGTCCCAGAGGGTTGTACATGTGGTTTGCTTTACTCTCTTATGGAAAATGCATGGATTCATAGCTCAAGAATTTCTTTGACCACATTAATTAATTGCTACACTTTCATACGTAGCATATGATCCATCAATCCATCGATGGAACTTACATATTTTTGGGTGCAGTCGTGCAGGTTCCTTCGCAGCCACACTCATCATCCTATATTCCTATGCATATTATTTTGTCAAAAGTGTAATAGATATTCAAACTGACGAATTAATTCTTTAAAAAACAATGTACGGAATTAGAGTTTCTACTTTTTGGTGCTATAAATTAATATATATATATATATATATATATATAGTTCTAAACATTTCTCTTAATTTAATTGTTGAGCATGTAACATCCAATAATAGTGGGAATTGACTGTGGGATTAATTCCAACAGAGAAATGAGAATGATCTCATAGGGTGTGGCACTCTGTCATATATATTACTAGGCGACATCAGCATGTGACTTGAAGACCGAAAGTTGAAAGTTGAGATTTATTTATTTGAGTTTTCTTTGGTCAGAAGTTGAAAGTTGATTTGAATGGAGGATTGTCCAAGTTTCGTCAACTGTAATCCCATAGCTTTAGATTAAAGCCCATTGTTTAGGTTACTTTATTACCATGAAACTTAATTAAGCAAAATTAACTACCAAATCCATCGGTCATCATCACTAATTAAGTACGTAGCTCCCTATACATAATAAGCAATTAAGCAGAGTGTATAGACGTGGTTCGATTAAGAACCCAATTCTTCTACCTACAAACAAATCAGTGGTTACGTGCTCTTTGTATTAACTAAGATGCATGCACTATGCAGCTAGTGCTAATGTTCCTGATTTTCAATTAATCAATGTTAATTAATTTGTTAGATCCTGTTTAGCGCATGTAGATCTATGATTGAAATCTTTTTCTTTATTGTAATGATTCACTGACTTACTCGCAACTTTTTTCTTTTCGTTTTCTAATTGTTGATGAATGATGGTAATTACCATTTTTTGTGGCATGCCTTACTTTTTTTTACTGCTCACAATGTATAATTGTCATTATTTCAGAAAAGAACATGGCAAATAAGAATACTATTTGATATAAAAAAAGGAGGAGGTATATGTATATATATATATATATATATAATGAATGAATGAATGAAATGCTATGTTTTTCTTTGTCTCTAAACAGGCATGTAAATTGTAAAAGGAATGATAAAAATCTGGATAAATATAAATATATAAGTAGATTTATAACACGTACCGCATCGACATGTCATGTAATCTTAGCATCGTTCGGTGAGGTCGTGAAGTCATGAAGAAAGGTAGTAACAGACTAACAGCCACGAACACGCTAACACCCTCCTCTTCCGGGCCCCACAACAAATTAAACAAAAATAAAATCGATCGATCTAAGAGACAAAAGAGAAAAAGATGACTCAACGACGCATAGGATAAAAGTTGGTAGGGGTCCATGATCAGGACGTGCTCACTTAGACACTTAGATACATATTCCACCAATACTCATGTTTATTTATTTATTTTTTAAAATCTGGATAATAGTTTGCATTAATCATTTTCTTTTCTTATGCACTTATAATTTCATTCTTTATCATGACTTGCTTTCATACTTTTAAAGTCCTCTTTAATTTTTGACACATATATTTCTATATATATTTACATGAAAATTTGATTCTAGAACCATCATCATTCAACTACATCTAATCCAATACCACTTAAGCCAAAGCTTATGGATGCAAAATTGGATTTAGACAATAATTAAGATTATATATTTAGAATAAAGTGGAATTTCGTTAAGAGATGCTTTAGATAATTTTATTTAAAGGATTTTTTGTGAGACTCATTTCATATTGTATTTCAATAATATTCTGAGTTATTATAAATTTTTATTCAAAGATTATCTTTGAAAAAAACAAAAAAACAGAAACCAATAAATTATTTAATTTTGATAAAATAAATAGACAAACAAAATGTTTTCAACCAACACTTGAAATTAATCAAATGGCTAAATTTTGCAAGTATGACCGGCCTTTTATTGGAGACCTAAAAAATGGAGAATTCGAATGATCAAAATACAATACAGAGTGGCCCAACAATAGATCCTTTAAATAAGATTTGTTACAAACTCCCTTAATAAAGTCTCTCTATTTAGAATAATCACAAAAAATAGTACTAATTAAATGATAGCATGCACTTAAAATTAATAGATTTGAAACGAGAAAATAAATCGATCAGTCTATTTCTTTCTAGTCGTCAGCTAATGTTTCATATAATAATCAAATTATAAAACCCAGTAAAAATATTGGACAGATGCTAGCAATTTAATTACAGATTTTCCACTTTTATGACTTGAAATTTTTGCGCATTACTTTATTATCACGGATTTATACGATGTCTTTCGTAATAATTGATTACATGGCCAAACACAAACTTGAGTGGATAACTGCGAAGCTGCATTGTATAGACCGGCATGCAAGAATCTTCCTCCTTTTCATCGCCTATAAATTGCACCATCCCTAACTTCACTTAACAAATAGAGCTACATAGACCACTGCCTAAAGAATACAGCTTGTGAGAAGAGGGAGACAAAGAAAACACTAAAGAGAGAAATGGAGACTTTCCCAGTTGTTGACATGGAGCAACTTAATGGAGAAGAGCGAGGAGCAACCATGGAGAAGATAAACGATGCTTGTGAGAATTGGGGTTTCTTTGAGGTAACCAATTAACAAGTTGAAGATAATTTTTTTTTTCTTTTTTTTTTTTTTAAATTTTTTTTTTACTTTGTGTTTTCCTTTCTGTGTGTTAATTCTAACTCTTTTAATTTCAATATTATGAATCATATATAAGTTGGTGAACCATGGGATATCTCATGAGCTGATGGATACTGTGGAGAAGCTGACCAAGGAGCACTACAGAAAGTGCATGGAGCAAAGATTCAAGGAAATGGTGACAAGCAAAGGCCTTGAAGCTGTGGAGTCCGAAATCAATGATTTGGACTGGGAAAGCACCTTCTTCTTGCGCCACCTTCCCCTCTCAAACATCTCCCAAATCCCCGATCTTGATGAAGATTATAGGTCACACCCACTAATTACAACCTTGATTAGCATAATTTTCTGTTTATAAATATATTAGTATTAATTGACATATTAATTAGTTTCTCCTCTTTTTGAACAATTTCAGGAAGGCCATGAAGGAATTTGCAGTGGAGTTGGAGAAACTTGCTGAGCAACTTTTGGACTTGCTGTGTGAGAATCTTGGGTTGGAGAAGGGTTATCTGAAGAAGGCTTTCTATGGATCCAAGGGCCCAAACTTTGGGACCAAGGTCAGCAATTACCCTCCTTGCCCAAAACCAGAGCTGATCAAGGGCCTCAGAGCCCACACAGATGCAGGTGGCATCATCCTACTCTTCCAAGATGACAAGGTCAGCGGCCTCCAGCTCCTCAAGGATGGTCAATGGATTGATGTCCCCCCAATGCACCACTCCATTGTCATCAACTTGGGTGACCAACTTGAGGTATATAGCCACTTCATCAGTCCTTTCCTTTAATAAAATTCTGTCACTTAAGAAAAATGTTATTTTCATTAGGGTCAATGATAAATAAGTTCCCTGGCCAAAAAAAAAAAAAAAGATAAATAAGAGAGAATGTACATGTACAAAATAGTCCACCTCTTAAAAAGAAGAACAATCATATATATTGTAAGTGTACGTTTAATAATACCTTAAAATTACTTTAAAATAAGGGTATAAGTTGTATAACTAATAAACAATTACACGAGTGTTTAAGTGGTCAACTTGAAGCTAAATGTACGGGTTGATAAAAATTTACGATGGGTGAGTTTGTTTATCATCGTAAAGTTTGAAAGGAGTTTTAAAACATTTTCTATTTTAGATAATGACATTTACTTTCTTACATAATTGTTTATTGTCCTGTTTTGGGTGCATATAATACATAATATAGGTAATCACAAATGGGAAATACAAGAGTGTGCTACACCGTGTGATAGCTCAACCTGATGGGACCAGGATGTCCCTAGCCTCATTCTACAATCCGGGCGATGATGCTTTTATCTGTCCAGCACCAGCATTGGTGGAAAATGAAACTGAGAAATGCCCAATGTATCCCAAATTTGTGTTTGATGACTACATGAAGCTCTATAGTGGTCTCAAATTCCAAGCCAAGGAGCCAAGGTTTGAAGCCATGAAGGCCATGGAACCCACCCTTAATTTGGGTCCATTTGCAACTGTTTGAGCAGTCCTCTGATCCTTGACAGTAAAATAATTAATTGGGTTTTGTGTTTTTGTGTGTGTGTGTGTGAGAGAGCAAGAGTGTTAAGAGTTTATGTTCTAATAAAGTTGTTGGGGACAGTTTGGTTTTTATAATTTAAATAGCCTACAAGCTTGGGATTTCAGACTAGTTAATTAGTTCTCTATGTTCATGATGTGGATGAAATCTACTATTATAGAGAATGACCAACCATGGATAGTCTTATATGTAATCTGCATAACTGTTTTTGTAATATAAAAGAATAAAATTAATATAATGTCAAGAATTTGAGGGGCCAATGTTCTTGAAAGTTCTCAATGAGTTAAATTGTAGGGAGATGCAAGAAAAATAATGTGTGGGTGTGCTATAATACATGCAGTTTGAAGATAATATGGAATGCTATGCACCTTATCCAATTTACTTTTTTCATTAACCTTCTTTTTTATTATTTTCATTCTGTAATGTAAATTCATGATCGGAATCGTTCATTTTTTAGATTTAACTATGAAAATCATCTCTATAAAAAATCAACCAAATCGAAAATCATTTGGTTATGTAATTGTGATTAAATAAACAAACGGTTTTGGTAATAATTTAATTTACCGTTTTTTATTTAATAACGATTACAATTAAAAGGACTTTATTATAAATTTAAAAAAATTTCTTATAAATTATTATGAATTAAAAGAATTTTTTTATAAAATTTTTAAACACCCACAGTCTCCATTTAAAAACTATTTTTCTAAAAAATCTAAGTCTAATTATCTCTAAAAATAATTAGAGCAATAATATGGCACAAACAATATCCATCACCATAAAAGGAATTATTAAAACAACCCCGCAATTAATCACGTAATTTTTGATATTATCTTCAAATTGTATGTATGGGTAGCACACTTTCTCGCAATCACTGAAGTGTTAAGATATCATTGGTTCCCAGTACTCCTTGTTCCGTTTGGTGTGCCATGTTTCCAGTTCTTCTCCTTGTTTTGTATGCTTGTACTGTTTGGTTTAAATTGTGTATCTAACAATTTTCCTTTTTGCTGGGCTTATTCAAGGTCGTTTGATATTTACTTTATTTGGAAGTAGATCGATATTCATATAGGCTATCTCATGTAGTGGAATCAAGTCTTACTATTTAATCATCTTAATCTATCCATCCAAAAAGAAATATTAAAATAACCCTGCAATCACGTAATAATTTATACTATTTTTAAATTGTATGTATCCGTATCACACTCTCACACAATTGCTAAAATTGTTAAGTAAATGAGGTATATATTTGAAAGATCACACACTTTTTTGGAATCACACATTCTCCTTATTTATATGCTTGTACGTAGTATAGTTTTAAACTGCGGTTTATGGCCACTGATGGTGATGGCTATTTTGTTATTGTTTCTCCACTGATGGTAGAATCTGTCCACCCTCCATCTCTTTCTCTTCTACCATCGGGGAATATGGAGAATTGGATGCACAAAGTCCACCACCAGTCGATGAAGCAAGAATAAAATAGCTATTAATGATCCAAAATGGATCAAAGGAAAACGAATACACAATATAATGAAATTAAACCAATTTGAAATTTTTTATGATAGAGGAGCTCGTCCTCCAATATAAAATTCTTCGATGTGGGATAAAAACAAGGGAACATTTTTAACAAAATGACTCGACTTTTACACTGTTTCTCCAGTTAAGGATGTGATATTAAAAGTGTTTCAATTAAGGACTCCTATCTAATTTACTTAAGCATCATTCAAGGACTCTTAGTCAAATTTTCCATAACGGCCATTTAAAAAATGTCACGTGACCTGCACGTGCTCGAAAGGAAAAGACATTTTTAGTATTTTCCATTGAATTTGAGTCAAACCTAGACAAAAAAAAAAGTCAAATAACCATTCACATATAAAATCAAACACACTTATAAAAAATTATCTACACAAAAAATAACTAGACCAATAATATGGCACAAACAATATCATCACCATAAAAAGAGTTAGACCAATAATATGGCACAAACAATATCATCACCATAAAAAGAATTAGTCCAATAATATGGCACAAACAATATGCATCACCATAAAAAAGAAATATTAAAACAACCCCGCAATCACATAATTTTTTATACTTTCTTCAAATTGTATGTACCGGTAGCACACTACTCTCACACAATCACTAAAATTGTTAAGAAAATGAGGGATATATTTGAAAGATCACACACTTTTAAGGAATCATTTCATTGAATTACACATTGTGCTTGTTTATATATATGCTCATACTATTAGTTTTAAAATATGGTTTGTGGTGATGGCTACTATGTTCTTGCTTCTCCACTTATGGTGGAATCTTTCCACCCACCATCTCTTTCTCATCTACCACTGGGAAGAGGGAGAAGGTGGATGCACACAATCCACCACTAGTCGACGAAGCAAGAATAAAATAGCTATTAATGATCTAAAATGGATCAAAGGATCAAGGAAAATCAAAATTCACAGTTAAACGAATACACAATATAAAGCAATTAAACCAATTTGACATGAACTCTTTTATGATAGATCAAGTAACAAGCCATCCAATTTAAAATTCTCTGATGTTGGATTAAAACAATTAGACCAAAAATATGGCACACACAACATTCATCACTATATATAAAAAGCAATATTAAAACAATCTCTCAATCACGTAATTTTATATAGTATCTTCAAATTGTATGTATTGGTAGCACACTCTTACACAATCACTAAAATTGTTAAGAAAATGAGGTATATATTTGAAAGATCACGCACTTTTAAGGAATCACATATTCTCCTTGTTTATATGTGTGCGTACTATTAGTTTTAAACTGTGGTTTATGGTGATGGCTACGTTGTTCTTGCTTCTCCATTGATGGTGGAATCTGTCCACCCACCATCTTTTTCTCTTCTACCACCAGGAAGATGGAGAAGGTGGATGCACAAAGTCCACCACCAGTTGTGAAGCAAGAATAAAATAGCTATTAATGATCCAAAATGGATCAAAGAAAATCAAAATTCATAATCAAACAAATACACAACATAATGCAATTAAACCAATTTGAACTCTTTTATGATAGAAAGGAACGCACCATCCAATTTAAAATTGGAAAAATTTGAGCAAAATGACGTGACTTTTACACCGTTTTTCAATTGAAGATGCGACATTCAAAATGTTCCAATTAAAAATTTCTAATTTTCTAAAGCACCAATTAAGGATTCTCCGTCAATTCCGTTATAACTATCGTTAAAAATTGGTCATATGACCCGCACATGACCAATTTTAGAGGGCAAAAATTTCTTTTTTATCATGGTTAAATAATAATAATAAATTTAAAATAATTGAAAATAATAATAATAACAATAATAACAATAATAATAATAATAATAATAATAATAACCCTCCCCACCACCGACCCCTCACCCGTCCAGGCTCGCCTCTTCCCCACCGCACCCATTCATGCTGGGGTGGTGGCAGATCCAGAACCTCACCCGACCCACCCAGCCCATACACCCCACTTTCTCTCTCATCTCCTTCTCTTTGCCTCACTTTCTCTCTTTTCTCCGACACCCCAACACCCACCTCAACACCTAGCCCCGACACAGACCCACCCCTCCCTCCCTCTCCCCTCATCCCCGACACCCAGACCGGAATCAATGGCCCGATAAACCTGGTTTCGATCAGAACCCCTGGTTTTGGTGGTGGTGGAAGGGAAGACAAGGGAAGAGAGAAATAGAGGGGGGAAGAGGGAGTGGTGGCCGATTGGTGTAGAGGGTGGAGAGGGTGGTCGGTGGGTGGCTGGTCAGTAGTGGTGGGGTTGGAGGGAGGGGGGTTGTGGATAGTTGTTGCAGGGGTGGGGAGGGTTTAACTAGTTTTTTCATTTTAATTAATTAATTAGTTTAGTTTAGTTAATTAATTAATCAGTTTTTTTTATTTAATTTAAAGTTTTTTTTTCTAAATATTATTTTTAATTTAAAGTTTTATTATTTTTATTTATTTAAATATAGTTTTATAAAATAAAATCTTATTTTAATTTAACGGATATTATAACAAAATTGACAGAAAATCCTTAATTGAACCGTAAGTAAAAGTGAAGTCCTTAATTGAAACACTTTGAATGTCGCATCCTCAACTATGAATGAGTAGTAATGTCAAGTTCTTTTGCTCGAAATTTCCTTTTACAATTCTCCGATGTGGGATAAAAACAATTAGACCAATCCCATGTCGTACAAATGCCATTTCCCAACCTCACCTTCGTACACCTCCCTCCCCATCTTGTCCCCTATATTAAATATGGTAGAAAAAATATTCATCATCATAAATAAAAAGAAATATAAAAACAACCCCTCAATCACATAATTTTTTATAATATCTTCAAATTGTATGTATCGATAGCACACTCTCACACAATCGCTAAAATTGTTAAGAAAATGAGGGATATATTTGAAAGATCATGCACTTTTAAGGAATCATATCATTGAATTACACATTCTCCTTATTTATATGCTTGTACTATTAGTTTTAAACTGTGGTTTATGGTAATGGCTACTTTTATTGCTTCTCTACTGATGGTGGAATCTGTCCACCCACCATCTTTTTCTCTTTTATCGCTGGGAAGAGGAAGAAGGTGGATGCACAAAGTCCAGCACCAGTCGACGAAGCAAGAATAAAATAGCTATTAATGATCCAAAATTGATCAAAGGATCAAGGAAAATCAAAATTCACAATTACACGAATACATGCACTATATAATGCAATGAAAACAATTCGAACTCTTTTATGATAGAGAAGCGTACTCTCCAATTTAAATTTTTCTGATGTGGGATAAAAACAATTATACAATAATATGGCACAAACAAAATATATCCATTGTTGTAACACAAAATCTCCAAGTAGCTTGAGTCCAAAATTTTCAGTCCTGAAAACATAGAAAACCTTCGGAGGTAAAGGGGCACCGGTGTGGTGCCGGCTAAAGGCTCTCCGACGGTCAAGTTAGAAAACAAGATCGATTATCAACTCAGAACATTGGCTTAGAGCTTTGGCTTAAAGCTTTAGAATTACTTACCTTTGTGTGATCTTATGAGAGTCTATTTATAGGGGATGATTTAATCCCTATGGTCTTAGGATTGTAAGTTGGTTAGACTTGTAATCACCGGGAAGTATAATCTATATTGGATTGAACTCCTATACTTGAATCCTTGTTTGGAGAGGATTCAAGTCATTTAATTCGTATGGGGGTTAGTTTCCCAATAGAACATGGAATTCTTAGGTCCTATTAGTCACGGGTGGTATGGAAATACCTTCGTGAGTTCGCACTTGGATGCCTCCGTGAGTTTTAGGTGCATACCCGGATGTATCTGCGAGCTCGGATAGGTCCGTAGGCACATATGGATCCATGAGTTCGGATGCATTCGACCCCTAAGTGAGTGTGAGGGTAGTTACCCTTTGCTCTATATCTAATGGATCCTTTAACTCATGATGATCTATACCTCTGGTCCCTTTTCATGCATGTTGTTGGAAAACGTCCATAACTTGTAGGTCTCACAAAACATAGGTCGTATTCTTCTAACACCATGGGTCTAATATTTTCATGCCTTTTCCAATGGACTAATGAGAATGGATAGGTTCCCTCCTTTTTCTATAAGAATGGATAGGTTTCATGCTAGAATAAACTATGGTCCTATGTTAGAATATTTCATGGTCCCACATCCATCACCATAAAATGAAATTAGCTCAAGTTCTAAATAAACACTCAACTATATATGAGGTAAATTTCATCTGGGTACATGAATTTAAAAAACTTTGAAAATCATTTACAAATTAACATCCAAATTGAAAAACTGACTTACGTTTGGCAAACTATTAGTTTTGGGGTTAAATGCTAGTGTGGCCAACCATGAAGTGGCCGCAGCAGGCTTAATGGCATGTTAGTGGGCTAGATCATCTTCGAGGAGTGTTGATAATATTTTTTGAGTGGAAGTACTGGCTTTGATGAGGACGATGATAAAGATAATATCATTAAACATGCCGCGTCATAGTTGACCACTTTAGCGTTTAACCCCAACACTAACATCTCACCAAATGGAACTGAGTTTTTTTAATTTAGATGTTAATTTGTGAATGTTCTTGAAATATTTTTTAATTCGTGGACTTGGATTAAATTCACCCTATAGTTGAGTGTTTATTTTAAACTTGAGCCAAAGAAAATGAAGGATATATTTGAAAGATCACGCACTTTTAAGGAATCATTGGATCACACATTCTCCTTGTTTATATGCTTGCACTATCAGTTTAATTAAACTGTGGTTTATGGTAATGGCTGCTTTGTTCTTGCTTCTCCACTGACAGTGGAACCTGTCCGCCCACTATCTCCTTTCTTTCTTCTACCACGAAGAAGTGGGAGAAGGTGGATGAACATTGTCCACCACCAGTTGATGAAGCAAGAATAAAATAGTTCCTAATGATCCAAGATAGATCAAAGGATCAAGGAAAATCAAAATTCACAATTACATGAATACACAATATAATGCAATTATTATTAAAGTAAATTACTAAAAAGTCAATTTTTAGAGCTCTTAGTACAAAAACCCACCTAAAAGTTGAATGATAAATAGGTCCACTTTGTATAAATAAAATCTACACTTTGTACAAATAAATCCACGTTATACTTTTTTTTTCCATGGATTTTTTTTTTTAAAGTAAACAAATTGTCACTGTAACAATAATTGCTACAGCCAAATAGTAGCAATTAATAGAGAATTTTTGCAGTTTAAATAGTTATATCACACACTAACAATGATTGCTACTGCCAAACAGTAACAATGAATATAGTATTTTTGCAATTTAAATAATAACACATTTTCACTTAGGCCCAACTGTTTCTCTACCCCTCCCCCCGCATCCTTTCTCTGCCTCACTTCTCTCTCATCTCTCTGCCTCTCTTCTTTCTCTCAGCCCCAAAACCCAACATTTCCCCTAGCCCCGACCGCTGCCTCCCCCACCCTTCGCATCCTCTCTCTGCCTCACTTTCTCTCTCCATCTCTCCCTGCCTTTTCTCTTTCTCTCAGCCCTGAAACCCTATATCTCCCCAGCCCCGACTATCGCCCTCCCCCCGACGACCACATCTCCCCTCGAAACCCAACGTCTTTGACTCGTCTATGGCTCTGGTCATCTCCCTCGACGCTAGAGGACAGGCTTGGTACTGGTTTTTTGTAACCGGACTGACTGGTTCTATGGGTTCTAGATCTGGCCTTTTTTAAAATAAAAAACCCTTATTATAATAGAGTTGCACACCTTCTGATTTAAAATTCTCCCACGTGGGATAAAAAATTAAAAACAATTAGATCAATAATGTGGCACAAATTACAAACAACATCCATCACCATAAAAAGAAATATTATGGGATAAAAACAATTAGACCAATAATATGGCACAAAGTACAAACAACATCCATCACCATAAAAATAAATATTAAATCAATCAATGAAATCAAATTGTATATATTGGTAGCACACTATCACACAATCACTGAAGTGTTAAGAAATCATTAGTTCCTAGGACTCCTTGTTCCGTTTTGCGTGCTGCGTTTCCAGTACTCCTCCTTGTTTTGTATGCTACAATGCTTGTACTGTTTGGTTTAAACTGTGGCCCTGTGGTTTCTTGACAATTTTCCTTTTTGCTGGGCTTATTCAGAGTCGTTTAATATTTTACTTTATATGGGAGTTATTCATATAGGCTATCTCATGCAGTGGAATCAAAGTTCTTACTATTTAATCATCTTAACCTGTCCGTCCAAAGTGAGAATGAAAATAAATTATCAATTTACAACATCTTAAATTAACTCCTAACAACGAAATAAGCACACATCATTGATTTAAAGATTGCATTTATAAACCACCCTGCACTGAATTGGAGCAGCACAAGCTAAATATCAGACCATAGGCACATAAAGTTGAGATTTTAAACTCATCAGTATTGCGAAAAATGTTTAAGAAAATGTCACCTTTACCAAAGATAAAGATTGCATTTACAAACCACACTGCACTGAATTGGAGCAGCGAGCTAAAATCAGACCCTACGCACATAAAGTTGACACTTCAAACTCATCAGCATCAGCATTGTGAAAAATGTTTAGAAAATGTCAACTTTACCATAAGAACATTGCCCAAAATCTTTTGAGTACACACTGCTATTTTGGCACCCAATCTTTCAGAACTGAATAAAAAGAATTCCAGAATTCCAGAATTCCACCATTTAGTGGAGAAAACAAAGCACTTCTTCTCTCCGGATTATTCTCATGATTAACAAGCAACAAATGATGATTTTTCATGGAAGCAACCATTCAAATAGATTTTCTTACTTCCCTGAAGAAATCTCATTGTCCTAAATTGCTTCACCAGGCACATCACTGTCTAAATTCTGAACCTTTTTCTCATCTCCCTCCACTGCATCAACATTTGAGCAATGGTTCTTCAGAACCATTGAAATGTCAGCCTCAGAAGCTCCAGCAAGCTTAAAGCGCTCAACAGCAGCATCCATGTTTTTCTTCCAACCATCCAGCCCCAACTTGCATTCAACCTGGGATCGCTCAAAAAGCATGTTACCCCAGAAGAGATGGATCTGTGATCTCATAACAGCTGCCTGTTCTGCTGCCTCATCTGCCGAAATCTCACCTTGACCAGAGGTCTCACCTTCATTACCGCTTCCTTGTTTTTTCCTTCTTTTCAACAATTCTTCCCTCTTGCTTGCACTTGGATCCTTTAGTTCCTTAGCTCGATGCTCCTCCAGCTTCTCCCACATCTCAGTTGCAACTTTCATCTTCTCCTCTGCACTGTCGAAAAGTTTCAGCATTTCTGAAGAATCACAACTTGAGAGATCAATTTTCTTAGCAAGTGTAAATGACCATTGAAGTTTGGCCATTTCAAATTGCTGCTGCCCCAGCGCCAGCAACCCCTCATAAAAGTCTGGCTTGATCAAGAGTGCCTCCTCATACTTCTCTCTGGCCAAGGAATATCTTTCTTTGACCCAGTCATAAGCCATTTGAAGCTGTGCTGTTACAACTTCCTTTCCAGCAGACTCATCTAGGGGAATCCGTTTCCTTGCTGCACACATATAAACATTTCCCCAATTAAAGAAAGCCAATGCAGCCACCTCCTGGAACTTTGCAGCAGCCTTGTCAAAAAGACTCTGAGCTTCTTCACTTGTTACTGCTTCTTCAAGAGCCTCTGAACAAAGCTCCATTCCAAGTTCATGCAAATCAATATGAGCATCTGGGTCAATACCAACATGGCTGCGGAAAAGCTGAGAAAATTCAAACAACCAATCATCCATCTCCAATTCCTTGCATTCAGGATCTTCTGAGGCTCCTGGTTTCTCCTTTGGAGCTTCTTTCTCTGTCTTATCTGTTTCATAATCAGCAGCTTCCAGAACAGATTCACCAAGTGATGAATGAGAACCACTTTCATCTTCCTTGACCCCCTCACTTTCCACAGGTTTTTCCTCATCTTCTTCCAATAAAGGTGGCTCCTGCTCAGGAGCCACCTCCACAATATGCAATCTCAACATCCCAATCGAGCCAGCTTTATCTATTTCAGGCTCTTCCGGAACGACCCTGTCAGCACAAGACTCAGCCAACCTAAGTTCAGCTGTTGAGGTTATAGTCACCAAATCACCATCATTATCCTTATACTTGACCAAAACTGACTTTGACGATGGAAAGCGTTTCATTACAATCTCCCTCAACACTCTGAAATTGCAATTCACAGGCATTTGGGCAAGTCTTATGTCATGATCATAAACAAGCTTCAATGGTCTCCATCGATTTGCAGCCTCTGTACGTTGCCCATGAATGGCCAATGAAACTGATGAAGAAGATGATGGCTCCTTCTGGTTAGCCTTACTTAGATTAGGAGATTTTGAAGAACCATTTGAAGGCTTCAATATAGGTTTTGGCAACTGACTTTTGGGCTCAGGTACATTCTCAGTGACCGTTTGTGGCTTCTCTGGCCTATTAATTGGGGATAGAACAGAACCCCCAGCTGAAGCAGTTGCCTTCTTTGGTACTGGCCGGGCTGGTAAACAAGGCCCCAACCCAGCAATTGGAGCCCCACGAACTGCAGAAGCCCCAAGGGCAGCAGGCGACGGGCGGCTCGGGAGGTCCTGCTGAGCCTCCTGACGAGGCCCAAGCGCAGTCCGCAACCGCTGGGCAATCTCCAAAGCATCTCGGTGATTTGGGTCAGCCCCCAATAGCACCTGAACATCCTGCATCGCCATTTCATACTTTCCTATTGCCTCAAATGCACGAGCCCTCCGTAGAAGAGCCCGGACATACCGGGGCTGAACCTGAAGCGCCATGGTGCACTCAGCAATCACAGTTTCATAATCTATAGGCTTCATTTGCATCAAACAAGCCGCTCTATTGCTATGAAAAACTGCCCTATCCGGGTGAGCCTTCGGAGTGAGCTTAAGAGCACTATCATACTGCTCAATAGCACCCACATAATCCTTACTCTGAAATCTCCTGTTCCCTTCTTCTTTGAGCTCCTGGGCTCTTTTCAAAAAGATTGAAGAGTCCAAATCAACACCCCCATTAGCAATTGGAGCTGAATTGCTATCACTAGAAACTTGGTTAGCACCTCCCTTCTTCCTTCTACTCCCTGATTTCCCCATATAATACTCTCCCTCTCTCTCACTTGCTCACAAACACACGCTCTCACTTACATACACAAAAGATTGAATCTATCTAATCGATAATTAACTTATAAAAGAGCTAAAGGAGCAAAGCTTTCACTGTTTTCACTGTGAGTTTAATGAAAACTGAAAGAGAAATGAGTACTTACCAAGGACCAAGCTCAAAAAGCATGAATCTTTATGCAAAAGCTTCGATTCTGAATGATGGGCTTTTGGAGCCTCAAGAGCTGAAGTGGATTGGTGAGCAATTGAAGAAATGTTTGGATACTCAGAAACTAAGGGAAGATAAAAAAACCCTAGAAAGTTCGAAGCACACTCACTCACTCTGGCTTTGGGGGCTCAAACCCTAGATAGCTGGATCAATTCCGTCTGGGTTTAATAAACTAAGGTGGGTCCTACTGATTAGATCATCCTCCACCGTCGATTTTGTAGTATTGGTTGGTGTCGTTGACTTTAGCAATTTTGACCAATTGGATTTGGTCCATTTGGATATTCATCACATCAAGTAAACGGGGCCACGGGATCCAGATAATCCTGCGTTTCTGATAAATCCATGACTGTATAAGTTAGGATTTTTAGTCATTTTATGCTTTTCAATTTTTTACAGTATCTTTCTCTCTTGACAACAAAAAATATTTTCTTTTTCTTTCGTCCCATAAAAAAATCACTAGTTTATATTAGAAATGATTCGTTTACTTCATATGATAGCAATAGTGTTGATGCAAATTTCCGTAAGAGAGATGCAATAACCTAAGGAGGATGATCTGGCTAGTTGGTGTCGTTGACTTTAGCAATTTTGACCAATTGGATTTAGTCCATTTGGATATTCATCACATCAAGTAAACGGGGCCACGGGATCCAGATAATCCCTGTGTTTCTGATAAATCCATGAGTGTATAAGTTAGGATTTTTAGTCATTTTATGCTTTTCAATTTTTACAGTATCTTTCTCTCTTGACAACAAAAAATATTTTCTTTTTCTTTCTTCCCATAAAAAAAATCACTAGTTTATATTAGAAATGATTCGTTTACTTCATATGATAGCAATAGTGTTGATGCAAATTTCCGTAAGAGAAATGCAACAACTTAAGGAGGATGATCTGACTGATGGGAAACCTTGCTGGATGATGAAGTGGATGTTGACTCGAGATCTTCCTGCACGAACACAAGATCAAAGGAGAAGGACCGGTATGGTACCAGCCAAATACGCTCTGATGATAAAGTCAGTGATGTGTATTTGGAGGTGTTTATGTAAGAACAAGGAAAAAAATGTGATGAACTTGGGAGAATGAGGAAGAACAAGGTAAGATCTTATAGGTTTATTCTCAGCAAGTGATGTATATTTTGATAGGCTTTTTGTGAATGAAATTATATTTTTCCTTTTGTGCATATAAGGCAGCTTATATAGATAAGGGAAATGGTGAAGGGTAAGTTACCTGTATAAGGGTGAATGGTTGAGAAGAGGCCACGCGTTCGGCCATGAATAGTAGCATGCACAGCTACCCATCTCCTTTACATTCAATGAAAGGATGACAGATCAAGTGGGATGCCCTAATAGTCATGGCTGTGAGCTGAGATGTCTCATCTGTCAAAGAGCCATGCCAAAGATATTCGGGTAAGGCAGTTTGTCCTGATTCCAATCTTCTAGAATAGCGGTGGGATCCGAGCCGAGCCGATCATAGATATCGTATACGCAGGTATGAAACATATCCATGTTCGGATCAGACATGGATGAACTGGTCCAGACGGGTCTGACGTATAATGTGACAGTCGTCACTCGACGGTAGTCCGTTGTCTGAGAGGATGATCACCAAGAGCTGAGCCGAACCGAACTGGGATAACCAAGAAAAAGATGAACGCTCAATTTCTTGGAGGATCCTCAGATCGAGTCAGATCGGATGTGGGGGTCCGCTGAGATGGGCCGATTTGAAGTGGCAATAAAAGTGTACCGAGCTGATATGGTGATGCGAAGGTTCAAGTTTGACCGTTGAAAAGTCAAAGCCTGAAAATTGGATCTGACCAGCCACGTGTCGATCTATGATTGGTTGTTAAATCCACGTGAATTTATACACAAACAAATAGTATTACAAAAATTGAAGTATTTTTCAGTTCTTTATCATATATTATATATGGTTCTTTTAAGAAAAATTTACAGTATAAAGTTACAATACCCGATAGTAATCTAAACCCACACAATCAAACATAGAGGGAGAGTAAAAACCAAATCATAGACGAAATTCTAGAGTGGTCCGAAAAAGCAAAAACATATACTACAAAGTTAGTTTCTCTGAGAACATGATGAAATTAAATACTTTCAAAAGAAACTGTCAAATAAAGAATATATATATATTTGACCAAACATATATTCCATGCTTATATTATTTTCACATGAAATAATTTTAATTACTAATTAACAAATAACAACATTGCCATATTTCCGCGGGTAAATTGGATCGAGAGCGATGAGTTAGTTTAAAATTTTGTCAGTTTTTTTTTTGGTAGATTTAAAAAATTTCATTGGGCCGGTATAATTAGGACATGAAAACTTGGACCTTTTAAAGGAGACAGCGCTTGGGCCCGAATGACAATTACAAACCCAACAGCGATCCACGTATTGTAAAGTAAGGGTATATTGGTAAATTCAGAAGGGGCTAGGGTTGGCCGTTGGCGACTCTATAAATTCCCGCGATACAGCAATTAGAGTTATGCGCCCCCTTCTCTTCCTTCTCTATATTTTGAGTCGTTGCATTGGGTCTCTAGTCTCAAGTTGGGTGCTTTCTTTGCTTTTTCATAGCTGATTAGCTGCTTTGCTTGTTGCTTAAATGGTTTTATTTTCTACGTAAAAAGACTTTTTTTATTTTTTATTTTATACGTTTGAATGTTGATTTAATTTCATCGGAAAAGCCTCGGTTCCCTTCAATTTATAAGGAGGGACAGTTTGTGTGTCTCTTGCTTGAGAAGAACATCGAGGTATAGTGATAAGGCCGAGCCATCGTTTCGGTCGTCATATATATAGATTGGCGATTCGATTGTTTCTCGTCCACATTCTTTTTCTTTTTAATATTTTTTTCTTTTCCTTTTTGTAGTGATATAACAAATGGTGAGAGACTGCAAAAGATGTGGAAATATTTTTTATTAAATTTCTTCACTTTGAGCCGATTTTTGGAAAGTTTGTCTCCCTGTGGATTACTCTCTGTTTTTAATTTCTTTATTGAAAAGATTATTGATTGAATTTCAATCTTAAAACTTAATCAACAGATTATTTTGGAATAGTAATTTGAAAGATTTAAACATGATAAGAAATGAAGTTTACAATTTTACATTATGAAAAGTGGAAGAAGTTTATATGTTATTAAATTTTCAAAACCCCGTAAATTTGTATTATGTACGGTAAGGTAGTGTTTTGCTTTGCTTTGAGAAAAATGAAATGAGAGGCACACGAAACACCAACACCATGACTAAGACTATTGTACATTCTTCTCCACTATCTCACTAAATTATCAGTAGACTCCCCATTCTTAATCCACAGACTCTGGAAATTGAAGGTGTTATCCTTTTGAACATGAAAAATGCATTGGAAAATGCTTGAAGCTGGAAATATCAAACAATTCAATGAACCTCTGATCTGACACTCTAGCTTTGGTAGCTGCAAACCTCTTGTGCTCATCAAAGATTGAGGACAAGCACCATCTTTGCAATCTTCTTAAGCATCCCACAAGGCAACCTGTCCTGTGCTGCACAATATTAAAACAAATATTACTCAGATTAAAGATCATGTTGGAACCCAAGACTCATTTTTTTGTGAGAAAACAGATTAGTAAGAAAAGATAACAGTACCTTCCCCCGTTTGCAATGAATCTGGAGTGGCTGGTTCCTCACATCTGGTATAAACAGTCAAGCAGTTGTATTAGCAAATTGTAAAACAAGCAAGCTTTGGTATAATCTTAAGCACAAAAACAAGTCAAGGGATTATGATACCCAGTACTACTTTTAATGCTTCATGAATTCTGTGCTCCGGAATCTTTACAAAAAGGTTCCTCTCCAGCACCATCATCAATGCCCAAAGATTTCTAGATAGAAAAATTCTTTTCATTTTACAGAACATGTTACACAACAATTAAGTGAACACAAAGGGTTACAAATTATAAAAGAAAAGTTTAAAGTCAGATAAAAAATAATGAAAGTCTGAAGTTACAACCATTAGGAGTCAAAATGCCAGCAAGATCATTTCAAGGATCAAATGAACATTTGCCACTATTTGTCTATAGGTTGCCTATCTGAAGTTATACTTGGTTGTATTCTTTTGCAAAGTTGCAATAAAATTTGAGTTCTACAAACAGAATTACGCTTTATTCTAAATCTGTTTGACCCTGACCTTAAAGAATTGATTGGCAGAGTGCAACCTCGAGAAAATGTAGTTGGTTCCCAATAAATGTGAAGAAAACATAATTCGCTTTCAGAAAAGCCAAAGGGTCAACAGACAACAGGTCAGGTTTTACTACAATAACTTGAAATTCATTTGGATGGACAAAGCCATTGCAAATAGAGAAACAAAAGAAGCATCTTGGAGTTGGTGGAGGTTGGTAGGATGATTCAGTGGAGATCCCCAGTACTTTAGAATGGTGTTTGTTAGAGTCAAAAACAGTCCAATGAAAACCCAGAATGGCCTCCTTTTGGCTGCAGAATGACTAAGAGAGAACACAACTAGGACCTATTGGGAAATTTTGAATACATACCAAGCCAGAATAGAGAACAGAAGGAAATGAAACGCCTTGTGCTTAGTCAGCTTTGTTTTAGCTAAAACAATATAAGATATTCATTTCTAGCAACTGAAAGAGGATAGGTAAACTTTTAAAGCACAAATCAAGCTAAAATAACCTAAGGTTGGAAGTACAATTCTGTTTCAAACATGTAACATACGTCAATGTACATATATAAATCCAAAGTGCTGACTAGGATTGTCAACATGCTTGTCTAACCAACTAGCTTTCAAGTGCTTTTGAGGGCAACCAATTAAAGCAAGATATATATGACTCACAGGTGTTGAGCAAGCCAATGAATTACATAAAATATATGTTAAAACTCATAGGCTGCTTTAGACTTTATCTTGCAGTTGAACTATAGTATTCAATACTCATTCAAAGTAGAGGCTTGGCAGAAAGGGGCACAACAAGGCCATAGACTCATAGTGATGATATCTTGCCCAAACTACTCATCACTCTTGCACCAAAGCTAATCTAGTGATTCTGACACGCAATTTGCCACGATGTTACTTATTTCAGAAACTTATGAACTTAACCAGAAACTCTTCACACCAAAAACAATTTATGTCTGAAATTCTTATGTCCTATCCACAAAATAGTTGTTGTTTTTCTTCTCCCAGCCCCTCATATGATCTTTAATAAATTGAGGGTTTTGTCCAAAAAGTTCAAATCATGACCATAACTAAAGAACATCACAATTGATGAACACATACGGTTAGTTAGAATTTATAAATCAACTCTAATTAATAAAATCATAAACTTTGCATCACCATCATCTTATTCTCTAGTCTATACTCTCAAGCAATAGCACACACATTCTGCAAAAGTTTCAAAATAATATTGGAAAAATAAAGCAAAAACAAAGCGAAACCTGACAGCCTTCGATCCCGAACTGGAAAAGCCTAATCCTATTTGCCTTCAAAACTCTTTGTTTGCCTCTGGATACGGTTCTGGGCACAAATATCTAACCCACAAGCCCCCAACAAAACACAAAATTAGTCAAAATTACCCAACTTTATCGAACTGAAACCAAATTTGAACTAAATTAAGAACTTTGGTGGAATTTGACTCAGACAATGGAGCGTAGGCCTAGGGATTCCAGAAAGCTGAAATTGGCAGAATGAGGGAAACCGGACCTAAACTCGCCATTATCGACCATCGCGAAGTTCAGAGGTGGCACCAATACTTCTCCGTCCGTCTCACTCTCATCTCCGATTGCCGGAGTCTTCGAAGCCGGCGACGCTTCGCTCACGGAGCACACCTCCTCCTCCTCCGCGTTCTGTATTTTCATTGCTGCCTTTGGGTCCTTCTTTCGCGCCAAAAATTTGTTAGTAAAAAGAAGTATTTTTTATTTTTATTTTTAAAAATCCTTTTGGCTCTGTTTATGGTATGAGCTGTGGGATTCTGGGAATCTATGGGGAGGAGGATGTGTGAGTATTTATAGGGGTGAATGTGAAAGAGGGAATAAGAGAAGGGATCTTCGATAAGATGCGCTCTGTGTCTGGGAAATGACTGGGATTTTCTTTTGGGCCTAATGAAATGGTGGAGAGGAAGAAAGAGTAGAAGGCAGGCTGCTGCTGGGTTGGGCTTGGAAGATACATCCAAATCACAAAATCATCATGTGTGTTGGCTGTAGTTGAAATTATAAAACATGACCAACTCACTCACATGGAGTGTTTGGTACTTTGGTGGATAGCTCACAAGTCACAACCCAGTGTTATAAACACTCTTACTCAGTTCACATCTCATTCACGACAGTTGATTACTAAAAAAAAAATTTTTTTGTTTGTTTTTTAATCCATATTTCATTAGAAAAGCAAAAACATCCCACAAAATCAAATCACAAGAAAACAAAACTGCTTAGTATGACAATTTTTGTCGAAGGTTTTTGATAACTCTAAAATTTGTCTTTTTTGCTACATATTAAACATATATGTTTTTGGGTTGCTAAGGTTTGTGAGCTTTGATTGAGATTTATAAATTAATAAGCTTATTTAAGTAATTTTTTTTGTTAAGCTCACTAGATTATAATTTTAATCGTATTATATAAATCCAAGGGTTTATATAACTTCATTCACACCCAAAAAGTACTAGAAATTTATTTCATCATTTGCCCTCTACTCTGGATAACAAAAGCACAACTATAATTACAAGTCAAGTAAAAATAAGTAGAGAAAAAACAAGTACAGGATCTAAATTCATTTAAGAAATCCCTCAATGGAAACTCCTTATATATATAGCGGTAATTTCACATTTGGTCTACTTATTATTCACTTTGTCCTGTGTTGGTGCACAAATTTTTTGTGTGTGCCATATTCATCCATGAACTAGCTAACGTTAATTGCTACGTTGGTCCAATTTGTCAAAATATCCCAATAGGACGTCAATTTTGGACACATGCCCCACACTTGGAGAAGCATATCGATGATTTCTTCTCCCCTCTGCCACTTCTCTCTCTCTGTCTCTCTCTCCCTCTCTCTAGAGAGAAATGGAGAGGGGAGAAGAGGGCCACCTCCGCCGAGGGAGAGGGGAGACGTTGCTAGCCGATGGCTGACAAAAGGGTGGGGACATAAATCATTGATTTTCCCCTCCATGTGTGGGGCACGTGACTAAAATTAACGTTCGTTTGAGGTATTTTGACAAATTGGACCAACGTGGTAAACATTAGATAGTTCGTGGATGAATATGACACTTACAAAAATTTGTGAACCAACATGGGCAATAGTGGATAATAAGTGGACCAAATGTGAAATTAAACTATATATATATTTATATACAGGCACATCTATAGTTAACCATTTAGTAAAATAATACGACGCTAACCATCATTTTTATCCCACTACACAATATAATCTTATGATCCAAACAGTTTATTTTTTAGATTCTCATTCAAAGATCATTCTTGCAAAAATCAACAAAATCGGAAATCGTTTAGTCAACTATTACTAAACTAATTGTGCTCATGTAAATGGACGAACACAAGTTTTTCAATAAAACATGAAATGATTGTAATGATAAACGAATGGCTAAATAATTTGTTATTTGGTTGATTTTTTGCAAGGTTAATCTTTGAATGGAGACCTAAAATATGAACGATTTGGATCATGAGATTATATTGGGTAGTGGGCCCAAAATGGTGATTAGCACCGTATTATCTTCCTAATTCTGGTTAGCTCTAAATTTTTTTTTTTTTTTGTATATATATAGAGTAGTTCTCTAGAATAGATGTATGTAGCTCATTGGAAACACGTTGAGATCGTTGTCCCTTGCCAACCAATCAGTACTTCAATTTTTTCTGCTCCGATCAATTGGCACATGCTGAGTTTGTTAGTTTAAAGTTGAGTTTTAACTTTGTGATTTTACACCTTATATGAATGAGCCCATCGAAAACGGAGTTGAAAAAGACGGTGAAAATAGCGGCAACCACTGCAAAAAGTGATTGGCAGTGAAAAAAATAAACAGTGTCAAGCGCTTGGTACCTAATATCCGAAGAAAAAAAGTGCGGTTATTTGATGGTGAAATTTTTTCTACATATATATATGGGAAAAGATTACGGGCCTCAAAATTTGTGCCTCAATTCCATGTCATTTGAAATTAAATGTACCTTAATCATATGTAATGGGCGATATCAATAATGATATTTGGTTTGTATATATCTTCTTTGCAGGTTTCGACTGCAACTGCTCATTCTCTCGCCATTTCAATTCATGTTCAAAGTTCATGATTTCTTAAATCAAATTCTTATCACAATTTTGAGATTAAAGTTCTCATCGCAAGTTTTAGATTTAAGCCTCTGCACCACCATTTTTTATTTTCATTGTTTTTACGGTCTCATCATAAGTTTTTTTAGTTGAGATTGCTATGTCGATCTCACTCTAACATTCATGAGATCAAGCCATACAACAGTATTGCCAAAATCCAACTTGTTCTTGATGCCTACCCACATAGCCAAACACAAACCAAATAGCTATACGTTGATATTGCCTTCCAGATCAAGTCTCGCATTCAAGTTGCAGCAGATAATAATGATCAATTATAATTAAATACAAATTATGAAAATAAACTAGTTCTGAAGATATATGGGACTAATAATCATTTGAAGTTAATATATGAAATTTTAGGGTTCTACATTTGGGGCTGTATTTTTTTTTCTTATAAAAAATAAGTAATAGATTTTTTAGAAAATTTAGATTAAATACCAAATATCAATAGTTTTTTAATAAAGCAGTAAGACACTAATTTTTTTTAGTTTAGGTACTAACTTAGAGTAAAACATTTTGGATTAGGTCACAAATCAGTTTGTTATATAGTTGTGACTGTCGAACAGTTACAGTTGTGACTATTTAAAATTTATAAAAAATAAAATTTTTTAAGGGTTTCATACTTTTTGATTTAGGTTTGGGGGATGAAGTCCTATAACCCAAAGACTAAATATTAAAGTTTAAGTCTTGCAAATATTGAAAAAACAATAAATCAATAAAAAAGTATGACTGTTAGACAGTCACAGTTCGATATAACCATGTTTTTTAAAGTTGATACCTAAACTGAAATTAGTACTTAAAGTGAAATGACATAAATGTTTTAGTAGTTGAAATGAAAAAACATTATAATTTGGTACCTAAAGTCAATGGACCTTAGATTTTTTAATTTAGGGTTGAAATCATTTTTTCTACATTTATTTGAAAGGTTGAAATAATCATTGATAAAGCTTATGTGGCAAGTGGCCGGATTATGACATGTGTTTAATAAAATTAAATATTTAAGTTAGGGAGGTGATTTTCGCACTCCTTTTTCCTCCATTTGCACTCGTTCTTATTTTTTAAAAAATGTTTGTATATATTTTTATTATTTATTTTTCACATATACCCTTTGGTTTTTAATTATAGAATGTCACATATGCAACATTAAATCCTATACATTTAATTTTTTAAAATTATCATAATAATATACCTATTTTTATAACTCTCTTTGTAAAAAGAAAGAAAAACTTATGTAATTCTCTACACTTCTGTCCGTTTTCATGATATTTAGTAAAATTTTTTTTCTTATTAAGCTATCATGTGACATTCATTTTTTAAAAAATAAAATATGCTACAAATAAGTAGTGGTTGCTTGGCATGGAAACATTTTTCTTGGTAGTGTCAAAAGACCAAAAAATGAGGGAGTGGATTAATTGAAAACCCTTATTAATTTCATAACACAAAACCCACATACCATCAAAAGAAGAAGATACATAAATCATGACCCTCATGAAGAAAATGAAAAAAAAAAAATGATATGCTAAATATTTTCCTAATGACGTATAGAATAATGATTGAAAACATGTACAAGACTGGTTCACAAAAGAAAAAAAAAATGGCATAGAAAACAAAGAGATACAATATGAAGAAGATACGATGAGGGAGAGAGAAAATTACTTTTTTTTTATTTTTTTAATAAGTATGAGAGAATTTAGGAAACAATAATCATATATTACTGAAAGATAATTAAAATAAAAATTCAACAGTCATAAATGGTAAATTTAGAAAAATATATAATAAAAATATACAAAATACATTAAAAAAGGAGATGGAGCGCAAACGGAGAAAAAAAAAGTGCGAAAAACGCCTCCCTTAAGTTAATATAAAATTTCATGATAATGAGGCACACTTGAGGCACCATATATTGAGGCACCCTAGCACTCCCCTATACATATATATATATATATATATGTACTATTAGTCACAACATGATCTATATATCTAGTGAGATAGCATGTGAAGCACACATAACCTATATTCAGTGAACTAATTAAGCAAGCAAAGACAGATACTTTACAGGATGGATACTTTTTAAAATTCTCCTCAAGGACGAAACATGAAACACATGTGAAAGTGAAAGTGAAAGTGAAAGTGTGAAACTTAATTTGCTTTATTTATGCCTTCCTTTCAACTTTGTTAATTAATCAAGCAAAGTATATGCGCGCGAGTACTTTACAAAATTCCTATAAAAACAAAGCAAGGACCAGCTAGCTGAGATAGATCATCAAATGGAGAGTACTACAAATCCGTGGGTAATTAAGCTCTACAGATTGGCCTTGGAGTACAATGACTGGGAAGGGCTGATACGACACTTACAGGATCAAGACTTACCAATATTAATTGTAGAGTTGACATTGGAGGGAGACAACGTATTGCACATTGCAGCTGCCTTCATAAGCGAAAGCAAAGATGTGCTCGAGAGATTGATTGATCTGTTACCCACCATCGAACGGCAACGCGAGGCCGTGGTGTCCTATAATCACCATGGAAACACCGTTCTTCACGAAGTGGCTGCCGCCGGAAATCTGGAAGCAGCAGATTTCTTGTTGGACAAGTTCGGCCCATGTCTGCTAGAGATTTGGAACAACTTGGGAGAAACCCCACTCTACAGGGCTGCTGCTCTCGGTCACACACACTTGGTCATGTCTTTTTCCAAGAGGGTGGACGATATGGAAAAACACTTGCACAGAGATGTTGATAAAAAGAACAGTCTTCATGTCACCGTCGTTGGCCAACATTTTGGTATGTACCTCCATCTCCATCTCACAATGTCACATACCACAATTAGACTAGAACACTAACTATTATCTCAATTAATTAACTTTCTAGATGATATGACAGTCTTAATTTCTTTATTCAATAACTGTATGCGTCCACTTTGAATCTCATTTATTTACAAGTAAAAATTATCATATTATTTTGATGAACAAAAATTGAAATGATGTCTCTAGAATTATTGCTGTCATTAATTTCTCAGGTACGCACAAAATTAAATTAATGTGGGTTGGGTTAGCTCTATATGTTGTTGATTCTTAATTGATCATTTGCGCGCAAGGCGCCAGGCCGACCCTAAGATTTTCGTGGCCCCAAGGAGAACACAAAAATCAGGCTCTACATATTGACAATCCTACAAGTATATAAAGAATTTTTAATCCTTCGATAAACTACTCACATGTACAACAAAACAGTGAAAATTGATTATAAAGAAAAGAGTGGTTTATCATTCGATAATGGGATTAATACCATTTTACTCCCCCGACTATTACACTTGTATCAGTTTGCTCCCCAGACTTCTAATTTGGAAAATTAAGGACCCTGACTTTTTCAATTTTTCCAATTGAGGTTCTTTTGTCAATTTACACATTTTTTATCCAAATCTTTGAGGGCAAAATGGTCCCTTCCAATTAGATCTTATCATTTTTTCCTCATGCATCATTTTTCCTCTTTTATTTCTTGCTAAATTTTGCTTGATCATCTCGACATTTTAGATGAAAAATGTATAAATTGACGGAATAACCTTAATTGGCAAAATTGAAAAAGTCAGGGTCCTTAATTTTCCAAATTAGAAGTCTGGGGAGCAAACTGATACATGTGTAATAGTCTGGGGAGCAAAATGACATTAATCCCTTCGATAATTGATGAGTATCAAAAGTTGAAAATTTAGAGACATCCTATCTTATAGTGAAATTTTATTATTTCATCATTAATTAGTTAAACTAAAAAAAAAAAAACAAAATCAATCGTATGTATAAATATGTTCAAAAGATTTGGATATGCTTGCAACAAAAACAAAAAAAAAAACAAAAACAATAATGAAAAATGTTGTATCTTAATTACCGTAAAAATCCTATAATTCTCACCACAAAAATTCTATAAAACAATGCCTTGAACCAATTCTTACATTATACATTAATTCCATGATGTTTTAATTGGCCTTCCAATGCAGAGACTGCCCTTTGGTTACAGACCAACTACGAATTTCTTGCAGAAGAAAAGGAAGATAAAGGATTCACAAGCCTTCAATTTTTAGCCCAAATGCCATTGGTCTTCAAACCAGAATTTCACAAAAGCTTATGGAAGATGCTCATTTATTATTGTACGACCTACTCGATCTACTGCTGTAAATATATAAATATATATATATATATATATTGTGAAGAAATTATTTCCGAAGGTTTACAGATCGATGCACTAACCGTAACATCTACTGCATTATTTATTATATATTATGCAGGCCTTCCTGTTGAGAAAGATACGGAGAGCCGCTCTCCGGGTAAGCCCGGACAATCTAGTTGGGGGAAGAAGCTTGCGGGTAATCAAATTTTATAATATTCTGATTCAATTTAAAAAATGAACCCTCATATATATATATATATACATTTTTTTTATTAGGTCTAACCTGCTATATTTTTCCTTTGTGAGTTTAAAGTTTTATAATATGTAAATAGCATCCCTAAAGTTTTGGATATAATTGTTATTTTTTTTGAGTGCTTATATTTCCATCCCCTTATCTTATTTTCTCACCCACCTTATTTTTACATCTACCATTCAATTTGAAAAAAAATATAAAAACATTATTCCCACCTCCCATTATTCCTATAAATACTCTTTGATATACCATCTCAAACACTCACCTACTAAACACTCTCCTCACCCTCCTTAACTATCATTCCACCCACCCATCTTTTTCCAAATAGAAGCAAAAGAATCTTATATCCATCCTATAATTCATTTCTAAATTTCAAATTAAATCCCTAAGATTAATATTTAATTTCTAAATTAAAAAAAAACATTAAAATAGAATGAATTATTTATCTAAAACTATAAATAAATAAATAATAAGGGTTTAGGGTATAGAATAATCATATATTTTAATAGATGTATGAGCATCAACCAAATAGTATCATTGATTTTAAGTTTTGGTGACAAAGTAGGATTAGGGTTTATGGAAGAAAAGAATTATGGAAAAAGATGAGTGAGTGAGATGATAGTTAAGAGGGGGTGGAAAGAGTGTTTAGTAGGTGAGTGTTTGAGTTAGTATATCAAAGGGTATTATAGGAATAATGGAAGGTATGAAGAATGTTTTTATATTTTTTTCAAATTTAATGGTTGGTGTAAAAATGAAGTGGGTGGGAAAATAGCATTTTTTTTTTAATGAACGAAATATAACGTGTTAATATTCTAAGAGAAATGCTAGCTAGCTACCTTTTCTCTTTGATCTCCTTGGACATTCTCTCTAATTACCATTCTAATTTTACAATGGAGTCTTATAATTGGAATCAATTTTTTAAGTCACTCTTCAAGATTATCTTTGAAAAAAAGATTAACAAAATAAAAATTAAATTAGTCATGTAACTCATATATATCAAATAAACACACAGTTTTGGTAACAGTTAGATTCACTGTCAATTTATTTGATAACAGTTACATGACTAAATGATTTTCAATTTGGTTAGATTTTTGTAAATATAAGGTTTCAAGGAGATATAAAAAATAAATGATTCTAATTATGAGACGACATTGCGAAATTATAAGAGAGAAGTTTGGAGGAGAAGGTAACTAGCATTCCTCAATCTTCTATATTTAGTAAATGCCAATGAATTACAAGCTACAAGGGGATATTCTATTCCTAAGTGGCAAAACACTTTAAAGTTGGAGTAAAATTAGTAATAAAAAAGTCAATGAGTTATACTCTAGCTAGTAAAAGGGCTTCACGGAGCAAGAAAAATTTATAGTTGACCCGTACGAAACTGAACAGAGAATGATTTAGGATTTTGAAATATAATTCTTGCTTTTTTCATTAAGACCACAAATGTGGTATATATATATATGGGCCTATAACTAAATTATAAGAAATAATAAATCACATAATTAATTCTAATAATTACACAATAATTACACGGGTTGACTCGTACCAACACATCAAATACTAAAATTACTGTTTTCTCAATCGTATTTATGTATATACACAACCAAGTTGAAGTGTTCTTCATCCAGTTGCATGCATAAAATTGCAGATGGTGTTGTTGCATGTTTAAAATTTTCTAGCCTTTTATGTAATGTAGTACTTCATATATTTAATTTCATCAATCAATCGCGGGAATTTGGTATTCTATTCAAAAATAGTTTTCAAATGTTTACTTCCTGATTTCATTTAAAAATATTAAAGATGAAAACAAAAAACAATTTTCGGAAAGGATATGAAATGCCTCTTAAACCATATATCAATACGTACTGAATATTAGGGTGGCCGACAATCTACAAGATCTGGAAGGAAAAGAAAAATCAAAAAGCACTACAGGAACTCACCCACTTACTCGTCAACAAAGACTTTTCATGGAGGGAAGCTAACGCAGAAGTAAAGGTCAGTTACCCAGAAGTAGATGTGATGAAGCAGCTTAAACAAACCAAACCATCTAAGCGGCATGAATGTATATACACTAGCCCATTGCTTATGGCAACAAGCACAGGAGCAGTGCGCATTGTGGAAGAGATACTCAGTGTGCATCCTCAGGCTATTGAGCACGTCGGTGATAATGAACACAATATTTTGCATGTGGCCATCAGGCACCGCCAGTACAACATCTTTAAGCTTGTCAAAAGAAGAAAAAAAATTATGTCAAGGTTGGCTCGCAAGATCGACGCTGATGGCAATACCCTACTGCACCAAGTTTCTGATAGCAGATATTACTCTACGGAAAATCAGCGTTTAAGTGGTCCTGCCATGCAATTGCAAGATGAGTTGCGTTGGGTGCAGGTCAGTTAACTTTGAGATCAATGTAATGTAATATAAAAAAATATAATATATCTAGCATTACTCATTATCGTACACATGTACACCCTGCAGCGTGTGAAAAAGATAGTACCATGTAATTACACCATGCACCGCAACCAAGATAATCAAACAGCAATGGAGCTGTTCAATGAACAACACGATGAGCTTCTGAAGTTGGCACAAGCCTGGATGAAAGACACCACTCAGGCATGCACAGTCGTGGCAGTCCTAGTGGCCACTTTGGTCTTTGCAGCGGCGTACACGGTTCCTGGGGGTAATGACCCAAATAATGGCTTTCCTATTTTCTTGGATTCTCCTTTCTTTTGGGTCTTCACCATCATGGACATTGCCTCACTGGCCTGCTCATTGGCTTCTGTCGTAATGTTCCTCTCTATCCTAACCTCTCCCTTTGAGTATCCATATTTTCGTTACTCGCTCCCGGGCAAGCTAAAATTTGGATTTGCCTTACTCTTCTCCTCCATGATAACTACCATGTTTGCCTTCAGTGCTACTATATTTCTTTTGATTAATAATCTCCAGAAGGAATGGACTAGGTCTCTGGTTTACACTGTTGCCCTTCTTCCAATTACTGCGTTCGGGCTGGTGCAATTTCCTCTGTATCAGGCATTATGTGAATGTGTGGAATTCATATATAAGAAAATTAGGAAGATTTTCCCCGTCGCTGTCAAGAGAGGTACTGCTGATCAGCTCTATATTGGCAAGTGAAAGGTGGAAAATTGAATCTTGATTTGTGAGTGAACTAAAAGTAACTCAATCCTCCAAAAGCAAGCATGAGGCGATAGGTCTTCGAGTCTCAGTTGGTTTTTTTTCGTAACCTTTTTAATTACATAAATATTTTAAGTTCAAAGGGATTATGATACCAAGTACTACTTATAATGCTTAATGAATTGTGTGCTACAGAATTTTTACGAAAGGCTGTCCAGCACGTACCATCATCAATGTGCGCGCAAAATAATTCTAGATTGAAAAATTCTTTTTATTTTGCAGAGCATGTTATGTTAAGAATTGTCTTTTGTTTAATTTGTTTTTTTAATATATAATACGTTGTTGTCCTATTCTACAGCATGTAGTTTAGCTTTTTACGTACCTATTATTTAGGAGAATCTCAGCAATAGTAGTGTTTGTTATTCATGGGATTAGTGGTCGTATCTTTCTGATATGTTTGCTGCTTGTAATTTCTATTTAAGACTACTCAGTCAATCAATAAGATAAGTTGAATTCCCACGTGAGGTGTGAGAGACAGCAGTCAAAGAGCCGAAGCTTTTCTCTACTCATAATTGCAGCAGCAATCACTTATGGCCTCTGACAGTTTTGTGCAACCTGCTATACCTCGCTTTGATGGTCATTAATTAGGATCATTAGAGCATGCTGATGGAGAATTTTTTGAGATCTAAAGAATACTGGAATCTCATTGAAACTGGTATTCCTGAACCTCCAAAAGGAGAAACATCGACAGACGCACAGAGAAAGACATTTGAAGACCAAAAGTTGAAGGATCTTAAGGCAAAGAACTACCTGTTCCAAGCAATCAATCGCTCAATACTGGAGACTATTCTTCAAAAAGATACTTCCAAGCAGATTTGGGATTTTATAAAGAAAAAGTATCAAGGCACAACTAACGTGAAACGTCAACATCTTCAAGCACTCCGCAAAGACTTTGAGATTCTTCAAATGAAGCCAGGAGAATAAGTAGATGACTATTTCTCCAAGACAATGGCAATAGCAGGTAAAATGAGGCTTCATGGTGACAAGATGGAAGATGTCATAGTGGTAGAAAAAATTCTTCAATCGATGACGACGAAGTTCAATTACGTTGTTCGTTCAATTGAGGAGTCCAATGATGTTGATGATCTTTCAATTGATAAACTGCATAGTTCCCTGCTGGTTCATGAGCAAAAACTTAAGAATCAAGATACAACGTCTGAAGAGCAAACTTTACAAGTCACAACCTCTCAAGGCCGAGGACGGGGCAGAGGCCGAGGACGAGGACGAGGACGAGGACGAGGCAGAGGAGATCAAAATTCTGATTTTCGGGGCAGAGGTAGAGGTCACTCTTATCATTAACCCACTGAAAAGGTGCCAAATTTTGATAAGTCAAAAATCAAATGCTTTCGCTGTGATAGGTATGGGCACTTTCGTTCTGAATGTTACACTAACATGTCAAAAGAAAAGGCAGAAAAAGAAAATTTTGCAGAGAAAGGGGAGGAAGATGAAGATGAAGCTACTCTTTTGATGGTGTGTGTTGATGCAAATTTCCGTAAGAGAGATGCAACAACTTAGAAATGATGACTTGGCTGATCCGAAGTCTTGCTGGATGATGACGTAAGATCTTCCTGTAAGAGAAACAAGATCAAAAGAGATGGACCGGTGTGGTACCAGCCAAACACGCTTCGATGATGAAGTCAGTGATATGTGTTTGATGGTGTTTGAAAATAGGTGAGGAAGAACAAGGGATGAACTTGAGAGAATGGGAAGAACAAGGTAAATGTTCTGGGTTTATTCTCAGCAAGTTGAGTATGCTCTTGGGGTGAGTGAAAGTTTTTGTGTAGATATTTTCTGGTGAAGGATTGATAGCTAGATCCTTGATTTTGCACATATAAGTTGGTATATATAGGCAAAGGAGATTGTGATGAGTAAGTTACCTGCATGTGGTTGGCTGGTTGAGAAAGATCCACGCGTTCGGTCGTGAATAGTGGCATGCACAGCTACCCACCTCATTTGCATTCAATGCTGCATTGAATGCAAGTATGGAAGATTCAGGTGAACTGCCTCAATAGTCATGAATGTGAGCTGGGAAGTCCCATATGTCAGAAGATCTTGTCAGGTGCATTTAAGTGTGGCGGTTCGTCCCAACGTGATCTTCCTTGGAATGGCGGCGGGAAGCCGAGCTGACCCGAACGCATGTCCTTATGTGTATACATGAAGTCCATGTGTGATCGGATCGGACATGGAATTCCTAACCGAGCCGATCCAGTAGGTAGTCCCCCCTCCGAGTCGTAACCGGTCGTCGCTAGAACTCGAAAGGATGTTCCCTCGGCGCCGAGCCGAGCCGAACCGGGATGACCATGAAAAGATGAACACTCAATCCTTTGGAAGATCATCGGTTCGGGTCGGACTGGGCACGGAGGACTTGTCGTGGTGATCTGATCTGAGCTGACAGAGGAAGTGCCGAGCTGTGTAATGATGTGGAGGTCAAAGTTTGACCACTGAGAAGTCAAACACTGAAGTTGGGTCTGACCGGCCACGTGTCCAGCCATGGTTGGCTGTTGAATCGGTGTGGGTTTATCCACAAACAGTGTGTCAAAACATGGAAGAGCCGAATCAAAACTTATGGTACCTGGACAGTGGATGTAGCAATCACATGTGTGGGAAAAAGTCAATGTTTTCCTACTTTGATGAATCATACAGAACTACTGTGAGGTTTGAAGATGACTCCAAAGTTTCTGTTATGGGTAAAGGGAATATCAAAATATGGATCAAGGATAACACTCTTCATACCATCATGCGAAGGGTTATTCAATCATCATCAAAGAAAGAGCCTATCAAATTCAAGACCAACAAAAAGGGCTAATTGCAAAGGCCTTCATGACAGCAAATAGGATGTTTCCTTTGCACATCCGGAATAACATTCAGACTTGTTTCTCTGCAAGGTTGAATGATTCAGCTTGGCTATGGCATGCTTGCTATGGTCATCTGAATTTCAGAGGTTTAAAGACACTTCATAATAAGAAAATGGTGACTAGACTTCCTCATTCCACAATTTGCGAAGAATGTGTTGTTAGCAAGCAACACCGTGATCAGTTCCTAAAAGGAAAGGCATGGAGAGCTCGTAAACCACTGGAGCTGATCTATTCCGACATCTGTGGGCCCATCAATCTGGTATCTAATGGAAAAAAGAAATATTTATTTCTTTTATTGATGACTCTAGCAGAAAAACGTGGGTTTATTTTTTACAGGAAAAGTCAGATGCTCTAGCTGCATTCAAAACATTTAAAGCCCTTGTTGAGAATGGAACAGGGACAACAATCAAGATTCTTCGAAATGATCGAGGTGGTGAATACACTTTAAAAGAATTTGCAAGCTTTTGTGCCTTGTATGATATTCGGAAGTAGCTTACAACATCCTATACACCGCAGAAAAAAAAGTGTGTCCGAGAGGAAGAATCGTACCATTTTAAATATGGTACGGAACATGCTGACAAATGACAGAATTCCAAAGAGTTTTTGGCCTGAAGCAGTCAACTGGAGCATTCATGTACTGAACAGAAGTCTCACATTTGCTGTTTAAAACATGACACCTGAAGAAGCTTGGAGTGACCACAAACCTGCTGTAGACCATTTCAAAATTTTTGGGTGTCTCGCCTATGCACATATACCAGATCAGAAAAGAAAGAAGCTTGATGACAAGGGTGAGAAGTGTGTCTTTCTTGGTGTAAGCTAGTGACTCTTCCAAGGCTTACAAATTATTTAATCCAGTTACTAAGAAATTTGTTATTAGTCGAGATGTTATTTTTTTTCTGAAGAAAAGATGTGGAATTGGACTAATAACAATTTGGGCAGCAGTCAAGTCATACTTCAGTAAGTTTTGATGAAGAAGAAGGAGGCGTAGAAGTCAATCAGCAACGACAACCATCAGTTTCTTCTGAAATTGTATCAAGTGAAGTCCAGCCATCAAATTTGTCAAGTCCAGCCATCAATTTGATGAAGATACAATTGCTCATTTTGCTTTATATGCAGATAGTGATCGTATAACATTTCAAGATGCGGTCAAAGAAGCAAAGTGGCAGAAGGCCATGGATGATGAGATTAAGGCAATTGAGAAGAATCAGTGATCGGTGTCAAATGGGTCTACAAGACAAAATTGAATGAGAAGGGTGCAGTGGAGAAACATAAAGCATGTCTGGTGGCAAAAGGTTATAAGCAAGAATTCGGAGTTGATTACAAAGAAGTGTTTGCTCCGGTTGTAAGGCATGACACCATCCGACTGGTACTTTCCATTGCAGCACAAAACTTATGGCCCATTTTTGAACTAGACGTGAAGTCAGCTTTTCTACATGGTGACTTACAGAAGCATGTGTATGTAGAGCAACCTCCAGGGTATGTGCAAAAAGGAGATGAGAACAAGGTGTACAAATTGAAAAAGGCTCTATATGGACTGAAACAAGCCCTAAAGTTTGGTACAGTCAGATATAGTCTTATTTTCTAAGAGAAGGCTTCCAGAAATGCCCATATGAGCACACATTTTTCGTAAAAATTAGAGATGGAGGGAAGATATATACTTCTAGTGTGCTTGTATGTGGATGATATGATCTTTACAGGTAATGATAAGGGCATGTTTGCTGATTTTAAAAAATCAATGATGACAGAATTTGACATAACAGACCTAGGATTGATGCGCTACTTTCTTGGCATTGAAGTGGTACAATCACCTAGTGGCATATTTATCACACAGAAGAAATATGTTTAAGAAATTCTGGAGAGGTTTCGAATGAAAGATTGCAATGCAGTCAACACTCCAACGGAACATGGTTTGAAACTCAAGAAGAATTCTGAAGGAAAGAAAGTGAATTCTACTCTCTATAAGCAGATTGTAGGAAGGTTGATGTATTTAACTACAACCAAGCCGGACATCATGCGCGCATGCAGTGAGTCTCATAAGAAGATATATGGAATGCCCAACTGAGCTTTATCTCTCTGCAGTCAAGAGAATTTTTCGATACCTGAAGGGCACAATCGATTTTGGAGTGCTGAATGGAAAAGAAACAAGGTCAGGTGCGTTTTTGGATTTATATGGCTTTGCTGATAGTGACTATGTTGGTGATGTAGATGGCAGAAAAAGCACATCAGGATATGTGTTCATGATGGGGTTTGGAGCTATTTCATGGTCATCTAAGAAACAACTAATTGTGACTTTGTCCACAACTGAAGCTGAGTTCGTTGCTGCAACGTCTTGTGCCTGCCAAGCAATTTGGCTAAGAAGGTTACTTGAAGTACTGGGTTATCATCAAAAAGATCCAACAATAGTTTATTGTGATAATATGTCTGCAATCAGACTTTCGAAAAATCCAGTCTTTCATGGTAGAAGCAAGCATATGGATGTACGGTATCATTTTCTGCGTGATCTCTGCAAAGTGAGGTAATTGAAGTAGTTTATTGCAGAAGTGAAGACCAAATTGCAGATATTATGACAAAGGCTCTTAAGCCAGCTGTGTTTATAAAGCTTCAGAATTTGCTTCGAGTATATTCAATGAAGGAAGCGTGTGATGCACAAGAGCTGGAGTAGATAACTCTAAACTGATGTCTGAAGACATTCAGTTTAAGGGAGGGTGTTAATAATTGGCTTTTGTTTAATTTGTTATTTTAATAATACGTTTTTGTCCTATAGGAAGCTCTGAACGTATATATCAGTCAATATGCCAAAAAGTTCATTTCAAGGATCAATTCATGAACATTTGCCAATATTTGTCTTCTACTCTGTAAAATTTAATTTATGAAAACAGAACAGCGCCTTAGGCTGAATCTGCTTGACCCTGACCTAACAGAATTGATTGCCAGGGTGCAATCTCAAGAAAAGCACACTCTCAAACAAGCATGCTAATTTGGTCTCAAGTCCGATCTTCCAATTTGTAATATAGTTTCTGATAAATGTGAAGAAAACATAATAAAGATTTAGATCGAGAGGGACTTGCCTATCCCTGTTATTGGGGATGTGGCATCACCTCTCTCTCTCTCTCTCTCTCTCTCTCTCTCTCTCTCACCCTCTCTATGTGATGCCACATCCCCAATAAGGGGGATAAGCAAGTTATTTCCTAAGATTTAAGCCATAGCAAAAAGATCGAGAAACTAATTAAAGAAGCATCTTAGAGTTGGTGGAGGTTGGTAGGATGATTAAGTGGAGATCCCAGTAGGGTCAGTACTGCAGACTGGTATTTGGAAGAGAAAAAAAACAGTCCACTGAAAACCAGAATGACCTCATTTTGGCTGCAGAATGTGGACTAAAAAAGAACACAACTAGGATCTATTGGGAAATTTTGAAAAATTTGTATTTAGTCAGCTTTGTTTTAGCTAAAACAATATAAGGTACTCCAGGTGACCAAATCAGCTTTATTAACGGAAAAAGGGAAGGTAAACCTTTAAAGCACAAATCAGGCTAAAATAACCTCACGTCAGAAGTGATGAAGTTAATGTTTTTCAGAGAGTGATGAAACTCTCTACCAAAAGATGCTCGAGCTTTCTTTTCCAGAGACTTCCAGGGAAGTTATGTCTTCCGTTTACTTCCAGGGAGTTAAGTGGTCTTGCCATGCAATTGCAAGATGAGTTGCGTTGGATGCAGGTCAGTTAACTTTGAGATCAATGTAATGTAATATAAAAAAATATGATATATCTAGCATTACTCATCATCGTACGTATGTGCACCCTGCAGAGTGTGAAAAAGATAGTACCATGTAATTACACCAAGCACCGCAACCAAGATAATCAGATAGCAATGGAGCTGTTCAATGAACAACACGAAGAGCTTCTGAAGTTGGCACAAGCCTGGATGAAAGACACCACTCAGGCATGCACAGTCGTGGCAGTCCTAGTGGCCACTTTGGTCTTGCAGCGACGTACACGGTTCCTGGGGGTAATGACCCAAATAATGGCTTTCATTTTTTCTTGGATTCTCCTTTCTTCTGGGTCTTCACCATCATGGACATTGCCTCGCTAGCCTGCTCATTGGCTTCTGTCGTAATGTTCCTCTCTATCCTAACCTCTCCCTTTGAGTATCCATATTTTTGTCACTCGCTCCCGCGCAAGCTAAAATTTGGATTCGCCTTACTCTTCTCCTCCGTGATAACTAATTAACTACCATGCTCGCCTTCAGTGCTACTAATTTTCTTTTGATTAATGGTCTCCAGAAGAAATGGACTAGGTCTCTGGTTTACATTGTTGCCCTTCTTCCAGTTACTGTGTTCGGGCTAGTGCAATTTCCTCTGTATCAGGCATTATGTGAATGTGTGGAATTTATATATAAGAAAATTAGGAAGATTTTCCCCGTTGCTGTCGAGAAAGGTACTACTGAAGCTCTATATTGACAAGAGAAAGGTGGAAATTAAATTGAATCATGATTTGTGAGTGAATTAAAAGTAACTCAATGCTCAGATAGAAAGCATGAAGCGATCGATAGCTCTCCCAGTCTTAGTTGGGGTTCTTTTTTTTTTTTTTTTTTTTTCCCATAACCTTTTTAATTGCATAAATATTTTAAGTTCAATGGATTATGATACCAAGTACCCTTAATGAATTGTGTACTCCGGATTTTTTACGAAAGGCTGTCCAGCACCATCATCAATGCGCAAATAATTCTAGATTGAAAAATTCTTTTGATTTTGCAGAGCGTGTTACACATACCATAAGTGAAACTGTGAAAGCATCAACTGTTACCAATTATCACTAGCACAAAGAAAAGTCTGAAGTCAGATAAAAAATAAAAGTCTGAAGTTACAACCATAGGAAGTTCTCAAGATATATATTAGTCAATATGCCAAGAAGTTCATTTCAAGGATCAAATGAACATTTGCCACTATTTGTCTTCTACTTGGTTGTATTCTTTTGCAACGTTGCAAACCGTACTTGTAAAATTTGAATTTTGAAAACAGAACAGCGCGTTAGGCTGAATCTGCTTGACCCTGACCTAACATAATTGATTGCTAGGGTGCCACCTTAAGAAAAGAACACTCTCAAACAAGCATACTAATTTGGACTCGAGTCTTCCAGTTTGTAATTAATATTTGATAAATGTGAAGAAATCATAATTAAGATTTAAGCTATTGCAAAAAGAGAAACTAAAGAAGCATCATATCTTAGAAATTAGTGGAGGTTGGTAGGATGTTTAATTGGATCGAGATCCCTAGCTGGTATTTGGAAGGGTAAAAAAAAGTCCACTGAAAAGCAAGAATGGCCTTCTTTTGGCTGCAGATCGAATGACCAAAACAGAACACAACTAGGATCTATTGGGAAGTTTTGAAAAATTTGTATTTAGTCTGCTTTGTTTTAGCTAAAACAATAGAAGGTACTCATTTCCAGGTGACCAAATCAGCTCTAGTAACTGAAAGAGGGAAGGTAAACCTTTAAAGTGGTCAGAAGTACAAATTTGTTTCAAACATTGAACATACGTCAATACCAAGTAATAATGTACATACATAAATCCAAATTGTTGACTAGGATTGCCCAAACTACTCATCGATCACTCTTGCATCTAAGCTGATGGAATGAAATGTGGGCCTGAGATTTTCTTTTGGGACTGATGGAATGATGGAACAGATGAAAAAGCAGAAGGCAGGCTGCTGCTGGGCTGGGCTCAGGTAGCTGGAGGTATGAAATATGACCAACTCACATGGGTAGCTCACAGCCCAATGTTCTAAACACTTTTTTTTATCCATAAGCACTTATACAAGATTATAAGTTTATAATGTGTGACAACATTCCAGATTCTCACATAAAATAAAAAACAATAATTGACAATAAAAAGAAACAATAATTGACATTAAAAATACTAAAAGAACAAATTTACAGAAAAAGTATAGATATTAACATAAGTTACAAATTAAGTGTCAGTTTTACAATTCTTTTTTTTCTTTTGGTTAAAGTGATGGGTTTGATGGTGCAGATGCTAGAATTGGCTGATGAGGAGGAGTAGGATCTGTTAGTGTATGAGTTAGTAGTTAATAAGTTTTACTGTTACAGTTAGTTACTAAGAGTATATAAAGTCATGTCCTCTCCTTCTGTAATACTTACATGAAGCAATATGATCTCTTTGGATTTTTCCTTCTCTCTCTCTTTCTCTCATTTTCTCAGCAATTCTAACAGGATCAAGCAATGGCAGATCTGCCTTGGCTTAGGTCATGGATGACCTAACGTTTTAACTACGTACTTTGCATTCATCTTCTTTTATTTATGTCCCTATGTGTAATCACGGAGCGCATCTGAGTATGCGCTTATATCTCCTGATGTTTTTTTTTATTTTTTGACTATCTTGCACTCCAATTAATTATGACATTAACAAAAACAATACAACAATTTGAGAAATAGTTTCATATATATACAGCTCATAACTTTTTCTTTTGGGAAAGAAAAAAAGTTAATAAAACTGCGTGCAATGAACATCTTTATAATTTAATTTATTTTGCACAAAAGACCATCATGTAGGGTGATCTAGTGAGATAACGTGCATGTTGTGCATGTAAACTTCTTATATCAATACACCAGATACACACTATAGGCATACATGAAAAAGAACACAAAACCACCATTGCTGGGAATAAGCCCAGAACATTTGCCTTGTTCTTCCTATTCTCCCAAGTTCATCCTTTGTTCTTCCTCACCTACCATCAAACAAACATCACTGACTTTATCATCGGAGCGTGTTTGGCTGGTACCACACCGGTTCATCTCCTTTGATCTTGTTTTCTCTTACAGAAAGATCTCACGTCATCATCCAGCAAGACTTCGGATCAGCTAGGTCACCATTTCTAAGTTGTTGCATCTCTCTTACGGAAATTTGCATCAACACTGACAACATAGCTGGCACATGACTGAATCAACAAGAACAACAAAACCTGAACAAAGAATCCTTAGTGATCACATGAGCAAACCATGCAAGATCTAAACTTACTTCAAGGCTTGGTCAGTTTTAACCATCAACATTGAATTGTAGAAAATTATATACTTAACTAAGCATAAGAACTCTGCAACCACTAAAGCCGAGATCAAAACCACATAAACCACCAACAAAGATATGGAATAAAAACCAAGACATAAAACATTGAATTTAAATTCAGAAACCATATGTTTTATGCTTTAGGATTTTGAAAAGAAAACCTTACTGATGCTTCTAAATTGAAGCTTTTCCACAAGACAAAACTTGTGATTCTATAAGTACATAACTTATAACTATAACCTTAACAAGTATGAGAATTCACTGCAATGATACTCTTGAAACAAAAAATGATAAAAACCAAAAATCTTATATTAAAAACTAAAAACTACGTAAAATTAAGTGTCTGCAAATGGAAATAACAAAATGTTGCAAAAGAAAATAGACTAAAACAGAAGATAAGTTACTTCCACTAATCAATAGATTCTAAATTCTCTCGATTAGCTAATCCCATTTTGGGAACAAAATCTAAGAAAACTTTAACTGGTAATGCTTTAGTGAAAGGATCTGCCAACTGTGCCTTTGTGGGAATGTGCACTACCTGCAACTCTCCATTTCTAATTATTTCTCTCACCATCAAATACTTAGGCTCTATATGTCTGGAACTTAAAGATCTCTTGTTGTTCTTGGCAAAGAACACTACAGCGCTGTTATCACAAAATAAAATCAAAGGGTCTGTAATTGAATCCACTATCTTAATCTCCTTAATGAAATTCCTAAGCCACAAGGCTTGCACAACAGTTTCATGTAGTGCCACAAATTCAGCTTGCATAGTGGAAGTAGGTGTAAGTGTCTGCTTAGTGCTCTTCCAAGATATAGCTCCACCAGCCAACATGAAAATGTAACCAGTAGTTGACTTGTAATCATCAGTGTCACCAGAAAAATCTGAGTCTCCATATCCTAACACCTCTAGTTCTTCACTTATTCTATAAACCAGCATATAGTCCTTGGTTCGTTGTAGATATCTCAAGATCTTCTTCCTTGCAATCTAATGTTGCTGACCTGGATTAAGCTGGTATCTGCTAAGCATAGAAACTGAGTGTGCTAAATCTGGCCTAGTGCACGCTTGTGCATACATAAGGCTGCCAACTAAAGAAGCATAGGGCTTAGAGTTCATTGCAGCCTTTTCAATTTCATTTCTAGGACAATGACCTTGATGCAGCTTACTCATAGGAGCCTCACCTGATGTACAAGTTTGCATATTAAACCTCTTAAGGACCCTGTTGATGTAATTCCTTTGTGAAAGTCCTAAAATGCCTTGTTTTCTATCTCTGCAGATTTCGATACCCATAACAAATGAAGCTTCACCTAAGTATTTCATGTCAAAACTATTTGAAAGAAAAGACTTGGTCTCATTTAACAAATTCAAGTCACAATTAGCCAAAAGAATGTCATCTACATAGAGTACAAGGAAGATGAAATGGCTCCCACTGACCTTAAGATAATTGCACTGATCATCTAAGGGATTATCCACAAAACCATTAGAGACCACAACTGAGTCAAATTTCAAGTACCACTGCCTTGAAGCTTGCTTCATGCCATAGATTGACTATTTAAGCTTACAGTCCATGTGTTCAGTTCCATGCTCGATGTAACCTTCAGGTTGGGCCATGTATAGCTCCTCCCCCAAGTCTTCATTAAAAAATGTTGTCTTAATATCCATATGGTGTAGCTTTATATTGAAATGTGCAACTAGAGCCATTATGATCCGAAACACATCTTTGGTAGAAGCAAGTGAAAAAGTCTCTGTGTAATCTATTCCCTCATTTTAAGTAAATCCCTTGGCTTCTAGTCTAGCCTTATACCTTTATATTTGACCATCAGACCCACGCAGTTGGCTCAATTAAGCGTTACAAAGATAGTCTTGTTGCCAGGGAGTTTGATCAAATGCACGGCTTCAACTATAATGAAACTTTTAGCCCCGTCGTTAAGCCCACTACAATATGCACTATTCTTAGCCTTGTCGTTTCTCATGGTTGGATCCTCCATCAACTTGATTGCAAGAATCCCTTTTTATATGGTGTTCTTCATAAGGATGTTTATATGGTGCAACCCCCAGGCTTTGTTGATCCTTCTCTTTCCTCATCATGTGTGCAAACTTCACAAGACCATTTATGGCCTCAAACAAGCTCCCCGTGCATGGTTTCAATAGTTTAGCTCCTTCATCATCAGGAATAGCTTACATCAAAGCCAAGCCAACCTATCTCTCTTCATTTATCAAAATGGCCCTCACTTTATGGTGTTACGTACTTTTGTATATTGTTGACATTGTTCTTACAAGGAATCATGACTCCTTTCTCTGGGTCTTATCATCTTGTTGGGTAAGGAATTCGAGATTTAATATCTTGGGCCACTTCATTATTTTTTGGGCCTCAAAGTTCTATCTACACAATCTAGCCTTCACTTGTCTCAAACCAAGTAAGCAGTCGACTTGTTGAAGCGCACAAACATGTCCTATTACAAGCCTTACTCAACACCGGTTGCTTCTCGCTCTCAATTATCCAATCAAGATAGCACATTCTTGTTGACCTAAAAGAATTCCGGCACATTGTGGGGTCCGTACAATATCTCACTATGACTCGTCTTTACATCGCCTTTCCAGTTAATCATGTGGCCCAGTTTAATTATGTCATCTCCTTGTGCCACTAACTTAATTGCTGCCAAAAAGATATTGCATGCGCTACATTAAGGGCTCCTTGAACTTGGGTATTGTGTTTCGGTCCTCTAGTGGTACTTTGGGTGTTTGTTCATTCTCCAATGCGAATCTGGCTGATTTCTCAGATACTAAACGATCCACTTTCGGTTATTTATTTTTTCATGGGCCTAATTTAATTTCCTGCAGCTCTTCTAAACAGCCCACCATTTCTCATTCTAGTGCTGAGTCCGACTATCGGGCCTTGGCCCATACCTTTGTCGAGTCCATTTGGGTATTTTATCTTCTTTGCAAGCTTTGCCATCCGGTGCCATATCCAAGCACTCTCTTTTGTGACAATGAGCACAACCTATATGGCGGCCAACCCAGTTTTCCATGCACGCACCAAACACATAGAGCTTGACTGTCACTTTGTTAGAGAACGTGTGAAACTTGGTTCACATCGGGTTCAATTCCTTCCCTCCGTCAATCAACCCGCTGATATTCTTAATTACCAAAAGGCTTCACAAGCAAAGGTTTTTCTTCTTCGTGACAAACTTGTCACTCATAGACCATTAACTTTGAGACGGCATGTTAAACAAGAAAACCTTGCCACCCAAGATTAGTCTAGGGCTATTCTAGTTTGTATAGGTTTTGTATTACTTGTACTCCAAGGCTTGCTATACCTTGTGAACCTAGAACATATACTTGTATAAATAGCCTTATTACACAATCAATAAAGTTAAGAAATTATGAAACTCTCACAGAGAGGAAGGAAGAGCAGAGGGCAGGCTGAGCTGGTTGGGCTTTTGGAAGATACATCAAAATCCTCATCTGACTTGGAATTGTGACCAACTCACATGGAGTGTTTGTGTTTATGTTTGTGGTTTATCTAAGTACGTAGCTTCTAATTTATGAAATTTAACTGTTGTCATGTTTTCCTATATTCATCTTCTTTAAAATTAAGGAAATGCCCTTCAAATTCATGTTTCTTGTATTAAAATATGTATTATTTTTTAAGCCCTTGGGGTTACCCTAAGTGGTGAGTGTTAGAATTATGTTAGGCCTATGATTCGATTCTCTCCAATGTAACTAACCCTTTAAACTAATTGGCAACTCATAAAATTTCTATATTAAGATTGATGAGTTAGCCTCATATTAAAATTAGAATGGTAAACTATCTAAAATACCTTTATGCATAATTGATGTTTTATTTTAAAGTCAATTTTACATCTCTTAATGATAAATAAAATCATTTAAAAGATTGCAATGATAAATATGTTCACTTTTTACAAATAAAACTCACTTTATATTTACTCCGTGTTTTTGCCAAGCACTCGGCGTGTTTTTTTTTTTTGTTGAAACTGGGCAAATTGCCACTATCGACTAGTGGCAATTATTGTTACTATCTGACAGTGGCAATTAATAACAGTCAATTTTACACGGATGTATGTGACTCCATAAGCTTGAATTTTGTGTTTTATGTTGGTTTCATTAGTTTTTGACATGTTTATGTTAGAAAAGATATAATATATATCTAAAAGTATCATTTTTATGCAGTTTCAAATTGTCAATGTTGCACAGTGACAATAATTGGGTGAACATGTTCGTGGGTCTTTTGGCACTGGTTTGCCGAATAGAATTGGTAGGTTCGGTAGAATACAGCCGAACGAAAATCATAATTTCTTTTAAAAAAGTGGTTTAGCGGGTACCTGCCGAACCAATACAAAGTGGTTTGGCAGATACCTGTCAAAATTTTTAAAACCATTCGGCCTTGGTTCGTCGAACGAATTATGACTAGAAATGAAATAACACAAAAAAAAAAAAAAAAAAAAAAGTTACTATCATATTTCATCTGAAGACGAATAAGGGACGAGTGGATCGGGGCCCCATTCAACAAAACTAATATATTTTTCTACAATATTATTACCTATGTAGAATAAATTGAGAGAAGGTTAGGGTTTAATGGATGAAATATGAAGAAATTGGGTTATATGAGGAGGGGGTGTGTCTTAAATATTGTGGTTGGGGTTAGGGTGTGCAGAGAGAGTTTTTTTTTTTCTATAAAAAACTATGGGTTGTCCTTTAGAGTCTCTTCACTTTGTGTCAAATGGGTCAATTCACAAATTAAGAGAAGGGGGGGTGTAGTGAGAGGAAATGGGGTGTGCATATAGCTACACTTTTTTTTTTTTTTCCATATAATTTTGTAATGTCAATGAAAGAGAAACCTTTTATTAATTTTCTTTTGTGTGGTTTAAGTGATGGGTTTCTGATGTTGGAATGCATGCGCCCATGAGGAGGGCTAGCTGGGGGATCAAGCAATGGTGGATCTGCCTTTGGTAGGACAGGGGAGGGGGAAGGGTCATGGATGAGCTAACGTTTTAATGTTTAATTTACTTACTGAAAAAATTTATTGAGAATACAATTGAAATGATAAAAAGACAGGGTACGTACATCTGTTGATCAATAATTATCATTGAAATGGATGGGAGATAGATTGAGATGATACATAGAAAATGGGGACAAAAGATTTAATATGTCTGCTTGCTCATAACTTTTCTCTTGCAAAAGAACAAAGTTAATAAAACGATTTGCGCTCCAATATGAACATCTTCAATTTGCTGTTTGGTGAGAGTTCAGCATCCAGTGAGTAGTGAGAATGACATGCATGTGGTGCAACGATGGATGCTTTTAATTATTCTCCTCAAGTAGGGACCAAATTAACATGAAACACATGCATATGGTGCAACATATGACGTACTGTTTGTGGGAAAATCCACATCGATCCGAACAGCCAATCACAGCTCGACACGTGGCTGGTCAACATCCACCTCGGAGTTGACTCTCAGTGGTCAAACTTTGACCTCCACGTCATCACCACTCAGCATCGCCTCTGCCAGCTCGGACCGGATCTCCATGCTGGGTCCTCCAAGTTCGGTCCGAGCCGAACCGATGATCTTCCAAAGGATTGAGTGTCCTTCTTTCCACGCTCATCCCGGTCCGGCTCGGCTCGGCACCGAAGCGACCTCCTTTCGAGTTCTGACGCCAGCCAGTTAGAGCTCGGAGGGCCCCCTGTTTCTATGTTCGGCTCGGTCCGGGATCCCGTGCCCGATCCGATCACACAGACTTCCTGCACACGCATAGGGATAGAAGTTCGGTTCGGCTCGGCTCTCCACCGTCATTCCCGGGAAGATCACGCTGGGACGAACCGCCACACTTGAATGCACCTGACACAATCTTCTGACAGATAGAATATCCAGTCTGCATTCATGACTACTGGAGCAGTTTGCCTGAACCTTCCAACCTTGCATTTAATGGGGCATTCAATGCAGCATTGAATGTTGAGGAAGTAAGCAGCTGAACATGCAACTAGGCCTGACCAGGTGCGTGGATCTCTGGCAACCATTCATTCACATGCAGGTAACTTATTCATTAAGTCTTCCTTTGCCTATATAAGGCACCACATATGCACAAAATGAGGCATCTAGCAATCTACCAATATACACGCTAAACACTTGCATTCCCATCAAAAAAAAAAGCCTACCCAACTTGTTGAGAATAACCCAGAACATTTGCCTTGTTCTTCCCATTCTCCCAAGTTCTTCCTTTGTTCTTCCTCACCCACCATCAAACACCACCACTGATTTCATCATCGGAGTGTGTGTGGCTGGTACCACACCGGTCCATCTCCTTTGATCTTGTTTTTGTCTACAGGAAGATCTCATCCAGCATCCACTTCATCATCCAGCAAAGCACCTGATCAGCCAGATCAGCTTATCTAAGTTGTTGCATCTACCTTACGAGAATTTGCATCAACAGATTGGCGCCGTCTGTGGGAAGCTGACTTCAGCCGTTGTGTTCATCACCGCAAGCGCTAAGCTCTTCCTTCACGCAAGTCATCATGACTACCATCTTTCGGGACACCAGTTCTTCTTCAGGGGCGTCTCAGAATGATGAACAACATCAGCCTGAAACACCTGAAAAGACAAGGGGAGCACAACTCCCCAGGACATCAAAGTCCAAGGGTCCCTCGAAAATCCGAGCTGCTCATAAACTCCTCAAAGAGAGCCAGCGACATCTAGCCGCTGAAAATGCACTCTTGAAGCAGAATAATGAGCTGCTCGCAAAACAGGCCGAGCTGGCTGGGGAACTTGCACGCCATCGTGCTCAGCTCGAGAACAGTGGGGGATCGGGTTTCCGATCGCGCCGAACCCGAACCGAGCAGGAGGTCCTTTCACCGTCTCCTTCTCGGCAAAGCATTCCTGCCGAGCCGAACGACCAGACCGATCGGTAGGATTCTGATTACGTCTTCCCGGGCTTCGAGGACATGCCCCCGGCCGAACAGGCCGAATGCCTAAACGCCCACCGTCTTCTTCAGCAAAAACAGGCGGCTTTCGGGAAGCGTGCCCCCGGGAATTCGAGCGGAGACCGTGCCGACCCGAATACAAACCGACGACCCCCGGCCCAATCAAGGTTGGGGGCCAACAGTCTAGCCGGTTCGACCGAAACCAGGGTCCCGATTGGGGATAGGCTCGGCCCCATCACCAGCCAGAATCCTCCCCCATCAGGAGCTCACTCAGGGAGACGATCGGTAAGCGACCGACTGGGATCGACTATGATCATGTCGGATCGACGACCGGTGAGCGAGAGGGTCACTCGCCAGCCGGTGAGTGAGAGACTCGGTAACCGGGCCGAGTGCTCGGGGGAAAATGCGGCCGAGCCGACCCCGCCCGACGTGGAAAATCTTGTCCGGACTCTGGTCCAGGACCAAATCCGGAGCGTCCACGATCGGCTCGGCCACGTCGAGGTCTCCAGGGGGTACACCGGCAGGGCCGACCACGGGGAGGAACTTCCCCTCCCGTACACCAGCAGAATCATGGATGCTGAGGTCTCCCGCGACACCAAGCCCCCCAAGATGGATCAGTATGACGGGACCAAGGATCCCTACGACCATCTTGACAGCTTCAGATACGCCATGGAGGCCCGCCAGGCATCTGAAGCCACGAAGTGCAGAATCTTCCCTTCGACCTTGAAGGGCTCGGCTCGGGGTTGGTTCCGAACCCTCCAACCGAACTCCATCGACTCCTTCTCCGACCTCCGGAGGGCCTTCCTGGCGAGATATCGGGTTGTATCCGAACGACTCTACAACTTGAACGATATGTCGCTCATTAAGCAGTAGGAAGGGGAGAGTCTCAAGGCCTATCTGATCCGCTTCAACATCGAGTATACGAAGTGCGACGATTGCGACGATAGGTCAGCTAAGAACGCCCTCATGCAAGGTCTGCGCGCCGGGGGACTCCGCTCCCACCTGATGAGGAATCCTCCCTCCACTTATGATGAGCTTTCCGCCGAAGCCACTAAATGGGCGCGGGCCGAAGAGTGGGATGCTCAGGTAGAGGCCCTGAATCCCAGGCCGACCTCGGCCAAGAGAAAGGAGGGAGAGGTTGCAAGTCCCAAACCCCAGGTCCAATCCAAGAAGACCAGGACCGAGGAGCCGCGCCAACTTCTAGGCAAGGGGCCCAAATTTGTCCAGTACACGGAATACACCCCCCTTAACGCCGGTCTGGAGGCAATCTACTCCAAGGTCAAAGACCAACTCCCAGCTGCCAGGGAGATCAAGGGACCTCCCCCAGACAAAATCAAGGAGGCGTCTTCTGCAAATACCACTCCAATCACGGCCACGTCACGGGTGATTGCTACGCCCTCCGCGACGGGATTGAGACTCTTGCCCGGGCGGGTAAGATTAATCAATTCCTGGCCGGTGGGCCTAGGGTACCCAAGGCCGCGCCGAAGAAGCCCACCAATACCATCGACGTCCGGGATGCTGCCATCGGATCGATCGGGGGGGGACCGACCTTCGTGGGGAGCTCGAACCGATCCCAGAAGGAGTATGTCAGACAGGCGGCTCAAGCTCACGAGTCCCTGTCGATCCAGGCAGGTCAGCCCAGCACTTCCAAAAGACAGCGGAAAGACTGGGCACCGGTCACCTTTGGCCGAACGAGGCAAACGAGATCATCTTCCCCCACTATGATCCGGTCGTCATAGTGGCTGAGGTGGCCGGGACAACCATCGCGCGCTCCTTCGTCGATGGAGGGAGCTCAGTCAACATCCTCTACCACTCTGCGTTCGCGCAGATGGGCATCGGCGAGGATAAGCTGGAGACCGATACACCTGCCTTGGTCGGGTTCGGGGGAGAAGTGGTTCAGCCCCTCGGACACATCTACCTTCCCCTTTCGCTCGGGAAGGGGCCGATCAAGAAGACCTGCATGACGTACTTCATTGTCGTCAAGCGGCCGTCAGCCTACAACATCATTCTGGGCAGACCGGCTCTGGTCGACCTTGACTGCATCGTCCATTACGCCAACCTCCTCATCAAATGTCCGGTGGGCGACGACTGCATCGTCATTCAGGGAGACCAGTGCTCGGCTCGGTCTTGCTACGCCGCTTCGATCAAGCAGAAGGGTCAGCTGCCGAACTCGCAGGAGCTTGACTCCATCGCCGATTCGGGCAGATGGCCGAGGGCGGAGACATTCGACTTCACTTCCGAGCCGAGCTCAGATTCTCGGCCCCTTCCCGCCGAGGCTTGGGAGGAAGTGCCGATCTCGGCCGAGACATCGGATCGGCTCGTCCGAGTAGGGACTCAGATCAGCCCCGAGCAGCGCTCCGCCATAATTGACTTCCTCCGTGCCAACGCGGAAGTGTTCGCCTGGTCTTACGATGACATGCCAGGCATATCGTCTGACGTGATCACCCACAGGCTGAACACTGACCCGAGATGCAAACCGGTCCGTCAGAAGAGGAGGTCATACGATCCGGTCCGATACGCCGCCATGGCTGAAGAGGTAACCAAGTTGCAAAACAACGGGTTCATCCGGGAGGTCAACTACCCCGACTGGCTTGCCAACGTGGTCATGGTGAAAAAGAACAACGGGAAGTGGAGGATGTGCGTGGACTTCACCGACCTGAACAAGGCTTGTCCCAAGGACAGCTTTCCCTTGCCCAGAATAGATCAGCTCGTCGATGCAACAGCAGGACATCAGCTCCTCAGCTTCATGGACGCCTATTCTGGATATAACCAGATCCTCATGCACAAGTCCGACCAGGAGGGCACATCTTTCATAACAGATCGCGGCATGTACTGCTACAAGGTCATGCCCTTCGGCCTCAAAAACGCCGGAGCCACCTACCAAAGGCTGGTCAACCACATATTCAGATCTTCCATCGGCAAATCCGTAGAGGTTTACGTGGATGACATGCTGGTCAAAAGCATCAAGGCGGACGATCACGTCAAGGACCTCTCAGACATGTTCGGAGTCCTGAAGGAGTATCAGATGCGGCTGAACCCAGCCAAATGTGTCTTTGGGGTTCGGTCAGGAAAGTTCCTGGGCTACCTGGTCAGCCAACGGGGGATTGAAGCCAATCCGGAGAAGATCCAGGCTTTGATCGACATGAGGTCCCCAAGGACACGCAAGGAAATCCAGAGTCTGACTGGAAGAGTTGCCGCCCTGAACCGGTTCATTTCAAAATCCACCGACCGGTGCCTCCCTTTCTTCAAAGCCTTAAAGGGAGCAGGGAAGAGCATAGAATGGACCCCCCAATGCGAGCAGGCCTTTCAAGATCTGAAAAGGCACATGGGGGAACCTCCCATCTTATCCAAACCGGAGGAAGGTGAAGAACTTTTCCTCTACCTTTCTGTTTCAGACTCGGCTCTCGGCTCGGTTCTGGTGAGAGAGGTCGGCGGTGTACAACACCCCGTCTTCTACACGAGCCGAGCCCTCGCCGATGCCGAGACCAGGTATCCAAAATTCGAGAAGATGGCTCTCGCCCTGGTCAGCTCGGCTCGGAAACTGAGACCCTACTTCCAGGCTCATTCAATCGTTGTCTTGACGGATCAGCCGCTCAGACAAATCCTAGAAAAACCCGAGACTTCGGGTCGGCTCATCAAGTGGTCAATCGAGCTCGGCGAGTTTGACATCATCTACCGTCCCAGGACGGCCATCAAAGGTCAAGCCATGTCGGACTTCATCTGTGAGTCGACCACCTCGACGGAGGATCCACCGCGCACCGACGCTATGCCATCGGCGTCCGATCCGAACACAATCGGCGAACACGGCCAGGTAGATCTCCTCACCTGGACCCTCTATGTGGACGGATCTTCCAACGCCATGGGAAGCGGAGCCGGGCTTGTTCTGATCTCCCCATAACAAGTTGTGATGGAGTATGTTCTTCGCTTCAGATTTCAAGCATCAAACAATGAAGCAGAGTATGAGGCACTCATCGCCGGGCTCAGATTGGCAAAGGAGCTCGGCGCGACCAAACTAAATATCTTCAGCGACTCCCAGCTAATCGTCAATCAGATTTCGGGAGAGTATGAGACTCGGGAGCCTAGCATGACTGCCTATCTCGAGAAGACCCGTTTGCTGCTCGGGAACTTCCGCGAATACAAAATATCCCAAATCCCGATGGCAGAAAACTGCAGGGCCGACGCCTTGGCACGCCTGGCTTCGGCCACAGACACCGGATCCGCTAGGCACGTTCCAGTTGAAATCCTGGACAGACCTAGCACCGCCGAAAACGAAGTCACCGTCATGCAGACCGAGGCCGAGCCGAACTGGATGACGCCGATCATCAACTACTTGGTCTCCGGGATCCTTCCCCCAGAGAGGGACAAGGCACGTCTCATCAAAACGAGGTCGGCTCGGTTCAGCATGATCAACGGTCAGCTTTACAAAAGGAGTTTCTCCCTGCCCTACTTGCGGTGCGTCACCCCCCAAGAAGGTCAGGATGTGCTGAGAGAAATCCATGAGGGGATATGCGGAAACCACTCTGGAGGAAGAGCCCTCGCCTACAAGACGATCCGACATGGTTACTTCTGGCCGACGCTGAACAAAGACGCAGATCATCTCTCTCGCGCTTGTGTCAGATGCCAGCAATTTGCCGCGGTCCCCCATCAACCTCCCCAGCTGCTGACCTCCATATCCAGTCCCTGGCCGTTCGCGCAGTGGGGACTCGATCTGATCGGTCCTATGCCGAAGGCGAAGGGGCAAGTCACCATGGCCGTGGTAGCAGTCGACTACTTCACCAAATGGGCCGAGGCCGAGCCCCTAGCCACAACCACAGCCGAACGGATGGAGACCTTCGTTTGGAAGAACATCATTTGCCGGTTCGGCATGCCGCACACCATCATTGCGGACAATGGCAAACAATTCGACTGCAAGAAATTCAGGAGTTTTTGTTCACGTCTGAACATCAACTTGCGCTTCACCGCGCCTTACCACCCGCAGTCGAACGGACAGGTCGAGGCCATCAACAAGATCATCAAAAAGACCCTCAAGACTAAACTGGACAATGCTAAGGGAAATTGGCCTGAACTCCTGCCAGAGGTACTTTGGTCCTACCGGACTTCCTATCGCAACTCCACGAAGAAAACACCCTATGCATTGGCGTTCGGAACTGACGCTGTCGTCCCGGTCGAAATGGGGACTCCCTCATTCCGGACCGGCACATACAATCCCGAGACCAATGACACCGGACTTCGGCTCGGCCTGGACATGATCGAGGAGAGGCGGACCGACGCTAACCTCTGCCGAGCCGCTTATCAAAAAAGGGTAGCCAAGTACTACAACCAAAGGGTCAGGCCCCGGAGCTTCGGATTGGGCAGTCTCGTCATGAAGAAGAATCCCCTTGCCGTCAAGGAAAGCTCATTCGACCCGAACTGGACCGGACCATATAGAATCACGGGCATAGTCAAACCCGGCACTTACAACTTGGCCACTCTGGCCGGGAAGCCTCTCAAGCATAGCTGGAACGCTGAACACTTGAAGACTTATTATCAGTGAACATGTAGTTAGGATCGGGGACTGTCCGACCTAGCACTCATTCCAATCAATGAAAAGATGAACACATTTTTGATCTCATCTTCTTCTTATTTTTCGAAGCGAACACTGGGGACTCTACTCCTATACACTTTCAACAAAGAGGAAAGATCTAAGTGTTCCCTCCGAAAAAATAACAAACCCATGTGCCGAGCCGAAGTGCCATTTTCGGCCCGACGCTCGGTACATTACAGACTCATCAGGTCTATAAACTCATGTGTCAAGCTGGCGCGCCACTTTCGGCCCGATGCTCGGCATATTACAGACTCATCAGGTCTATAAACTCATGTGTCGAGCTGGCGCGCCACTTTCGGCCCGATGCTCGGCATATTACAGACTCATCAGGTCTATAAACTCATGTGTCGAGCTGGCGCGCCACTTTCGGCCCGATGCTCGGCATATTACAGACTCATCAGGTCTATAAACTCATGTGTCGAGCTGGCGCGCCACTTTCGGCCCGATGCTCGGCATATTACAGACTCATCAGGTCTATAAACTCCTGTGCCGAGCTGGCGCGCCACTTCCGGCCCGATGCTCGACATAGTACAGACTTATCAGGTCTATAAAAATCCCTGTCCGAGCCGAAGCGACTTTCTACAGTCCTAACGCTCAACAGGATATTTCAAAAAGAAAAAAATATACACTCCAACCAAAACTTTCATCGTGCATGCCTAGCCGATCTGAAAGTAGGTTTGAATATTTTTTCCCAAAAAACAAAATTCCTAAATATCTCAATGGGTATTCCGAGCCCATCCGGGATCACTAGGGTTTTAAATTCTTACTTATCTTGGGTATGCTTATCAAGCTGACCCTAAGACAAGTTTATCATTACCATTCATTTTCATTGCGATCGGCATGTCGAGCCGATCTCATAATGTCTTGGTTTTTATTATTTTTGTCACTTTTATCACTTTCTTATTCATGTGTTATTGGTTATGTCTTTAGCTTAATTTCCGAGCCGAACTGATAATAACTTGACTCATAAAGAAAATACTGATAAGATAAATAACATAAAACCCAAATACAATATGTTCCAAAATTAATCAAACCCGAGCCACACCTCGGCTCGGGGAGAAAAATAAAAACATAACATTACAATTAAAGAAAATAAGCCATCATGCAGATCGCTCGGCAGGGCCCTCCTGGATCGGCTCGATGGACTCCTCGGGCGTCTCCTCGCCGAGCTGCACCACCTCAACCCCGCCGATCTGCATCTCAGCATTGGGATCGGATTCGGGGACTGGGGGAATCGGGGTCGGCTCGTATGCAGGCAGCGGAGGGTCCTCCGGAGTCGGCTCAGCTTCAGCGCGGACTTGGCGAACGGGAGGAGGAAGCCCATCCTGTTGACTCCCCTGAGTGTCTTCCTCGCCGTCGGACTCGCCGAGGAATGAGACATCCCAGTCCGGCCTCTTCGACTTGATCTCGTCCAGAAGCTCCTTATACCCCTCAAAGTGGGCATCGGCAAGTGCCTGGGCGCTCGGTACTTCAGCTCGACGTCGGAGCTCGGCATTTTCGACCCTCCGTTCGGCAGCCTCGACGTCTCGCTGGAGATCGCCGACATAGTGCCTCAAGTCAGCCACATTTTGCTCCGAGGATGCAAGCTCCTTGCCGAGCCGAGCGACCTCCTCCTCCTTCCCGGCCAGCCTGGACTGCAGACCCTCCGACCGTTCACGCTCGGCCTTGACCGCCCGATCGGCCTCGGCCAGCTTCTCCTTGAGCTCCAGGGTCCGCTCCCGAAATCTCCCCAGTTTCGCCTCGGCATCGACGGCGGCCTTGACAGCTTCGAACTGCCTCATGGCGAGCTGCAAGAGAAACAAATTCATCATTAGTCCGAACCGAGCGGATAGACGAAATCCGAAGTAAAAAAGACTTACCATCATAGCCTGGCGGGATGTGATCAGAGCCTGGTGGCTGAAGCCCGGCTCGCCATGACCGGTCCACAGCCCCTCCTGCGCCTTCGGCGTCATCACACGCTTAAGGCCCGTGACGAACGGCTCGAGGCAAGGGTCTACCAGCACCGCCTTCAGGGGCGCCGATCCGGACGCCTCGGCACCAGAACCGCTGGGCTCGGCCCGAGCTCTCTTCTCCACCGGGGCCTCGGCCTGGGGAGCTTTCCTCTTCTCTGCCTGCCGAGTCGGTCTCAGCGCAGGAGATCTAGGCTGAGCTGCCGCTGGGGCAGGAGCCTGGACCGGCTCGGCAGGGGCCCGCCCCGCGGTCCTCCTCTGGACGCTCCGAGCAGCCTTCCTCCTCAGGCGAGCCTCCAGTTCGGTGGGTGCCATTCCCCTTTCGGCCCTAGGATTCCACCTGGGTACAAACCAGGAGATCCCGCTCAGTCTGATCTGGGTTTCCCCGAGCAGAAACTTGGTTGACAAGTACTCTGCTGGTGAGTCCCTGATCGCGGCGATCTGGTCCTTGAGCTCACCTCGGAGTTTATACTTGCCCCAGCTGACTGCAAAGACGAAGCCAAAAAGAGTTAGACAAAGAAAAAATGTAATTATTACAAGACGTAAGCAAATCGTCCTCGGATCGGCCCCAAACTCCCAATGCCCACCTGGAATCCTAAAGGCTCTGGGAACCCGAGCCGAAGTGATTCTGTTCGGATCGGCGAACTCCCAATCCCCAGAGACAAAGAAGTATCTTTTCTTCCATGTCTTCTGGGAAGAGGGATTCCCACCGAAGAGTGGCCCCGAGTACGCCTGAAGGTTGTAGAACCCGAGCTCGCTCTGCTTCGACCTCAGCGCGTAATTGCAGAACAGGATATCCTTGTGTGGCACACACTTGTGCACTTTGTGCCACAAGATATGCATAGACAGGATGATCCTGTATACATTTGGATTCAGTTGGTGCGGCGCCGCGCCGATCGTCGCTAGCCAGTCCTGCAGGAAGGTGTGCAGGGGAAGCCGAACCCCATTCTCAAACATCTCTGGGTACATGGTCACCCATCCTATCGGGGGTCGGCTCGGCTTCTCCCCCTCGGTCGGCAACCTCATCAACACGGAGTCGGGGACTGAGTATCTATTCCTCGAGTCCCTGAGATGGTACTCGGTCATCTCGTTGGGGATCTGATCGGCCTTCCACGCCAGTTCCTCGTAGAAGTCCGGGTCGATCGGACTTCCCGTCACCCCCTGAGCCGAGGTCGACGCCTCGTGACCCCTGTTCCTTTCATCCGAGCCTGAGGTGAGTCTGCTCGGAATGGTGGCGATCGGCTCGACGTCGAGAGGTTCTTCGTCACCTCCTTCGGCCGTCCCTTGTTCCCAGTCGGAACTCAATATCTCGGGGTTTTCCTGATCCCCTCGGGCTCGGCGCTCTCCACCTGGATTGCGATTCAATGCCGAGCCGGCCTCGTCCAACTCTTCGGACAACCCGTCCCAACTCGCCTCACCCGCAGGTGGGCTTCGGCTCGATTCGGCCTCGTCCGCAGGTGGGCTTCGGCTCAGCTCGGCCTCACTGTCTCCTTCAAACGCCTCCCCAGAGCCGAGCCGATCACTCGAGTCGGATCCAGACATTACTAACAGTTTCTCTTTTTCTCTCTCTTACTTTTTGGATCAAAAGGTGTCTTTTTCAAGAACACCAAGAACAAACCCAGAAAAAACCCGAAAAACACAAAAACTCAAGAATGGACAGAATCACTTACTGGTTTTTGTCCGGCCAATCTCTCCACCCCTCACACACTCGGAATGGCTTCGTCTATGATTACGCTTGCCCGAAACCGTGACCGAACTGCTGCACTAACGACGGAGGTAGGAGGAAATTCACGGCGGAGGAGGGAAGAGTTTGCAGAGAGAGAGTGGGAGTTTCTGAAAAAGTTGGAAAGTGATAGGGAAAAGAGAGAAAGGCATGATTTATACCCCCATGCAAACTGATCTCAGCCCTTCATTTCTGGCGCTTCACATGCCAGATCTTGACACCTGTCAAGCATTCAAAAATGCCCATAACGAGGTGACCCTTACGTTCCCCCATGCAGAAATCAAACGCCCCTTCACCTGTCCCTGAGATATTTTTGACCAACCACAAGTCGTCTTGTGTTCGGATCTTCGGGAACGTGGGCTCGTAGGGTTCGGCTCGGATCAAGCAACATGCTATCTTTGGGATTGTCCTTACACTTCAACTTCCAATCCACCACTGCCCGCTCGGATCGGAAGTTGGGGGACTCCTGTTTGTGGGAAAATCCACATCGATCCGAACAGCCAATCACAGCTCGACACGTGGCTGGTCAACATCCACCTCGGAGTTGACTCTCAGTGGTCAAACTTTGACCTCCACGTCATCACCACTCAGCATCGCCTCTGCCAGCTCGGACCGGATCTCCATGCCGGGTCCTCCAAGTTCGGTCCGAGCCGAACCGATGATCTTCCAAAGGATTGAGTGTCCTTCTTTCCACGCTCATCCCGGTCCGGCTCGGCTCGGCACCGAAGCGACCTCCTTTCGAGTTCTGACGCCAGCCAGTTAGAGCTCGGAGGGCCCCCTGTTTCTATGTTCGGCTCGGTCCGGGATCCCGTGCCCGATCCGATCACACAGACTTCCTGCACACGCATAGGGATAGAAGTTCGGTTCGGCTCGGCTCTCCACCGTCATTCCCGGGAAGATCACGCTGGGACGAACCGCCACACTTGAATGCACCTGACACAATCTTCTGACAGATAGAATATCCAGTCTGCATTCATGACTACTGGAGCAGTTTGCCTGAACCTTCCAACCTTGCATTTAATGGGGCATTCAATGCAGCATTGAATGTTGAGGAAGTAAGCAGCTGAACATGCAACTAGGCCTGACCAGGTGCGTGGATCTCTGGCAACCATTCATTCACATGCAGGTAACTTATTCATTAAGTCTTCCTTTGCCTATATAAGGCACCACATATGCACAAAATGAGGCATCTAGCAATCTACCAATATACACGCTAAACACTTGCATTCCCATCCAAAAAAAAAGCCTACCCAACTTGTTGAGAATAACCCAGAACATTTGCCTTGTTCTTCCCATTCTCCCAAGTTCTTCCTTTGTTCTTCCTCACCCACCATCAAACACCACCACTGATTTCATCATCGGAGTGTGTGTGGCTGGTACCACACCGGTCCATCTCCTTTGATCTTGTTTTTGTCTACAGGAAGATCTCATCCAGCATCCACTTCATCATCCAGCAAAGCACCTGATCAGCCAGATCAGCTTATCTAAGTTGTTGCATCTACCTTACGAGAATTTGCATCAACACGTACAACTAGCGCTCATGACTTTTTGCCGACAATTTCTCCACTAAACCAAATGGTTTGATTTATATACGACTTTTGGATCAACTTTTTTAAATATTCCATAAGCAAAGCATATGCGACTTATCTATAAAAAAAAAAAAAAAAGCATATGCGCGCGACTAGTTTGCAAAAGTTGCTATAAATTAAACAAGGGACTACTTTGATAGCTAGCTAGTTAATAGAGCTCAATGCATGGAACAATATAGATCAAGATCGATGGAGGAAGCAGGGAGAGATGAGATAGATGATGAAGCTCATCAACTGAAGAAAAATAAGAGAAAATTCAAAGAAATGAAAGAGCCCTATAAACTGGCCCTGGAGGACCAAGACTGGAAAGGACTGATATGCCACTTCGAGGGACGAAGCCAAGATTTACTTGAAGACTTGACATTGGACCGTGACAATGTGTTTCAGATTGTAGCCTTAAACTGCCCAGGAAAAGACGTGCTTGAGAGATTGATTGGTCTGCTACCCACTGAGGATGAGAAACGCGAGGCCTTGAAGGCTTGTAATTGCCATGGAAACACCGTTCTTCACCAGGTGGCTGCGGCAGGAAATCTGAAAGCAGCGGAATTCTTGCTGGATTGCAACAGTAGCCGTGCGTATGCCGGGCATGGTCTGCTAGATATTCGGAACAGATTGGGAGAAACCCCACTCTACAGGGCTGCTGCTCAAGGCCACACACACTTGGTCAAGTTTTTCGCCCAGAGAGTGGACAACATGGAGAATCACTTGCGCAGAGATCGTGATGAAATGTCCATTCTTCATATCGCCGTCATTGGCCAACGTTTTGGTACATACCCCCACCTCCATCTCACACCACATTACATACCCTCCCATGCATAATTCACAATTAATTGGATTCATTACTTAATTAAGTACTAATATTAATTATTAATCATTTGCTCTAGTGCTTAGGGGTACGTAGTGCGTCCTCTAGTGATATCTTTTTTAACAACACACCTATTGTTGATTAATGGAATTTATATGAATGGCAGCCATGGTGGATAGGTGGGTTTCAGAAGAGAGAAAGAGTGGTTAGAATTTGAGAGGGAAGGAGATAGAGAGTAAATTAAGTTTTTGACTTTGGGTTCCTCGGGTAAGACATAGGTTGGGTTGGTTGAGATTGACAATGTGTGGCTGAGATTGTGTTTGTTGCGCAACAAAGACATCCGCGACGTCTGACAGCAGAGCCAGACTCGTATATTATACAATACTTATACTAGATATGATATGTTTTTTTTTTTTGGTCCAATACTAGATATATAGGGCCCTTCCAATAAGGGATTTCTCATTTAGTGTTAAATGAGGGATCACCTTGTGGGGCCCACACATGCCGTTTTGTGTTAATCTAAACCGTCCATTTTTTACATCTCAATTGATAGATCATCCCTGCAAAAAAATCAGCCAAATCGGAAATCGTTTACCCGTTCAATTAAGCGGTCAAAGTTTAGGTGTTTATAGAGGAATTTGTTGTTCGTCCATTTGTTTTAAACTTTGACCGCTTAAACGAACGGGTAAACGATTTCCGATTTGGCTGATTTTTTGCAGGGATAATCTATCAATGAAGATGTAAAACATGGACGGTTCGGATGAACACAAAACGACCCGTGTGGGCCACACAAGGTGATCCCTCATTTAACACTAAATGAGGGATCCCTTATTGGAAGGGCCCTGACTAGATATATATGATATATATGTTAAATACTTAAATTAAGAGGCTGCTATTTGCACTTTTTTTTTTCTTTTTGCAAACCCCTTCTTAAAAAAAAACAAAACAAAACAAAACAAAAACTGAAAAAGACACACACACCCTCTCTCTCTCTCTCTCTCTCTCTCTCTCTCTCTCTCTCTCTCTCTTTCTGCCTTTCTTTGCAAACACCCCCAACCCAACCCACCCCACCCCACCCCACCCCACCCCACCCTCCTCCTTCCTCCCCCTCCTTCCCCTTCCTTTGCGCCCTCCCAGACCCACCAAACTAGCCTCCCAGCCCCACCCACCCTTCTTCCTTCCTCCCCCCGCCACCCCCTCCTTAATTCTTCCCCTCCCCCCACGACCCATCGTCGGCCTCCAAATCGGAAGCTTCTGTCAACATCGCCGGCGACCTCTCTAGTCTCGCTTTCCATCTGACTAGAGGCTAGGTGAGTGAGAGAGAACTTAATTTCATATATGCATAATTCTCAAGATTACAAACCAAGGTGTGGCTGCTGGGTTGAAAAGCCAGAGAAAGGGAAGGAGGAGAGAGAAGGAAAGAGAGAGAGGTGGGGTGAATGTGTTTGAGAAGATGAATATTTTGGTAAAAAAAGGGGTGTGCAAAAAGAAATTTCAAAGTTTAGAAAAGGATAAAGGGTGTGTTGGCAAAAAAATAGAAAAAATAGTGTGCAAAAAGAAAAAAAAAATGTGTTCAAATAGAAGCACTCTAAATTAATACTACAACATATATATTGGGCGGTCTTGAAGAACTTTAGACAGGCTAGGTTACGCCACAACAGGCTCAACCGGGGTAGGCTTGGATTGGACTCGAACTTAGGAGCCTAGGCGGGGCCAACCCATTGTAACATCGACAAGGCCCACCAGTCCATTGTATTAGGCCTAGTTAGGCCAAACTACCCTATTGGGTTCCTCAACTAATCTTTTATCTCATTATCTCATACTAATTAAGTAAAACCACGTCGTTTTATAGTCTAGACTCGTAAACCGAACTATTTATTTTTTAGATCACTTTTTAAAGGTTATCTCTGTAAAATTTCAACAAAATTATAAATCATTCGGTTATGTAACTATTATTGAAAAAACAGATAGTGAGTTTAACTGTTACAACAAATGTATATTTGTTTTATAACAGTTACATAACCAAATAATTTCCAATTTGATTGATTTTTTGTAGGACCTTTAAATGGTGTGATCTAACAAATTAATTGTTCCGATCATGAGCCTAGCTATATACATTGTAAAACGAAGTAGTTATAATTAATTTGTATGAGATTAGCAGAGGATTTAGGCTTACATCTAGCATGTTGTGATAAGAAAAAAGCTTTTGAATATTCCTAATTTTATCTTAGAAAAAAAAAATCCCAAATTGAATTAAACTTTTTATATCATTTTTTTGGCATGTAAGCTATTTTTATCATCTTAACTAATTATGTAGAATATCATCTCTCTAATAAAAGTGGGATTCACCCATGTGGGTCCCACATAGATGAATTCCGCCTCTAGCTATTACTTATTAAAGAGATAGTATATACAGGCTGTTTATATTAAGGTATATCTTAACTTATTTATGTTAAGGTATACCCTATTAGAGCCCACACGAGTCGTTTTGTGTCGATCCGAACTGTTCAATTTTTAAATCTCCATTGATAGATCATTCTTGCAAAAAATTAGCCAAATCGAAAATCATTTGCCTATCTAATTTTGATCAAATAAATGGACGAACCAAATATTATCGATGAAACAGTTCATTTGTTTGATCAAAGTTAGATAGGCAAATGATTTCCAATTTGACTAATTTTTTACAAGAATGATCTATCAATGAAAATGTAAAAAATGAATGGTTCAAATTGACACAAAACGACTTGTGTGGACCCCAATAAGGTCATATCTCAATAAAAGGAGCTTGATAGTATATATACCTGGCCAAAAAAAAAAAAGATAGTATATATACAACATGATCAGTTAAGAGTGTATAAATAGTAGTACGTACTTTTCACAAGTTACATATATATATATATATATATACAGACTCCTTCTACTGAGGTATATTTCAACTTATTTATGTTAATGTATACCCTATTGGCGGCTACACGAGTCGTTTTGTGTCAATCCGAACCGTTCATTTTTTACATCTCCATTGATAGACCATCCTTGCAAAAAATTAGCTAAATCGAAAATCATTTGTCTATCTAACTTTGATCAAATAAATGGACGAACAAAATATTTTCGATGAAACCGTCCATTTGTTTTATCAAAGTTATATAAGCAAATGATTTCCGATTTCATTAATTTTTTGCAAGAATGATTTATCAATGTAGATGTAAAAAATGAACGGTTCGGATCGACACAAAACGACTCGTGTGAGCCCAAACAATGTCATACCTCAACATAAATAAGTTGAGTCATACCTCAATAGAATGAGCCTATATATGTTGGGACTTGGGACTTGAGAGTATATTCACATCGGAATGAATTGTTCAATATTTTAGACATGTTTACTAACCGCTTATTTGATTTTGAATATTGGATGCTCCAGTTGAACCAATTCTTATATTATACATTAATTTCCTTATTTTTTGGCTTTTTTATGCAGAGACTGCACTTTGGTTACAGACGAACTATGAATTTCTTGCAGAAAGAAAGGATGAAGGATGGACAAGCCTTCAATTGCTAGCCCAAATGCCACGGGCCTTCAAACCAGAATTTCACAAAAGCTCATGGAAGATGTTCATTTATCATTGTAGGACTTATTCCATCTACAGCTATATATCTACTACTATTATTAAAATACAATATGAAGTGAATCTCATAAAAGATCCCTTATTTACTCTTAAATAAGGAATCTCATATTAAAAGGAGCATATTAGAAGGAGCATATATATAGTGCGATATATATATCTCTTAAATAAGTAATTTGTTAAGGTTTGCAAACACACTAACCGTAACATATATTGCATTAATATTTATTATGTATTATGCAGGCCTTCCTGTTGAAGCTCATCAGGTCTCACCAACTCAAAAGGACGACCTAGAGAGCAGCTCGGGCAAGCCCCGCCAATCTAGCTGTGGGAAGAAGCTTGCGGGTAATCAAATTTGTAATATTTTGAATCGATTTTAAGCCTATATATACATTTTTTTTTTCTTTGTGATTTGTTTAACCATTCGACCGGTGTCCAACTAAACAAGTTTATTTATCTTTCTTGATGAGTAAACTTTATTCAAATTAGGTTTGTTGTTTCTCGAAAATGCAATTTTACCTCTTTAGCTTATTTGGGATTATATTGTTGTTAATTAAGTTCAGTTTTAGTTATCTTTAACTTTCAGTTTTTCTATGGAATTTTCAATTGATTGGGTTATTTATGTTCTGTTTGTACAAATACATGGTGATCGACCACCCCCAAATAGATCACTTCCATATATATATATACACACACGACCGAATTGGCTTGTTCGTACCTGATCGAGTTGCATGCATATATTATATTGCAGATGGTGTTCTGATGGTGTTCTTGTCCATATGTAACTTCCTCGCTGAAGGTAGTTTCATTAGTTTTCTGCATGGCCTTTAATTTTAGTACTTATAATTATATATATTTAATTTCATCAATCAATCGCTTAATTTGTCTTGATGAGTTGATGATCGAGCATCAATATTAAATAGGGTGGCCGATAATCAACACGATCTGGAGTGAAAAGAAAAATCAAAAAGCACTAGAGAAACTCACCCATTTACTCGTCAACAGAGACTTTTTATGGATGGAAAGTAACGAATATATAGACACAACAATTTCGCTGGGGTCAAAAAAACTAGAAAAGGCCGCGGGTGCAGAAGAGATTTTTAATGAATATGTATACAGGACGCCATTGCTTATAGCAACAAGCACAGGAGCTGTGGCTGTTGTGGAAGAGATACTGAAGGTGCATCCTCAGGCTGTTGAGCACATTAGTGGGAATCAACGCAACATTTTGCATGTGGCCATTAGACACCGTCAGTATGAGATCTTTAAGCTTGTCAAAAGTCGACAAACAATTTTGTCAAGATTGACTCGAAGAATCGACGCCGAGGGCAACACCATATTGCACCAAGCTTCTGATAGCAGATTTCACAATACAGCAGATCAGCGTTTAAGTGGTCCTGCTATGCAATTGCAAGATGAGTTGCTTTGGGTGCAGGTCAGTCACTCATCCATATATCCATCATCGATCTACATATACGTACATCAGCCCTTTTTATATAATTAAATTTTCATTCCTTTCCTTGCATATATATATAATATTAATTTTTACTAAACTTAATTGGGTGTCAATTAATTGCATTTTGATTCAAATCTTTATTTAAAACATATAATTAAGTGGAACTGTGGAAGTTAGGATAATACCTCCGGCCATAACTTTGAAAAGACAAACATTGCAGTAGCCTTGGATAGTCGGAAATCTTCATTCTACCCTCTCCAACGCCTTTTTATAACGTGGTTTACACCTCTATCCATCATTGAAGTGATTTGTCACATCCCTAAAGTTAAAACATCTTCATTCAAAAAAAAAAAAGTTAAACCATCTTAATTAATTTCACATTTTAAGTTGGATAAGCTAGAGTCCCCTGGCTAAAAAAAAAAAGTTGCATAAGCTAGAGTCCCCTGGCTAAAAAAAAAAGTTGGATAAGAGTCCAACCACTTGAGATTTCTAAGAATTGAAGTGGGTTTAACAGATAATGTGGCACATAGGCCACTTAACTATAAAGGGTATGATATTCTCCCATGGCCCATATAATTATAATAGAAATTATTTATGGGTACACGATATGCATATCATTTAACATATTATATCTCAAAATAAAATACTTAATGTCTGAATCATATCATGCTTAATATATAAACAAGCATTTCTTTCCATGTACCACATCACATTCTCGAGATTTTGATTATAATCTTTTGACTTGTGTATGTATGTACAGTATACTTTGTAAGTATATTAGTGTACCAATGTACGTATATGTTCATATTTTGATATATATACCCTGCAGCGTGTGCAAAAGATAATACCACGTCATTATACCATGCACCGCAACAAGGAGAATCAAACAGCGGTGGAGCTATTCAATGAACAACATGCAGAGCTTCTAAAGACGGCACAAGGCTGGATGAAAGACACTGCTCAGGCATGCACGGTGGTGGCGGTCCTAGTGGCCACCTTGGTCTTTGCAGCGGCGTACACGGTTCCCGGAGGTAATGACCAAAATAGTGGCCTTCCTATTTTCCTGGACTCTCCTTTCTTCTGGGTCTTCACCATCATGGACATTACCTCTCTCGCCAGCTCATTGGCTTCTGTGGTAATGTTCCTCTCTATCTTAACTTCTCCTTTGGAGTACCCATATTTTCGTCACTCGCTCCCACGCAAGTTGATTATTGGATTCACCTTACTCTTCTTGTCCATGATAACCACCATGCTCGCATTCAGTGCTACCATTTTTCTGTTGATTAATGATCTCCAGAAGAAGTGGACTAGGTCTCTGGTTTACACTGTTGCCCTTCTTCCAGTTACTGGGTTCGGGCTGGTGCAATTTCCATTGTATCGTGCATTCATTAAATGTGTGAAATTCATATTTAAGAAAATAATTAAGAAGATTTTGCCTGGTCGCTTTCGGATCTCTCTGGAGAGGCATTACTTGAAGCTCAATAAATTGGTAAGAGCAAGGCATAATATTGAATTTTGATTTGTGAGCTCAAAGTATATAACTCGATCAATTGGTCAGAAAGCATGCATGAAGGGATGGCTAGCTCTCAGTTGGGTTTTTTTTTTTTTTTCCTTTCAATATCTTTTTTACATATTTAATGTGTTTTTCTTTCTCAATTATGCACAATTTACTAAGAATAACAATGTTTGTCGTGATAAATTATATGCTATAATATATATATATAAAGATACGGTATTTGAGTTGTGATTATAGTTTGGCCTATACAAAGTTGTCGATCATCTGGTGTGTGTAGTAAATGTATAAATTATCAGATACCGATCGATGTGAAGCCATATATATAGTTCTTTGTTGGCATTTTTCTTTTTCTTTTCAATATGATCTATTTTAAGTTATGCTTAAAGTTTGCCCATTCGTGCTTCGTGCGGGCCCATTTAATAATCAGGCCGACCCACAAATAAGAGAAAAATGCGCCATTGATTCACGAATTTTATCATTTTTTCCAAATTGGTCTACAAATTAATTTTCGTGTACCACATTGATCCATTATTTCAATTTCGCGGCCCAACTTGGTGCTTTCCGTCACATTTTTCCTTTTCTTTATTTTTCTTCTGTAACACATACACCCCCGCATCATCCTCGTTGCCCAGGATGACGTCGAGAAAAACCAGCAGGACGACGATGAAAATGTCATCATCGGGCTCCACCCCAGCGTCATCAACTCTGACCCCAAGTTCCACTTCTCCAAAGACCTCAAGGATATGTATGCGATTCACAGGTGTTAAGCAAACCAATGAATTACATAAAATATAAGTTAAAACTCCTAATGAAACAATGAATTACCAATGACAGTTCCATTCAATTAATTATATGGTATTCATTCAAAGCAGAGGCTAGGGGCCGGGCCTTCATAATGGAAAAAAGACAGAAAACACGGGGCTTACACAAGTAGGGCATATATTATATGAAACATACGTGTTTTTTTTGTTATTAAGGATTGTGAGCTTACATTGAGGATTACTTAAAAAAAAACTTATTTAAAAGATTTTTTTGTCAAGTTTACTTTGTATTGTAATTTGATATTAATTGGAGCCGTTTATTTTAAGTGTCCATTTATGAATCATTCCTACAAAAAAATTAGACAAATTGAAAAAGATTTAAACAATTGATAAAATAATGATCATATATTTATTTTATTATAATTAAATGTCTTGATAATTTTTCAATTTGTTTAATCTTTTGTAAATGTGATATTTAAATGGAGACTTCAAAAGTAGACAATTCTGATTTATCGGACTACATAATGCAAAGTGAATTACATAATTTTTTTTTTTAAATAAACTTATTTAAAAAATCCTTCAACATAAACTTCCACTGTATATTCAAGATTAGCTAGTAGCTAGTCACTACATGATCTATTGAGATGACATGCATGTGGTGCACAAAAAATCTACTTTCAGTAAACTAATTAGCTAGGCAAGCAAGGGCAGATAATGTACGACGAATACTTTTATTCTCCTCAAGTATGGACCAAACATGAAACACATTTTAAGCTTAATTAATTACTTTGATGGAGTGGATACGTAACATTATATTTTTTATACAAGTTTTCAATGAGGTTTCCCCTATATAGGATTTCAATAATTCGAATCGTCTATTTTTAAGTCTCAATTAAAAGATCATCATTTCAAAAAATTAGGTAAATCGAAAACTATTTACCTACAACGATTAAATGATCAATAAAATAAACACTTGAAATGTTAACCATTTAATCTTTGTAAGTAAATGATTTTTAATTTACTTAACTTTTTATAAGGATGATCTTTTTAATAAAACTCTAAAAAATAAACGATTCGGATCTTTAAAATCTTATATGGAATAAACTTCATTAAAAACTTGTGTGAAAAAAAAAATGTCATGATCCTCTTCTCCTACTTTGTTAATTAATGAAGCAAAGTATATGTCTTTTCAACTTTGTTAATTAATGAAGCAAAGTATATGCCTGTACTTTACAAGATTCCTATAAAACAAAGCAATATATGGCCAACACTTGATTGGGCGAGCGAGCGAGTACGTACTGGTGATCTCGTACAGCTAGGTAGGAAGTTAATAGATATTGGATATCGAGCAATATAGCTAGATCGAGATCGATGGATGAGAATCATGAGATAGATCATGCTCCAGTGGAGATCAGAAATGATAGTGATCCATTTAAAGCAATGAAAAAGCCCTATAAATTGGCCTTGGAGAACAATGACTGGGAAGGACTGATTTGCCACTTCGAGCAACAAAGCCTATCAGAATTATTTGACATCATGACATTGGACGGCGACAATGTATTTCAGATTGTAGCCTTAATCTGCCCAGGCAAAGACGTGCTTCATAGATTGATTGATCTGTTACCCACTGATTCTGGCAAACGCGACGCCGTGGAGTCGTCAAATTGCCATGGAAACACCGTTCTTCACGAGGTGGCTGCGGCTGGAAATCTGGAAGCAGCAGAATTCTTGCTGGACAGCAACAGTAGCCGTGCGTATGCCGGACCAGATCTGCTAGAGATTCCGAACCTATTTGGAGAAACCCCACTCTACAGGGCTGCTGCTCTCGGCCAGACTCACTTGGTCAAGTTTTTCGGTGCCAGAGTGGAGAATGGGAAGATGGAGAATCACTTGCGCAGAGCTCGTGATGAAATGTCCATTCTTCATATCGCTGTCGTTCGCCAACATTTTGGTATAATTAATCTTGTTGGCCTCTTGATTTTGGATTCATTGCTCCAATCAATCAATTCTTACGTTATACATTAATTTCCAATGTAGAGACTGCTCTTTGGTTGCAGACCAACCACGAATTTCTTGCAGTAAAAGAGGACAATGAAGGATTCACAAGCCTTCAATTGCTAGCCCAAATGCCATTGGCCTTCAAACCAGGGTTTCACAACAGCTTATGGAAGATGCTCGTTTATCATTGGACGAACTACGGACCATCTACGTACTGCTATATGCCCTACATATATATGATGTGATTAAGTAATTTCCTTAAAGTTTACAGACGCACTAATTGGAGCATATATTACATTATTTATTATATATTATGCAGGTCTTCCTGTTGAAGATAATCTGGTCTCGCCAAATCAAAAGGACGGTCTGAAGATAAGTTCGGGCAAAGCCCGTCAATCTAGCTATGGGAAGAAGCTTGCGGGTAATTAATTAAATCAGTAATACTTTTCTTAGATCTAATTTGTTATATATTATCTTTGTGAGTTTAACCATTTCATTGGTACCTAACAATTAGTTATTAATTAAGTGATATTTCTCTCTCTCTAATATTAAAAGAGGTCCCAAGTTCAAATTCTTTTTTTCATGTGGAAAAAAAAAAAAAAAAAAGTGTTCCTAATGGTTGCATGCATATTAAATTGCAGATGATGTTCAGATGGTGCTCTTCTCCATATGGAACTTCCTCGCTCAAGGTTGTTTAATATTTTCTGGCCTATAATTTTAGTATACATTATATTTAATTTGATCAATCAATCAATCAGTCAATTGCTTAATTTCTCTTGACCATTTATCAATATTGAACAGGGTGGCCGATGATTTATACGATCTGGCAGGAAAAGAGAGATAAAAAATCACTAGAGAAACTGACCCATTTACTCGTCAACAAAGACTTCTCATGGAGGCAAATTAACGAACTAGTAATGGTGGGTAACCCAGAAGTAGACGTGAAATTGCAGCACAAAGCAAGCAATTCATCGGAGCCGCAGGGCCCGCACGTATACATATATAAGAACCCATTGTTTATGGCAACAAGCACAGGAGCAGTGCGCATTGTGGAAGAGATACTCAATGTGCATCCTCAGGCTATTGAGTACGTCAGTGATAATGAGAAAGACAACATTTTGCATGTGGCCATTAGGCACCGTCAGTATCACATCTTTAAGCTCGTCAGAAGAAGAAAAACAATTATGTCAAGGTTGACTCCCAGGATCGACACTTATGGTAACACAATATTGCACCAAGCTTCTGATAGTAGATATTACTCTACAGTAGATAAGCCTTTAAGTGGTCCTGCCATGCAATTGCAAGATGAGTTGCGTTGGGTGCAGGTCAGCCACCATTCATCCACCAATCATCTAGATATATATATACATATATACATGAAAATTTTCATTCCTTTCCTTGCATACACAATCATATATATTTTCAAGATCACCATTTAGTTATCTAATTGTTATCAATAGATATCTAATATTACTATATATATGTGTACCCTGCAGCGTGTGGAAAAGTTAGTACCACGTAATTACACCATGCACCGGAACAACAATGGTCAGACAGCAGTGGAGGTGTTCAATGAACAGCACAAAGCCCTCCTGAAGAAGGCACAATATTGGATGAAAGACACTGCTCAGGCATGCACAGTGGTGGCGGTTCTAGTGGCCACCTTGGTCTTTGCAGCGGCGTACACGGTTCCCGGGGGTAACGATCCAAATAGTGGCCTTCCTATTTTCCTGGATTCTCCTTTGTTTTGGGTGTTCACCATCATGGACATTGCCTCACTCGCCAGCTCATTGGCTGCTGTCGTAATGTTCCTCTCTATCTTAACATCTCCCCTTGAGTATCCATACTTTCGCCACTTGATCCCGCGCAAACTAAAATTTGGATTCGCTTTACTCTTCTTCTCCATGATAACCACCATGGTCGCCTTCAGTGCTACCATTTTTTTGTTGATTAACGATCTCCAGAAGAAATGGACTAGGTCTCTGGTTTACACTGTTGGCCTTCTTCCAGTTACTGTGTTCGGGCTGGTGCAGTTTCCATTGTATCAGGCATTATGTGAATGTGTGGAGCTCATATATAAGAAAATAATTAAGATTTTTCCCCGTGGCAATCGAGGCAGGTATTACTGAAGCTCAATATTGGTAAGACAAAGGCATAATGTTGAGAGTACTGATTTGTGAGTGAGCTAACAGTCACTCAATGCTCAGAAAGCAATCATGAAACGATAGCTCTCAGAGTCGATCAGTTTGGGTTCTTTTTTCTCAATAACCTTTTTAATTGCATAAATATTTTCTTTCACAATTATGCACAATATATTGTGAATAAACTTGCTTTATTGTCAAGTTATCATTTTATCCTGTTATAAAGATACGGTATTCGATTTCTAATTAGAATCTGATTCCTTTCAATCAGCTAGCTGGTCTGGAACCTGTATATATATGTACATATAAATGATGTGAAGCTAGAGATAGATAATTCTTTCTTGCTATTTTATCCTTTTCTTTTTTAATTTTTTACATGAGAGAGGGGGTACGTATTCGAAACTCCTCTAGAGGATACTACTAATATTCTCCACTGACATTGTATAGAAAATACTACTAGGCTTAAATTTTTTTTTTTTTCTTTTCAATATAATCTATTGGCCGGATACGCATGTACCAACCTTAAAATCTGTTACTCAGGCTGCAAGTACAAGCACTTTGATCGTTCCTTGACTGTTTGCAGCCAATATCATTGGGCTAACCCTCTTCCAACATAAATACAGCATTGATAAAGTATAATCCTGCATTATCATCATCGTTATTGTCTAAATCTGAACAACCAAACCTCGCCAAGCCATAGGTTTCGAGATAACCTACAAGTAGATTAATCATCAAAATTGATTCAATTACTGTTGGTGCCAAATATACAAAGTAGTGTAACAAGTCCGTACACTGTAACATTTAAACATACCACCAACAATGCATTTTATGAGCCAATTGCATTGTGGGGTCAGGTTTAATTTGTCGACATAATTAGCTACCACATCATATATGTTCTTATTTCTTGACCTATGATAAGCGAAGGTCGATCGTCATTTGTCATTTGTCATTTGTCTTGACCTATGATAAGCAAACCAATGAATAACATAAAATATATGTTAAAATTCATAGACTAATTTATCTTGCATTTATGTTCAATTATATGGTATTCATTCAAAGCAGAGGCTTTTGTTATTAAAGATTAATTGTGAGCTTCGATTGAGGATTACTTTAAAAAAAAAAAAAAAATTATTTAAAGGATTTTTTGTCGAGTTTACTTCATATTGTAATTCGATAGAGCGGTTTATTTTAAGTGTCTATTTATGAATCATTCCTACAAAAAAGATTAAACGAATTGAAAACGGTTTAAACAATTGATTAAATAATGATCATATATTTATCTTGTTACAATTAAATGTCTTGATGATTTTTCAATTTGTTTAATCTTTTTGTAAATGTGATTTTTTAATAGAGGCTTAAAAAATAAACAACTCTTTTTTTTCTTGTAATCAAAAAATAAACAACTCTGATTGTCAGATCGACTATATAATACAAAGTAAATTGCATAATTTTTTTTCTTTAAGTAAGCTTATTTAAAAAAAATCTTGGACAGAAACTTCCACTGTGTATTTAAGATTAGCTAGCTAGTAGCTAGTCAGTAGTCACTACATGATCTATTGAGATGACATGCATGTGGGGCACAAAAAATCTACATTCGGTAAACTAATTAATTAGGCAAGCAAGGCAGATACTGTACGACGAATACTTTTATTCTCCTCAAGTATGGACCAAACCCAATTAATCTACATTTGCTTCTTCACTGTTGCTGCCAAAGTCCAAGCCCAAGGAGAAGACAGCCAAACCTACTTCGGATGTCGTCTTCAGAGGAGGAAGCGGAGGAGACTTGCAGAGATCGCTCGTGTCGGCGGCTGGTTGTTGTTGACTTAAAAACCCACCAATATTAGCACTAGTTACTTGATTAGTTAATAATAATGGTTCCATTTGCTAAGATTTCTTGTACTATGTGTTTCTAGCTTTAAGATAAAAGACATCCTTCATTTTCTTTATTGAACGTACATGAATCTAGTTATTTAATTTATTTAATTTTATGCATCAAACGGAAGCTTATAGTATAAATTGTAGAGTTTTAAAGATAATGGGGTAAAGTAAATAACCATCCAAATTTATAGGATGCCAAATGTAATATACCCTTAATAATTTATGTGCAATGCAGGCCAGCGTATGCATGCATGAGCAGCATGACCAATATGGGGACCGAGCGTCCACATTAAAATAGTCTCATTTATTGGTATATATTCTTCTTTTCAGCACTATATATGGTCCACTAACCTATTTAATTTTCACTGGGAAAGTAAGGAGAAAATATATTCATAGTCATAAAATGATCAGTTTGAATATTTTTATAATCATAAAATGATCCATTTTATTATTTTCTTTTAATAATGGAGCTATCTTTTCTTGCATATAATTTCGTAATGTCATCGAAAGAGAAACCTTTTATTAATTTCTTTCTTGGTTTTTTTTTTTTTTTTTGTTAAATGGCCGGCCGGTTTGATGGAGCTGACGTTGGAATGGGACGATGAGGGGGGCTGGGGGATCAAGCAGTGGTGGATCTGCCTTGGTTTAGAGGGGAGGGGGAAGGGTCATGGACTCATGGATGAGCTAACGTTTTTCATGTTTTACTTAGTGACAAAAAGGAATAAAATATTAAGAATAAATTAAAACGATAAGAGATCGATAAAGTTAAAGTATGTTCAAGTGTAGATCACATTTATTATTGAAATAAATGAGATAGATTGAGGTGATACAAAGAAATAGGGGACAAATTATATGCTCTCCACTTAATTATGATATCCACGTCGGCTCATAACTTTTTCTTTTGGAAAAGAAAAGTTAATAGAAAGGTTTACACTCCAATTAATTATGGACATCTTTAATTTTGTGTTTGGTGAAAATTCAGCATCCAATGCATGTGGTGCACGATGGATACTTTTAATTTTTCTACACAAGTAGGGACCAAATTAACATGAAACACATGTTAATCTCTAGTTTGTTTATTTTGGGTTGTCCTATAATGTTTGTATTCAGAATCTTCTCCCATCAAGGAAAGATTGGATGCTATCATTAGACCAATTAATAGTTATTAACTTTGATATGCTTTTTCGATCCAACTTTGTTTTTATTCAATAATCAAAGCATATGCGACTATTTACAAAGTTGCTATAAAGCAAAGCAACAAGCAACACTTGATAGATAGTTAAATGAGATCGGATGGAGGAAGCAAGGAGAGAAGAGATAAATGATCAGACTCAAATATTGGAGAGAAATAAGAGGAAATTTAGAGTAATGAAAGAGCCCTATGAACTGGCTTTGGAAGACAATGACTGGGAAGGACTGATACGGCACTTGGAGGGACGAAGCGAAGAATTACTTGAAGACTTGACATTGGACAATGACAATGTTTTTCATATAGTAGCCTTAGTCTTCCCAGGCAAAGAAGTGCTTGACAAGTTGATTGATCTGTTACCAAGTGATAAGAAGAAGCGCGAGGTCGTGATGTCGCGTAATTGCCACGAAAACACCGTTCTTCACCAGGTGGCTTTTGCCGGAAATCTGGAAGCAGCGGAATTCTTGTTGGACAGGTTTGGCATGCTAGGCAAAAGCCGTGAGTATGTTGTAGAACCTCTGCTAGAGACTCGGAACCAATTGGGAGAAACCCCACTCTACAGAGCTGCTGCTCTCGGCCACACACACTTGGTCAAGTTTTTCGCGCAGAGAGTGGAGAACATGGAGCACCACTTGCACAGAAAAGAAGATCGAATGTCCATTCTTCATATCACCGTCATTAGCCAACGTTTTGGTACACATCTCCATCTCCATATATCTCACATCACATACCCTCCCTTAATTCTCAATTGGATTAATTCCTTAGTTACTAATATTAATTTTGGGCTGTAGGTTGATTAATTCTTAAGTATATTGATTAATTGTTAATTATGTGATGCACATACAGATTCAATGGTTTAAAATCTATACCTTTATTAAGGTGAAAAAAGTGAACTCGTCGGATCCAATGATCGAAAACACATACGTCATCATCGCATATGCAGTGTCCGCATAAAATTTTCCCTAATGTTGGGCTGTATGTTGATTCTTAATTGTTGATCATTTGCTCGAGTGCTAGCTGTTTAGGGATCATCATTAGACTGGGCCTAATCATGTATATTACAAGAAGAGTAGTGCTATTTGGACTAAATTAAGTGACGAGATGAGAAGGACCAAGTGACACCTCACTTGTTGAGGTGGTCCCCATCTCTATGTAGTCCTCAACTCCACATCTTCCCAAGTGACACTTCACTTGATCTATCTCATTTGGTCACTTAATTTGGTCCAAATAGCATTATTCTTACAAAAATGTTTTAAAGTTAACTAATTAGCAAGTTAATAGAAAGCTAACCACAATTTTGGACCGACCACACGATGTAATTAATTTCATAATCCGAACCGTTCATTAAACCTCACTTCAAATATCATTTTTGTAAATAATCTCCAAAATTGGAAATCATTTAGTCATTTGATTGTAATAATAACTATCTATATGCTTTTATTCAAAACAATGTTCGTCTATTTATTTGAGCACAGTTAGATGACTTAATAATTTCCGATTTGGTTGATATTTTTGCAATGATGATTTTTGAAGTGAATCCTGAAAAATGGACGGTTCGGATTATGAGATTAGTTATGTGGTAAGCCCAGGGACGAATCCAGGATTTCAAAATGGGGTGGGCTAAACTTAGCTTACGAGTAAAACTCGACCGTATGAATGAATTTCATTAGGAAAAAAAAAAAAGTTATTCCTAATTAGGGAGAACATAATGAGCCTTATCCTAAAAATGCATATCTAAATAAAGAAAAAAAATCGCACAAAAAAAAGGATAGCAATACAACAATTAAACATGCAATGCAAATACAATATAACACTATCTAAGTTGGGCCCTACATATAGATATATAATACCTTTTAAAAAATTTTAAAATTTTAAAAATTGCAAAAATTTCTAATTTTAATAGATAGTTGAGCAAAAAAAAAAAAGTATAGAGATTGGGTGCAAATACATATATAATACCTTGGCGGCTTGGCACCCCTGGAGATTGGAGGGTTGAGCTATTTGTGTGGGGTCGGGGAGATGAGTTTTGGAGCTGCAGAGGAAAGAAGTTGGAGCAAGTGGGGATCTATGGGCTATTTTCGGGGGAGTGGAAGTAAAAGTAATTTTTTTTCATTAAACAAAGAGGCAATAGCTGCAGCATGTGAGAAGTTGCTCCTGAGCAGAAAAAAAAAAATACTTAAATTGTGAGTAGTGGGCTACTGGGCTTGGGATGGAAATTGGGTGGGCTAAGCTACCTAGGTAAGCTAAAAAAACAAAAAAAGAGCATGGGCTGCAGCCCATGCAGCCCATAACGTGCATTCGTCCATGGGTAAGCCCCAAAGTGTAGTTAACTTCGTATTAATCTGCTAACCGGCCAGTTAGCTTTAGAGCGCTCATCTATAAACTAATACTACAATACATATATTACTAACCGGCCAGTCAGCAACCACGCACCCCACCCCTCCACCTCCCTCTTCACTAACCTATTGCTATTTGATTTTGAATTGAATGCTCACGATTGAACCAATTCTTACATTATACATTGATTTCCTCATCTTTTGGCTTTTCAATGCAGAGACTGCTCTTTGGCTACAGACAAACTACGAATTTCTTGCAGAAGAAGAGGAAAATGAAGGATGGACAAGCCTTCAATTGCTAGCCCAAATGCCACTGGCCTTCAAACCAGAATTTCACAAAAGCACATGGAAGATGCTCGTTTATTATTGTACAACCTACTCGATCTACTCCTATATATGTATATCAGGATGAACTAATTTCTCAAGGTATGCAAACGCACTAACAGTAACATATATTGCATTAATATTTATTATGCAGGCCTTCCTGTTGAAGTTCATCTGGTCTCACCAAATCAAAAGGACGATCTAGAGAGCAGCTCGAGTAAACCCCACCAATCTAGCTGTAGGAAGAAGCTTGCAGGTAATCAAATTTGTAATATTCTGAATCGATTTTAAAGATATACCCCCATATATATATATATATATCCATTGAGAGACCCTCAAATAATTTTATTTAAAGATTTTTTATGGGGTCCACTCCATATGGCATTTCATCGATCCAAATCATTTATCTTTTAGGTCTCTATTAAAATAGCATCTTTAGAACAAATTAAATGAATCAGAAACCATATATTAGGCTATCTAAATTTAATCAAATAAATAAATGAACAAAATATTTTTAATAAACATTTAAAATTATGACTATTTAATAAAACTGGTAAATGATTTTCGATTTAGCTAATTTTTTACAAATATAATTTTTTAATGAAGATCTAAAATATAGATGTTCCGATCATCAAAATACAATATGGAGTAAACCCTATAAGAGATCCCTTATTTACCCTTAAATGAAAGATAGACCTATATATATATATATAATCAGTTCTTTTTTTGTGAGTTTAACCATTTGACCGTTGTCCAACCAAAGAAGTTTCTTTATTTTCCTTGATAAGTACATTTTATTCAAACTCTGGTTTGTTGTTTCTCGAAAGAGTGGCACTATTGCCACGTACCCTTCATTAATTCTTATTTTCTTATCCACTTTATTTTCACACCTCACAAACTATTCTTTAAAAAAATAAATCTACTCCTCACACCCGCAATTATTCCCAAACAGCCCCTATATATCCCTTCCTCCTCCTCCACCCTCTCCTTTCCCTTTCCCCCAACCCTCAAAACTTTACTTCTATTAACCTCTTCAGAAGAAAGTGACTGATTTTCTCTTCAAAAAATACATGTACATTTGTTAAATAAAAATTAGAGTAAACAAGTATTGTCCAATTTATCAATTGATATTTTAAATTGTCCTAATCAATGAAAAAAAAAATTGAACTGAAAATTTATATATGTTAGATCCCCCTTGCTGGTGTTTTTTTTTTTTTTTTTTGTTGCTTTTCAGAACTACACTACTTTTATCAATGTATGATCACAAATAGTTATCTGTATGTTTATAGATTACCATGTTTTAATGCTCTCAATTGGATTCTCACCAATTGTGTTCCATTGGTAAGAGGTGGAGCACCTCTCAAGTCAATTGCGGTCAAGGGTGAGCGACCATTGGCAATTTCAGTACGCTTTGTTTTTTTTTTTTTTTTTTTTCAAATATGCCTTTTTTAGTAATTTTATAAAGAAGAAAATTATAATTATTTTTTTTTTTTTCTGAAGAGGGGTGGGGAAATAAAACCGGTGGGTGGGAATAACATCACTCTTCTCGAAAATGCGATTTTACCTCTTTAGCTTATTTGGGATGTTATTGTTGTTAGGTTCTAATTTAGTTCTCTTTAATTTTCAGTTTTTATATGGAATTTCTTGATTGGGTCATGTACGTTCTGTACGTTTGTATAAATACATGGTGACCACTAATAGATCACATGTACTTTCGATAGATACACACACACATGATCGAATTAAAGTGTTCCTGATCGAGTTGCATGCATAAAATTGCAGATGGTGTTCAGATGGTGTTCTTGCCCATATGGAACTTCCTTGCTGCAGGTTGTTTAATTAATATTAATTTCTGGCCTTTAATTACTACTTCATGCTTTTAATTTCATCAATGAATCGCTTAATTTCTCTTTGATTAGGGTGGCCAACAATCAACACGATCTGGAAGGAAAAGAAAAATCAAAAAGCACTGCAGAAACTCACCCATTTACTCATCAAAAGAGACTCTTCATGGATGGACAGTAACAAAAATAAAGACACCGTGATTTCCCTGGGGTCCAAAAAACTAGAAAATGCCAAAGCAGAAGAGGATGTGACAGAGAAAAATGAACCAACCATATCGAAGCCGCATGTATATTCATATGGAACCCCATTGCTTATAGCAACTAAAACAGGAGCAGTGGCAGTTGTGGAAGAGATACTGAAGGTGCATCCTCAAGCTATTGAGCACGTTAGTGATAATGAACGCAACATTTTGCATGTGGCCATTAGGCACCGTCAGTATGAGATCTTTAAGCTTCTCAAAAGTAAACAAACAATTTTTTCAAGGTTGGCTCCCAGGATCGACGTTGAGGGCAACACCATATTGCACCAAGCTTCTGATAGCAGACATTACAACACAGCAGATCAGCGTTTAAGTGGTCCTGCCATGCAATTGCAAGATGAGTTGCTTTGGGTGCAGGTCAGCCACTCATCCATCCATGATCTCTACCTTGCATATATATAACATTAATTTTTATTAAACGTAATTGGGTGTCAATTAATTGCATTTTGAATTTTTATCCCTTGTAGCGTGTGCAAAAGATAGTACCACGTCATTATACCATGCACCGCAACAAGGAGAATCAGACGGCGGTGGAGCTGTTCAATGAACAACACAAAGACCTCCTGAAATCGGCACAAGACTGGATGAAAGAGACTGCTCAAGCATGCACAGTTGTGGCGGTCCTGGTGGCCACCCTAGTCTTTGCAGCGGCCTACACGGTTCCCGGAGGTAATGACCAAAATAGTGGCCTTCCTATTTTCCTGGACTCTCCTTTCTTCTGGGTCTTCACCATCATGGACATTACCTCGCTCGCCAGCTCATTGGCCTCTGTGGTAATGTTCCTCTCTATCTTAACCTCTCCCCTTGAGTACCCATATTTTCGTCACTCGCTCCCGCGCAAGTTGATTATTGGATTCGCCTTACTATTCATGTCCATGATAACCACCATGCTCGCATTCAGTGCTACCATTTTTCTGTTGATTAATGATCTCCATAAGAAGTGGACTAGGTCTCTGGTTTACACTGTTGCCCTTCTTCCAGTTATTGGGTTCGGACTGGTGCAATTTCCATTGTATTATGCATTCACTAAATTTGTGAAATTCATATTTAAGAAAATAATTAAGAAGATTTTGCCTCGTCGCTTTCGAAACTCTCTGGAGAGGCGTTACTTGAAGATCAATAAATTGGTAAAGAGCAAGGCATAATATCGTTGGACAGAGAGCATGCATGAAGGGAAAGCTAGCTCTCAGTTGGGTTCTTTTTTTTGCTTTCAATATCATTTTGTACAATTTGAGTGTGTTTTCGATCTTTCACAATTATGCACAATTTACTAGGAATAAACTTGTTTGTCGTGATAAATTGTATGGTATAATAAAGATACGGTATTTGATTTGTGATTGTAATTTGGTTATATACAAAGTTGTCTATCAGCTAGTGTGGGTGGTACATCTGTGTATGTATAATATAAATTTTCGTTTCACCACGTACACTCCAGGATATTGATGTGAAGCGATATATGCTAAGAATGAATTAAGGGTCTGTCATGTTAAATTGTGTGCTAGGGTTTTAGTATTTGATTTTCAATTATGACTCTCAATATTAATTGAGTGAATGAGAAAACTATTAAAATTAATTGAATGGCCCATAGTGGCCCGTTAGAGTAAGGCGACGCAGATGCATGTCTCTTTGAGCATTATGACCATCTGCATTTCCTCATAAAACCATAAGTGAAAGCTTTCGGAGCTTCGATAGAAGCTTCATGAATATTAAGCTGCAGTAATGACTAGCATATATATGTGGAGTGGAAACAATAAGAAGCTAAGAAATGGGGCCATTAATCTCAACCTGCTTAATATAAAAAGGCAAATATCAATGGGCTATATATCCCTCTTCCAACATGCAGTACTGATAAAGTATGATCCTGCATCATCATCCTCATTATCGTCTAAATCAGAAGAGCCAAATCTATGCCAAGCCATAGGTTTCGAGATAGCCTGCAAGTACTCAACAAAATCGAATCAATCACTGTACGTTGGTGCCGAATATATACTCTTATAACAAGATGTTTCACAAAGTAGTGTAACATGTACGACCATTACTTTGCATATTTGGCAATCCATGTAACAACCCACCAACAATTAATGCATTTTATGAGCCAATTGCATCGAGGGTGGGGTTTAATTTGTTGACATGTTAACTTAGTTTCTTCACCTTATGATAAACGAACACTTCACACTACAAGAAAAACATATTTGGGCGACCAAACTTTGGGCGACGAACATATATTCGTCGCCCAAAGCAATTTAGGGCGACGAACAAAAAAATTTGTCGCTCAATGTCATAAAGGTTTGGGCGACGAACATGTTCGTCGCCCAAAGGAGGTTTGGGCGACGAATCAAACGTTCCTCGCCCAAAGTAACTTTGGACGACGAACACATTTCGTCGCCTAAACATTAACAACAAACAATTAATTGAGAAATACATTGGGCGAGGAATATACATGTTCGTCGCCCAAAGTGCCTTTGGGCGAGGAAAACGAAAATTTGTCGCCCAAACTTACTTTGGGTGACAAAATATTTCGTCGCCCAAACTCATTTTGGGCGAGGAATATACATATTCCTCGCCCAAAGATACTTTGGGTGACGAAATTATATTCGTCGCCCAAACATAGTTTGGGTGACGAACCTGTTCGTCGCCCAAAGGGTCATCCTGTTTTGTAATAATGGTTTGGGCGACGAATTGTGAGGTTCCTCGCCTAAAATAACTTTGGGCGACGAAATTTGTAGTTCCTCGCCCAAAGTAAGAATACTTTTTTGTTTACAATTTTATATATGTAATAACATACTATACGATTGTATTTCCAAAGATCATAACCATTCATTTTTTAATTCCCCACTTAAGGATCATCCATGCAAAAAATTAGCTCAATCGGAGATGTAGAAGTTAGGTAACGGTGGTTGAACTTATGAACGATTGTAAATTTTGTAATACGAATCGAAGTATGAGATGAATTCCGATTTAGCCGATTTTTTGCAGGGATGATCTTCCAGTATAAACGAATAGAATGAACGGTTCCGATCGTTGAAATCACATTGTAGTCTTCACAAATTGTTGAATCACCAAAATTTCTACCCAAAAGTTAATATAATTATACTCTTCAAGTGTATTTGTATGTAGAAGATCATTTTTGTATTGTGTTTTTAACGATCCGAACAGATCATTCCTTAGTGGCTCACTTAAGGATCATCCATGCAAAAAATTAGCTCAATCGGAGATGTAAAAGTTAGGTAACGGTGGTTGAACTTATGAACGATTGTAAATTTTGTAATACGAATCGAAGTATGAGATGAATTCCGATTTAGCCGATTTTTTGCAGGGATGATCTTCCAGTATAAATGAATAGAATGAACGGTTCCGATCGTTGAAATCACATTGTAGTCTTCACAAATTGTTGAATCACCAAAATTTCTACCCAAAAGTTAATATAATTATACTCTTCAAGTGTATTTGTATGTAGAAGATCACTTTTGTATTGTGTTTTTAACGATCCGAACCGATCATTCCTTAGTGGCTCACTTAAGGATCATCCATGCAAAAAATTAGCTCAATCGGAGATGTAAAAGTTAGGTAACGGTGGTTGAACTTATGAACGATTGTAAAGTTTGTAATACGAATCGAAGTATGAGATGAATTCCGATTTAGCCGATTTTTTGCAGGGATGATCTTCCAGTATAAATGAATAGAATGAACGGTTCCGATCGTTGAAATCACATTGTAGTCTTCACAAATTGTTGAATCACCAAAATTTCTACCCAAAAGTTAATATAATTATACTCTTCAAGTGTATTTGTATGTAGAAGATCACTTTTGTATTGTGTTTTTAACGATCCGAACCGATCATTCCTTAGTGGCTCACTTAAGGATCATCCATGCAAAAAATTAGCTCAATCGAAGATGTAAAAGTTAGGTAACGGTGGTTGAACTTATGAACGATTGTAAATTTTGTAATACGAATCGAAGTATGAGATGAATTCCGATTTAGCCGATTTTTTGCAGGGATGATCTTCCAGTATAAATGAATAGAATGAACGGTTCCGATCGTTGAAATCACATTGTAGTCTTCACAAATTGTTGAATCACCAAAATTTCTACCCAAAAGTTAATATAATTATACTCTTCAAGTGTATTTGTATGTAGAAGATCACTTTTGTATTGTGTTTTTAACGATCCGAACCGATCATTCCTTAGTGCCTCACTCAAAGATCATCCATGCAAAAAATTAACTCAATTGGAGATGTAGAAGTTAGGTTTAGCATTTAGGATGTATGAACGATCTTGATTCTTATAATAATAATCGAACGGGTAGATGAACTCCGATTGAGCCGATTTTTTCCAAGGTTGATCTTTGAGTATGAACATATATGAAGAATGGCTCTGATTGTGATAATCACGTTGTGGTCTTCACAATTATTGAAGCTACAAGGTTTTAACGAAAGAGTTGATATAATTTTATTCTTCAAATGCAAAAACCACTGATTTATATGTAGAACCTTATATGTCGATTGTGTTTTTAACGATCTGAACCGTTCATTTATTAGTTTGTCACTCAAAGATCATTCCTCTAAAATATTAGGTCAATTGGAGATCTAGAAGTTTGGTATTGGAGCTAGAACGTATGAACGATCATGGTTCATAAAAAAATTCAACTTTGGGCGACGAAATGTAGCTTTAGGCGACGAAGAGTGCGTCACCCAAAGCCTGAAATTATGGCGGGATAAATCGGTGCCCTAAAGTCAACAACTTTGGGCGACGAACATGAATTCGTCGCTCAAAGTGACTTTAGGCGACGAATTAACACATTCGTCGCCCAAAGTCACTTTGGGCGACGAATTTATGTTCGTCGCCCATAGAGGCGACGAACATGAATTCGTCGCTTAAAGTCACTTTAGGCGACGAATGAACACGTTCGTCGCCCAAAGTCACTTTGAGCGACGAATTCATGTTCGTCGCCCAAAGTCTTTAAGCTTATACCCATTTCTGGGTTCACTTCAGTCACTCTGGCTCACTCACTCCCTCACCCTCGCAGCGCCGCACCCTCCTCCCTCAGCTCTCACTCCCTCCTCCTCCTCCTCCTCCTCCTCCTCCCTTCGCCTCCTCCTCCTCCTCCCTCCTTCCCCGAAACCCAAAACCCCCCCCCCCCTTCGGCAACCCACCCCCCTACCGAAACCCACCCCCTCACATCGGAGACCCACCCCCCTCCCCTGAAAATCCACCCTCGCCGAAACCCACCCCCGCGAAAACCCACCCCCGCCGAAACCCACCCCCGAAAATACCCACCCCCGCCGAAACCCACCCCCCCGGATACCCACCCCCCACCTAAATACCCACCCCCACCGAAACCCACCCCCCACCCGAAACTCACCCTCCCCCGATAACCCACCCCCACCGAAACCCATCCCCCCCCCAGCCGAAACCACTCACCCAAAACACCCCCCCCCCTCGAAACCACTCACCCAAAACCATCCCCCCCCTCGAAGCCGAAACCAGCTCAAGGTATTTGTTTTTTTTTTTTTTGAATTTATGGTATTTTCTGTTTTTTTTTTTTGGTATTTTCTGTTTTTATGGTATTTTCTGTTTTTTATGTTTTATAATATTGTGGATTTTGTACTTGTTGTGGATTTTGCATAAATTGATTGTGAAATTTCTGATTTTAGTGGTAATTAGTTAATGTTGTGGGTTTTTTTAATTTAGTGGTTTGGTTGTGAAATCTGAATTTAGATTGATGTTGGGCTCATATTTGACAATGATTTATTTTTTTGGTGAAGGAAGGATAGTATTGCATTTGTTGTGAAGGATAATTGCATTTTTACTGAGGTATGTGTTTAATCTATCTTTTAGTTAAGTTTTTGTATGATTTAGTATTTAATGTTTCATATATAATTGTATTAAATTTTTGAGTGAATTAGTTTGTATGTTAAAATTAATTATAAAATTGATTAATTAATTTGTATGTTTTTATATGCTAAAATTTAATAGTTTGTTTGTATGTTTATATGTATATTGTTAGATTAATTATAATTTAGTTTGTATGTTACATTTAGTTTAGTTGTAATTGCAAAATTTCCGATGACGTAGTCCAGCACTCCTCGAGTACTGGGTGAGGTCATGTGGCACGAAGCGCTTGTGCGAAGTTATCAATCGATAACTTTGTACATTTAACTAGTCGTGCGAAGTTATCAGTGGATAACTTTGTACACTAAATTTAAATTCACCTTAGACCCGTTCGAGAGTCTATTGGACGCGCGCTGGGCGTGACTGCGCTCCAATATGATTCTTGAATTGTCCAAATTACCCATGGACAGTTTGGGAGTGCACAATTATGTGTTGTGGTTAGCGGTTCATGTGATGTGGATTAGTTAGTTTGTTAGTTTTTAAATATAAAATTTAGTTTAATTACAAAATGTAGATTAATTAGTTTGAGAAATATATATAATTTAGTTATAAGGTGAAAGGCGATGGAGTCAGCTCCCAATGATGTAGTTCAGCCATCCTCGAGTACTGGGAGCCCCTCTATGCCACGGAGGGCCCGTCGATCTCACCGCTCTAGTCAGGTCACCGCTTCCGCTTCCGCTTCATCTACTGCCACGTCATCCACTGCGACGAGGGGACCATGTAGTGGGTTGAAGTCCTCTCGGATCGTGCGCAGTACTGGGGCGCGGATTCCAGTCATGTGTGTGCAAAACGGCCGACGACCGTTAGATCCTAACGTTGACAGTTTGTTCTCGCATGATGTGGGGGCTATTATTCGTGCCGAGTGCGCCATGGTTGCAACCACTTGGAAAAAATTGCCGGCAGAGATTCAACACAAAGTGATCCGCTCCATCTCAGTGAGTATATAGCTAAATAATTAATTCAAAATGATAAATTTGATCATTCATAACAATCTAATATTTTTTTCAGGTTAACTTTGACATTCAAATGGATGATCCCCACACTGTCACGTACATGACAGATTTACTCATCAAGTCCTACAGGCAGTGGAAGCACGAACTACACGTGTATTTCAAGGGATTTTCGTCGGCAGTTGAGGCATTGGCGAACCCCCCTATGAAGTTGGTAGAGCGGTCTGACCAGTGGCGTTTTTTGTGCGATCATTTCATGAGTCCGTCGTTTTTGGTACGTTTTATCATCTTAAGACTTTAAAAAATCGATTATTGTTTTGTTATTCTATTATTGTATACATACACTAACATATTTATAATTTGCTTAATATTTAACAGAAGAAGTCGGTCGCCAACGCCAGAAACCGGAAAGGGAAGCCGTTTAACCATCACAGTGGTCCGACGCCCATCTCATATCGAGTGGAGTCGCGACGTCGGGTACGTCATTATTTAATTTAATACATATATATATTCTTTAATATTGGTGGGTCTTTGACAAAATTATTTTCTTTTTCAGCGTGGGTCGCAATTCCCGGAGATAGATACTTTCGGAAATATCTATGTTCATCCCGGTTGTGATGCGGCCAAGGCAAAACATGTTAGTTTTTTATATTTTAATTTTTTTCAAAATTTTTTATATTTATTTTTCTAATTGGGTTACTTGTATATATAACATTTTGAAGGATGAGATGGTGGCCAACTCGAGAATATATTTGGAGAGCTTGGCCGAGCAGCACCCTCCGGGTACTCCGTTGGAGTCGATTCCAGTACCCGATCCTGATGTCGGACTTCGTATTATGATAGACTCACTGGGTGTTAGGCCCGGTAAGGAAATACGCGGCATGGGATATGGGCGGATTCGTGATGTTCGATCCCTCGTCTTCGTCTTCATCTTCGTCTCAGCCATCTGCAGTTGTCGCAGGGTTGTCCGCTCAAGTGAAGAAGTTGCAGGAGGACTTACGAGCTGAGAGAGCGGAGAAGGAGGCGTTGTATGCTGCATTGACCAAGGCGATACCTGGGTTTGTCCCGCCACCATCTTCTCATCAACCTCCGTCAGATATGAATGATGATGATGCTACTAGTTTAGAATAGATTGACTATATATATTAGGGTTAATTACTATTTTGTATGGATATTTTGATATATAAATTTATGAATTTTGTTTTATATAGTTTTTGAATAAAGAATTTTTTTTAAATATTAAATTTAAATATATAATTTAAATAAAAAAATGTTTGGGCGACGGAATTTTTCGTCGCCCAAAGGGTGTTTGGGCGACGAATAAATCTATTCCTCACCCAAAGCATGTTTGGGCGACGGACAAATTTCGTCGCCCAAAGAGGATTTGGGCGACGAATAAGGGTGTTCGTCGCCCAAACCCTCTTTGGGCGACGAAATTTGTCCGTCGCCTAAACATTCTTTGGCGACGAATTTTATGTGTTGGGAGACAAAAAAATTTCGTCGCCTCCAGGTGTCTTTGGGCGACGAAATTTATGGATTCGTCGCCCAAACTCTTGGGCGAAACATCTTGGGCGTCCAATTGCTCGACGAACCAATTTCGTCGCTCAAACGTTTGGGCGACGAAACTCTACTTTGGGCGACGAATTCCGTTCCTCTCCCAAACCCTTTCTTCTTGTAGTGTCATTTGTCTCGCTCCCACAAGCAATATAATCATTATTTACTGTGAGACCACAAAATTCTTCTCATTCATGTGGCCTCTATACGTGCACCGCTGTCAGAGAGGAAAACAAGAATTAGCTTAAACTGAGTTTGGTAATTATTGAAAATATAAATTAACTTTCATGTTCTGACAGTCATATAAAGTATCTTTTGAGTAATATTTTATAAAACGGTATATATTTTACTTCAAAGTCTTCAAGCGATATATATCTTTTGATAAAGTATTTTTTACTATTAATTTGTTTTTGAAAATGGTTATTATTGCTTCTTAAATTTTAGTGCTTTTAATGTTGATAATGGTAATCCTGCAATAATAAATAACCGTAATAACTATTTTAGAAACAAATGGCCTATAAAAATAAAAAATAATATTTATTTCTAAGTGGTGATCGATTAGAAACAAACTCCAAATAATTTATCTATAAATGTTAACGTATATAAAATTGTAACATCCTGGATTTTCCAATCCTACCGTGTGTTGACATGTGTTTTTTAAAAACACTTTTTTATTTAGAAGCTTAAGGTTTCTTTAAAGGAAATAGAGTTTTCTTTATCTTTTGTGTAGCTAACTTGTATCATTAGTGGATTAGAGTTGAGCTCTAGTACTTTTGTACACAAATTTGAAGATTATCAAGTTATAATTTATTTTTAAGAATTAAATTCTTGGGAATTGAATTTTCCTTAATTTTTCTGAAGAACAATTTGTTGTTTTGAAGCTACAGAAAATTAATTAGGATTTATTACTATGAGTCCGTATGATTTTTTGGGAAATTATTTGGAGTTCTAAGCTATTTTTAGTGAGTTTACGAAGTTTGAAGAAAATAAAAAAAAATAGGATTTAATTTGGAAGCTGACTGGATTGACACGCCGCGACGTGGCACACACGGATTGGTTCAAGCGAAGCTGACGAGGCACTGACAGGCAAGCTCACGGAGCTGTTGTGAGACGCGCAACATCGAATCATTAATAGACTTTTGATCTGAGCCGTTGATCCATAAGTGGAACCGGTTCAAGCCAAGCCAGGTCACCACGACTTGCGTGTTTCCAATTGGGTCGACCCGCGACCGTTTTGTCTTTATAAACAGGTTTTTCAATGGGTTTTCTTGACAGTTTGGATTTTAAACCTTGTAAGTAACCTTTTATGACCTCTATCCCACATTGAAAACTTATAACTTCTTTCAACCCTCTAGTGTCTATAAATAGAGACTTTTATCCTTCATTTTCACTTGCACCACCAAGTGAAGTTTGAGATACTCACTTTTTGATTTTTTGTGAGTCTTTCCAAGAAGAGACATACTAAAAGGGAAGAATATCCCCATAATTTAAAAGTTTTGGAGTTCAAGGAGGAGTCCAAACGAGTGGAGTCAAGTTTTGGAGATCTACAACCGGGTAATTAAGTGTTCTGATCTTTCTTATTTCTTTTTAGGCTTTAATTTTAGGTTTGTATGCTTAGATTAATTAAGTATGATTTATTTATTAATTAAGCATGCATAGCTTTAATTTTGGAGATTTAATTACTTATTTAAAAGTTATTAGCATGCTAGGTTTAACAAGTTTATATTGTAGAAATTATAAGTTGGATTAATCTAAATTGTTTTGTGAAATTGTTTTGAGTTAAAACAAAAATTTAAGTGGAAAAATTAAAGTTTAGTCTTTCTAACATTTCTTATTTGGAAAAAAAAAAAAAAAAAAAAAAAGAACCTTATGGCTTTTTTTTTTTTTTTTTCCAAATAAAGTCCTTATTTTTTTAAAATAAAACTCTTTGACCATCGCCTAGTCAAAGAAATATGTCATTATTTTTTTAAGGTATATAGTATGGGTTCACCTCATACCTTCGTAGGGTATAAAATGAGATTTGTGGATACTGTATGTTAAGTTTTAATTTTGAGATTTTGGGCGACAAACTATGGCTTGAGAAAAAAATAAAAATGTACTATTGAACACTCGAAAATGGTTGTTAAGAGCTCGGCGCTTGATATGTGTAAAATAAATAGACACTAATCACTACAAGAAAAAAAGGTTTGGGCGACGAACCTAGTTCCTCTCCCAAAGTCGAATTTCTTCGCCTAAAAGTTTGGGCGACGAACCAGTAAATTTCGTCGCCCAAAGACACCTTGGGCAACGGATTTTTTTCGTCTCCTAAAGCATATTTGGGCGAGAAATAAGGAGGTTCGTGGCCCAAAGCATGTTTGGGCGACGAAATTGTCCGTCGCCTAAACATGCTTTGGGGGAGAAATAATTAATTTTCTCGCCATAACATGCTTTGGGCGACGGACAATTTCGTCGCCTAAACATGCTTTGGGCGACGAACTTAACTATTCCTCGCCCAAAACATGTTTAGGCGACGAAATTGTTCGTCGCCTAAACATATTTTTAAAAAAAAAAAATTGTTTTTTATTTAGATTATATATTTGAATTTAATATTTTAAAAAAATCTTATTCAAAAACTATATAAAACAAAATTAATAAATTTATATATCCAAATATCCATACAAATAATAATAACCCTAATGGTCAATCTATTCTAAACCAGTAGCATCATCATCATTCATATCTGACGGAGGTTGATGAAAAGATGGTGGCGAGACAAACCCAGGTATTTTCTTGGTCAATGCAGCATACAACGCCTCCTTCTCCGCTCTCTCAGCTCGTAAGTCCTCCTGCAACTTCTTCACTTGAGCGGACAACCCTGCAACGACTGTAGATGGCTGAGAAGAAGATGAAGACGAGGATCGAACATCACGAATCCGCCCATATCTCATGCCACGTATTTCCTTACCGGGTCTAACACCCAATGAATCTATCATAATACGAAGTCCGACATCGGGATCGGGTACTGGAATCGACTCCAACGGAGTACCCAGAGGGTGCTGCTCGGCCAAGCTCTCCAAATATATTCTCGAGTTGGCCACCATCTCATCCTTCAAAATGTTATATATACAAGTAACCAATTAGAAAAATAAATATAAAAAATTGTGAAAAAAATTAAAATATAAAAAACTAACATGTTTTACCTTGGCCGCATCATAACCGGGATGAACATAGATATCTCCGAAAGTGTTTATTTCCGGGAATTGCAACCCACGCTGAAAAAGAAAATAATTTTCAAAGACCCAACTAATATTAAAGAATATATATGTATTAAATTAAATAATGACGTACTCGACGTCGCGACTCCACTCGATATGAGATGGGCGTCGGACCATTATGATGGTTAAACGGCTTCCCTTTCCGGTTTCTAGCGTTGGCGACCGACTTCTTCTGTTAAATATTAAGCAAATTATAAATGTGTTAGTGTATGTATACAATAATAGAATAACAAAACAATAATCGATTTTTTAAAGTCTTAAAATGATAAAACGTATAAAAAACGACGGACTCATGAAATGATCGCACAAAAAACGCCACTGATCAGACCGCTTTACCAACTCCATAGGGGGGTTCGCCAATGCCTCAACTGCCGACGAAAATCCCTTAAAATGCACGTGTAGTTCGTGCATCCACTGCCTGTAGAACTTAATGAGTAAATCTGTCATGTACGTTACGGTGAGGGGATCATCCATCTGAATGTCAAAGTTAACCTGAAAAAAATATTAGATTGTTATGAATGATCAAATTTATCGTTTTGAATTAATTATTGGGCTATATACTCACTGAGATGGAGCGGATCACTTTGTGTTGAATCTCTGTCGGCAATTTTTTTCAAGTGGTTGCAACCATGGCGCACTCAGCACGGATAATAGCCCCCACATCGTGCGAGAACAAACTGTCAACGTTAGGATCTAACGATCGTCGGCCGTTTTGCACACACATGACTGGAATCCGCGCCCCAGTACTGCGCACGATCCGAGAGGACTTCAACCCACTACATGGTCCCCTCGTCGCAGTGGATAACGTCGCAGTAGATGAAGCGGAAGCAGTGACCTGACTAGAGCGGTGAAATCGACCGGCCCTACGTGGCATAGAGGGGCTCCCAATACTCGAGGATGGCTAAACTACATCATTGAGAGCTGACTCCATCGCCTTCCACCTTATAACTAAATTATATTTCTCAAACTAATTAATCTACATTTTGTAATTAAACTAAATTTTATATTTAAAAACTAACAAACTAACTAATCTACATACAAACTACCTAATAAATTTTATAATTAAAAAACATATAAAACTAACTAATTTTATATGAAAACTAATTTGTTATCTAACATAAAAAATATCAGCAAACTAATTTCCCTAAGAACAATGATCAGAATTAAACTAATTTATTCAACACTAATAAACAAATTTAAGAACAAAAAAATTAAAAACACCAGCCAAATAACATTAAAGGAGCAATTGAGTCTTAAGTCTGACCTGAAAAATTTCCCTGGGTATTACTATTCCCCTGGCCACCTGCAGTTGATCCCTCTGAAAAAGAACTAAAGCTAATAAGCAGAAAACACAGAAAACAAAAAAACAAAAAACACCCAAGTAAAAAAAAACCCACAATCGGGTGGGTTTGCTGCAGCTGTGTTCGGTGGGATTGCTGGTCGGGGGGGGGGGGGGTTGCTAGTGGGGATAGGAATGGGAATTAAGGGAGGCCGCAGGGAGAGGGAAAGGAGAGAGAAAGAGGAAGCTGGGGAGGGTTTCGGGGAGAGAGAAATAGAATGGGTGGGTTTCGGGGAGAGAGAAAGAAGAGGGGGTGAGAGATCGGGGGAGAGTTTTCTGTGGGCGAACGGCTGGGATGGGCAAAGCGGCGACGAGGGGAGGCGAAGTGACGGCGGGGCTGGAGCTGGGCGGGGATCGGCGGGGATGGACAGGCCTAGGGCTGGGGCTGGGAAGGGATGGGCGGGGATGGGCGGCCTGGGGTTGGGAGAGAAAACAGAAGAAAGGAAAGAAAAGAAGAAGAAGAAGAAGAAGAAGAAGAAGAAAAGAAAGAACTTTAAAAATCTCGAGAACCTTAAGCGACGAAGCATTTTCGTCGCCCAAAACCTTCTTGGGCGACGAACTAAGAATCTCCTCGCCTAAGAACAACTTGAGCGACGAACCTAGGTTCGTCGCCTAAACATTAAAATATATGGCGGGCTTTATACCGCCCAATTTTTCAACCTTTGGGCGACGAAGACGTAATTCCGTCACCCTAAAGAGGTTTTAGGCGACTTTCTCACTTCGTCGCTTAAAAGCTGTCAGAATAATTAATTTTAAATAACTAAATATGTTGTTAATTTTACATAATCAATTATGTTGTTAATTTTATATAATCAATTTATTAATTTTAACGATCCGAACCGTTCATTTATTAGTCTCTCACTAAAAGATCATCCCTACAAAACATCGGTCAAATCGAAATTCATCTAGCCGTTCGATTATCATTATTAAAATCATGATCGTTCATAAGTTCGATCTCCGATACTTAACTTCTAAAACTTTGATTGAGCTAATTCTATGCATAAATGATCTTTGAGTGATAAACTAATAAATGAACGGTTCGGATCGTTGAAAACACGATCAATATATGAGATTATATATATAAATGAACGGTTTATATATTTGAAGAATAAAATTTCATTAACTCTTTCATTAAAATCTTGTCATTTCAATAATTGTGAAGAATAAAATTTCATTAACTCTTTCATTAAAATCTTGTCATTTCAATAATTGGTCAGAAAGCATGCATGCATGAAGGGATAGCTAGCTCTCATCAGTTGGGTTCTTTTTGCTTTTCAATATCATTTCGTACAATTTTAATTAGTGTGTTTTCTTTCACAATTATGCACAATTTACTAAGAATAAACATGTTTGTCATGATAAATTGTATTGTATAATAAGGATACGGTATATTATTTGTGATTATAATTTGGTTATATATTATTTATTGGATACGGAGGTACCAGCCTTAATATGTTACTCAGGCTGCAAGTACAAGTACTTTGATTGTTCCTTGACTGTTTGCGGCCAATATCATTGGGCTATCCCTCTTCCAACATACAGCACTGATAAAGTATGATCCTGCATCATCATCATCATTATCATCTAAATCCGAAGAGCCAAATCTATGCCAAGCCATAGGTTTCGAGATAGCCTGCAAGTAATCAACAAAATCGAATCAATCACTGTTGGTGCCAAATATATACTCTTATAACAAGATGTTTCACAAAGTAGTGTAACATGTACGAACACTACTTTGCAAATTTGGCAGTCGATGTAACAACCCACCAACAATACATTTTAAGCCAATTGCATTGAGGGTGGGGTTTAATTAGTTGACATGTTAACTTAGTTTCTTCACCTTATGATAAACAAACACTTCATTTGTCTCGCTGCCACAAGCAATGTACTCATTATTTACTGTGAGACCCACAAAATTCTTCTCATTCATGTGGCCTCTATAAGTGCACCGCTGTTAGAGAGGAAAACAAGAATTAGCTTAAACCAAGTTTGGTAATTACTGAAAAAATAAATTAAGTTTCATGTTATGACAGTCATATATATAAAGTATCTTTTGAGTAGTATTTTATAAAATGATATATATTTGACTTCAAGCGCCATCATCCTTGCAACAGGTAAAGTGCTTACAATCTGTATACAAAGAAACAGTGCCATAAGAAAAATAACTCACAGGCAAGTTTTCCTGTACATCCCACAATCGCAATGTGCTGTCAGTGGATGCAGAAGCTAGTTCATTGTTGGACAGGAATTTCACATATGAAACAGCTTTTCTATGCCCACTAAACACGTGCAGTGGTTGGCTGATATTTCTCAAGTCATAATAATGAATGTGATGATCGGCGGAACCAACCTGCAAAATTTCAAAGTGTCAAAGCTTCTAAGTGATTTTACCCAGCTATGTACCCTAAGATGATCAAATCAGTTCAAATTCTGCATTTCAAGCAAAAAGAGAATTATGCGGAGGCAAAGCTTTCATGTCCATCTTAAGAAGAGAGACCTACAGCCACAAAAAAGCTGGATCCAGGATTATACTTGACAGAACAAATATTTGCCTTCATGTCGATGTTGAGAACACTTGCTTCTTGCTTCATGCTCCAAATTTTGACCTGTTTAGCATAGCAAATGCAGGCTGAGACCACTTATGAACATAAAAGCAATTTTAAGACATCCTAACTAGTGCTTCTTTTTCTCGAGATGTTGGAAAACAATTGAGCCACCAAAATTTGTCCTACGTGAGACTTTTAGCTTGGCAGGAGCACCAAATGTCCCAGTGTGGACAGATTTTCCACAGAAAGTGGACTGCTTTACCTCGAGAAAACTAGAAATATCTTTGTGTTCTCATTTTCTAATTTTTGCACCAAACATGGGAACATTTTTCAAAATGATGTAAATGGCTTCAAATGCTGATTTGATGCAGAAATTTTTCTTTGCAACTTCAGTTTTTAACAGACACTATAGGTAGGCCTTGCAGGCATCATGTGGTCATGCATTTTTTACTTTCTATTCGTGTTGCCCGGCACATTTTTATTCTTGATGCTACTTTAAATACACCAGACCTAAGGCTAGCAATAGTCCTTTTTAAGGTCACATATTAAGATACATCTCACAGAGCCTTAGGATATGAGCTTTACTCCAGCTACAATTTACCTTGCAGTCATCACTTCCCGACACAAGCATTGAAGGATCAGTACATGAAAAATCAACACTCCAAGCTCGCTTTTCATGCTCCTCATATTCCATCACACTCTGGTAGGAAAAGAGTCTTGTTAAATAACTGGATGTGGACAAATATGATTGGGGCAGTGCCAAAATTATGACACATACGTATACAGATTAGCAATATGCTTAAGAGAAAAGAAAAGGTTTCCCTACCTGACGAGTAATTACATCCCAAACAGTTACTATTCCCTCGTAGTCACTACTAGCAATATGGTTTTTTGTGTATTTATTCCAGCTTAAGCAACTAAGCTTGGATCGTGTGGATATCTCAATGATAGGACAGTGGATATCTGCTGGTTCATTAACCACCTGGAAGTAACCACAATGAAACTTATTAACTAGTCAATTAACCATGAACAAAAAACGAAATCCTCTACGGAATTGAGGTACATTAGATTTCAGAAAATTCTTGCATAGCCTATATGAAGAAGCCTAAAGCTGACAGTGACAGGTATATATAGAAAACCAAGTGTAGAAAAACATATATTATCATGTAGCAACACTAATAGTAATATAGAAAACCAAGGCAGGCATGCAGAGAATATTAAACCAAACAACTTTTAGAGATCAACTAGGTCACTGCATTAAAGAAGTTTATTAAAAAGCTGCAACTGTAGCACTTGGAAGCAATAAAAAGACTCATGGAAGAGTTTACTCAACATCTACCCTGGAGTCTTTATTGACTGTTTTAACAAAATTACAAACATTGTACACACCAAATTGTAAGTCCAATGCTTACCGATGAAAATTCAAAAACCTTGATGCACCGTGAAACTCCAGCAGTAGCAAACAATTCCTCATCGCGATCAAATTCTATACTGCAGCAAATATAGTGAAAATCTCAAATCCCAATAGATTTTACAGAAAATAGCTGGAGAGAAGTTTTAAAACACAGTTTGCACGTTCTGCAGTAACCACATGATACGGTAGTTCAGTGAAATAGCCATGCCACTTGACTATTTTCTGATGACTCAACTAAAGCATGGATCATGATGTTAATTTGCCTGTATCTATTAGATATTTTAAGTAAAATCTCTGTAGTCAGGAAAATCTCTGATGAAAGGGAAAATACTCACAGAAAAAACTTTCAAAAAAGGGATGACAAATTTGTATGGCATGAAAGTCACTTCCATTATGTACTAAGAAAAAGTGCATAAAAGATGGCATTTCAACTCACCTTGACACAATATTGGCAGAGTGAAAAAGATCACCATGCCTCAGTTCAGCAATGACCCTCAATCGACTGGTTCAGGCAACCAAACAGAAGGTATAAGTATCTATAACAGGACAGGATTTCCTAAATGAAAACTTAAAATTGATGACTGAAATGATACTTGAAAATTTTGCACCTGTATTGTGTAAAGCTCGTAAGCACAGATTGAAAATCTTCAAGGCCTGGATTATAACCTTCTATATTCATATCATCTGTGTCCCTTTCTTCCTGTCTGTTCCAATTTCGTCGCTTTTGCAGGTAACACTCTTGTAGGTCATTAAACTGTTGCAACATGCAAGAGATGAGTCGGATGAAAACAAGAAAACGAAAAAAAAAAAAAAAAAGTCCAATAATTTAGCAACAGGGAAGTTTTTGTCAGTAGCCTATCTGAAGTGCAGTATTCCTCTCGATTAGCCCAACCATAATGAGAAGTAACAGCATGCAATTTATAGAACTAGCCAAGTGAATACAGAATCTATGGAGCAGAAGAAAAAACTGGGACCATGAAAATCAAAACTGTTGCATGTCCACCACAATTGGCAGGCTGTTGGTTAACAATCCTTAGATCAATAAAGCAGAGAACAAATTAGAAGAAAAGTCACCTTGCAGGATCACTAACCTGTGAATGGACTCGCCTTTTTTTCGCAACTGACAGTACTCCTGTTGTAGTAACATACTGCAAATCTGATCTGCTTGCTTGAGCATTTTCATCATCAGCTTTCTTGTTCTGTAAGTTGATAGAACTTATCTGGGCTTGCACATATTGTGTGCTACAGACAATGCCATTGCTCTGCTGATCACCACCATCAAGCATTCTCAGCTTCACTGACCTCTGGCTCTGGGTCTGTTCCCTGCACAGTTCCATTCTCTGTCTCTCCACGGAAATTATGTCATCCTTGATGTACTTAAGATCGGCTTGTATCTGCATACGAAAACAGAAGACCGAAATCAATCTACAGGCCCGAAACAAAAGAATTAGAGGGGAAACCCGAAAACGAAAACATGGTATCACAGACTTATATATATAGAATAAGACCTCATTGAGCTCTTCAAGCTTTTGCCTCCTGAGGCAATTTAAGAAGCCAAGCATGATCTCCATGCTTGTCTCGGATTCTTCTTGCTCCAATTTTCGTTTCTTCTCTTCAAGAAGAGACAACAAACCGTCCAATTCTCTAATTGACATCTCGCAGCCCTGTCTAAGAGCGCGAACAACATGTCATTCAAACAAATACTATTATTTCCATTAATTAAGAACAAAAGGACCAATTGAGTACCGACCTTATGCAATGCCTGGCGAAGATGTTCGAACGGAGAGGCAGTCTTGGGCATGCGAGAAGCCAAAGCCTTTTTCAGTAACTGCAAGCATTTCAATACAACAGAAGGTCGCATTGTGATGAAATGGAAAACGGAGAAGATGAGTGAAATTACGAAACGAACCTTGTCGAGCAAGAAATTGGGGAAAATGAGGTTGGCGGAGAGGGAGTGAGCGCAGCAAGGACAATCGCTTTTGATGCGGAGGTGAGTGACGATGCAGAGGTAGCAGAAGCTGTGGCCACAGGCGGTGAGGAAGGCGTCCTTTATGATCTCCATGCATATCGGACACATCATCTCCTTATCGGTCGGTACGACCTCGGATTTCACGGTGGGGACTAGAGCGCTGCCCATTGAGTTGTCTCTCATTCTAATTTTCTGAATTCTGTTTTCTCTGTATAAACTGGAATTGAATTTTAAGGTTAAATGAATGGTGTTTGTCCGTACAAATGAAGAATGGTTTTTGGTTTCGTTGCTTGGGAGTTGCGAACACTTTGTGAGGGCGATAACGGCCCACGTTACGCGGGTGATTTTTATTTTTATTTATTTTCAAAAATTGGGACGAGTATTTAACACGGGCGTGCTCAACTGCTGAAGGAGCCACCAACTGACAGTTAAACCTTCATCTAAGTATCTAACCAAAAAAAAAAAAAACTAATAATTAAACTAAAGACCAAAAAAATGAGAATAATAATTGAGCTTGCCTTCATTTTTTTTTCTTATAAATTTGGAGCTTGCCTTCATTGGACAACTTTTCGATATTATCCACTACTGGTTGAGTTTACCTTAATATTTACATGCACACATACATAAATTAATCAAATTATATATTTATAAGGTATTTATGCCTTTATGGTAATACATAGTTTTTTAGTAATACGTGATAATACATGTTTGATATAACTTGTAATCTTAAAAACCCAAGAAGGCTTAAACTTCTGAGATTAACCCAAGTAAGTAAGAAATTATTGTGGCTTTATGACCAATTCATTAAAATTATTACATGTCTACAAGTAATAATATCTAAAACTTTAAATTTATAATTTTATCGTCTACCTATATTATAATATATGAATTAATAACACTACAAGGCAATGCTACTGACACATACAATAATTTTTTTAAATAATGAAGAAATAAATACTGGTCAAGATAGGTCAAGAATTTGTAATAGAAAAAATTGGAGTTACAAAGATATTTATTTAACAAACCGATTAGTATCAGAATTGCTGACCATATCCCTCACAAAAATAGAATTCATAGATAACATTATTATCGATATTGTAGCATTACTCAAAAATCATTATTATTGCACACTGACAGGCTACCTTTATATCCTTACTAGTCGGTTACGTCTGTTACTCATTAAAGATGATGAATGAAAGTAGCTGCTAAGCGGTAGAAACATAATGTCACTTAAAACCAAAGTTTCATTGACTTTGGATCTCGTGCTTTCTTCGCATAAATGCCAGTGGACCAGAAGCTCACTGCTCAATGAAAGATGTCACTGATATTTTCTTCACTTTTAAATGCTGGGAGGACCAGGTGGCTTGCGACATTACCATGCAAGATGGTAAGATAAGCAAGCAGGTTGCGAAAAGAAGATGATGGTGTACCGCATATTAATGGAAAAGAGTAAACAACCACGTCCTTCATCAATGGAAGAAACAAGTAGTCTTCACTGAATAACTAAGTAATCTTTTGGATCTATAACGTTCTTGTGTATACAAATTCCTTTACTTTCTAGCTAATTTCCTGTTCTCCGCTCTTTTGTCTTATCATCACTTTGCCGGCTTTGTTGTAACGGATTTTGTTATGCAATCTACAATACCTTCGCAATCTGTTTGAGGAGCGACGCAGACAGACTCATCTTCCAAGGCATATTCCGGGTTTGAATGAGGAGACCAGAGGTTCCCATGAGTCTGGCAGGCCTTCATCGTCTTACAGTGTTCAGCTTCATCATCTCTGATGTTCAGAAATACGTCGTACAAATTCTCTGAAAAAGGAACAACAATTGACAAGAAACAATGCAAACTAGGTCATTATATCAGAAATGGTGTATATGAGACATCATATTTTTCAGAGAAAACTACAAGGAAGTTTAAAAATTGATCTAACTCCTAGTATGTTGATCTATGAACTGCCAGAACAACATCAGAGTCAGAAACTACCTATTTTTGGCCTTCGAGTATTGGGAACTCTGGAAGTTTGAAATTCATCTGTATAAAATTTGGAGGGATTGTTAAACCTAGGATTGCCTTTCAGGAGACAGAAAAGATTGAAAAAAATAAATAAATAAAAAGATAAAACTTACCAAATAAGTAGAAGTCACCTCCAGTGTAGTATTTTACAGCAACCTCGGGAGCAGGCAATTTTTTCAAATCCTCTACAACAGAAGAACAGACCACATCAGAATAAGTGAAGCAGCATTTGAGGCAAGACAGATTGCCTTTTACAACTGATCAGATGATAAGAGATCATCTCTCAGACATAGCATACTTAGAGACACTTGATGTGATCCAACGGACACCTTTATATGAGCACAAACGTATAGAACTATTTGGTCTAATGGTATCCAAGTCCTGAAAAATCTAAATCATACCTCCTTGGGCCTTGATAAACTTGTCGTAGGTATGAAATGCATGGCTCTCTACAGTTTCAGAGAAGTGATCTGCACTAGCCACCAAACCAAATATATAAAAAAGCATTTAAAGATGAATGCAAAGATGCAGACTAATTCTCCAAGTACCTATTCTATAATATCATTTGATTCAGGCACATTTTCAGGATGACCTTAAACTTAAATAGAAGATAAAGTAGAAAGACCCTAGAAAAAATTTTGTTACTACAATGCATATCACGCTATCAACATAAGACTTCTCTATGTAATTGTTGTTAAAATTACAAATGGATTAAAAAATTATTTTAAGAATACATATTTTTGGACAAGTTTTCCTGCATCGTAACTACTAAAGATAAATACACCAAGAAGATGTTGAGATGCAAGAGAGTCAACAAAGCCAAGGAACTATAGTACATGAAGCTAGATGCTCATACTTACATGCCATTCTTGGGCTTATTAAATACATAAAGACCGTCATAAAATAATAGAAGACTGCGATGTGCTGAGCAAGAAAGCGGTCAAACCACCATTCATTTCCTCCCAATTCCTGCAGTTAGATCCAAATGTTATTATTAAATCAAGCAAACCATGCAGGTGATATAAAAAAAATTTAGATTGTTCTGGTCCTATATCTGCACAGACGAGCAGTCAGAAGTAAATAGATGAAGCTACCATAACTCTAAACAATTTTTACATGAGCACATATGAGTTGGAGCATCATCATTGAGAAAAGCCTTCACAAATACAAGTTTTCTTCCCCCCCCCCCCCCCCTCCCTCTCCCTCTCCTAAACTCTCCCGAGCCTCTCCTCCTGCAGGCCTCTTTTTTATGCTGGTTTTCTAATTTTCTTTTGGCGTGGAATCTCCAACAAAGTAATGAATAAAAAGGTGAGAAAATTAATGGTTTTACATGACAAGTACTCAATGGGAAATCACTGAGTATCTATCTGTCATGAGTAACAGCAGAAAGTTGTGAGGATGACTCGTGCTACGGAAAAAGAAAACAGAAAGAGGTGAGCAAACATGATATGCTGAAAAATAAGCAAGATCCTTACTTCCATGATAAGCAAGTGATGCATCTCATTCCAGCTCTCAGCAAAATGCACTTTCAAATAATCTGCTCTTCTCCACCAGCCAAAACTCTCATACATGTGCAAAACAGACATAAAGGCTGCCGAAAATATAAAACAAAGCCAGAAATCAGCACTCACAACTAGGAGTCACAATAGTCAATAATATCAGAGAAACAACAGCGCAAGAACATCTTGATTCACAATAGTCACGAGAATATGGATAATAAATCCTTAACATATTCCTAAACAGGTATATTGCACAATTGAAGGAAACTTATGAACACATGGGAACACACTACCATGGAATCCTCATTATCATATTGACCTCCAAAGAAAGGATGAAATACAAAGGCAGTCCATATTTCAGATGAATCACATTCCTAATAAAGATAATTGGCGAAATATGTGAGGGCGTGCATTATTGGCTATACATTTTCTAACATACTAGCATAACGATACATATACACTGCCTCAACATGCATTGATAACTTCTCCTCAAGCATTTGAAGGCTTAAACTCCTGTTGTTTGAAAAGAAAGTTCTTTACATTTTTTGCAAATACCCTTTGAGAAAACTAAAGAAAAAATAGTACTAAACAAACTGTGGCACTAACCAAAGTAAGGAACCCTTGCAATAGTTTCCAGTACAAAGAACCTTGCATAATCTCGATCGCGGTACAGAGTATCCAGTACTTGTATCACTGTATCCTGGAATAATTAGTATAACTCAATTATAACCTAATATCATTAACAACTACCAGAAGCAAATCTCCTAAGCTACTCAAGAGTGCTTATCAATCCAAGAGTATGATAACTCAACTAAGGTGCTTGAATCAATTAAGCTTATTTAAGCATTATCCCAAGCAGTCAAGAGAAAGATAACAAACTGCAATCATGCACATTCCATATGCACACTAAATTAATCAACATAACCACAAACTGATAACATTTGTTTGAAAAGTTGACATTGGAGCTACGGTTAGTACTGTAAAACGAATAATTCAATAAGAGTTAAGATTTACCGTAAGGAAGATGTTGATGGATTGTTCACACTTGATAACCCATGTCTCAAAAGTACTCGAAGACGAACTCTCTGACTCTGAGGACCCCCCACTGCTTGCTTTCACTTCATCAGAGGGAGAAGCCTTGAACTCAAAAGACTCCTCCACTGCCACTTTCTCTTCATCATCTTTCAGAACAGTTGCATGAACTCTATACAAATTCCTACACCAATTACGAACTTTACTTAACAGATCCCATTAAGCTAAAATGATTAAAAATTCATAAACTAAAATAAAACACACCCCACCATGTTAGGTTTCTAGATTTTCTAACAAATAAGAAAATCACAGATTCTTTTTATAGCATATAAAGCACTAGCAAACAAATATACCTGGAAATCGATGGACGAGCTGAAATGGGATTGTAAGGAAAACGATTCTGGGAGCAACAAGAAGCTGAATTCTTGAAGTTCCTTGCTTTGAGAGACGAAGACGAGCAGGAAGTTGAGACTGTAAATACCGTGCAAGACAGAGTCGCAGCTGCCATTCTCGACGGTTGTTGCAGAGACAGAATTGAAATGAAGACACAAATCCAAAACTTGGAAATAGAAATCAAATTGGAATTGGTTTAGTGTAGTCCAGTTGGGCATAAGGGGAACTGGGGAATTGTCAAACAGGCAAACAGCCAAAGAAATGGGGTTTTTGTTCCATTTTTCGTTTGCGAGTGTTTTCTGTCGTCTTGTGAGTTTGGCTTGCGTTTCGCATAATTTACGAGGGTGGCCATTGGTGTGGTTTTTGCTTGATGCGTTTTGGTTACACGACACGAAAGAGTCAAGAGCTTCAAGTCGGCACGGCCACACTACCAAAACGTCTATTCGTGGATTCTTTGCTCACCGCTTGCCACTGGACTGGACTTGTGGGCTCTAGTTTTGTTTGAATTTGGGCTTTATTGTGGTCGTTGGGCTCTAGTTTTGATTGACTTTGGGCTTTATCACTGAATCGTAGCTTTCTATCAACCTCAACCCCTTTTACGCGTGTCCAGGGTCCACACCTAAGTTGGTTGCCTAAATTCTTCATACTGTTATGTGGCGTATCACGAATTCATGTTCAATATTTAAGACTTTACAAAACCTTATTTTATGAACATTGTTTACTAGTGGCAAGCAAAACCGTACATGTGGCAATTGTTGCGTTTGCACTTTATTTGAGCTCAACCCCCATTGCAAGGCAATCAATTTTGTCAAATCACAAAGGCCATGAAGGAGTTGAATTGAAGAGCTTCTTTGGTGGATGGCTCAATTGGATCTTCGTGGATCAGTCCAATACATGGAGGGCTGGTCTTTCATGGTCCATCTTCTTTGTTTTAGCCATTGGAGTACCTCACACTTTCTCCTCGCCTGCTCGAGCTGTGATGACAACCATAGCAGGCCTTACCATGTCGTCTCTCAGCTATCCCTTTCTTTGTTCGCAGTGCTCTCTTTCGTTAGCCTCTCCTGCTGGACTCGTAAATATGGTCTAAGAAGGTTTCTTTTCCTCGACAAATTATGGGATGCAAGTGACAAGGTTCGTTATGGACATAAACACCAATTTCAAGTATGCATCAACCGCCTTTAGAATAAAATGTTAGCTTGATACATATTATTTTGAACCATATATACGTTTTGTTTTAACAAGACACTAACCCCAATGGCTTAGACTGACAATATACATATATATATATAAGAGAAATTTTTATCATGTATACTAATTCACTAATTTTTTTTATTTTTGGTCATGAGGTGCAGCTATGTTCCATTAGCCTAGTCACTAGTCTATTCATATGCTTGCGAAGTGCAACCACAGTAACACACAAAGCACAGTCAATTACGGGCCTTGCTGCAAAATGGCATGTCTGCGCCACAATAAACTCCTTTGATTACACAGAAACTGAGACTCCAATGACTCAGATTTCTTCAGTTCAAGTGTTTCCTTTTGGTGCTGATTTGGAGTCAGATGATGAAGAAGGGGAAGAAGATGATGATTTGGACGACGCCAAGTTGGTGCCCATTTACACTCACACAATCTCATTTCAGAAAAGACATGCTCTAGGTCAGTAGGAACAGATCATCTTTATCAGTGTTAACTATTATTGTCCTTCTAAAATTCCTTTTGATATTAACATTATTGTAAATCATCAAGTGGCTGGTCTCTTTTGCAAACTTGCAGTGACATATTTGGAGCACAATAGAGCAGGGGTACGTTACAGTATTTGGGTTCATGGTGGATAGAACTTGGCTTCACTCCATTTTTGCAATTCAATTGCCTCTTCTGCTCTGGTTTCTCAACAAAACAACTGGTGCTTAAGTTTCATGTGTGTGTGTGTGAGTGTGAGTGAGTGAGAGAGAGAGAGAGAGAGAGAGAGAGAGAGAGAGAGTTTTTTATTGATGCCAATCTTTTGCTCAGTTCACATTGTAAGCACTGAGTATGATACTAATTACCAAGAAATGTAGTACGTAGTTACGTTCAGTGAACTTCTCTAAGAAAAATGCATGATATAACAGTAACACTAGTGGAAATTATTCTGACAGTCAATAACAGTAACGCTCATAATTGTCAGTCAGATAAGCCTCCATGGCAGAGAACACATGACTTCACCTTGGTGCTGGTGAACATGGGATATATATTATTCTTATAAGGCTACACTAGGAGGACTAGTATTCAGTTCTTCCATTCGATATTTTTTAATTAATTTATAGCCTTATAAGGATAAAGTTTGATTGATTCTCCTTGATTAGTAATTAGTTGGGGGAAATAATAAAGCAAATTAAACAAAAACGAGATGAGGACAATTGATGAAATTCTTTTTTATCCATAAAATTGATTATTCGTACATATTTTGGATACACATATATAATTAAAGAATCAAAGCACTAATTTCTACATCACAACACATGCATGCATCTGGTTCTAGCTAGTCCTTGCCTTCTCCAAATTTTTATTCATCATGCCCACACCCTTTAGACCATTGGAACTCTGCACATGACATTAGTACAAACATATAATTAGTTGATCAATACATAAGAAATGTCGAGCAATACTCAAGGATCATATTCAAAAAAAACATATGGGAAAAGAGAGAGAGTGAGAAAGAGTAATTACGTGCTGCAATTGACACTGGGGTCAAGGGGCACAGGGAGGGAGACCTTGCAGTATTGGGGAATGAGCTTGAGTTTATGAAGGTCAACTTTCATCCCAGACAGAGTTTGTTTCAGACATCGACACAGATCCCTGCGGATTTCAGTGGTGGTAGCCTGAGAAACCACACTTCGTACTCCCAAACAGCAAAGAGGGCCAGGCTCTGCTAAGCCAGGACCCACCAAGAAGGCCAGCTGGCAGGGACTCAAAGTGAGCTTGGCCTCTTGGCATGTGATCCCATTTGCAGGGCATGCATTGAGGACCATAAGCACCAACCCCAAAACCATGAGAGACCAACCCAACATTTTGTTCTCCATACTCTCTAGCTCTTTTGGAACAATGAAATAGAACAATGGAAATTATGGGAGTACTAGCTTGGATGTAAAACTTGAACTGTGGTTTATAGCATAGAGTCATGCTTCTATTTATAATGGCCTCAACAGGTCTCTTATGGTAAGTCATTAATGAAGGGGGTTTACCAGTCAAGAATTTAATTCAACCTAAGGGGATTACCTTCCTTAACACACATGGTTAATATTTAAGCCAAATAACCGTTTTAATCTTTGTAGCTTCAGTCATTTTTTACTTTCGTACTGTAGTATTAATTTTGGCAATTTTGGTTATGTTCATAAAAATGATTGTTATCAATTGAAAACAGAAATCCAACGTCACCCACATATGTTTGGCTGGTGCATGAGCATTTTGGACATTTACGTCTTGAATAAATGGGGCTAATGCGCTGGATTTTTGTCTTTACAACATACGAGGTTTACATTTTGGACTTGATTGTGATCGATATAAAAATACATGACTAAAATTGTTAAAATTGGAAATTAAGAGATAAAAGTGAAAAATGATTGAAACTATATATAGGGACAAAAAATGTACATTGTTCTAAAATTTTTGTAAAAATTTAGACCGTGGGCACCAACTAGTAAGAGCCATTGCAAATACCATAAATAGCCTTTTATTGTTGGGAATACCATGAATATCCTTACGCAATTTAAGATTGTTAATTATTTCTTGGCCAAAAAAAAAAAAGATTGTTAATTATTTTCCTTTTTCATCTTTTTCGGGTTTTTCTGTATAGTAGGTTTTTTATTAGATAACTTTTACTCTATCATGAATCACAATTATTTCTACAACTGATGATTTAGAAAATATGGTGGTATGTGCCAAAAGAACCAAATTACCAGGCCAAATATCACTTGATCCATATTATTTGGCTCAAGTTTCACTTTCGCCTTGACAGTTTTAATTGTTTTAATTGATTTTGGTATTAGACTTTACAAATTGTTGCAATTTAAAGTCGCGTTAGAATTTCCGTCAATTAAGATATAAACTCTGCTTCTTTGGTCCCATACTTTTACAAACCATTGGAATTTTGGTCCTGCACTTAACACACTATTAGGATTTTGGTCATATACTTTAGAAACCGTAAGCAATTTAAGAACAGATTTAATCACTTAATGGACATAAATATTTATGTTTTATTGAATTACAACGACTTGTAAAGTACAGGACCAATATCTGAACAGCTGAAAGTACATATATGGTTGAAATTAAGTGAAACTTGACCCAAACTATATAAGGACCAAAAGTGAAATTTAGCCTATCATATTACAGCAACACCATTTTATGCATGTTGGAGCCTTGGAGCTTGGTTCATGACTTTATCGGACCACAATTTTCTTCTTAATTGTGTTCTGTTTCGGCTTATTTGTCATCTTCAAATACTGAGACCGGAGAGTTTTGCACTAACTTTTCTAAAGAAAACTGAGATGAAGTCAATCTTGATGGAACACCAAAAGATCAATCAGAAGGAACTTTCAGACTATAAGCCATATGTTTCCGGTATTCATCTTGCTCTCTCTAGATATGTTTAATTAATGCAAGTCAACTCATTTCTCTGCTCATGACAGCCAGGGCTAAAGCTCATGTCAATATCTTCAAGGCTGGAGAGCTTGCGGTAATATTCTTGATCAGTAATATTCAAATCATATAACAAACATGTTATGTTGTAAAAATGTGAATTCCCGTTTTAAAACGGTACTATTAATTAGGGATTAAATGACGATCTTATCAAGCTGCTTTATTTCATTTAATTACTCATGGAAGCTATTGTTGAATATTGAGTGTTGTTCACTATTGCGCATCAGTGAGTACTAGCTTATCGCAATGAACGGTTGAATTTAATACAATGAGTCGATGAATTATTAATTTCGGCACTTAAAAATTCAATTCAACTGATACATCGTCCCTCACAGTGGTTTAAAATTGTGCCTCATTTAAGCCATTTTGATTGGATATTCTCTAATTAAAAGTCTAATATGGTCTTTAGTCTAGTCTAACAACATAATATATCAAATTGTTTGGTAAGAGGAAATTCACCCTATATACTTGACATATTTGGAGCACAATAGAGCAGGGATTACAGTGTTCGGGTTTGTGGTGGATAGAACTTGTCTTCACTCCACTTTTGCAATTCAACTGGCCCTTCTGCTCTAGCAGGTTGCTCAACAAGACAACCGGTGCTTAATTTTCGTGTGTGTGTGTGTGTGTGTGAGAGAGAGAGAGAGAGAGAGATTTATATATATTGATGCCAATCTTTTACTCAGGATAGTTCACATTGTAATGTAAGTTATGTTCAGTAAACTTTTCTAAGGAAAATTCATGATATAACAGTAACGCTCCTGGGGCAGTCAAAACGCTTATAATTGCCAGTCATAAGCTCCATAGCAGAAAACACATGAGTTTGTTGAACAAAATTTGTATTTTTTCAGGCCTAGCTCTGATACCTATAAGGTGAGATGGCCTTATCTGTTTTTCAAATTTTGAACTTTCCTTCTTTCTTTTTCTTTTCTTTTTGTACGTTTCAACAGATCGAGTTCAACTTGGTGCTGGTGAAGGTGGGAATTAATTAACTAAAGGTTGGTAGTAGGTAATTTTCTTCTTAGAAAGTCATATATATTATTTCAAAATATGTTGCATAAATTCAGGGGAAGCAATTGGTCACACTATTTAAAGGCTGCATTTGGAGCCTTGAAGGACTAGTACTATTAATAAGTTCTTTCATCTAATATGGTCAAATTCTATAGCCTTCAACGGATGAAGTTTAATTGCTTCTTCTTCATTAGTAATTAGTTGGGGAAATATTAAAGCAAAATTAGCAAATTAAACAAAAATAAGATCAGGACAATTGATGAAACTCTTTTTCATCCATTAAATTGATTATTCATACATATTTCGATCGGATGCGCATAAGAATCAAAGCACTAATTTCTACATCAGAAAACATGCATCTTGTCCTGGCTAATCCTTCTCGAAGTTATTCATCATAGCCACCACCCTTTAGACCATAGGAACACTGCACATCACATTAGTACAAATATTATACAATATATTAGTCAAATCAAAACGTAATAAATATTGTCAAGCACTGCTTGAGAGTTATATATATTTCTAAAAAACATTATATAAACGAGAAAAGAGAGAGTGTGAGAGAGAGTAATTACTGGCTGCAGTCAACACTGGGTTCAAGGGGCACGGGAAGGGAGACCTTGCAAAATTGGGGAATGAGCTTAAGTTTCTGAAGGTCAACATGAAGCGCAGGCAGAGTCTGTTTCAGGCATCGACACATATCCTGGCGGATTGCAGTGGTGGTAGCCTGAGAAACCACACTTTGTACACCTGAACAGCAAGGAGGGCCAGGCTCTGCTGAGCCAGAACCCACCAAGAAGGCCTGGCAGGGACTCAAAGTGAGCATGGCCTCTTGGCATGTGATCCCATTTGCAGGGCATGCATTGAGGACCATAAGCACCAACCCCAAAACCATGAGTGACCAACCCATCATTTTGTTCTCCATACTCTCTACCTAGCTCTTTTGGAACAATATATGAAATAGAACAATGGAAGTTATGGAGTATTGGCTTGGATGCTAAACCTGAACTGTGGTTTAGAGCATAGGGCATGCCTCTATTTATAGGGCCTCACCTCACCAACTCTCTGTCATTAAATTAATTAAGAGCAGTTGGCCAGTAAAGATTCAAGAATTTTGATTCTACCTAAGGGGATTACTTTCCTTCACACACATACATATATAATATTTAAAACAATTTAAACCGTGGGCGCCAACTAATATGGGCCGTTGCAAATACCATAAACAGCCTTTTTTCTTGGGAATACCATGAATAGCCTTAGCTTTAAGATTGTTTAGGTTTTGGATTTTTCTTTTTTCTTTTTTATTTGGGTTTTATATATATAGTAGGTTTATTTTAGAGGATCTCTTTTTCTTTTTATCATGAATCAAGGTGCTTCCTACAACTGATTATTAGAGTTTCTTTTGAAAATAGGAATTAAAAATGATTCTTGGTCGCGTTTAAATATGTTTTTGGGTTCATAATGTTGTTTACGTGGACTGTTGAGTTTGATTTAGGGGTATTTTTGACAATTTTGCAATTAAATAAGACAAATTGGATTAGACCAAACACATGCATATTCACAATGGAGGCCTCTAGTTTATGCTAATATATTGTTTATACTCATATAATTATGGTTTTAGATCTTCTGTTTATTTTTTCTCTAATTGTATTTTCTTAATTTTTAATCCTAATTATATATTTATGGGATCTAGATCTTTTGCTAGGTTTTTTCAAGTTCGAGAAGAAACTAACAAAGGATCCAAATTCGCTTTATTATTGTATATATAATTTCACAATTTACTTTCTCTACTGCCTAAAAACTCTCTTCCTCAATTTTTTCAATTTTATCCTCAATTGTTAAATGCAAAAAATCCACAAAACCTAGACAGCTTTCCCACCCAACTCCACACTCTTCCTCCCCCACCCACCCCTCCTCTCAAGGAGAGGTCGGCAAGATCACCCGAATAAACTCGATTAAACCCAAACTCCAATTCGAGCCCAGATTATAAAGTGCAGGCTGTGGGTTGGTTGGCTTTCCAACGGGCTTGAGTTGCACCAAATTACGAGTCTCAATTGACGGTCGATCAGAATTTAGAGGTATTTGTCCATACACGCTTGGGCCTCTTATTTGTATTTTGTAAGAGTATCTTACACATTCTTGCGTATTAAAATATGCATTCCAGTACTACTGCTTACAGAAGTTTTACTTGTGAAAACTCTGACAGGGAATAAGATGTACAGAGGACGACAAAACCCTCGATCAGTTCATGGAAATAATATTAGCATATACTCTCTTCTTTTCTATTCTTCTTTTTTTTTTTTTTTTTGGAAGTAGCTAGCTAGCTAGCAAACAAACACATTGTTGCTCTCGGGGTGTGACAGTGTGAGAGATGTTTACACGCTTTGGAAACTTTGTAACCATCGGATCATCATCGACAATTCACAGTGAGCAGTTTTCGTGGTGCTCAAAACGCAAACAAACCCTTATTTCCTGCTGCAGAGACCTTCTTTAATTTGTTTTTCTTCTTGTTCTTGATATATTCTAATTCTTCTTCTTCGATCTTCTTCTTCTTCAAGGATTATATCTACAAATAACTTACTCGATTTATGGCCGTAAGTGTTCTTTCTTGATCATTAATTATTATGATCCTATATACTATATATATTGATCGTGACTTAGTTACGCGCTTTATTTATATATATATATATTTTTTTTTTGGTAAATTAGGGTGATTGATTACTCCCATGTATATTTTCTTATTTTTATAAGTTTGGGTTCATATTTTGGTTCATGCATGGTTTGGGAATTATTCCCTTTTCTTCAAGGAATAAATATTAAGGATTTGTTTGATTACTTAATATTCATAGTATTGCAATTAATGTCGGTTTTTGAGTATTTTTGATTTGCATTGATGTTGATTGATCTTTATTAATTACTAGTAATTAAATCCCATTAGAGTTTTTGAATCGATTCGATTGAAGAATTAAACTTTTGAGTTGAATTCAGCGCTGCCTTTTACCAACCTTCTACATACTTTTATTTCTTAATTAATTTTGCATTTCACGGAATCACTATAACTTTATATATATAGTATATGCATATATATCCACATAAATTAATAATGTGGTTTAGGCACTAGGCCTAGTTAAGGGGTATTAATATAAACATCATACGAACTACTTTTTGATATATCTATCTATCTATTAATTAATTGCATGCTAAAGTCTAAAGTTTTGAAGCTTTTGGTGGGAGTGTGGGACTACTACTTAATTGAAACAATATTGGGTTACCCTCAATTGCATGAGCATGACATTACGTACCGTTCATATATATATAGTGACCTTTTAAAGGAAGTCACGCAACAACTCTGGCGACCGAAGTAAACCTCATCGATCGATCTCATCTATTTCAACACACACTGTGACCTACAATTAATAAGTCACATGAAGGGTATTTTTCTGCTGATCGATGGTCATTTTTTATATAGAATACTTTTCTATATAGCCCAAATTATACATGTGTGTATCTCCATTAATTACTGGCTTTCTATAGTATTATCTATAGTTATTTCTTTTGTTAAGATTCTTTATAGGGTTTAATAGGTCATTTACACTGGCCGGCCGGGGCCGGCCAATTAATTGTATTGAGGGAATTTTTTTTGTTTTCGTAAGGATATTAAGGGAATATATACATTTTTGTTGGTAATAAATGAAGGAACTACGTACTTTGATACTATATAGAATATCCAATATTGCCATATTCATACTGGACTGATTTCCGGGAAAGTACATAGATATTGGCAATTGATATTTCTCGTCTTAGCTAGATAGTAAAAACAAAGGCAAAACTTTTCTTTTTTTATTTTTAGTTTCATATATTATCATCTGTATATGATCTGTGTGTCTCTTTCATCCAAACCCTACTGTGAAAATTCCCAATCGATCATTCTTTGATTGTAAAGTACTGCTGGTTAGTTTGGTCAAAGAAGCATTCATTTTTTAAAGAATGAGTTCTTGGCCGCAGAAAAAACCCCATGTCCCAAAATTTGGCGACTGGGACAGCAATGACAACATACAAATCACTGCATGTTTTGAGAATGCACGCAAAGAGAAAGACGGGTCGGTGATCAAGAGGAACCCAAACGACCCTGAAGACAACCCGGAGGCTTTCAAGGGCATGTTGGGGTTGGAATCCTCTGCGGCGCGGCCTCAGCATCCTTACCATGCTACCGCGGGCGGTTCCAGCACCAACAACAAGAAGTCGTCGTCGACAGAGAAAGCAGTGCATCGAAGAAACAATTTGATGAATGACGAGCGTAAGGTTTCTGGTGGCGGTGCAGGTGGTGGGAACGGGAAGAGTACGACGTCGGATTCGGAGAAGAGCAATTCGGATTATACGCTGATGGGAAGACACCGGCGTGAGAGATCTGATCGGAGGAAGAGTGGTTTGGCTTCGTCGGTTGGATGTGATCGTAGCATCTCTCAGTCTCAATCGGGGCATGTACATGATAGCACTAGCAGCAGACCCAGGAGTACTAGTGCCACCAGTACAGCTCATCACTCTTCCACTACTGACGCTGTAAGTCTCTCTCTCTCTCTCTCTCTCTCTCTCTCTCTCTCTCTCTCTCTATAGCTTTGAGACATATTTCTTGGCCAACTGTACGTGAATCTCCACCATTATCTATATTTATTCTCGTAAGTGCTCTAAATTTATAGTTCTGTTTAATCACATCAAAGTAAAATGAACAATACATGACCAAAACTTACATTAGTCTTGTTAGTCGTTCCAATTCACTTTCAAATCGATCAAATTTTGCTCATGCTCGTGCCCTTGATTTTTGATAAAAGCAACAAGTCTTCATAATGTCAAATCATATATGTATGATCATGTAAGATTTAGGCGTAAATTATCCATTTTGCCTATACACAAATTGTTGGACGAAAATTTGTATGAAACTCTATGAAATTAGGCATATTGACCTATTTTTATTTTTTACTACCTTTGTCTTAGTTAATAGTCTTATTTATAGCCTTTAAGTAATGGGTAGTAAGAGCATGTACAATGGCATGGCTAAATGTAATGCTACATGCTAAATATAGCAGAATTGATAAAAAAGTTCACTATAATGGCATAGCTAAATTTAGCATTTGTTATGTTATTGTTAAATTTTCCACTATATATAACAGAAAATTTAACAATTGCTATTGAGGAACCAAGGAATAAAATTTCGGGTTTCGAGGAAATTTCGATGGAAATTTCGATGGAAATTTCGACGGAAATTTCGAAGATTTTTAAATTTCGACAAAAATTCGACGGAAACGATAGAAATTATTATCAAAATACGGAAATTTTGAATAAAACTTCACAATATGTTTATTTAACATATTATCTACTACATTGATAAAAAACATTAAAAAAAACCAAATTATATGGTAGGTTTCATGTGATATGTGATGAATATAATGCGCGCTGGAGGCAAATACTATGAAATAAAATTAGTATAATGAATAAATAAAATTAATATATTATTTATACTCTATAATATATACACTAAATTCTATATACTTTATAATCTATACTCTATATTATTTAAGATATCGTATAGAATATTAGGGTTTAGGTTCTTTAGGATATTTTTAATTATTTTTTATATAAAAAGGTATTAGAATTTATTGGTTTAGGGTTTAAAAACAATTAAACGAAACTCCAACACGGCCAAACGAAATCTCAAATCATTTTTTTTTTCAATTGCCCAAAAACCTCAAACTAGGATATGGTATATGATATTAGGGTTTAGGCTCTTTAGAGTATTTTAAATTATTTTTTATATTGAAATATATTAGAGTTTACAAATTTAGGGTTTAAAAACAACTACATAAAACTCCAAAAAAGCCAAATAAAAACCCAAACTATTTTATTTTTTTTACAATTGACCAAAGGCCTCAAACTCCAATCTACCCTAAACTTTTTAATTTTTTTTCTCTTTCTTACTTTTTTTTTCTCTTTTTTTCTTCTTCTTTTTCTTTTTTTCTTTTCTTTTTTTCTTTTCTTTTTTTTTTTCTCTCTTTTCTTTCCTTCCTTCCCTTTTCTTTCTTTCCCCCGAGTCTCCACACTCCAGGCTCCAGCACAACTTTTCCATTTCTTTTCTCTCTCTCTCTCTCTCTCTCTCTCTCTCTCTCTCTCTCTCCACCTCCACCCCTGCTGCGCCGCTGCCGCGCCCCCCCAGCCGCGCCGCCTGCCGCGCCCAAGATCGCCGCGCCCAAGATCTCCTTCGATCTCCCTCCTGCCGCGCCCCCCGGCCACCCCCTGCCGCCGTCGATCTCCCTCCTAGGCCTGTGTTTTCTCTTTTCTGTGGCTTGGGTTTTCTTTTTTGTTGGGCTTGCCTTTGCGGCTTTGCTTTGTGAGTGAAATTTGGACATCGCTAAATTTCGACGAAATTTAAGCGAAATTTTGACGAAATTTCTCTGAAATTAAAAAAATTTGGCTGTTGGGGCATTCGAAATTTCGCTCGAAATTTTGGCGAAATTTCGAATATTTCGCCGAAATTTTTCGAAATTTAGTTGAATCCGTGTTAAAATTTCGACACCCCTAAAAAACGAAATTTTCGGCGAAATTTCGCCGAAAACTTCGAAATTTAAACCCTTGGCCACCACTACCTTGTTACCGCCACTATTGTTGTTCTTGTCACCATTTATAATAAGTACCATCATCACTTTACTACTTTTAATTCCATCACACTTAACTTATAGGTTAAAAAACAAAAAGTTGTGGTGGCAAAAAAAAAATTGTGCAAATTTTATGATTATAATTTA